>NW_024543208.1:6297916-6927708 GCF_018167655.1 Microtus oregoni | reverse complement strand
GACTTCAAGGTAGTGGAATTCATCCTTAGCTACAGAGGAAGGTGAGGCTACCTCTGCTACATAAGACCCTTTCTCAACAACTGTCCTTAGATCGTGGGAGCTCATGGACTCTGGACCAAAAGTCCAACAGGGAACCTGCACGGGATGGACCTAAGCCCTTTGCATAGGTGTGACAATTGTGTGGCTTGGGTTTTTGTAAGGCTCCTAGAAGTGAGATCAGGACCTGTCCCTTGCATTTGGCTGGCTTTTGGGAACCTTTTTCCATGCTAGCTTACCTCTCTCAGCGTTGATGCAAGGGTAGGAGCTTGGTCCTACCTCAACTTAATGAGCCGTGGTTTGTTCAAGCCCATGGGAAGTTTGCCCTTTTCTGAATGGAGATGGAGGAAAAGTCGATGGGGGGAGGGAATTGGAGGAAAGGAGGGAGAGAAAACTGCAGTTAGTATGTAAAATAAACGAAAAAAGTGCTATTTAAATTTTTAAAAGACCCTGTTTCAAAAAAATAGATGTTTCTTTGCTTTCATATTTTTGGTTTGTATTATGTTTATTAAAGGGAAAATTTTGTCTGACATTAATATGTTGTAGTTTGTGTGTAAATATATGTGATTCAGTCCACAGTTTGTTTTTTATCTTATATTTATCTCTTTATGCATGTGTGTTTTGCCTGTATTTTTGTCTGTATCCACAGAAGTCAGACGAGGATGCCCTGTAACTTGATTTACAGACAGTTTTGACACACGGGTGCTAGAAATTGAACCCAAGTGTTCTACAAAAGCAGTAATTGCCCTTAAGTCATTGAGCCATTTCTTCAGTCAATTAATTTGCAATTTGTAATAAATCTCAATGGCTCTAAAGTACAAGAAACATGAAAATACATGGTAACCACCCCTTTCCATATACAATGACTGATCAGTTCGTTCAGTATTTCTAGCTACCATCTATATACCATTAGCTAAACAAAATGAGACTGATAAAAGAGGCTGTGTTTCACTATGGCAGTCTCTAACCCCAGGGGAATGCTTTTCCATTCCCGTTTCCTCCTTTTTCAGTCTCCACACTTGAGGAGAACTGGCAAGCAACAATTGGCACTTGAAAATGTGTTATAAAACACTGACAAGTATTAGAGAAATGTTGGTTAATGTAAACAGCCTGTCTCAAGGAATAATGCCTATCTTAAGAAAGTGCCTTCCAATTAGCAGTTCTATGAAGGCACTATCTTCATACTCCACGGAGTGTTTCAGTAACAGTTATTTCCCTCTGCTGGAGAAAAGCTAAGTGTCCTCTTATTTAATCTTAAATTCCTGAAGGAAAAAATAGAAATAAATTAATTAAAAGGTAAAGATGAGTATGGCGATTCACTTGTGCAGTTCCTGCACTGAAAGGTGGAGGCAGGAGAATCCCAAGTATATCTATGTGAGTTCTAGGCCAGCCTGGACTACAGAGTATGATCCTGTCTCAGAAAAACGAATAAAAAAGAAAAGTCAGCAGGTTTTAAAAAGGAAAGAAATTCTGAAAAGGGCACCATGGAGAAAGTGTGAGGCGTTCCAACAGAGTGTCCATGTTACCATGGAAATAAGCTACCCATTTCAGGCTTATGGTCTGGTAGATAAAAGAATTTAAGAATGGATCAATGATACTAGAGAGATGGCTTAGCAGTTAAGAACACTTGCTGATCTTCCAGAAGACTTGGGTTCAATACCCAATACCAACATGACCGCTCACAAACTTTTATCATTCCATTTCCTTAAAATTCTGGCTTCTGAGAGAAATACATGCATCTGGTGCACAGACATACAGCTGTGACAGAAGCAATACTTGCTACTTCAGCATGTGTTCAAGGCAAAGGAGGTCCCATTCATGAAGAAACCTGCAGTGATGAAGACCCAACTGTGAGATATGATCATCCTTCCTGAGATGGTAGGCAGCATAGTAGGCAGGTGCAACAGTAAGACCTTCAATCAGATGGAGATATAGCCAGAGATAATTGGTCAGTACCTGGGCGAGTTTTCCATCAGCAAGTCCATATGCCTGGCTTGCTTGGCATTAGCGCCACATACTTTGACTACTTTACACGCTGCCCACCTCCATGTAGCCATAGCTAGGAAAGACACATGTGTTATCCTTGGAAAAAAATAATAAATAAATACACTTCCTTAGATTAAGGAAGTTTTTTTCTATGATTTTCTTGAGCATATTTTCTGTGCCTTTGACCTGGGTTTCTTATTCTTCTTCTATAATTATTATCTATAGGTTTGGTCTTTTATAGTGCCTCAGAGTGCCTACATATTCCATTCTTGGATTCTTTTGGATCTGACTTTTTTTTTTGATTGAGCAATCCAATTCTTCTACTTTTTTTTCAAGATATAATATTCTCCCAGTCTGTTAGTGAGGATCCAGTCTGCTAGTGAGGCTTTCCTCTGAATTTTTGTTTTAACGCCTGAATTTTTTCATTTCAAATTTAATTTTTTTCAGAGATTTTATCTCTTTATTAAATTCTGCTTTCATTATTTGATTCAATGGTTTTCATGGTCTCCATTCCAGAATTTATTTATATTATCTTTGAATTCTTTGCTCATGTGTATCTTGAAATCAATGTCTTTTATGTCATTTAAGTCACTTTTGTTTTGCTTTGTTTTTAGAGACAGGGCTTCTCTGTAGCTTTGGAGCCTGTCTTGGAACAAACCAGCTTGGTCTCGAATTCACAGAGATCCACCTGCCTCTGCCTCCCAAGTGTTAGGATTAAAGGCATGTGCCACTGCTGCCTGGCCTAAGACACTTTTATTGGAAGATATTACTATGGAAGTACTAACTTTTGGTGGAGACTTGTTGTTTTGTGGTTCATGTTTGTATAATTGTGATGGGACCTCTAGGCTTCTGGAGTTAGGTCTCTGATATTTTTTCTTATTGAAATCTTGTCTCTAATTTGTTGAATGGCTGTCTGAAGTTTTGTTTTCTGTTAGCCCTACCTGTTTAGTGATTGCACAGCAGCTATATCAGATGTAAGCTTCAGTCTTTGGACCATAAAGTTTTGATGTTCAAATGGGGTTTCTGCTTCAGCTTGAACTAAATTCCTTTTCTAAGCCCACGAAGGGTTAGAGGTGTCTCATTATCAATTTTCAGAAGTCCAGGGGAACATCTCAGAACTTTTCCTTGGGTAACAGGTACTAATAGAATTGGCAATGATAGTCTGGATCCCTATATGAAGGAAATGAGGCAGATGTAGGCATTAAACACATGGTCTTCAGGCCAGCCATGAAGGTAGGAGGAGTTGCCAGAGTGGGTCTAGTGTACCTCTCTGGAAAGTGAAAGTCCTCAGGATGGTTAGAGTTGGCAACAAAAGTCTTGTGTCTTCTTAAAGAGGGACCTAAGTCTGTATAGTAGGTATGTGTGGGGTAAGTGGAGTTGGTAGCCGAACTCTAGTAGTGTGAGCTGGGCCTCCTTACCTCAGAAGGGTGTGAGGAAGGGAGTGCAAAAAGACAAGTGCTAATGTATGTTTCTTAGGCAGGTTGGAGGGTTAAATAGAGTTTGAATAGTTTATGTCCTGATTTGAATAAAATGCCCCATACAGACTCATATATTTGAATACTTGGTCCCAAGTTTGTAGAACTGTTTGGAAAGGATTAGGAGATATGACCTTGTTTGAGGAGATGTGTCCCTGGAGGATGGCCTTTATGGTTTCAAAGCCCATGCCATTCTAAGTTAGCTACCTCTCTACTGTGTGGCTTTTGTTCAATATGTAACTTCTCAGCTACTGCTCCAGCACCATGCCTACCTGTCCACTATCATATTCCCTACCATGATGTTCAGGTACTCTAACCTTCTGTAACTGTGAGCCCCCAAACGTAATGTTTTCTTCAGTAAGTTGCCTTGGTCAATGTGTTTCTTTATGGCAATAGAAAGTAGCTATGACACTGTGTTTGTCTAGTTTTCTTCCTGGAGAGGCACACTACTTCAGTCATGGGGATAGATATAGTTGCTAGGAATCTGGCCTTCCTAGAGAATGACAAGCATGCACAGCCTGAAGTAACTTGTTTTGTTTTTGTTTTTACCATAGTAATACTAAGAGAAATAAGTTACAAAGACGCAAAGACAAGCTGTGTATGGCTAGAGTTGTATGAGGTACTTGGAGTCAAAGTCACAGAAAGTACAATGGTGATTGTCTGAGGATGGAAGGGTAAAGAATGGAAAGCTTGTGTTTAATAAATATGAAGTTTTGCAAGACAAAGCAGTTTGGCAAGTGAATGGTGGTGATGGGTGCAGGGTAGATGTACTCTGTGGCGCTGACCACTTCCAAATGGTTAAGATGGTATCTGTTTTGGTGATATGTGCCTGTAATTCCAGCATTCAGGAAGTGAAGGCAAGGGATCAAGAGTTCAAGGTCAGTCTTGCCGAGACATGAAGGTCGAGGCTACTCTAGACTATAGAATATTCTATCTCAAAAGAAAAAGAGAGGAAAGGAGAGAAGGAGAGGGGCTGGGAAGGAGGGAGAGGAGAGATAAAAAAGGGGGAAAGTGGTTATTAATATGTAAGTTATGTGAATTTTATCATTTTTTTTAACTTCTTGGGATTGAACCTAAAGTCTTATACATGCTAGGTAGGCACCCGGCCAGTGAACTATACAGTCAGCATACCACTAATACTCTGTTTGCTATGTCTGTATTACTTCCATCTATCCTTACATAGGATTAGATTGAGTACTATTGAAATGGATGTTGTTAATCCAAACTGGTAGACAATAAAACCACCATCACAGTCTAAAGCCAAATTTGGAGAAATCTTATATTAAATACTAGCCAGGTAGATAGGCTATAGCTAGGTCCATACCCAGGTTCCCAGGAAATGGCTCTGAATCACGGTTTGCAGGGGCTTAAAGTATTTCCCCTTAGGTCCAATCAGGGGCAAGCTTACATCCTGATGTATTTCCTCCCTGTGAAACTCCTGCCCACATGTGATCAACCACTTCTGGTGTAGTTGGGTCAAACAAATTTATTTAAGGGAGTGAAAATGTGTGGCTTACTATCTTACATAGAAAATAATCTCTAGCAACTCAGGAACATTTTGTCCCTAGGCAAGGGGCTTGCAGATTGGAGGCATTTTTATTATCATGTATATTTTGGAGGTAGTAATTAAAACTTAAAATGTAACTTTGGCTCCCGTATTCCCCCATTGAGTTGTATCTTGTGTCAAATCCTTGACTCTATGATGGGTACCTCTTTATATTGGGATCTTATAACCAACAGCTTAATGGTACCCAGACAGAAATTATCATTTAGTTAAGGCTAAAGCTAACAGCAGTAGTTAGCAGAAGCAGAAGGGCCAAAGGTCTTATGATGGCTGACATCTGAGTTTCTATCTAGAAGGAACCTACCTGGAAATGAGAATGGAGACCAGTTATTTACTTTATCTCATGTCTCCTTTTCTTTTTGCAATGATTTTTTTTGAGTACAGCCAGATTATTTCTAATGATTCCTGAGTGGTTTATAAAAATTCTCTTAAAGCTATACAATAACCTATCTGTTTTACATAAAACTGGATGAGTGCCCTGTCATACTGTAGAACTATCTCAGCTACTGAATCTACCTGTTCATAGATCTGGGTCTATCTGGTTGTAACAGGTATCTTTTTGGGTATGCCAATGGGCACCATGGGTAGCTATTTTGTTCCTCCGTCAGAGGGTTTCCTTTTGATCTAACCTTCAGGCTGGAATACAAGGGTCAATATACAGTCGTCTGTAACCATATCGTGCTAAAACTAGGACATTATCAGTTCCCAGGAAGGTTGGATTGGTAGTCAAAGGCAAGGAGGGAATTCAGACAATAGGCATTCATCAGAAGCATCTGGCTTGCTGACACAGTTGAAGAAATAGGGAGAAATCACATTGGCTGAATGGGTTCACAACAGTTTTCAGCAAGTCCAGGGCTTACAGTCATTTGGAGCAGGTTTTAGTCAGCTGCTGATGCTTGGATATTGTCTATCAGCCAAGTAGAAATATGCTGAGATGGATATAGACTAGAATCATAAGTTAAAATTTAGGAACTTGAAGGAAAATATTACATTTGGAACTTTCAAGCCCATAGTCCTAATAATTGGGGAAGGCAAGGAATCCAAAGACCAGGAGAAAGAAAGACGCCATCCTCAGGAATAGACAGTGGGGAAACTTAGGCTGGACGTCTTTGGAGTCCTTCGTTTGACCTGTGAGACAACGATCCAAGTCTTATGACTCACTAGATTCTCTAATGCGTAAATGATTTTTAGTTTACAAAAGGGCAGAAGAGTTTTAGATATATTGGCATTACCAATCTGTTCAGAAATTCATATTGTAGAAAAAGCAGGTAGCAGGTGTCTATAAATTAGCTGTAGTAGATTCATACCTTTGAATCCTAGCAAAAGCTATAGATTTAGATTAGAAAGCATCATCTACTTCAAGAGGAAGATGGGCATTGAAGAGGCTCCTTATGAAATTTGATAGCCATTTGGGCAAGAAACTGCTCTTGCCTGGACTATTGCATAAACCGGGCACAAAGAACCCACAGAGAGAGGACTGCTGAACTTGCCTAAAGGGGAGATGGTCTTTTGGGGTTCCTGATTCATGAAAGAGTCTGTGAGACATTCTGCAGGACACACCAGAAAGTGACTGAACGAACTTTGGATGACTGTCCAGACAGCGAGATGGCTCTGTCATTTCTAGACTTACTTTTTGTTTACTTAGGTAATATTATATCCTTCTTGAGTCTTTGATGGAATTGAAGAATGGTTAGTTATAGTTATAGTTTTCCTTTGTTATGGTAGAAGATAAAATAGATATAAATATTGTAACTGTAATTCTTGCTTGATAACTGTTTTATTATATGTAATTTTACTATGTTAAGGTGAAAGCCTTTCTTTTATTTAAACAGAAAAAGGGGAAATGATGTAGGTGGGTCTTCTTTCTATGTGTTGCTTTCATTGGTTAATTAATAAAGAAACTGCTTGGCCTGATAGGTGGGTGGAGTAGACAGAACAGAATGCTGAGAAGAAGGCAATGAGGCAGACGCCATGCCTCTCCTGAGATGGTCACCTGTTAGACACAACCCAGTAAGCCACAGTCAAGTGGCGATAGAGATTATTAGAAATGGGTTGAATCATTATATAAGAGGTAGCCAATAAGAGGTTAAAACCAATGGGCCAGGCAGTGGTTAAACGAATACAATTTGTGTGTAGTTATTTCTGGGGCTAAGCTAGCTATGCAGAATCTGGGTGGGATAAAAAGCAGGCCTGCTCATCACTACAAATTGACGCCCAGCATGGGGCATGAACCCACGACCCTGGGATTAAGAGTCCCATGCTCTACCGACTGAGCTAGCCATCACTAAAACCTACCATGTATCTGTGTTTCTCCTTCCAAACTGTATACTTAAGCTTCACTCACACCCTCACAGAAGGCCTCCAAGCTGCCATGCCAAATGAAAATCAAGATCAGATTGTGAACCAGAGCCCTTAAACACTTACAGGATGAACCAAGGACAATTCTAGCTTCTGGCTACAGATAAGTAATTTGGTTCCTGTCCCTCAAATTTCCTGACAAGTTCTATATCTACCTTCCAAGGAATCTGAAGCTAAGAATCTTATGTGAAAGAGCTGTCTGTGTCTCTAATCCTAGTATTCTACAAAACTCATGAACAGACTCTGGCCATGGCTAGTACAGTAGTTGCTCTTCCAGTGATTCCCCCATAGAACGTACACACACTTGCTGTCAACTCCCAACTGGGGAGTCTCCACTTCTCAGCAGTTCTTACTATTCACATGACCTGGAAGGGGGGTAAATTATATAAATTTCAAAAACTCCCTGAGATCTGTGAGCTGATTGCTTCTACAGAATGAAATTTTTCACTTTATAGGAAATTGCTATGCAATAAAGAATAATACTGAGTTCAGAGAGTTCAGAGCTTGGGACATATGTAGGGGGGGGAATATATGATAAATTTAAAATTTTAGGTTGGGATAGTGATATACACATGTAATTCTAGCACTCTGAGATTGAGGCATGAGGATAGAGTGTTCAAATCCAGCTTTGACTACCTAAGGAGACTAAAGCTGTCCTTTGGTGTGTAAAGAGACTTGTCTCAAAAAATCCAAAAATAATCAAATACAATTCTATTACTTTCATTTGGTATACAATTAGTGGAAGACAGAGGTAATGAAGGCAGTGAGTGTTTAGTTTGGTTTTAAATCGATTTGGCTCATTTAATTTGGAAGAAATTTTCAAATAAGAAGAAAAGTCAGATATACTCATAGGTGTCTGGGTATCTACTGGAATATGGTTGACCTACCTTAATGAAAATGGCTGCCCCCAGAAGCCATTAACTATTCATAGTTCCTCAGGGGTGAAGATTCGTGAGCCCCTTTCCACAACATGTTTGTGATGCTTAATTTTGTGCTAGTCTTATGCAAGTAACCACATCTGCTGTGAGTTTGTGAGTCCAACGGTCCAGTCATGTGCAGAAGACACTGGTTTGGCCCTGATAATCTTTCCACCCCTTCTTCTTCTCACATTGGCCAGATTTATAGTACCAGGTATGTGTTTCCTCCTGTTCCCTGTGCCTTACAGAAGGAATCAAATCCAATCAGAAGGCAATTATTTACCCAAAGAACTTTTGTGCCACAATTGCATCTAATGGACATATCTTGGTAAGATAGTAATTATTTTAGCTTGAAGGGTCTGATGATGTATAAGACAGTTAATCACTCCCACCCCCAAGCAGCCTGAACTTTTTTTTGTTGGTATAAAAGAAAGGTAGCAGGGGGAAGCTTCCCAGACAGTACCAACTTGACTTTTTATGTCCTGTGACTCTGGTAAGCAGGCAAAAGCAGTGGTGATATTCTGAAATGTTTATGGGTTTCTGGGATACCACTGACTAGCAACACAAGGAGAAGTATGCTATACCTGATGCTGTGTTTTAGATTTGGCAACCTATAGCTTCTGGGAGGAGCACCACCCTCTATGTAGGATAACTCTAATTAAACTCCTTCAGATGAATATATGTTTATCAATTTATACATTCATATATATATATATATATATATATATATATATAAGATTTTTCAAATAGTATATTTCTATATGGATTTTCCAAACAATCTTTATGCTATTTCTCCTTCCAGATTCTTCTCCACCATACTTTCCCAGCCTTCTGTCTGATTAACCTCTCTCTTTATTATTCTCCCTCCCCCTTCATAACAACTGTGCTTTACTATCTCCCCTCATTTAAAAACCTTCATCCCTCTCCCTAGAAATGCCTCTTTTTTTAGTTTACTGGATTTTGCATGTATTTCCAAGTTAAACTCATGAAGTTGAAAATTCAACTCTAAAATCCACATATTAGTAAAAACATGTGACATTTCTTTCTGAATCTGGGTTACCTCATCAGTATAATGTTCTCTAGTTCTATTCATTTACCCATAACTTTCATTTTTTTTTTTACAGGAGAATACATTTTCATTGTATATGGGTCCCACAGGTTCATATCCAATCATCAGATACTGGGCATCTAGAAAATATTTTCATGTTATAGATATTGTGAATAGACTACCTATAAACATAAATGAGCATGTGTCTTTGCCGCAGGAAACAGTTCCTCAGATGGAAGCTCAGGAATACTATAGCTGGTTCATATGGTAGGTCTATTTCTAGGTTTTTGAGAACTGCCATGATGATTTTCGTGGTGTCTGCACCAGTTTAAATTCTCGCCAACAGCCTATTAGGGCTCTCTGTTACCCCCATTCTCACCCACATTTGTTGTCTTTTATTTTCTTAATCTTAGTTATTCACACTGGGGTAACATGAAACTCAAAAGGAGTTTCAATTTGTATCTCCCTGATGGCTATGATGGTGAAAACTTTTAAATATATTTCTTATCCATTTGTATTTCTTCTTTTGAGAACTTTGATTTCCATTCTACAGCCAATTTTTTAATTGGTTTGCTTATTTTCTTGGTATTGACTATCTTCAGTCCTTGGTATGTTCTAGGCATTAATTCTCTGTCAGATCTATAGCTAGCAACTTTTTTTCCCTTTTTTTCCACTTTTTAAATTTTATTTTTGGAAAAAAGAAAACAAACTATCCTTTTTTTCATTTTACATACCAATCCCAGCTTCCACTCCCTCTACTCTTTCCATTTCGTCTACTTTCTCCCCCACCGCACTGCCCATTTAATCCCCAAAGAGGGCAAGGCACATTGCTCCAAGGAAGGATCAAGGCCCTCCCTACTGTATCCAGGCTGAGCCAGGTATCTTTCCAAAGATAATGGGTTCTAAAAAGCCAGTACAAACAGCAGGGACAAATCCTGGTGCCACTGCCAGTGACCCCGCAGTCTGTTCCAGCCATCCAACTGTCACCCACATTTCAAAGGGTCTAGCTTGGTCCTATGCTGGTTCCTTCCCTGCCTAGCCAGAGTTAGTGAGCTCCCATTAGTTCAGGTAAGTTTTTTCAGTGGGTGTCCCCATCATGGTCTTCATCTCTAGCAAAGGTTTTTGTTTCTCATTCTGTAGTCTGCCTTTTCAGTTGATTAGGGGTTTCTTTTGCAGTACACCATGAACTCCTACTTCTTGATCATTGGTTCCATTTCCTGTGTTCTGGAAAGTCCTTATCAAAGCCTATATTCCGATGTGTACTCCCTACTCATTTTTCTAGAACCTTCAGAGTTCTAGGTGTAAAATTGAGATCTTTGAACCAATTGGAATTGATTTTTATACAAAGTAAGAGAGAAAGATCAAGTTTCAGTCTCTCAACATTTATTAAAATGCTATATTATTTTCCACTGCATATTTTGGACACGTTTATAAAGAGTAAGGTGGTTCAAGGTACATGAACCTGTATCTGCTCCCTTAATTCTATTACATTAATCTGTCATTTTTTTATCTGCTATGATGCTATTTTTACTACTATCTACTATACCTCTATCGTATAACAGAAAATCAGGAATGGTGATACCTTCAGAATTCTTTTCCTCTTTTTAAAAATATTTTGTATATTTATATATGCATAAGCGTTTTTCATGAAAGTGCTCCATGTGCATACAATGTCCACAAATGATGAAAGAGGGCATTAGATCCCCTGAAATTGGAATTAAAGACAATTGTGAACAGCCATGGGGTGTTAGGAACCAAACTTGGGTGCTCTGCAAGAGTAGCAAATATCAAAATACTGAACCACCTCTCCAGTCCCTCCTACAGTGACTTTGTTGTTTAGTATTGCTTTGGGCATCCATAACTTTTATGCTTCCATGTGGATTATTAAGATTAATTTTTTTTAATTTCTGTGAAAAATTATTTTGATGGAATGTCCATTTTCACAAAATTAAATCTACCAATCTATTAACGGAGGCTGCTTGTTTATTTCCCAAAATAATCACACAGAAAACTGTAGTAATTACAACAATGCTTGGACATTCACTTAAGCATATTGCTAGTTAGCTTTTATATCTTAAATTAACCCATTTCCAGTATTTTATATTTTACCACAAGGCTCATGGTTTACCAGTACCAGAGCACAGGCATCTTTCTCCTTGGGCAGCTACATGGCATCTCTCTGACTCTTTCTTCTTTCCTCCTCTATCTGCGTGGATATCCTTGCCTTGCTCTACTCTGCTAAGCCACTGACAGAAACCAGCTTTATTCATTAACTAATAAAAAGAACACATATACAGAAGGAATTCTCACATCACCAACTCATTGCATGGGAGGTCTCTATCTTCTGGGATCTTCTTCATTTTATTTCTTTAGTGTCTTAAAATTTTAATGAGGTAAATCTTTCACTTTTTTCACCATTTTGTAGGCAGAGACTACTTGTTCATTTTCTGGCTGCCCAGATGAAATAATCACACAGAATCTATATTAAGTACAACACTGCTTGGTAAATAGCTTAGGCTTCTTGTTGGCTAGCTCTTATATCTTAAAATAACCCATTTTTTATTATTCTGTGGCTTACCTGTTAAGGTTCTGGTGACTGTCTCCTTTGGCAGCTACATGGCATCTCTTTGACTCCAACTACTCTCTCTCTCTTTCTCTTTCTGTTCAGATTCCCACCTGACTTTACTCTGTTAAGCCATTGGCTGAAACAGTTTTATTTATCAACCAATAAAAGCAATACATATATAGAAAGACATCCCATATTAGTTACCTCCTTTTCCCCTGGGGCTATTGTGAATTAGATTATTTTCCTGACTTCCTTTTCAGTCTGTCTTTGGTATATAAGAAAGCTCTTGATCTGGGTTTGTCAATTTTTAACATGCCTTTTCAATTTGTATCCCTTGTATTTTCTTCACTTTTCTTATTGCTTTGGCTAGAACCGCAAACACTGTGTTGAACAGGGATGGTAAAAGTGGAAAATGTTGGCTGATTCACAATCTTTTTTGGAATGATTGGAGTTTTTCTCCAATAGCTACATAACATAATTGTGGCTATCAGCTTGTCATATATAGCCTTTATCATGTTGAAATATATTCCCTTTATCGCTCCTCTCTCCAGAATTTTTAGTATGAACAGCTGTTGGCTTTTGTCAAAGCCTTTTTTTGCATTAATTGAAATGATTGTGTATGTTTATTCTCTGAATATATGTGATGAGTTACTTTTACTAATTTACATATTGGGTCATCCCTAAATCACTGCAATGAAATCAAGTAGGTCATGGATAATAAACCTTTGAATGCATTCTTGAATAAGTTTGCAAATATTTTATTAAGATTCATTTTTGTGTACATGTTCATCAGGGAGATTGGATTATAATTGCCTTTTTGTCTTCTTTTGTTTTTTTTTTCTTTCTTCTTTTTAAAATTGGGTCTTTTATTATTTATTTTACATTTTTTCTTTTTATTGCCTTTATTGAGCTATATATTCTTCTCTGTTCTCCTCCCTTCACCTCCCCTCCCTTTCTACCTGTTCCCATGATCCCCATGCTCCCAATTTTCTCAGAAAATTTTGTCTTTTATACTTCTTGCATAGATTAGATCCATATATGTCTCTCTTAGGGTCCTCTTTGTTTTCTGTATTCTCTGGGGTTATGAACTGCAGGCTGGCTTTTCTTTGCTTTATGTCTAACAGCCACTTATGAGTGAGTGCATATTATATTTGTCTTTCTGGTTCTGGGCTATCTCACTCAGTATGATGTTTTCTAGATCTATCCATTTGCCTGCAAATTTCAAGATGTCATCATTTTTTTTCCTGCTGTGTAGTACTCTGTTGTGTAAATGTACCAAAACTGGGTCTTTATTTGGTTTTGGTGTCAGGGTGATACTGCTGTGTAAAGAGTTTGGAAAGGTTCATTTTTTTTCCACATAAATTCGAAAGTGCTGCTGTTAGTTCTTTGAAGGTCTATTAGAATTGTGTGTTGAATCCAGCTAATGCTGAGCTTTTCATTAGTTAGGAGATTTTTCTTTTTTAAGATTTTTATTATTTTGAATTGTACGTAAGTATGCATATATGTATGTGGATGGTGCAGGTGATACAGGGAACCATGGTGGACAGAGGCATTGGATCTGCTGGAAGCTAGAATTACAGGTGATTACCAGCTGCCTGACATGGTTGTTAGGAATCAAACTTGGATCCTCTGGAAGAACAATATACTACTCTTAACTGTTGATCCATCTCTTCAGCCCAAATAGGTAGAGTCTTAATTACTGCTTCTAACTCATTAGTTGTTAAAGATTTGCTTAAATTACCTACTTCATTTTATTTCTACTTTGATATATTATATGCATGTAGAAATCCATATTTTCTTTTAAATTTTCCAATTAAATGGAAGATAATTTTTTTTTTTTAGATCAGGATGTCCCAGAATTCACTGAGATCTACCTGTCTCTGTCTCCCGACAGCCAGGACTAAAGGCATTCACTACCATGTATGGCAGAAGACAATTTTTTAAAGTATGTTTTCTTGGTTATCTGGATTTCCTCAGTGTCTGTTGCAATGTCTCCCTTCAACTTTATTGAATTGGATTTTATTTCCTTCAGTTAACTTACTTAAGGGCTTTATATTTAAAACATTTATTTATTTTATTTTAATATGTGTGTGTGTGAGTGTATGTAGCTTAATATAGCTATGTCTTCCATGTGTGTGCAGAGGCCTGTGGTGGTTTTCAGTTTTCTGAAAATGAACCACTAAGCAGGTCCTGGGAACTGAATCCAGTTTCTCTGCAAGAGTAGTAGGGACTCTAAACCAATGAGTGATCCCACCAGTCCTTGTGTCTTAATTTGGGTTACCATTGCTATGATGAAACACTATGACCAAAAGCAAGTTGGGGAAGAAAAGTTTTCTTTGGCTTATGATTTAAATCCATAGTCCATCAATGAAGGAAGTTAGGATAGGCACTCACACAACAAGGGAACTGGGAGGCAGAAGCTGATGCAGAGGCCATGAAAAAGTGCTGCTTACTGACTTTCTCTCCTTGGTGTGCCCAGTCTGCTTTCTTATAAAAACCTAAGACCACCAACCCAGGGATGGCCCACTCACAATGGGATAGACCCTTGTACATTAATAACTCCTTAAGAAAGTGCCGTACAGGTTTTCCACCAGCTCAATCTAATGGATTAGTTTTACTTATTTGAGGTTCCTTTTTCTCAGATGATTCTAGCCTATATCAAGTTGATATAAAATTATCCAGCATACTTTGTTTATCTTTTCATGGAAGCAACTTGCTCTTTCATTGATAATTCTAGTGTGGGAAGGCCGTCTGTATATGTGTTGCTTTTATTGGTTAATGAATAAAGCTGTTTCAGCCAGTGGCTTTGCAGAGTAGAACAAGGTGGGAATTTCAAACAGATAGAGGGGGAAAGAAGGCAGTCAGAGAGACACCATGTAGCTGTTGCAGGAGACAGATAGTGGAGGATTCCGGATGGAACCTTACTGGTAGACCACAACCATGTGGCGACACACAGATTAATAGAAATGGGTTAATTTAATATATAAGAGCTAGTCAATAAGAAGTATGAGTGAATAGGCCAACCAGTGTTGTAATAATATAGTTTCAGTGCGCTTATTCTGGGTCTGGGCAGCCAGGAAATGAACAAGCAGTCTCTGTCTACAATTATCTTTTATTGTTTTTTTTCCCATTTTTATTTCATTAATTTTTCCTAATCTTTGTTATTTGTCTCCAAATTCTGCTTTTTTTCCCTTTTTTTATTGAGAAAAGGAGAAGAAAAAAAAACCAAGTTTCCACCTCCTCCCCCCTAGCATTTCCCTCCCCCTCCTCCCACCCTACGCCCCCTCCTCCCACCCTTCTCCCCCTCCCCCCACTCCTTTCCCCCTCCCTCTCCAGTCCAAAGAGCAGTCAGGGTTTTCTGCCCTGTGGTAAGACCTAGGACCTCCCACCTCCGTCCATATCTAGGAAGGTGAACATCCAAACTGGCTAGGCTCCCACAAAGCCATCACATTACGTAGGATCAAACCCCCGTGACATTATCCTTTGCGTCTCATCAGCCCTCATTGTTCTCCATGTTCAGGGAGTCCAGTTTTATCCCATGATTTTTCAGTCACAGTCCAGCTGGTCTTGGTGAGCTCTCAATAGATCAGCTCCACTGTCTCAGTGGGCGGGTGCATCCCTCGTGGTCCCGACTTCTTTGCTCATGTTCTCCCTCCTTCTGCTCCTCATTGGGACCTTGGGAGCTCAGTCCAGTGCTCCAGTGTGGGTCTCTGTCTCTATCTCCATCCATCACCAGATGAAGGTTCTATGATATGCAAGATATTTGTCAGTATTGCTCTAGGATAGGGTCATTTCAGGTTCCCTATCCTCAATTACCCAAGGAACTAACTGGGGACCTCAGCTGGGGCACATGGGAGCCCCTCTAGGGTCAGGTCCTTGCCAACCCTAAAGTGGCTCCCTTAACTAAGAATTGTGGTTCGGTGCTCCCCTGTCCAACCTTCCTTTATCCCAATCCTCCTGTTTTCCCACGGCCCGACCTCCTTCCCTTCTAACATTTCTCTCCCCATCTCTCCTTACTCCCATCCCACCCCACCCCCAAGATCCCAATTTTCTCCCCGGCAATTTTGTCTACTTCCCTTAGCCAAGATGATAACTATATGTTTTTCCTTGGGTTCCCCTTCTTACTTAGCTTCTTTAGATTCACGTATTGTAGACTCCGTGACCCTTATTTATGGCTAGAAACCAATTATGAGTGAGTACATCCCATGTTCATCTTTTTTGGGTCTGGGATACCTCACTCAGGATAGTGTTTTCTATTTCCATCCATTTGCATGCAAAATTCAAGAAGTCATTGTTTTTTACCGCAGCGTAGTACTCTAATGTGTATATATTCCATACTTTCTTCATCCATTCTTCCATTGAAGGGCATCTAGGTTGTTTCCAGGTTCTGGCTATTACAAATAATACTGCTATGAACATAGTTGAACAAATGATTTTGTCATATGGTAGGGCATCTCTTGGGTATATTCCCAAGAGTGGTATTGCTGGGTCGAGGGATAGGTTGTTCCCAAATTTCCTGAGAAACCGAAACACTGACTTCCATAGTGGTTGCACAAGATTGCATTCCCACCAGCAATGGATGAGGGTACCCCTTCCTCCACAGCCTCTCCAACACAGGCTATCAATGGTGTTTTTGACTTTAGCCATTCTGACAGGTGTAAGATGATATCTCAAAGTTGTTTTGATTTGCATTTTCCTGATTGCTAAGGAAGTTGAACATGACCTTAAGTGTCTTTTGGCCATTTGAACTTCTTCTGTTGAGAATTCTCTGTTCAGATCAGTGCCCCATTTTTTAATTGGGTTAATTAGCATTTTAAAGTCTAGTTTCTTGAGTTCTCTATATATTTTGGAGATCAGGCCTTTGTCTGTTGCGGGGTTGGTGAAGATCTTCTCCCAGTCAGTAGGTTGCCTTTTTGTCTTAGTGACAGTGTCCTTTGCTTTGCAGAAGCTTCTCAGTTTTAGTAGGTCCCATTTATTCAATGTTGCCCTTAATGTCTGTGCTTCTGGGGTTATACATAGGAAGCGATCTCCTGTGCCCATCTGTTGTAGGGTATTTCCCACTTTCTCTTCTATCCTTTTCAGTGTGTTCGGGCTGATATTGAGGTCTTTAATCCATTTGGACTTGAGTTTTGTGCACGGTGAAAGATGTGGGTCTATTTTCATTCTTCTACAGGATGACATCCAGTTGTGCCAGCACCATTTGTTGAAGATGCTTTCTGTCTTCCATTGCATACTTTTAGCTCCTTTATCAAAAATACGGTGTTCATAGGTTTGTGGGTTAAAATCCGGGTCTTCTATAGGATTCCATTGGTCGACTTCTCTGTTTTTATGCCAGTACCACACTGTTTTCATTACTGTAGCTCTGTAATAGAGTTTGAAGTCAGGGATTGTAATGCCTCCAGAAGTTCCTTTATTGTATAAGATGGTTTTGGCTATCCTGGGTTTTTTGTTTTTCCATATAAAGTTGATTATTGTCCTCTCAAGATCTGTGAAGAATTTTGATGGGCCCTTGATGGGGATTGCATTGAATCTATAAAGAGCCTTTGGTAGAATTGCCATTTTTACTATGTTGATCCTCCCAATCCAAGAGCAAGGGAGATCCTTCCATTTTCTGGTATTCTCTTCAATTTCTTTCTTCAATGCCTTAAAGTTCTTGTCAAATAGATCTTTCACTTCCTTGGTTAGATTTACCCCAAGATATTTTATGCTGTTTGTGGCTATCGTGAATGGTGAAGCTTCTCTGATTTCCCTCTCTGCTTCCATATCCTTTGTGTATAAGAGGGCGACTGATTTTTTGGAGTTGATCTTGTATCCTGCCACATTACTAAAGCTGTTTATCAGCTGTATATGTTCTTTGGTGGAGTTTTGGGGGTCGCTTAAGTACACTATCATATCATCTGCGAATAACGAAAGTTTAACTTCTTCCTTTCCAATTCGAATCCCCTTGATCCCATAATGTTGTCTTATTGCTATTGCTAGAACTTCAAGTACTATATTGAAGAGGTATGGCGAGAGTGGACATCTTTGTCGTGTTCCTGAGTTAAGTGGGATGGCTTTGAGTTTCTCTCCGTTTAATTTGATGTTAGCTGTCGGCTTGCTGTATAAAGCTTTTATTATATTTAGGTATGACCCTTGTATCCCTAATCTCTCCAAGACCTTTATCATAAAGGAGTGTTGAATTTTGTCGAATGCATTTTCAGCATCTAATGAGATGATCATATGGTTAATTTCTTTCAGTTTATTTATATGCTGGTTGATAGATTTTCGTATGTTGAACCAGCCCTGCATCTCAGGAATGAAGCCTACTTGATCATAATGGATAATATTTCGGATGTGTTCTTGGATTCGGTTTGCCAGTATTTTGTTGAGGATTTTTGCGTCGATGTTCATGAGTGAGATTGGCCTGTAATTCTCTTTCCTGGTTGAGTCTTTGTGTGGTTTTGGTATCAGAGTAACTGTAGCTTCATAAAATGTATTAGGTAATGATCCTTCTGTTTCTATATTGTGGAATACATTAAGGAGTATAGGTATTAGCTCTTCTTGGAAGTTCTGGTAGAATTCCGCATTGAAACCATCTGGTCCTGGGCTTTTTTTGGTAGGGAGGTTTTTGAAAACAGCTTCTAATTCTTCGCGACCAACAGGTCTGTTTAGATTGTTCACCTGGTCCTGGTTTAAATTTGGTATATGGTATTTATGTAAAAAAGTGTCCATTTCTTTTACATTTTCCAGTTTTGTGTTATACAGGCTTTTGTGATAAGATCTGATGATTCTCTGAATTTCTTCTGTGTCTGTGGTTATGTCCCCCTTTTCATTTCTGATCTTATTAATTTGCGTATTCTCTCTCTGCTGTTTGATTAGTTTGGATAGGTGTTTATCAATCTTGTTGATTTTCTCCAGGAACCAGCTTTTTGTTTCATTGATTCTTTGTATTGTTTTCTGTGTTTCTATTTTGTTGCTTTCAGCCCTCAGTTTGATTATTTCCAATCTTCTACTCCTCCTGGTGAGTCTGCTTCTTTTTTTTCTAGAGCTTTCAGGTGGGCTGTTAAGTCTTCAATATGTGCTTTCTCTGTTTTCTTTAAGTGGGCACTTAGTGCGATGAACTTTCCTCTTAGCACTGCTTTCATAGTGTCCCATAAGTTCGAGTATGTTGTTTCTTTATTTTCAATGAATTCAAGGAAGACTTTATTTTCTTTCTTTATTTCTTCCTTAATCCAGGTATGGTTCAGTAGTTGACTGTTCAGTTTCCATGAGTTTGTAGGCTTTCTGGGGGTAGCATTGTTGTTGAATTCTAACTTTAATCCATGGTGATCTGATAAGATGAAGGTGGTTACTAATATTTTTTTCTAACTGTGTAAGTTAGCTTTGCTACCGAGTATGTGGTCAATTTTCGAGAAGGTTCCATGAGCTGCAGAGAAGAAGGTATATTCTTTCCTCTTTGGGTGGAATAATCTATAGATGTCTGTTAAGTCCATTTGCTTCATTACCTCCATTAATTCTCTAATTTCTCTTTTAGGTTTCTGTTTGATTGACCTGTCCATTGGTGAGAGAGGAGTGTTGAAGTCTCCTACTATTAGTGTGTGTGGTTTGATGGCTGCCTTTAGTTTTAGTAATGTTTCTTTTACATACGTGGGCACTTTTATATTAGGGGCGTAGATATTCAGGATTGAGACTTCATCCTGATGAATTGTTCCTGTTATGAGTATAAAATGTCCCTCTCCATCTCTTCTGATTGCTTTAAGTTTGAAGTCAACTTTGTTAGAAATTAGTATGGCCACACCTGCTTGTTTCTTAGGTCCATTTGCTTGATAAGCCTTTTCCCAGCCCTTTACTCTGAGCAGGTGCCTGTCTTTGTGGTTGAGGTGTGTTTCTTGTAGACAGCAGAATGTTGGATCCTGTTTTCGTGTCCAATCCCTTAGCCTGTGCCTTTTTATAGGTGAGTTGAGCCCATTGACATTAAGTGATATTAATGACCAGTGGTTGTTAACTCCGGTCACTTTTTTAGTAGTAGGGTTTGTGTGTTTCCCTTGTTTGAGTTGCGCTGGTGAAAGGTCTCTAGATGACTGAGTTATTGTGGGCATTGTTGGACTCCTTGGTTAGTGATTTTCCTTCTATTATTTTCTGTAAGGCTGGATTTGTGGCTAGGTATTGTTTAAATTTGTTTTTATCCTGGAAAATTTTGTTTTCTCCATTTATAGTGAACGAAACCTTGGCTGGATAAAGTGGTCTGGGCTTGCATCTATGATCTCTTAGTTTTTGCAGTACATCTATCCAGGACCTTCTGGCTTTCATGGTTTCCATGGAGAAGTCAGGTGTAAGTCTGATCGGTTTACCTTTATAAGTAACTTGGCCTTTTTCCTTTGCCGCTCTTAATATTCTTTCTTTATTCTGTATATTTTGTGTTTTGATTATTATATGGCGAGGGGATGTTTTTTTTTTTTTTTGATCCAGCCTATTTGGTGTTCTGTATGCTTCTTGAACCTTCATAGGTACATCTTTCTTCAGGTTGGGAAAGTTTTCTTCTATAATTTTATTAAGTATATTTTCTGTACCGTTGAGCTGCACTTCTTCTCCTTCTTCTACTCCAATTATTCTTAGGTTTGGTCTTTTTATTGTGTCCCAAATTTCCTGAATGTTTTGTCATGAGAATTTGTTGGTTTTGCTGTTTTCTTTGATCAGTGTGTTTATTTTCTCTATGGTATCTTCAGTGTCTGATATTCTCTCTTCTATCTCTTGTAATCTGTTGTTAGTACTTGTCTCTGTCGTTCCTGTTCGTTTACCCAGATTTTCCATCTCCATTCTTCCCTCGGTTTGTGCTTTCTTCATTGCTTCCATTTCATTCTTTATGTCTTGAACCGCTTTCCTCACCTGTTTGATTGCTTTTTCTTGTTTCTCTTGGTTTTCTTGCGTGTCTTTGAGCGATTTATTCATTTCCTCTACCTTTTTGTTTGTAATCTCTAATTGTTTATGGCAGTTTTTCACCTCCTGTTTAAGGTCCTCTATTATTTTCATATAGTTCACTTTTGAGTCGATTTCTTCTATTTCTTCAGGAGTAGGGTGTACAATTCTTCTTATTTCGGGATCCCTGGTTTCTGGTGGTGTCATGTTGCCTTTCAGGTTGTTGGAGGAATTCTTGTATTGGCGCCTTCCCATCTCTTCCTTCAAATGGAGCCAGGAGACGCCTGGTCTCTTGGTTCAGTCTTTGCTGTGATTGACTCTCTGGGTATATCTCTTCAGTGTAGAAGCAGGAACCGTTCCCGTCCTGATGGGATTCCTCAGCAATTAAACAGGGCCGCCGGTAGCCCAATGATCTAGGGCCAACAGGATGAATGGAGCAAAGTGGGGGGGTGTTGGTATCCAGGAGCGTGCAGGAAGCCTGGCGCTGGAGCTGAAGTTGCCCAGCTCCCTTACAGGGGACCCTGAGGCCTGCCCGGTAGGCAGGCACTCACCGCTCTGGGTGGGTCGCCTTAGTTTAGGAGCTTAAAACTGTACTTGAGCACTGGTCCTAGCATACAGCAGGGCAGGGTTGGGGAGGGGTGCTGGGGGTGCTGGGTCGTGCGAAAGTCCAAATTCTGCTTTTATGATTGTTTTTTCTTGTTTTTCCAATGCTTCTAAGGTTCTATCATAAGGCTGTTTATTTGAGTTATATCTATCCTTCTAGTGTAGGTACATAGAGCTATATGCTTCCCTTTTAGGAATGCCTGTATTGTAGCTCATAGATGTGGGTATGTTGTTTTTATTCTTATTAAATTCCAGAATGTTCTGAAATTTTTTTTCTTACTTCCTTCACTGACCTATTCACCATTCAGTAGTGTTTGGTTTAATCTTTGTGAGTTTGTATTGTTTTTGTTATTATCTTATCGTTGTTCTCTAGTTTATCCCTTTGTCAACATATACAGCCCATCACATACAATACTATTTGAATTTTCCTATGTTTATTGAGACTTGCTTTGTGATCTAATATGTAATCTATTTCAGAGAAGGTTCTGCAGGCTTCTGACAAAAATGTTTAGTCTTTACTATTTGGGTGGTATACTTTGTATATGTCTGTGAGGTCTATTGGTTTATTATGTAATTGTGTTTGTTTATTTGAGACAAAATCTCACTGTAGTCTTGGCTAGTTTGGAATTTGTTATGCAGACTTAAACTCACAGAGATCCACTTGTCTTTCCTATCCTGGGTATTGGAATTAACAGTGGTTATGCGCTATGACATCCAGCTTTGTAAGATGTGTCAGAAATAAAAATGATGCTTGGATGATGAATAGTTCAGTAGACAGATGTAGACTCTGCTCTGGATAGAGTAAGTAGTGGTTGGAGTAGTTTACAGTTCTATGAAAGTGGAGATGTAGATGTAGATATTGATACAGTGGATATGAATAATGGTGTCAAATTAATTTTGCCAAGTGTTTTCTGTTATTTTCTAGATTCTATTCTAATAATACAATAAATAAATTTTTTAAAAGGTAGTCCTAATAGCCAGTTCCTCTAGTTTGTGTGCTTCTATCACCAGGGCCTAGCGAGGTGAGTCAATCTGATATCCCCCTCCTTGCTCCAATCTCTGGATCTGACCTTGGTTCTACATCCAGTACCCAGGCCTAGTCTTGATACTCTTCTCTGCACTGCCCACAATCACTAGGCATTTGCTAAGACTCTACCTGCCTGCCCATAATTTAAAGTTTCTTCCTACATCATATCAAACCCTTGTGTCAGCCAGATACTGCACATGATTTTCCACCGCCTGTCCAAGTCAATATACTGGATTCTGCCTTCTTCTCACTCTCTCAAACATCTAGTTCTACCCTGAAACTCCAGGTTTCAGACCAGGAAGCATGTCCTATATGCTAGCGGAGCCCCAAGTGATTCCACCTAAGTAATACTCAACATATAGGCCCAACCTGACCAGCACATCGCATATTCTGCCCCAACCTATTTGATCTATATTAGACACAGAAATAATAATAGAAGTCCATATGCTCAGCTCTTATAGCAAAAATACAATATTTTATATCAAGGCAGTATCTACAACCCCATAACATGCACACACACAATCTTATCGGTTCTGTAGAGATGTTCACTAATGATAACTACCTAGATAAAGCCTGGGACAGAGAACTTAAAAGAACAATTATAAACATCAAAGACTTAATGAATACACACACACACACACACACACACACACACACACACACACCAGCTTAATGAGTTTAAAGAGAATAAACGCCTAAGTCATAACTAAGAAAACACAAGCACGACTGATGAAAATGACAAAGTAAATGCATGATTTGGGAACAGAATCCAATAAATATATACAAACATTGAAGAGGACTCAAGCTAAAGTGAAGATGAAATTGAAAAATCTAAAACACAACTAGAAAATTTAAAGAAAAGCCTTACAAATAAAATGAATCAGTCAGAAGTTAAAATACCAAGACTCAAAGATAAAGTAATGGCTATAGGGAAAGTAAGAAAAAAAGGGAAAAAATAAAAACACAGAAAAGTAGCATATAGTAAATCTGGTCCAGAACGGGAAGACCAATCTTTCAAACTATAGGAATAGATGAAGGAGAAGAATCGCAAGTCAATGGCATAGACTAGGTAAAGAAATATACAGCACAACAAAAGATCACTACAGGCCAATATCTTGATTAGTATTTATTGAAGATGGTTTAATAAAACACTTTTAAATTAAATGTAGACATACACAAAATATAATCCACCATTACCTAATTGCCTTTAATAAAACACATGAATGGTGTTAACGACAAAAAAAATCACACAATTTCATTAACAGATGCATAAAAAATCTTTTGACAAATTCAACATGCCTCCAGAATAAAAACCCTAATAAATGTAGAAATATACATAACATAGGTCTACACACACAAAACTGTATATGAGAAACCTACAGTCAATATTATCCTAAATGGACAGAAATTCAAAATAAAGAGACAGGTCTATCAACTATTCCACTCCTGTTCAACATTGTATTTGAAGCACTAGCTTGATTAATAAGACAAAAGAAGGAAATTGAAGAGTTCAACATAAGATAAGTAGAAATCAAACTATTTCTATTTTCAGATGACATGATATTATACACGAGAAATCCCCCAAATTACCTGTTCTTATATACATAATCAATACGTTCAGCAATGCAGGAGGATACAGAATCAACATGAAAAAAAAATCAATAACTCTGTGATGTACCAACAACAAACATTTAAATAGAAAAATCATTAACACACTCCTATTTGCAATAGCATGAAAGAAAATAAAATAATTAGGAATAAATCTAAATAAAAATGTGAAAGGCCTATACAATGAAAATGATAAATTACTGAGAAAGATAAAGATACTAAAAAGTTGAAAGATATCCCACATGCCTGAATTGGTAGTACTAAAATTTTTTAAATGACCATCCTATCAAAAGTCATTAAGGATTCAGTGCAATCCCAATCAAAATCTCCATCTCATCCTTCACAGAAATATATATAATCCAAACTTCATATGGAACCAGAAAAGACTCTGAGTAGTCAAAGGAATCCTGAGCAAAAAGAGCAACATAGGAGGGATACCATTCAAGATCTCAAGATATAGAGCTATAGTAATAAAAACAATATAGTATTGACACAAAAACAGACACATAGACCAATGGCACAAACATAAATACCAAAGCATTAGTACATATAATTACATCCGTCTAATATTTGTAAAAGATGCTAAAAATATAAACTGGAGAAAGGAAGTCATCGTCAACAAAATGGCACTGAGGAAACAGAATGTCCACATGTACAAGAATGAAAGTAGAGAGAGATTTATCACCTTGCATAAAAACTAACTACAAATGCATCAGAGATACAAACGTGGAATCACAAAGACTGAAGCTTCTAGAAGAAAATAGGTAGTACCCTGCAAGATATAAGTGTAGGGAAGGACTTTCTGAAGAGAAGTCCTTTTGCTCAGGAATTGAAGCCTAAAACTGACAGGTCGGACCTCATAAAGCTATAAAACTTCTGCACAGTAGAAGAAACAATCACGAGTTCAGTCATAAGAAAGCCTACAGATAGGAAGAGAATCTGCGAGCTGTACCTCTGACATAGAATTAATACCTGAGTATTCCTCATTGTCTGCTATGTTCAGCTAGTCCGGATTTATCCCATGCTTTTTCAGTCCTAGGCCAGCTGGCCTTGGTGAGTTCCCAATAGAACATCCCATTGTCTCAGTGTGTGGGTGCACCCCTCGTGGTCCTGAGTTCCTTGCTCGTGCTCCGTCTCCTTCTGCTCCTGATTTGGACCTTGAGATTTCTGTCCGGTGCTCCCATGTGGGTCTCTGTCTCTGTCTCCTTTCATCGCCTGATGAAGGTTAATATTCATGAGGATGCCTATGTGTTTGTCTTTGGATTCACCTTCTTATTTAGCTTCTCTAGGAACATGAATTATAAGCTCAATGTCCTTTATTTATGGCTAGAAACCAAATATGAGTGAGTACATCCCATGTTCCTCTTTAGAACTCAAGAACAATGGCAGTGGGTCTTTGATCCTACTGCACGTACTGGCTTTGGGGGAGCCTAGGCAGTTTGGATGCTCACCTTACTAGACCTGGATGGAGGTGGGAGGTCCTTGGGCTTCCCACAGGTCAGGGAACCCTGATTGCTCTTTGAGCAGATGAGGGAGGGGGACTTAATCGGGGGTGGGGGAGGGAAATGGGAAGCGGTTGCGGGGAGGAGGCAGAAATCCTTAATAAATAAATAAATAATTAAAAAAAAAGAATTAATACCTGAAAAATAGAGAGAACTCAAAGAATCAAAAAACCAATGATGGATTCAAAAAAATGGGCCTGGGACCTGAGCAGAGAGCTCTTAAAACAAAAAGTAAAAATCACTAAAACTTATTGCAAAAAATGTTCATCATCCCCAGGAATTAGGGAAATAGAAATCAAAACAACTTTAAGACAACATGACAAAGACCAACAATGACAACAACAACAACAAAAAAAAAACATGACAACAAATGCTTGAGATCTGAGGAAAAGGAAATTGTCATTCACTGTTGATGTGATTACAAACTACTGGAAATCAGTGTGGGTATACCTTAAACAGCAAAAAATAATTGCACCATATGACCTACCTTACACCACTCCTTGTCATAGGCCCAACAGAATACAACATCTTATTTCACAGATTCTGGCTCAGTCATGTTTTTTGTTGCTTTATTCACAATAACTATGAAATGGAAACAACCTAAATGTTCTTCAACTGACAGATAATGAAAATACGGTATATATATATATATATATATATATATATATATATATATATATGCTATGTACTAATATTCAAACACAAAGAAAAATTAAATTGTCAAATTTGTAGGTAAATAGATATAACTAGAAATGATCATATTGAATGAAGTAATTAAGACCCAGAAATACAAAAATTGCCTGTTCTTTTTCATCTGAGATTCCTAGCACCAAATGTTCAGATGTGAATATGTAACCTGGAATAACTACAGAAACCAGGAAAATAGAGAGACCATTGCAAAGGGGTGAAGGATAGGGATAGTAGTAATAGGTGGATAGCAAGGTGCGTGTGATCTCAAGGGAAAACTGGGGAGAAGGGGGTCTGTAGTTAGGGATGGGGAAAGAAATAAATACAGTAGGAAGGAGGAATGAGGAATCATATTATCTATCTACCTAAAATTATGTAAATGACACACACACACATAATATATATATATATATATATATATTCTGAAGAAGTGTAAGAAATATTTGTTAAGAAAAAGGTAAAGGCCATTTTTTTCTTTCAAATTGTCCCAGTGACCTTCTACCAAAATGTATATTGCTACACAAATCTAGAGGAGTGAGTACATCGCTTGAAAAGTATCTTTGGTACAAACTCTGAGCACTCTTACTTTTCTGAAGCCATTCTGCTCCTTGGAACCTATTTAACCTTCAGTGCTGGGTACATCAACCCACCGGCTTCTCATGTGCTTAGAGTTATACTCAGAAACACCTTCAGCTTTCTACTCACTTAAAATGCTTGGTGTCAACTGTTTGCTTATCCCCAATGCCATGAAACTTGTGGAAGCATTGGCTTAGTGAGAGCTTCCTCATTCCTAGGTTTATAATAAAATTGTTTCATCATTATAAATGTGTCTTAAACATAGTACCTGTGTCAGCATATGGCACCGATTTCAGACCCAGCAGCGCTATTGTTGAGATAGTTCCAGTCTATCAGTTTCATCTCAGTTGCTGAAAGGTCCTCATAAAGATAGTATGAGAAAGTAGCTGCTCACACAAGCATACCAGAGGTATTAAATGTTAAGTCTACCATTTCCCCATCGCTTATTAACCAGCAGTGACTGAGTAACATTGTGAAAGTTAGACAAACAATTCTCAGGGTGCAAACACAATTAGAAACCTGCATTCACAGGCTCATGGGCAGAAAGCAGAATGAACCCAAATTCACAGACTCACAAAAGCAAATAGGTGAGAAAACAATGTGTTGATTTGGACAGCAGAGATTTGAACAAAAGATACTTTTTGTAATGAAATGTGGGGTTATGATGATGATGATCACAATGCAGGATCTTACTGTAAAGCCTTGGCTGGCCTGGAACTTGCTATGTATATCAGTTTGGCCTTTAATTCAGAGAGACAGACTTACCTATGTCTCCTGAATGCTGGACTTAAAGGCAAGTATCTACCACAGTCTGCTGGAAATAAAAGGGGGGGGGTTAGATTTTTTAAAAAATGCATATAAAGAAGTAGCAGATTTTCTTTATGGCATTTTCATATATGCTTAGATTTTGTTGATCCATCCCTGCCCATTTTCATGTAACCTGTCTCTCCTGTACACTTCATCCCACAGAATTCCTCTTCCATTGACACATCACATGGGTTCTAGTTCTTTTCCCATCCGTCTCCCTTAAAACCTTTTTTCTCTTCTCATTGACCCATTTCTAGGTTCCTGGCCTCTACACATACATTTTCTTATACAAATAAATAATATAACAATTAGAATCTAGATTCTACATATAAGAGAGAATGTGACTAGCATTTGTTGTAGTTAAAAAATTTATCACATCACGCAGATAGTAGTCATAGAAAACCTTTCTGGAGCCAGTTTTCTTCTTTCATCTGGGGGTCCTAGGAACTGAACTCATCTATGAGGCTTGGTGACAAATGCCTTTACTAGCTGAGACATCTTAGTGGCCTCTATAAAACATATGTTTTGCTTTCATGGTGGTAGCCATTCTGACTGAGGTAAGATGGTATCTCAAAGTAGTTTTGACTTGCATTTCTCTGATGGTAAAAGATGTTGAACAGAAGCACAGTATCTTAATGAAAGCTCACAATTGGCTCAAGCAGCAGCTGACAGCTATCCTTTTTACATAGCACTCTAGATAGAAAGGGCCATTGTTTTCTGAATCTGAAGTTAACACTCTTCCCTTTATCCTCTCTTCTAGGCCTTTTGGTGTTTGCTTAATCAGAATATTTTAATCCGTAATGTGGTGATTAGATGTAATTTATCACATTAAGCCTCTCCTATTTTCCTCTGCTTACATGACTAATGTTATTGTCTTTTATTGAGCTTACACAAACAAGCCTTTCCTTTGTTCCATTGTTTTAGCACTAGGCCAAAACCCAACAAATAAAGTTTAATCTTTCCAATCCCAGACTCACCCCCTTGTCATTCAGTTTGTGTAGGCTGTGTGAAGAGCAGGTTTCTTTGAAAACAATGCCAGGATTCATTTGTATGGCCTAAAAACCAACAGTCACCTATCTGGAAAGGTCTTGGCTGCTCATTTGTTAGAGCCGACAGGCAAAGACTCATCTTGTAAAGGAAAGAAGAAAGTACTTGCCTCCTTGTCTGCGGAAAGCCCAACTATGTGCTTGCCACCTAAACTATACTTCTTTAAATGCATCTGGCACATCTGATACCATAATTACTGGAAAGTCAGCTTTTGCACTGAAAAACAGACAATAAAGCAGATTGTTTCTTCTTCTTCTTCTTCTTCTTCTTCTTCTTCTTCTTCTTCTTCTTCTTCCTCTTCCTCTTCCTCTTCTTCTTTTCTTCTTCTTCTTCTCCTTTTTCTCCTTTTTCTGCTTTTTGAGATAGGGTCTCTCTGTGTAACAACTCTGGCTGTCCTTGAACTTGTTCTGTAGACCAGGCTAGCCTCAAACTCACAGAAATTCACCTGCCTGTGCCTTTGAAGTGCTTGGATTAAAGGTGTGTGCCTCCACACCAGCTCAGATTGTTCTTTTAAAGTGTTACTTATTTGAAATTATCTTCTCAGAAAATTTCTTTTCTAAATTTCCAATGTAATATTTGCTTTACTTTTCATTCTGTTACCTTCTTTCTCTCTTTTCCTTCCATTCTCCTTTATTTTTTCTTTTTTGTGTTGTATCATGCTAGGCAAATACTGCACTACTGAAATAAAGGCCCAGTCTTGCTACCTTTGAAATTAATCTACTACCATTCTCAAGAGTTTGTCATTCGTTGTTTATAGAGATAGTCTCTCAATATGTGTCCAGGTTGATGGCCTCCAATACACTCTCTTTCTTCTTCATCTTCCTCAGTGCTGGAATTACAGGAAGGTACCATCATCCAAAACCATCAAGAGCCATTAAGTGAAAAATACCTTTCTATAAGGCACTATTATTCAAATATCATTAATGATCATCAGAATTTGTTATTAAAATTGTTATATTAATAATAAGCTTATTAAAATGGAAAGTGCTAGACTCTACTTTGAGAGTTTCAGATTCTTGTGGTCAAGAAGAAGTGCTGGAGAATTTGAAGGCCTTGAAAGTTCCCAGATGATGCCGATACTAGTAGACCAGGAGAGACCCACTGTGAGAATTGCTGAGGTAAAAATCCAGCACTAGGGACTCCAAAGGCCAGAAATATTGAGGTGGTTAAGAGATAGAAGCAAGTTGTAAAATTAAATAAGTTAACCTCTAAAACAAAAGTAGAGCTCACCAAGTTAACATCAATATAAAATATGCTCATCATTTGCAGCAAGCTGACCACTAACAGTGGGATGTTAGTCATTAATCAAGGGTGTTGCTGGGCATAGATGAGGAATAGGACAGAGATGGCTAGAAGTTCAGGAATTATAACCTAGAATTAGAATGATGTGGAGATCTCAATCCCAAATCAGCCAGTCTTTTTGAAGGAGAAGTGAAGTACTAACTACAGATTGAGGGACATTGGATTGTTTTCTGTCAGTGTGATGCAAACTAGAGTCATCTAAGAAGAGGAAACTAACTGATGAAAATGTCACCATCAGAGAGAGTGGTTTGTAGGCAAATATGTGTGGCATTTTTTGATTGATAATTGATGTGAGAGGGCTCAGCCTATGATAAGTGGTGCTATCTATGGACAGGTGACCTGGGCTCTGTAAGAAAACAAACAGAGCAAGCCATGAAGAGGAAGCCAGTAACAGCATTCCCCCTGGTTCATGCTTTGGCTTCCCCTGGTAATGCAACCTTTAAGTCAAATAAATCCTTTCTTCCTAAGTTTCTTTTGGTCATGGTGTTTTATAACAGCAATAGAAATCAAACCAGAAATCAGTGCCACATTCTCAGGAGATTACTATAACTTTGACATTTTAAGGAGGACAGAGGAAGGAGTTTGGAACTATGGGTGGAAAAGTCATTGAGTGCTCACAGCTTAATGAACTATTGTGGAAATTTGTAAAATAAGGATCCTGAGAATGTTAACTGGCCTGGCAGAAAGAAATAAAGCAGCGGTTTTTGACATTTCCTTGCTGTGACCCTTTCATACGTTCCTCCTGTGGTAGTGACTACAACCACAAAATTGTTTCATTGCTACTTCATAACTGTAATTTTGCTGCTGTGGTGGATTTTAATGTCATATGCATAATATCTAATATATTACCTTCAAAACGGTAGTGACTTACAAGCTGAGAATCTAGAACTTAGGAACATATAGGTCTTTCAACCTGATTATCAGATTATTTTAACACTGTACTGCCCCACAAATGAGAATTTCCCCAGGAGTTTCAAGTTAGGAGAAGGAAATGGGCACCAGCAAGAGGGTAACTTATCTCCTAGAAAAATATTCCAAAAGGTTCTGGTAGTCAGGCTAGAGGGCATATGCCTTTAATGCTCGAACTGAGTAGGCAGATGATGGAGATGGGTCTTTATCTTATCTGTTGCTTTCATTGGTTAAATAATAAAGAAAACTGCTTGGCCTAATAGGACATAAATTTAGGTAGGCGGAGTAGACAGAACAGAATGCTGGGAGAAAGAAGCCAAGTCAGGCAGTCACCATGATTCTCCAGCGGGACACAAACGCAGGTTAAGATCCTCCCTAGTAAGCCACCAGCTTGTGGTGTTACACAGATTATTAGAAATGGGTTAGATCAATATGTAAGAGCTAGCCAATAGAGGCTGGAACTAATGGGCCAGGCAATGTTTAAAAGAATACAGTTTCCATGTAATTATTTCGGGGCATAAGCTAGCCATGCGGGCAGCTGGGTGCCAGTAACATAGCTCTTATTACAACAGGCAGAAGCTGGTAACTCTCTGAGTTCAAGGCCAACCTTGTGTACAGAATGAGTTCCAGGACAGACAGAGGTACAAAAACCAACCAATGAATCAACAACAACAACAACAAAAATCAGTTTTTACAACTTATTAGACTGCCTTACAGGATGAGATTGAAAGCCAGATAATGGTGGTGGACATATTAGACACAGTGTGGGTAACAACTAACGAGACCTCCACTCCTGTTGAAGTTCATGGACAAGACAGAATTGACTCTTGATCAAGAGGGTATCCTCAGAAAAGTGAATACACAGAAGCAGAAAGTGAACTTGTTTTATTTTCTGCCCTAATAGAGATGGTGACTGTCTCTTTCACATTATTCGAGTTCCTACCTCAGAGTTTTATTTAATTGACTAGTCTTAAAAGAACTGGTATACAGAGTGAGTTCTAGGTAAACCATGGTTTACACAGAGAAGGTCTCTCTCAAAAAAGCAAACAAATTAACAGAGTGTGGTGGAATTTCTGAACTTCAAGAAAAGCCTGAGCAACCACTGGAGCTGTAGCCCTGCCTTCAGTTGGAGGAATAACCACTGGACCACTGGAGTCCCACCTGCACCTGGAGGAGGTGGGTGTCTGTTCTCCCAGCTGTACAGCCCTGCACTCTATGCCCTAGCCTCTGGTGGCACATTCCAAGCCTATCCCCCAAGCACTGAAGCCCCAGAGACCCTACAGCAGCCTCCCCAAACCCCAAACATCAACCCCAAACAGCCTCCATTGTATCAGGCATCAACAGAGCCATAGACCATACCTATTCCAGGAGGAAGAACAAAGATTTAAGACATAGGCCACACCTGCATTGATTGGAGGAAGAAATTGGTAGGTGACAGTGTAAGAATACATTCAACAACATGAAGAACAATCTGGCATTACCAGAAATTAGTGGTTCTACAACAGCAAGACCTGAACATCCCGTGCAGATGAAGCAGAAGAAAACAACCTTAAAAATAGTTTCATGAAAATGCTAGAAACCTTAAAGAAAAATAAAAATTTTCCTTAATGAAGTGAAGCAAAGGACAAACAAAAATTTCTCCAATGAAAGAAACCAATGAAAGAAACAGTTCAAAACTTAAAAATTGAAATTGAAATAATAAATAAACCATATACTGAGGGAATTATGGAAATAAAAAATCTTGGTAAACAATCAGGAACTACAGATGTAAGCATAACCAACAAAATGCAAGAGGTAGGATAAATAATCTCAGGCACTGAAGACATGATAGAAGAAAAAAATTTGTCAGTCAAATAAAATGTCAAATCCTGCAAATAACACAAAATATTCAAGAAATCTGAGACACCATGAAAAGACCACACCTAAGAATAATATGAATAGAAGAAGAAGAAGAATTCCAGCTCAAAAGTAGAGAAAACATATTCAACAAAATTATAGAAGGATATACCTGTGAAGGTACAAAAATCTTACAGAACACCACATACTAATCAAAGCATAAAACATACAGAATAAAGAAAGAATATTAAGAGTTGCAAAGGAAAAAGGCCAACTAACATATAAAGGCAGACCTATCAGAATTACACTAGATTTCTTAATGGAAATTCTGAAAGCCAGAATGTCATGGACAGACCGTCTTCAGACCATCTATTAGACCATCAATGCCAGGCCAGACTACTATTCCCAGAAAAGTTTTCAATTGCCATAGAGAAAATATGATATTCCATGTCAAAACCATATTTAAATAATACCTATCCACAAATTGATCACTATAGAAAGTACTAAAAGAAAAGCTCTAACCCAAAGAAGTTAACTGTACGCATGAAGACACAGGCAATAGACAATCCCACACCAGCAAATTCCAAAGAAGGGAAAACATACACAGACCATATACCACCAACAAAGGAATAACAGGAACTAACAATCACTGGTCATTAATATCTCCTAGTATCAATGGACTCAATTCATCTACAAAGAGACACAAGCTAACAGAATGGATACAGAAACAGTATCCATATTTCTGCATATAAGAAACACACTCAATAATAGTGGGAGACTTCAACAGCCCTCTATCATTATTAAACAGATCTGCCCACCAGATACTTAACAGAGAAATAAGGAAACTAACAGATGTTATGACTCAAAGGAACTTATTAGACATCTATAAAGCATTCCATAAAACATCAAATAATATACCTTCTCCAAATATTATGTAAAGTTGATCACATACTTGGTTACAAAACAAACCTCAACAGATACAAAAAAAAAAAATGGAATAACACCCTGTATCTTAACAGATGGCCATGGCTTAAAGTTATAATTCAACAACAACACTAATTGCAGAAAGCCTACAACCTCATGGAAATTGAACAACAGTCAACTGAATCAACACTGAGTCTATGAAGAAATAATAAAGAAATTAAAGATTTCTTAAAATTCAACAAAAATGAATGCACAGCATACCTAAATTGATGGGACAATACAAAAGTAGTGCTAAAAGGAAATTTCATAGCACTAAGTGCCCACATAACGACATGGAGAAATCTTACACTAGTGACTTAATGGCACAGCTAAAAGCTCTAGAGCAACAAAACAGCAAACTTACCCAGGAGGAGTAGACAACAGAAAATAAACAAATTGAGGATTAAAATCAACAAAATAGAAGCAAAGAAAACAATACGAAGAATCAATGAGGCAAACAGTTGTTTCTTCAAGGAAATCAACAAGATAAAAAACCCTTTATCCAAACTAACCAAAGGGCAGAGAAAAAATTTAAAAATTCAGAAATGAAAAGGGGGACATAAAAACAGACACTGAGGAAATCTAGAGAATCATTAGGTCATACTTCAAAACTCTGTACTAAACAAAATCAGAAAATCTAAAAGAAATGGGCAATTTTCTGGATAGGTATCACATATACCAAAATTAAATCAAGACTAGATAAACAATTGAAATAGACCTATAACCCCTAAAGATATAGTATCAGTCATCAAAAGTCTCCCAACCAAAAAAAAGTCAGGCCCAGATGGTTTCAGTGCAAAATTCTACCAGAATTTCAAAGAGGTAATTCGAATCATCCTTATATTGTTCCACACAATAGAAAAAGAAGTAATAATGTTAAACTCTTTTTATGAGGCTATAGTTGCCGTGATAACAAATAACACATAGATGCAACTAAGAAAATTACATAGTATATCAACCTCCCTCAAAAACAATCATGCAAAAACACTCAATATAATATTTGCAAACCAAATCCAACATATCAGAAAAACCATCTACCATGTTCAAATAGGCTTATCCCAGACATGCAAAGATGGTTCAACATATGAAAATATGTCAATGTAATCCACCATATAAACAAACTCAAAGAAAAAAACCACACGACCATCTCATTAGATGCCTTCGACAAAATTTAACACTTCTTCATGATAAAGGTCTTGAGGAAATCAGGGATACAAAGAATATACCTAAACAAGGAGATAAAAATTGGAAAGGAAGAAATCAAGCTTTTGCTATTTGTAGATTATATGATAATATATATAAGTGACTCTAAAGATTCTACCAGGAAACTCCTACAGTTGATAAACACCTTCAGTAATGTGGCAGGAAACAAGATTAACTAAAAAGTATCAGTAGCCCTTCTATATACGGGTGATAAATGGGCTGAGAAAGCAATCAGAGAAACGTCACCCTTCACAATAGCCACAAAAAATACAAAATACTTTTGGGTAATTTTATCCAAACAAATGAAAGACCTGTATGAGAACAACTTTAAGTATTGAAGAAAGAAATTGAAGAAGATATCAGAAAATGCGATCTTGAATGCTCTTGGATAGGTAGGATCAACATAGTAAAAATGGAAATCTTACCAAAAATTATCTACAGATTCAAAGCAATCCCCATAAAAATCTCAACACAATTCTTCACAGACCTTGAAAGAACAATACTCAACTTCATATGAAAAAATAAAAACACAGGATAGCCAAAATAATGCTGTACAACAAAGGAACTTCCAGGGGCATCACCATCCCTGACTTTAAGCTCATTTTAGTAATGAAAACCGGTAGGTATTGACATAATAACAGACAGGTGAGCCAATGGAATTGAATCAAAGACCTTATATTAATTCTATGATCACCTGATTTTTGACAAAGAAGCTAAAAGTGTACAATGGAAAAGAGAAAGCATCTTCAACAAATGGTACAGGCATAACTGGATGCTGACATGTAGAATAATGCAAATAGATTCACATCTATCTCATTCACAAAATTCAAGTACAAATAGCTCAAAGACCTCATCATAAATCCAGCTACCTTGAACTTGATTGGAGAAAAAGTGGGAAGTAGCCTTGAATGCATTGGTATAGGAGACCACTTCCTCAATATAACACAGATACTGAGAGCAACAATTAATAAATGGTACCTCCTAAAACTGAGAAGCTTCTGTAAAACAAATGACATGATCAGTAAGACAACATGGCCGCCTACAGAATGGGAAAAGATTTTCACCAACCTCATTTCTGAAAAAGGGTTGATCTACAAAATAAAGAACACAAGAAACTAGACATGAAAATACCAGAAATACAATTAAAAAATAGGGTACAGATCTAAATAGACAATTCTCAAAAGAGGAAACTCAAACGGTCAAAAGGCACTTAAGGAAATGTTGAACATCCTTAGTCATCAGGGAAATGTAAATCAAAACAACTCTGAGATACCATCTTATAACTGTCCGAAAGGCTAAGATCAAAAACATCAATGATAGCTTATGCTAGAGAGGATGTGGAGTAAGGGGAACACTCCTCCATTGCTGGTAGGAATACTAACTTGTGCAGACACTTTGAAAATCAGTATGGCTGTTTCTCAGAAAACTGAGAATCAATCTACCTCAGGTCTCTGCAATACCAAAGGATGTATACTCATACAACAATGACAGTTCCTCAACTATGTTCATAGTAGCATTATTTGTAATAGCCAGAACCTGGAAAAAGACCTAGATGATGTTCACCAAAAAAATGGATAAAGAAAATGTGGCACATTTACATAATGGAGTATTAGTTAGAGGTAAAAAGAAAACAATGGTATATTAAAATTTGCAGGCAAATGGACAGAACTAGAAAAATCCTTCCTGAGTGAGGTATCCTAGACCTAGAAAGACCAACATGGTATGTACTCACTCATAAGTGGATATTAGACATAAAACAAAGGATAACCAGACTACAGTATACAACCCCAGAGAAGCTAGGTAGCAAGGATAATGCCAAGAGAGATAATGCATGGTTTCCCCCTGGAAAACAAAATAGATAAGATCTCCAGGGAAAATCTGGATTATAGGGGATCCCGTAGAGGAAAAGAGGAGCAGAGAAGGGATAAAGGTAGGCGGGGAGGAGAACAAGAATGAACAGGATGTTCAAGTTGGTGGAGGGACAGAGAGGGAGAGCAAGGACAGAGATATCTTGATAAAGGGATCTATTATAGGTTTACAAGAAATCTGGTGCTATGGAAATTCCCAGAAACAATAAGGAAGAGCCCAACTAAAACTCCAAGCAATAGTGGAGAGGGTGCTTGAACTGGCCTTTCCCTGTAATCAGACTGATGACTACCCTAATTATCATCATAAAACCTCCATCCAGTAATGGATGGAAGCAGATCCAAAGGTCCACAGCTAAACAATGAACCAAATTCCTGGAGTCCAGTTGAAGAGAAGCGAAGAGCAATAACATAAGCAAAGGCAACAAGATTATGATGGGGAAATCCACAGAGACAAGCTGACAGGAGCTAGTCGAAGCTCACTGACCTTGGCTGACAGCTGGGGCACCTGCATAGGACTGAACTAGGCCCTCTGAATGTTGGTGACAGTGTGTGGCTTGGACAGTTTGTGGGACCACTGTCGGTAGAATCAGGATTTATCCCTAGTGCATGAACTGGCTTTTTGGAGACCATTCCCTTATGAAGAGATAACTTCTTAAACCTAGATATGGGGGGGCGGTGCTTGGTCCTGCCTCAACTGGAGTGCCAGACATTGCTGACTCCCCATGGGAGGATTTACCCTCTCTGAGAAGTGGATAGGGTGTGGTGGGGGAGAGGTGAAGGAGCAGGAGTTGGGGAGGAAGGGCAAATTCACACAAGAAGGGAACAGGGTAGGAGTCAGCCACTTTAATAGAGACTGTAATAAGGATTTAGTGTAAACAAAGGTTTACTTGTTGTGGGGGAGTTAAACATTTGCATTAAAGTTTTATAAGGCTGGATAGACGAAAACATTTGAATTTCCTGTCATAAACACAAGACTAAATTAGTTTATTGAAAATACTCATGTTTAATATTTCTTGCTGGTGGGACAATACCTTGCCTGGAACTGCTTAGATGTGTATATACTTGGGCCTCTACTTAAACCTTGACCTCAGTTCAGGAACCTGAAGACAGACATGCCAGCAGTTCTTGATCTCTTTGTCCCTTTTCCTAATGTGGTCACACTGAAAAAAACTACATTGTCTGCTCTTCACTTTGAATTTGTCTCTTTTATTTGGTTTATGTTGGACATGGAGCCAGACTTGACTTGTGGCACAGATTGTGATTCCCCTCCACAAGTTCAATAACAAATGATAACCATAAAGGAGTAAAGATATATTTAGAGAGTTTCTGAGCATGTATAGAGGTCAGAACTCTAGTGGTTGACTGCTCTGCTTGTCTGATCTCTCAGATTTTAACCTCTAATATCTGACTCTGGTTTTTATTATGAAGACCAAGTAGAATTCATGCTATAGAAAGATAAGTATGGATCTAGCAGTTGCTGGGTCATTTTATTACGCAGACATTTTCTTAGTTACTTGTCAATTGCTATGAAGAGACATTACAACCAAAGCATCTTACATAAGAAAGAATTCATTAAGGGCTTACAGTTTCATAACATAATGACAAGGACCATGGCAGCAGGTAGGCTCACATGGCACTGAAGCAGTAGCTGTGTGCTTACACCTTATCTACAAACATGACACAGAGAGCTAACAGAATGGCATAGGCTTTCATAACCTTGAATTCTACTGCCAGTCACACACCCCTTCCAAAAAGGCCAGATCTCCTAAACCTTCCCAAATAGTTCCTGCAATTGGGGACCAAGTATACAAATTTATGAGCCTATGGAGGGGTCCATTCTCATTCATAACATCACAGATATTTTCCTATCTTTCCACTTGCTGTCATCTACTTAATGAGGTAGAAAAAATGATTTCGGACATTGTTTTTGATTCTTGAGAAAACTTGACCTTGGTACCTCTCTCTCTAAAGAGCTTTGCCTACCTGTTGGCCTTTGTACTCTTTTGAACACTTGGAGGTTCTTTTGAACCATCTGGGGAGAAGGCTTGCCATTTGTGACTGACTTTATCTTTTGGTGTTCTTCTATTGAACAATATTAGAGTTATTAGAGTATTAGTGTAAAATAGAGAAACACAGCAACCTTGGAAGTGGAACAGAGAAATCTGGAAAGCATTAGGTCTCTTTTGTTTTAGGTTTGCTTTTCCCTGCTATGCCTTGTGTAGAAGGGGACTTTCAGCACTAGAAAGAAACATGGCTTGACTTTGTAGAGTAATGAGTGTCTTTTTTTTCTTTTTTCTTTTTGTTTTTTTTCTTTTTTTTTGTTATTTATTTATTTATTAAAGATTTCTGCCTCCTCCCTGCCACCGCCTCCCATTTCCCTCCCCCTCCCCCAATCAAGTCCCCCTCCCTCGTCAGCCCAAAGAGCAATCAGGATTCCCTGACCTGTGGGAAGTCCAGTGACCCCCCACCTCCTTCCAGGTCTAGTAAGGTGAGCATCCAAACTGCCTAGGCTCCCCCAAAGCCAGTACGTGCAGTAGGGTCAAAAACCCATTGCCATTGTTCTTGACTTCTCAGCAGTCCTCATTGTCCACTATGTTCAGCGAGTCCGGTTTTATCCCATGCTTTTTCAGACCCAGGCCAGCTGGCCTTGGTGAGTTCCCAATAGAACATCCCCATTTTTTACATACTAATCCCAGCTCACTCTCCCTCCCCTCCTTCTGCTCCCCTCTTCCCCTTATCCCTCATCCACTCCTCAGAGATGAAAAAGCCTCCCGTGGGAAGTCAACTAAGTCTATCTCATCACCTCATTGAGGCAGGACCAAGGCCCACCCTCATTTGCCTAGGTTGAGCAAGGTATCTCTCTATAGAGAATGGAATCCACAAAGTCAGTTCATACATTAGAGTTAGATCCTGGTCCCACTGCCAGTAGCCCCATAAACTATTATCATCTGTATTCAGGGAACCTAGTTCAGTCCTATGAAGGTTCCACATTTTTTAGTCCAGAGTCAGTGATCTCTCATTAACTCAGGTCAGCTGATTCTGTGGGTTTCCCCTTTGCTTATATTATCTCTACCACTCACTTAATTTATACCCAGTGGTCAGTTGTTGTTCTCTGCATTTACTTCTATCTGTTTCTAGAAGAGGGTTCTAGCTTTTCTGGGGTTGTAGACTGTAGGCTGGTTATCATTTGCTTTTTTTGTTTTATGTCTGGTATCCACTTATGAGTGAATACATATTGTATTTGTCTTTCTGGGTCTGGGTCACCTCACTCAGGTTTTTTTTTTTTTTGTTCTATTGACTTGTCTGCAAAATTAAAGATGTCATTGCTTTTTACCACTGAGTTGTACACCATTGTGTAAATGTACTAGATTTTCTTCATCCATTCTTCAGTTAAAGGGCATCTAGGTTGTTTCCAGGTTCTGAGTATTTTGAATAATGCTACAATGAACATAGTTGAACAAATGTCTTTGTGGTGTCAGTGTGCATCCTTTGGGTACATGTCCAATAGTGGTATAGTTGGGTGTTGAGGTAGAAAAACGTGCTGAAGGAGAGATTGCATTCTTTTTTTCTCTCTCTGTCTTTCTTGTCTTCTCTTTTTCTCTGTCTCTATCTCTCTTTCTGTCTGTCTGTCTCTGTCTCTGTCTCTGTCTCTGTCTCTGTCTCTCTCTCTCTCTCTCTCTCTCTCTCTCTGTAGGTGTGCCTCTCTTATTTCTTCATGTCTGATAAAAGCCTTTCTTTACCAGCTGATTTTGTCTGCTGTGTTGAGAATTTTTCTGCTGCTACCTGTGATGCTCCAGATTTTCCTGACTTTCACCTCTAACTGGCAGAGAAAATGAATCTTATCTCGACCTGTAGATAGCAACATTAAGATCTGTCATGATTTATGTAACTACAAAAATGTTAAGTCTTTACTAGACTGTTCCTCCACAGGAAGAACTGTAGCTGACAAGTGTTTTAGACACTTAGGATAATTTGTAAGACAGGAATGGGGCAAACCAATCTCTGCTCCTGGAACTCCTAAAGAGAAAATTCTGGTCACTTCACTTTTGTGTTATTTTTAAACTCAATGTGCACTGATAAACAGGATTGGTGCACTTTAAAAATGCCTTAGTGTTTGTGTGTTTAGATGTGTTTAGGATCATTTTGGACTGTATAAAAGCATTTGCTTTTGTGTCTGTTTTTTCAAAGCTAAAATTCAGGGATTCAGAAAATAAAAATTTAAAAATCCTGGTTTCTAGGCTTTAACTTCTATCAAGCTTATCTAAAATTCATTAAAATGTGAGTTTTAAATATACTTCTTAAAATGATTTTCTTCTGGTGCTTTAAAGTGCTAATTATGGAAACTCAGGTTGAAAGAAAATCTGATTACAGAATTTAGTTGAAATAACCTAAAGATAGCTAAACACATTTTTATTAAGTGCTTTAAAAAAAAAGCATCTGAACTACTTTGCTAGACTTGCTAGACAAAGTGTCAAATGGGGTTATTTCAGGACTGCCCTGTATAAAGATGTATTTCTGAGGTGTTTCATTTAACACGTACATGTATTGAGGATGCTGAGATTGGCTAACCTTTGCTTTGGAGTAGAAATTACTAAGAGATATTACACTTTCTTAAGAATAATATATTTAGTATCAAATTAAAAAATAGTATTAATGTTCTCTTTTCTTGCTTCTTATGTGGAAATTTGAAAACAGGGCTCAGAAGGAATCTTGAGGACTATCTAATATGAAAAAAAGAGGCAATGCGGGAATCAAAGGAAATCTGCTACTGGTGCCTGCATGTCTTACTGTTGGCAGCTTCTATTAAAACAAAATAAATTGGAAGAGGTTGGTAGAGGGCAACTTGAGTCATATCGTGGGAAAATGAAGCAGAAACTGTAAACATTGTCTGAGTGGGAGGTGATCTCAGGGGTTTTATTGGAACAATAGGTGCAAAATTTATCCCATGAACAAATGAGTGTTGTGTTTTCCAGTAAAAGTTCCTCAAAGGCTGGAGGTGCTCTGATTTTCCTGCATTGTTACCCTCCAGGCCACCAGAGACTTGCATCCTTATTAATGCACTAAAGGAAGGATGTCTAGGAAAATTAGGGTCAGTAATGGTGAAGGGTGAGTGAGTCAATGGGCCTACTGAGCAGAGTCTTGTCTACTCCTCATTATTAGTGTCCTGCTATGGAAAGCTACTTGCTGCCAGACAAGATGTGTTTATAAATTTCAGTTGGCTCTGTTACAATAAAAACAATATTGTTCACAGGAGGATGGTGCTAGATTTAGAATATGCACTCATTGACTTATTGAAAGTTGGCTTGTTATCCTCTGCCTTCCTGATAAAAAAAAACAATGAGTTCTTGTCTCCATCTTCACCTGAGCAATCTATCAGGTTTTCAAACATTTATTAATTTATTTTTGGAGTATTGAGAGCTGTCCTTTGAGAAACTTGATATTATAATAGACTATACTTGATGCTAAGTATTTTGTGAATTAAAATTTTGATGCTATATTTTCTTTCTTCTGTTGTGACTCTGTGCTTATTATATTCCATTAGCTCTTTGTAAATTATTACTAAAAGAGGCAAAAGTAAACGTTAATTGTGTCCATCATATAAAATGTACCTCAGTTACTTAAGGGTTCAGAACACTACCTGTTAAAAATAAAAATAAATAATAAATAAAAAATAAAGACACCCAAAATAGGCACTCAGTAGAGTGCCTGGCATTTTCTTTATTTATTATGAGGGATAGACGGAGGGAGAAAGGAAGGGAGGGAGATCCACATCTATGTACCTTGGTTTCTTTTCTTCCTTCCTTCCTTCCTTCCTTTTCCCTCCCTCCCTCCCTCCCTTCCTTCCTTCCTTCCTTCCTTCCTTTTTTTTCTATACAGGGGTTCTCTATGTAACACTCCTGGATATCCTGGAACTTGCTCTGTAGACCAGGCAGACCTCAAACTCACAGAGATCTGCCTGCCTTTGCCTCCCAAGTTCTGGGATTAAAAGCATGTGCCCAAGACCTCAGTTCTTAAGCAGGGCCTAAAGGGTTTATTGACACTAACACTTTGACATCTGTCACTTACTCCCTACCTCTGATGTGGGATCAAATCAGATCATCCAAGATGAATCCTTCCCTGGCATCATAGAACAGGGGAACAAATCACTAAATGGTTAATCAACAATATCTTCAGAGAATGTTGTTCAGAAACAAGTGGGGGAAGTTGTCCGAACTGTAATAAACTTACATTGGGTGTCTTAGTTTGGGTTTTTATTGCTACAGAGAGACACCATGACCACAGCAATTCTTATAAAAAAAACATGTAATTGGGATAGCTCACCTATAGTTGCAGAGGTTCAGCACATTGCATAGATGGAGAGTATGGTAGCATGCAGGCAGACATGGTGCTGGAACTGAGAGTGCTACACCTTTCAGGCAATAGGAAGTTGACTGACAGTCATACTGGGGGAAGCTTGAGCAAAAGAGACCTCAAAGCCTGGCCTCACTTCCTCCGACAATGCCGCACCTCCTAATTGCTGTGGAATATTATTTCAACAAGGCAAAGATGAGTTATATTTGTTTATGTTGCAGAATATTACTTTAATTCTGTAAAGGTGTGTTACTTTTCTTTATGTAGCATTTGTTTAATGATGGAAAGATGTATTTAATTATTGTAAAGATGTGTTGCACTGTTTCACCTTGTCTGCTTAAGGTACGTGATTGGTCTTATAAAAAGCTGAATGGTTAATATCAAGGTAGGGGAAAGGATAGGCAGGATTGCCAGGCAGAGAGAATAAATAAGAGGAGATATTAGGTCCAAAAAGAAGGAAGAGAAGAACAAGAGAATTAGAAGGGGGACATCAAGTCAGGCTAATGTCAGCCAGCCAGACATAGAGAAGCAGTGAAAGTAAGATATACAGAAGTAAGTAAAGTAATAAGCCGTGAGGCAAAAGATAGATTGATGGAGGAAGGTCATTGGTTAAAAAAATAAAGAAACTGCTTGGCTGGCCCTCATAGGTTAGAACATAGGTGGGTGGAGTAAACAGAACAGAATGCTGGGAGGAAGAGGAAGTGAGCTCAGACTCGACAGCTCTGCTCTCTAGAGCAGAGATGCCATGCTCCCCTCTCCAGGGCAGACATGATAGCTCTGCTCTCTGAGACAGAGGGCGATGCAGCCAGCCACCAGGTCAGACATGCTGAATCTTTCCCGGTAAGACCGGTGCTACACATTTTATTAGAGATGGGTTGATCGGGATATCAGAATTAGCCAGTAAGGGCTAAAGCTAATGGGCCAGGCAGTGTTTTAAAAGAATACAGTTTGTGTGTTGTTATTTCGGGGCATAAGCTAGCAGGCGCCCAGGGTGCTGGGGACGCAGCCCCACCGCTCCTATTACTACAATAAATAAGGAGGAACAGGTTAATTTTTGTTAAAAGAGCTAGCCAGTAGTGTGCCTATATTTGGCCAAACATTGATAACTAATAATAAGTTTCTGTGTCATGATTTGGGAGCTTGTTGGTGGCCTAAATGGGGATAATAAGCTTGGTACACTTCACAGTGCCACTCCCTTGGGGATCCATTTTCTCTTAAACCACGACATTCCACTCCATGGCCCCCAAAGGCTTATAACCGTATCATAATGTAAAAGCACATTCAGTCCAACTTCAAAAGTTCCCATAGTCTATAACAGTCTCAAACTTATTTTGAAGTCCAAAGTCTCTTCTGAGATACATGGCTAACTGTAATTGCCTGTAAAAATAAAGACAAAAAGCAGTTTCCAACATATACGTCAAAGATGTAATGGCATAAGACACACAGAAAAGGGAGCATATCAAGGAAATACTGGAAATAGCCAGACAAAAAGCAAACTAGGCAAACACCAAACTCTGCATCTTCATGTATGATGTCAAAACACTTTCCAAATCTCCAACTCTATTCTGCTTTGTTGATTGTAACACACTTCTTTCTCTTGAGCTGGTTCCACTCCCTCTTAACAGCACTTTTCAGCAGGTATCCCATGATTTTGGCACCTCTAACATCTTGGGTTCTCAAAGGCAATACAGGGTTCACTTTCATAACTTCATGCAATGGCTTCTCTACTAGACCTCCATTCAGGGATGCCCTCACACAGGTCTGGCCTCAGTGACTTTATTCCATAATGCCTTTCTTCTATCCTTAGCTCTAATGCCAGAACCATGTGACCAAATCTGCCTCTTGCTGGGGTTGGAACATGACACCCTTGTTCAGTTACATCTTCACCAGATTTCTGTCTTTCACTGCTTAAGCTTGGCTATTCTGAAACTTGCTCTGTAGACCAGGATGGCCTTGAACTCAGAGATATGCCAGCCTCTGCTGTCTCAGTTCTGGGATTACCAGCACACTTGGCTCTCAGTTTTTATATAATTAACAAACTGGAAACTTAGCTGAGTGAAATTATGCCTGAGATTACAACTTTCCTTATTCCAGTTCTTAATCCATTTATCTCCTTGAGAACAGAATTTAGCTTTATTCCACTTCCTGGTGCTCCTTCATTTTGTAATTTACCATAATCAGCTTGATCCTTTTCTTTATAAGTCTTCATTAGAGTTATCATTAATACCCACATGACCGAGTCTCTACTAGGATGTTTTGAGATTTCTTTTGCCAACTGAATTAATCTAAAATTCTTCACTTTAGCCTCAGGCAAACTCTTCAGACAAGGGCAAAAGACAACCAGGTCTTTCACCAAAATATCACAAGAATGATTTCTAGGTAACATACTAGAATTCTCCTCTAAAACCCTTTGAGCCAGCTACTGACATTTTAAATCATTATCAGCACCATTATCTTCCATGCTCCTTTAAACAGTGCTTAAAGTATTCCACTGCTTCTCTAGCTCAAAATACCAAAGCCTATGTTACTTCAAACAAGAGCCTGATCAGATCCATCACAACAATACTCTAGTCCGTGGTACCAACTTCTATCTTAGTTTGGGTCTTTAATTATTGTAAAGAGACACTATGACCATAATAACTTTTATAAAGAAAACATTTAACTTGGGTGGTTCATTTACAGTTTCCTAGGTTTAGTCCATTACCATCATGACTAGGAGCATGGCAACAGGCAGGCTGACATGTTATTGGAGCTGAGACTCCTACATCTTTCAGGACACAGGAAATTGACTGACAGCCATATTGAGGGAAGCTTGAGTAAAAGAGACCTAAAAACCCAACCCCAACACTTCCTCCAACAAGGCTATACATAGTAATAGTGCCCCTTCCTTTGGGGCCATTTTATTTCCTTTCACCGCACTGCTTGCCCATAATCCAGCATGTGGGAAGCTGAAACAGGAGGATCATAAGTTTGAGGTGAGGCTAGGCATCCTTTTGTGACCCTCTCTCTAAACTGTGAGATGGAGTTTCTTATGCAAGCCCTTCCAAAAATACCTAAAAGTCAAAAGATTTGGAATTTTTTTTATGTACAACTACAAGTGGCTTTTAACCTTTCCAATTTGTATCATATTCATTGTATTGCAGAAGTATAGAGATTTGTGGATTCTGATACTTGCCTAGATTTATATTATGGATTATGTATATTAATTGTCTTCTTTTCTTAAAAAAACAAAACTTCTTCCAACAAAACTGATAGCCTGATAGTTTTCTACTGTCTAACTGTAGGCCTATGATGCATCTCTGTAGTTTGTAAAAACAAGCAGCCGTAATCTACTAGCTCTGGCTTGTATCCTGAGACCTGTGAGAAGTACTCATCCATACAATTGCCACTATCTATAATTCATGCAAACTAAATTGTTTTATTACGTATTTTATTTATATGTGTATATCTGTGTGTTCATATTCAGGCGCATACACTGTCTGGAATTCTTGTGGAGGTCAGAGCATAACTTTGGGGAGTCAGTTTTTTCCTACCATGTGTGTCCTAGAGACTAAACTCAGGTTATCAGGTTTGGCAGCAATTACCTTTCTTTACCTGCTAATTCACCTCCACAGTTGTCAATGTATATTTAAAACTGGGAGATTGCTATTATCTTTTCTTTTCTTAATAAAAATACTTAAGGAGAACCATTCATTTTTCTGTTATAATGACTCATTTTAGGCTACCCCCTCCACCCCCCAAAAAAAAAACAAACCAAAGAGGGTAGGAAGAATTGATGCAAGCCATAGTTGTTCTTATTAAGTTGTGCATTTTCCAAAAGATTGCCTCTATGTTTAAATGTTCTGGTTTCATGACTTATCTTTTTGTGGAAGAGAGATAAGGTTTCACTATGTAGCCTTAGCTTGTGTGCAACTCACTATGTAAATCAGGCTGGCCTTGAACTCACAATGATCCAAGGATTCAACTGCCTCTGCCTCCCAAGTGCTGATATTAAAGGTATGTATCACACCTAGTTTTAAAAGTGGCTTTTCTACTTATCTGTATTTCATGAACAGCGGTTTCCCACCTGTAAATAATATGGAAGTGGCTTTTCTTTGTACAACTGAAACCTGCTTCAGAAGGAATGCCTTGAAGTAGGATTCCTGGAAAAACTGAGTCCTCCTAGTAGCTCACATTACCTTTACTGCTGAAGCAACTTTAAAGTGTTTCATATTGATTTTTATAACAAAGAGTTGAGTAACTAAAAGAAATCATAACTTGTCTGCATGGTGGCTTGATAACATGTACACAGAGGAGAATATAAGTAGGTTGCATTATAATTAGGATCTGGAGATAGTCCAAGGTGACCGTAACAACAATTTAGTAACAACAGCTCACAACGATTGGGTGATCATTGCTTCTAGTGTTTCATATTTGTTAGTTCCATGTTATTTTCCCCATATTGCAGAAGGGAAAACTGAGGCACAGAGACTTTAGATTACTTATCTAAGTTTAGTGTTAGAGGTATTATTCAAACTCAAATTCTTAAGCTACTAGTATTTACCTCAAACCAGAAAAAGCCGGTTCCTTCCTGGACATACCCTGATGGGTAAGAGTCCTCCTACCCACTATAGAGATGCATTGCATATTGGTACTTAGCTGGAGAGGAGATGGTGCTGATGATGTATATCTCTGCCCTCCTGTTGTCACCTTTCTTTCCTTCAGTTGCTTGCCTGCTCTGGAATAAACAGGACAGAACTCGAGGTCAGAACCCCTGACTGGTTCTGTGTATTAAAGGAAAATATGTATCACTATGTTCTCAGAAAGTTCTTTGAGGAAGGGAGGGAGAGTGCACAGAAACGAATGGAAATAAATGTTTCAGAGCACTGGATTTTGTTTTTTGACAATTCTTAGAACACTAGATTTGTTTCATTAGAGATGATCTTTCCTTTGTATTTCTTACAGATTCTATTTCAAGAGGTTCTTTGATCATCTGTTGGTAGAGTGCCAGCCATGAGCTATAAAACAGGAGTTCCTAGTTATGACTATGGCTGTTAATTCTGCAGGATGCAGATACATTCTGATACTTTCCACTGCAGATTGCCTTGGTAATAAATGACTTTCTAGCAACTGCTCAACTTGGATAGTTAAAGAGGTTCCTCCTCATGTCTAGTGTTCCCCTTACAGCCTGCATTCTGATTTTACTTTGTCATAACTGAATATTTTCTCAAAAAACACTGGTGTAACAAGAGACTACACAGGGTATTTAAGTCAAGCTGACTAAGGCTACTGTAAAACACAGCACAAGTGCGGCAGAAAAGCCATCGCAGCAGCAAGCCCTTCCTACTTCACCTTTACCTATCCATATTCTGATGAAAACTTGCCTAGGTGATTTGCCAAAATTGTCTTTTTTGTAGAGACAGGGTCTTTCTGTAAGCCAGTCTGACTTAGAACTGACTGTGTAGACCAGGCTGGACTCACATTCAGAATAATTCTCCTGTCTCAGTCTCCCAAGTGCTACCATGTCATATGTGATACCATGTCTGGCTCAAATTGCCATTATTAAATGACTAATACAAAGATACTCAAGTTATGCTAAAAGTTAGCTCTAATTCATGTGTTTAGTCTGTGTTCCTAAATGCAAAGTAGAACAATGTGGTCTTCAGTGGAAGATTTTCAAATTCTGCTTGAAGTAATAAATAACAAGTTAATAGTAACAAGACATGAAGATATAACAGTGCATAAGGAATAAATTCCACCTACTTGTATCAACCTGCAAGTGGACTTGCTTTAAACAATGAAAATGAGGTATTCCTTGTCTTAGTTTTCTGTTGTTATATTAAGATATGCTATCAAAAACAACTTGGGGGGAAAAGAGTTTATTTTAGCTAACAGTTTTGTATTGTTCTATCATTATGGGACTCAAATGGCAGGAACTTGAAGCAGCTAGTTATGTTCACAGTTAATAGAAGAAAGAGAATGAATGCATGCACACTTCTGCTCATCTTACCTTCTTCATTCTTAAACAGTTGAAGAATCAAACCTAGGGAATGGTTCCACCAACAATCGGCAGGTCCTTTCAGTTCAACATAATCATGATTCCCCACAGATATTCCCATAGGCCAATGTAATCTAGATAATCTCTCATTGACACTAATTTCCAGGTGATTATATCAAGTCACAATCAGAACAACCCTGTAGGAGGAGGGCGCCACTTGTTCGTCCCGACTGTCCAGAACTGAAATAATCACACAGGAACGGTAGTATTAATTAAATCACTGCTTGGTCCATTAGCTCTAACTTCTTATTGGTTAGTTCTTACATCTTAGTTTAACCCATTTCCAGTACTCTGTGTATCATCATGAGGTCGTGGCCTACCAGCAAAGTTTCAGCATGTCTGTCTCCAGCAGTGGCGGCTTCATGGAGCCTCTCTGACTCTGCTTTCTTCCTCCCAGAATTCAGTTCCATTTTCTCCACCTACCTAAGTTCTGCCCTATCAACAGGGCAAGGCAGTTTCTTTATTCATTAGCCAATAAAAACAAAACATAGACAGAAGGACCTCCTACACCACAACCCCATACCAGTCCCATGAGTATATCCCATTTCCATTCATACCTATCCTGGAATGCATCTTGGATCTATGGGTACAGACTGATTAGGCCTAAACTGGTTTTGAGTATATTAGCAATAAGGCAAACTATATCTCCACTGTGAATATTTAGAGGGAATTCATTACTTACCATATTATGCCTATGCATAATTGGATTTGTATATGAATACAATCAAATACATTATGGGAAAGGGCATGTGTACTAGAAATGAGGTTGTATTATAATCTGCCAATCAAAACATGAAATCAGAGCCAATGAGATGGCTCAGGGTGTAAATGCAAGCCTAAGAACCTAAAGTCAATATCTGGAATCTATATGGAAGGAATCCACTGGCTCGTGTACATTGTCCTCTGACCCCCACATGCATGTTGAAGTATGGATACATGTACATGCCCTCACATGTGTATACACCACACACACACACACACACACACACACACACACACACCAATAAAAATAATTGTAATACATTTAAAAATAGAGAAAGATTCAAACTAAATCTTAGTAAGCAAACCTCTTTTCCCTTTAGGTCCTATAAAAAGAAACCCTGGTCAATAACCAGGGACCCTTGAATGACTCCACTCTTGTGACACACTGTCACTCTTGACTGAATCTGACCTGCTTTGTTTACTTGCTTTAAATAAGGCATTCTTACTACTTTGCCTCCAAAATACATTTTTATTTCATTCTTGAGTAAGACACTGAGAAGCTGGACAGCAGCCCAGTCTAAGAATACCAGTAACAGGAACAGATTTAAAATAGCACATATAGTTTGGCTTTTGCACAGTTAGTGGTATTGTGGTAAATTTTTAGCAGTTGGATCTCCAGAAGAAGAAAATCCTGATTTGCTGTGGTATAAATATTTCTACCATGGCCAATTTCAAATACCAATATGGAGATTTGTTCAGCTGGCTCAAGGGACCTGTGAATCAGTGCTGCATAACACTTTAGAATTTTTTGGAAAAATTTGAGTGATGTCTTAGTTAGGGTCTCTGTTATTGTGAAGAGATACCATGACCATGGAAACTCCTTTAAAGGAAAACATTTAACTGGCACTGGCTTACAGTTCAGAAGTTTAATACATTATCATCATGGCAGGAACTGGTGGTATACAGGCTGACATAGTGCTAGAGAAGGAGCTGAAAGTTCTATATCTGGATCTGCAGGCAACAGAAAGGGAGAGTGAGTCACTGGGCCTGACTTGAGCTTCTGAGATCTCAAAGCCCATTCCCAGGGACACACTTTCTTCAAGATCACACCTGCTCCAAGGAGGCCACACCTTCCCATAGTGCTGGTCCTTATGAGCCTATTAGGGCCATTTTCATTCAGACTACCACAGGTAATACTTATATAAATCTTGATCTAATACTAAGGGAAGAACGAACAAATTTTATTTCTAAGGAATAAATTCAAATGGACCTTGCCTATTCATGTCCATCATAGTGTATCTGCACTGCTGAGAACCCATGACAGGAGAAGGGACTTCTGGGCTGCTTACCAGATTTTAAATGTTTCTACCTCTGCTTCACCCACTGAGCAAACGGAGATTGAAATGGAAATATAAGAAGGTGGCATCTGTAAGCATGTGGTTCCATGAACATCTATATGGGGAGTAATAATGATTTATCCACATTGAAGGTATCATGTGGTTCATATAACTATTGCTAACACATTGCTAAAAACTATTTTAGTCTATTTTCTTTTTCTCTAACAAAATATGAGCAGATGGGTACTTTATTAAGAATAGGGAATTATAATTCTAAAAGTTCAAGAGCACATTGTCAACATGTTCTCAGTTCTGGTGAGGAACTCAAGGCATATGGCAGGATGGTTAGATGACATTCAAGAGGTGGACGAATGCATGTGGGAGAGGTGATGTGAGGAGGTTCCAAGCTCTTTGTAACCATCTCTAAGAAACTACCTAGGGATCTTTGTGAACTATATAAACTCCTTCTAAGGGAATTATTCCTAATTGCTTAATTTCCTTGTTCAGTGCCCTTCCACCTAAAAATAAATGTGCCACTTACTCGATACCACCATATCTGGGACCAAGCCTTCAATATACAAACCTTTGGGAAGATATATTCATATCACATCCAAACCGTAGCACTGTCCCAAAAGAGTAGCTTAAATCACAATTCCCTGATTGGTTGGGTTCATCTGAGATGTCTTGCTTCTTTCATGGTCTTTCATGTTGTTGTAATCAGACCATGCTTATGATTGGTTTTCCGAAAAAAAAAATAACTGGGATTGAATTGTGTGTGGCTTATTATTAATGTCTAGTATCTATCAGAACTCTCCTTTTCCACATGGAGTTTCGTTTTCTACACATCTCTATATGGCTTTTCTTTGCAGTAGACCAGTCCGATCTCTACGACATGAGTAACTTACAATATGATATCAGAAACTAACAGAATATTCTAAGGCTCAGTGTGGGAAGAGCCACATGTCACTTTGGCCACCTTAGTTAAAATATGTCACAGGATTAATGCAGAGGCAATGTTGGTAGTGTCTATGCATTAGATCATTAATGTTTATAGCTCTTTTGGACTGATTGTAAGTCACTTGGATTTGAGGGTTAAATTGTGTTATCATGGAAAACCCCTAGCATAGTCTGAGGTGTCCAGAAACATATGTATCCATCAAGATAAGCTAGGCATTTATAAAACAAGCAAACAAAGAAAAAAGTAAACAAACAAACCCCATAGTCCCTGGATGTCTGATGGCTTCCTAAGGGAGCTGCTTTCCGAGGATGACTCAATTATGCAGACTGTGTGTTGTTTGGAAAACTATTTTAGATGTGTAATTTCTAGCTTAGAGATGGCAAAAGGAGAAAGAACAGGGAATTCATAATTCTATGTGCATTTTATCCAGAGTTAATCATGGTCCTCTGTCATAGTGCTAAGCAAACTGGGAAATATGGGGGACCATGTGAACAGTAAACTCTTCTTTACTGTTACATGGGGTCTTGACTTCTGCTACAACTTGGATCTGAAATGTCCTTTGAAGACACGTGTTAGGAGTTTGTTCCCCAGATATCAGTCTTGCCAATCTGTGGTAGGATATTTGTAAAGTGGGGCCTAATGGCAGGGAATTATATCACTGAAAGCATGCCCTTGAAGGAGATATTGGAACCTTATGCTATAACGTTGCTGGGGCTACGAGGAGAGCAGCTTTGCTCTTCCAAGAACTTTCTATTAGATGTGCTCCCTCATCACACTTGCAAAGCAACAGAGATGAATGACTGTGGACTGACACTTCTGAAACTGTGAGTAAAAATAAATCTTTTCTTTAAAGTGGCTTTACCAGATATTTGCATGCAACAATGAAATTTTGACCATGTTAATTTTGCTGCTGATATAATACCCCAGCAAAAGCAACTTAAGGCAGGAAGGGTTTCTTCTTCCTTTTACTAGTTTCAGGGTATCATGGTAGGAACCATAGTGGGGATTTTGGGGAGTTGGTCATACAATGTCCACAGTTAGAAATTAAAGTGAAAGCTAAATGTTTATGCTTGTCTTGCCTTTTCCTTTTAGAAAGTCTCCATGCTACCTATGATGGGAGGGTATTTCTGCCTCAATTAGCTGAATCAAGGAAATGTGGAATTCTGTTTCCCAAGGTTATTATTGATCTCATCAAGTTGAGAAATTAAGATTAAGCATTACAGATTCACCCTCATCAACTTACTACCCAAACACATCACTCTAAATCATAACTTACTACCCCTTGTTCCCAAATTCTTATGTTCATTTCACAATACAAAATGCAGTCCAGGTCTAGTAACGTGAGCATCCAAACTGCCTAGGCTCCCCCAAAGCCAGTACATGCAGTAGGATGAAAAACCCATTGCCATTGTTCTTGAGTCCTCAGTAGTCCTCATTGTCTGCTATGTTCAGCTAGTCCGGATTTGTCCCATGGTTTTTCAGACCCAGGCCAGCTGACCTTGGTGAGTTCCCAATAGAACATCCCCATTGTCTCAGTGTGTGGGTGCACCCCTCGCGGTCCTGAGTTCCTTGCTCGTGCTCCCTCTCCTTCTGCTCCTGATTTGGACCTTGAGATTTCTGTCCGGTGCTCCAATGTGGGTCTCTGTCTTTGTCTCCTTTCATCGCCTGATGAAGGTTAATATTCAGGAGGATGCCTATGTGTTTGATATGGGACAGAAAGAAATATGAGTTTAGAAAACATCATACTTTTCATTGAATATATCTATCATGCCTTTCAGTGAATATATATATATATATATATATATATATATATATATATATGTCTATATATGTTAATATGATTAATGTTCACAATGAACAATGAGTTTTTCCTGAAGTGACATTTGAAGTTTCCAGGAAGAAGATGGGGCCCCATAACAACAACTCCACCCATTTGATATGACGTCATGATACTGATAGCGCTACTACAAGACCTGCTTTGGGTACCAGCTGCACAAGACAGTTCCAACTTGGTTAGGTGAAATGGTGCACATCTTATACAACATTTTGGCCAGACCTGCACAAAATACTCAGAGACTATTGGCAATTTTAAAAGACATTGATCTTGAAATTTATCCATCATTTTACTTTCACAGGATCCCCCAAAAGAACGTCGCCCCCATGACAGCTGGAAGTAATTCTAGAGGACGACGTCCCCTCTCCCAGTAAAGTTTGCCCTTGGGTTTAGGGACATCATTTAGGGGTTGATTATAATTAGTATATGACTGAGGGTTGGGGGAGGAATTTTATAAGCTCAGGGATCATTCTGAAAAAAAAAGAGGGATGATGGGATAATAGATTTGTAATTGTGAGTTACTGTTTTTAGACAAACATATTGGCATAGATTCTTGTATATTGATACAAAGTTAAATTATATTGACTATTGTATGCATGCATGTTTCTACCTCAGTTTAAAACACTTTTATGCCCTCATCCCTCCTACAATTCCTGGTCATACTGCAGGGGCTATACTGCACGATACCTCATCTCTCTTCCTATCCCATCCAGCTTACATCCAGATCCCCGCACCCCCTCTGTCCCTCCCTCCCTCCCTCCCTCCCTCCCTCCCTCCCTCCTTCCCTCCCTCCCTCCCTCCCTCCTTCCCTCCCTCCCTCCCTCCCTCCCCTCTTTGGCGGCATAGCACCTCCCAACTCGGCCTGCATGGGCGCTGGGACCGAACCCGAATCGGGAGGGCAAAGGGGAGGGCGGTAGTTCCTTTGTCTCCATAGCCTGCCTGCAGCAAGCAGGGTGGGCCCTTTGTTTGTGAGCTACCCAAGCAGCACGGAGTTTCGATCTGGGCACCGGGAGAGACATCATTGGGGTGAGTGAGTGCGGCTGGGAACAAGGAACTCAGATGTTCCTCATCCCTCCTACACTTCCTGGTCATCCTGCAGGGGCTACACTGCCCGATACATCCTCTCTCTTCCCATCCCATCCAGCTTACATCCAGATCCCCCCACCCCCTGTTTCCCTCCCTCCCTCCCTCCCCTCATTGGCGGCATAGCACCTCCCAGCTCAGCCTGCTTGGGCACTGGGACGGAACCCGAATCGGGAGGGCAAAGGGGAGGGCGGTAGTTCTTTTGTCTCCATAGCCTGCCTGCAGCAAGCAGGGTGGGCCCTTTGTTTGTGAGCAACCCAAACAGCACAGAGATCCGATCTGGACACCAGGGGAAACATCACTGGGGAGGGACATCACTGGGAAGGTACATCAGTGAGCAAGAAGAACTGATCCTGTAAGAGAAGATCCATAGGGGAGCATTCAGAGGAAAAAATGGGCAGGCGCCAATGCAAGAATTCATCCAACAATCTGAAAAACAACATGAAACCCCCAGAACCCAGCGACCTCACAACAGGAGGACATGAACACCTTAATCAAGAAGAAGGAGAAAAAACTGACTTTATGAAAGTGATAGAGGCCCTTAAACAGCATATAAAAAATGCCCTTATAGAAATGGATGAGAAGTATAACAGAAAGTTTGAGGAACTGAGTAAATCAGTGAATGATACCCTAGGAAACCAAGGAAAAAAAATCAAGAAGATAATGGAAACAGTTCATGACTTGAAAACTGAAATGGAGGCAAAGAAGAAAACACAAACAGAGGGCCGGCTGGACATGGAAAATCTAGGTAAATGAATAGAGACTACAGAAACAAGCATAACCAACAGAATACAAGAGATAGAAGAAAGAATCTCAGATTCTGAAAATACCATAGAGAAAATAAACGCACTGATCAAAGAAAACAGCAAGTCCAAAAACTCTCATCACAAAACATTCAGGAAATATGGGACACAATAAAGAGACGAAACCTAAGAATAATTGGAGTAGAAGAAGGAGAAGAAGTGCAGCTCAACGGTCCAGAAAATATATTTAATAAAAATATAGAAGAAAACTTTCCCAAACTGAATAAAGATGTACCTATGAAGGTTCAAGAAGCATACAGAACACCGAATAGGCTGGATCAAAAAAAAAAAAAAACAAAACATCCCCTCACCATATAATAATCAAAACACAAAGCATACAGAATAAAGAAAGAATATTAAGAGCCGCAAAGGAAAAAGGCCAAGTTACTTATAAAGGTAAACCGATCAGACTTACACCTGACTTCTCCATGGAAACCATGAAAGCCAGAAGGTCCTGGATAGATGTACTTCAAAAACTAAGAGACCATGGATGCAAGCCCAGACTACTGTACCCAGCCAAGCTTTCGTTCACTATAAATGGAGAAAACAAAATTTTCCAGGATAAAAACAAATTTAAACAATACGTAGCCACAAATCCAGCCTTACAGAAAATATAGAAGGAAAATCACTAACCAAGGAGTCCAACAATGACCACAATAACTCAGACATCTAGAGACCCTTCACCAGCGCAACTCAAAGAAGGGAAACACACAAACCCTACGACTAAAAAAGTGAATGGAGTTAACAACCACTGGTCATTAATATCACTTAATGTCAATGGTCTCAACTCACCTCTAAAAAGGCACAGGCTAAGAGATTGGATATGAAAACAGGATCCAACATACTTCTGTTTACAATAAACACACCTCAACCACAAAGACAGGCACCTATTCAGAGTAAAGGGCTGGGAAAAGGCTTATCAAGCAAATGGACCTAAGAAACAAGCAGGTGTGGCCATACTAATATCTAACAAAGTTGACTTCAAACTTAAATCAATCAGAAGAGATGGAGAGGGGCATTTTATACTCATAACAGGAACAATTCATCAGGATGACGTCTCAGTCCTGAATATCTACACCCCTAATATAAAAGCGCCCACGTACGTAAAAGAAACATTACTAAAACTAAAGGCAGCCATCAAACCACACACACTAATAGTAGGAGACTTCAACACTCCTCACTCACCAATGGACAGGTCAATCAAACAGAAATCTAACAGAGAAATTAGAGAATTAATGGAGGTAATTAAACAAATTGACTTAACAGACATCTATAGATTATTCCACCCAAAGAGGAAAGAATATACCTTCTTCTCTGAAGCTCATGGAACCTTCTCGAAAATTGACCACATACTTGGTAGCAAAGCTAACTTACACAGTTAGAAAAAAATATTAGTAACCACCTGCATCTTATCAGATCACCATGGATTAAAGTTAGAATTCAACAACAATGCTACCCCCAGAAAGCCTACAAACTCATGGAAACTGAACAGTCAACTACTGAACCATACCTGGATTAAGGAAGAAATTAAGAAAGAAATTGAAGTCTTTCTTGAATTCAATGAAAATAAAGAAACAACATACTCGAACTTATGGGACACTATGAAAGCAGTCCTAAGAGGAAAGTTCATCACACTAAGTGCCCACTTAAAGAAAACGGAGAAAGCACACACTGGAAAATTAACTGCCCACCTGAAAGCTCTTTAAAAAAAAGAAGCAGACTCACCTAGGTGGAGTAGGAGACTGGAAGTAATCAAACTGAGGGCTGAAAGCAACAAAATAGAAACACAGAAAACAATCCAAAGAATCAATGAAACAAAAAGCTGGTTCCTGGAGAAAATCAACAAGATTGATAAACACCTATCCAAACTAATCAAAAGGCAGAGAGAGAATACGCAAATTAATAAGATCAGAAATGAAAAGGGGGACATAACCAGAGACACAGAGGAAATTCAGAGAATCATCAGATCTTACTACAAAAGCCTGTATAACAAAAAACTGGAAAATGTAAAAGAAATGGACACTTTTTTAGATACATACCATATACCAAAGTTAAACCAGGACCAGGTGAACAATCTAAACAGACCTGTTCGTTGCGAAGAATTAAAAGCTGTTATCAAAAACCTGCCTACCAAAAAAAAGCCCAGGACAAGATGGTTTCAATGCGGAATTCTATCAGAACTTCCAAGAAGAGCTAATACCTATACTCCTTAATGTATTCCACAATTCAGAAACAGAAGTGTCATTGCCAAATTCCTTTTATGAAGCTACAGTTACTCTGATACCAAAACCACACAAATACTCAACCAGGAAAGAGAATTACAGGCCTATCTCACTCATGAACATCGACACAAAAATCCTCAACAGAACACTGGCAAACCGAATCCAAGAACACATTTGAAAAATTATCCATTATGATCAAGTAGGCTTCATTCCAGAGATGCAGGGCTGGTTAAACATACGAAAATCTATCAATGTAATCCAGCATAAAAATAAATTGAAAGAAAAAACCATATGATCATTTCATTAGATGCTGAAATGGCATTTGACAAAATTCAACATCCATTAAGGATAAAAGTATTGCGGAGATTAGGGATACAAGGGTCATACCTAAATATAATAAAAGCTATATACAGCAAGCCAACAGCTAACATTAAATTAAATGGAGAGAAAATTAAAGTCATCCCACTAAACTCAGGAACACGACAAGGCTGTCTACTCTCTCCATACCTCTTCAATATAGTGCTTGAAGTTCTAGCAATAGCAATAAGACAACATAATGGGATCAAGGGGATTCGAATTGGAAAAGAAGAAGTTAAACTTTCATTATTTGCAGATGATATGATAGTGTACATAAGCGACCCCCAAAACTCCACCAAAGAGCTCTTACAGCTGATAAACAGCTTTAGTAATGTGGCAGGATACAAGATCAACTCCAAAAAATCAGTCGCCCTCTTATACACAAATGATATGGAAGCAGAGAGGGAAATCAGAGAAGCTTCACCATTCACGATAGGGAAAAACAGCATAAAATATCTTGGGGTAACTCTAACCAAGGAAGTGAAAGATCTATTTGAAAAGAACTTTAAGGCACTGAAGAAAGAAATTGAAGAGGATACCAGAAAATGGATGGACCTCCCTTGCTCTTGGATTGGGAGGATCAACATAGTAAAAATGGCAATTCTACCAAAGGCTCTTTATAGATTCAATGCAATCCCCATCAAGATCCAATCAAAATTCTTCACAGATCTTGAGAGGACAATAATCAACTTTATATGGAAAAACAAAAAACCCAGGATAGCCAAAACAATCCTATACAATAAAGGATCTTCTGGAGGCATTACCATCCCTGACTTCAAACTCTATTACAGAGCTACAGTAGTGAAAACAGTGTGGTACTGGCATAAAAACAGAGAAGTCGACCAATGGAATTGAATAGAAGACCCGGATTTTAACCCACAAACCTATGAACACCTCATTTTTGATATGGAGCTTAAAGTATACAATGGAAGAAAGAAAGCATCTTCAACAAATGGTGCTGGCACAACTGGATGTCAACCTGTAGAAGAATGAAAATAGACCCATATCTATCACCATGGCCAAAACTCAAGTCCAAATGGATCAAAGACCTCAATATCAATCTGAACACACTGAACCTGATAGAGGAGAAAGTGGGAATTACCCTACACAGGTGGACACAGGAGATCGTTTCCTATGTGTAACCCCAGCAGCACAGACATTAAGGGCAACATTGAATAAATGGGACCTACTAAAACTGAGAAGCTTCTGTAAAGCAAAGGACACTGTCACTAAGACAAAAAGGCAACCTACTGACTGGGAGAAGATCTTCACCAACCCCGCAACAGACAAAGGTCTGATCTCCAAAATATATAAAGAAATCAAGAAACTAGACTTTAAAATGCTAATTAACCCAATTATAAAATGGGGCACTGAACTGAACAGAGAATTCTCAACAGAAGAAATTCAAATGGACAAAAGACATTTAAGGACATGTTCAACTTCCTTAGCAATCAGGAAAATGCAAATCAAAACAACTTTGAGATATCATCTTACACCTGTGAGAATGGCTAAAGTCAAAAACACCATTGATAGCCTGTGTTGGAGAGGCTGTGGAGGAAGGGGTACCCTCATCCATTGCTGGTGGGAATGCAATCTTGTGCAACCACTGTTTAAGTCAGTGTTTCGGTTTCTCAGGAAATTCAGGATCAACCTACCCCTGGACCCAGCAATACCACTCTTGGGAATATACCCAAGAGATGCCCTATCATATGACAAAAGCAATTGTTCAACTATGTTCATAGCGGTATTATTTGTAATAGCCAGAACCTGGAAACAACCTAGATGCCCTTCAATGGAAGAATGGATGAAGAAAGTGTGGAATATATACACATTAGCGTACTACGCTGCAGTAAAAAACAGTGACTTCTCGGATTTTGCATGCAAATGGATGGAAATAGAAAACACTATCTTGAGTGTTTAATCCCAGACCCAAAAAGATGAACATGGGATGTACTCACTCATAATTGGTTTCTAGCCATAAATAACGTTCACGAAAACTACAATTGGTGAACCTAAAGAAACTAAATAAGAAGGTGAACCCAAGGAAAAACATATTGTTATCCTCTTGGCTATGGGATGTAGACAAAATTGCCGGGGAGAAAATTGGGATCTTGGGGGTGGGGTGGGATGGGGGTAAGGGGAGATGGAGAGAGAAAAGTTAGAAGGGAAGGAGGGGGGAACTTGGGGAAACAGGAGGATTGGGATAAAGGAAGGTTGGACTGGGGAGCACGGAACCACAAGTTTTAGTTAAGGGAGCCACTTTAGGGTTGGCAAGGACCTGACCCTAGAGTGGCTCCCAGGAGCCCATGGTGATGTCCCCAGTCAGTCCCTTGGGCAGCTGAGGATAGGCAACCTGAAATGATCCTATCCTATAGCAATACTGATGAATATCTTGCATACCACCATAGAATCTTCATCTGGTGATGGATGGAGATAGAGACAGAAACCCACACTGGAGCACTGGTCTGAGCTCCCAAGGTCCCAATGAGGAGGGGAAGGAGGGAGAAGATGAACAAGGAAGTCGCGACCACGAGGGGCGCACCCACCCACTGAGACAAGGGGGCTGATCTAGTGGGAGCTCACCAAGGCTACCTGGACTGTGACTGAAAAAGCATGGGATAAAACCGGACTCTCTGAACATGGCTGATAAGAAGTCAAGGACAATGGCATGGTGTTTTGACCCTACTTCATGTTCTGGCTTTGTGGGAGCCTAGCCAATTTGGTTGTTCACCTTCCTAGACATGGACGGAGGGGGGCGGACCTTGGACTTTCCTCAGGGCAGGGAACCCTGACTGCTCTATGGACTGGAGAGGGAGGGTTTTGGGGGAGGGGGAGAAGGGTGGGAGGAGGGGGAGGGAAATAAGAGGCTGGGATGGGGCGGATAATTTTTTTCCTTTTCTCAATAAAAAAATAAAACATTTTTATGTATTGACATGTATTAATATATATATTGTATATATTTATCATATTGCAGTGTACATTTCTACCTCTGATTAAGATACTTATATAATGTTTATGTATTGATATATATTTACCTACTTCAATGTATATTTGTACAGTGTTTATATTTGGAGATCATTGTCCTCATTTGTTTCACAGTCGTTTATTGTCTTAGTCTTTAAGTTAGATAGATATTGAGAATTATATAGATTAATGGTCATCTAAGTTTGTCATTTATAATTAGACTAATCTGGTTCTTTAGATATATAGAGATTATACTCAGTATAGATAGATAATCTTCAACTTCTTAAAAGAGCTGTAGAAAATGGCCTGTAATCTAACTCAGAGTTTTGTGGTAGTGAGACACAACTGCTCCTGGCAACACCGCTCTATTCCCGAGAGAATGTTGAGCACCAAAGACACTCCACCTGGAGCCTTTCTTTTTGGCAGAACTGGCCTTGGGGCAAAGAAATGCCCATACCTCAACCACTGACAGAGATACAGAGCATGCATCAATGGATAAAACAGGACTGTCATATCCTGCCAAGACAGGGTAAGATAGTTTTGAAAAAGTTGCTTGCCTTTGAAAATGGCATGTCAGTTATGTTAGGCCTTAGCCAAAGTTGGTAGCTTCAACGCTGCTAACGTGACTTTGGGTGATTACCCAGGTAGCTAGTTGTCTCTGTGATTTGTTGCATGTTTTGGAAATTGTTTTACTGAACTTTCTAATTACCCAGGTAACATTATTTCCCTTCTCAGATCTTTGATGGGTTGAAGACTATATAAATGTAGTTACTTTCTCTCATGACTTGGCCAAGTTATTTATTATACAAGACCTAAGCTAGTTACAATAGGATATTTGTACTTATTGTATATAATTTCATAGAAGGTTTAGAACTCTCTTATTTAAACAAAAGGGGGAGGTGTTGTGGGAGGTCCTCCCACTCCTCCAGCCTACAGCTGCTGAGATGCCAGCCCATTGGGGCGTGGTCTCTCTCCCTTTAAAGAAGCGGCCACTTCCCTCTTCTCTCTCTCTTCACTTCCTGCTTGCCGGCGATTAGACTCCCTTCCTGGTTGCGCAGAGGGCTGTTGTCTGGGACGGTGATCTGTAAGTTTTTTCCCCTTTAAATAAATACCACCCTATTAATCATAATTCCAAACTAGTGTGGAATTTTTTGTGACTTACACTTTCAGTTGGTGCCAAACGTTCAGTGTTAGGACCTCTCCTTCAGACCTGGATAGAGGTGGGCAGTCCTTGGACTTCCCACAGGTGAGGGAACCCTGATTGCTCTTCAAGCAGATGAGGGAGGGGGACTTGATCGGGGGACGGGGAGGGAAATGGGAGGCGGTGGCGGGGAGGAGGCAGAGATCCTTAATAAATAAATAAATTAAAAAAATTAATTAATTAAAAAAATGCAATCCAACATCAAAAGTCTCCATAGTCTTTAATAATTCCCATGTTTAGAAATCCAAATTCAAATCCCCCTCAAGGTTCATGGGAATCTTTTAATGGATGCTTCTGTAACATAAAAAAACTGTACACATCTAATACACAAAGGCACAGAGTAAACATTTATATTCCAAAAGGGAAGAATCAGGTCACAGCAAGAAATGATCAGACTAAAGCAAGACCAAAATACAACAGGGAAAACAATAAGTCCTACTACTTCTTATCTAGCATCTGGAACTTATGATGAAACTGTCTGGGCTCCAAGGGCCAGCTCTGCCACATGTAACTTCCCTTTTAAGCTGCCTCCACTCCATGCATGTAGCTTTTTAGGTAGAACTTTCCATGGTCCTGGCATCACTAATATCCTAGAGTCTCCACTACATCTTACGTTTCACCTTAATAGTTTCATATTGTGGCTTCTCAAAGCCTTGTTGCAGTGAGTCTGACACTGCCATACATTGCTGCCGTCTCATCTTATCTCTGAAGTTATGGAGCATGATTTCATGGCTCCAGTCTTTATATCTTCCATGCCTATGTGAATGATGCTGCCAAATTCAATTGATAACTCAAGGTACAGGCTGGCTCACTCAGAAAATAGTTGACTCTACATCTATGTGCTGATCCTTGGGTAACACTTCCCTAAAAAGTTGCCATCAGGAGCAGGGAATTCCTTCAGGTTAGGCTTTCTCTCTTCCAATAAATTTGGAGCCTCCCATGGGTAAGGTTTTGTCCTCAGGGCACCTTTTTTGTTGTTCCAGTCCTGTGCTAGAGACTTCTTTTCAAAGGTACTAGTCTTTAACAATTACAAATTCTTTCACAATACCAACTTGAATGCTTTTCTGTATGAAAATTTTTTCTACTTAATTAATCTGTTACCTTAGAATTCAACTTTCCTCAAGTTCTTTGGATGAAAGTAGGATGAATCCAGATTCTCAAATCAAAACAGTACAAGAATGGCTTTATCTCGGTTTCTAGTAGAGTCTTTATTTCACTCTGAAGCCTGGCTATTACAAGATATTAAGCAATGCTTTCAGAGCTGGGAGGAATTTAATCCAAAGCAAATTTCATATCTAACTAGTCTGTCAATCAATCAATCAATCAATCAATCACTTGATCTTAGCCAAAAGGCTGAGAAGCGATCAATCAATCAAACAACCAAATAAACAAACAAAAAAGTGTTATCATCTCATACAAATTAGAGCTAGGAACCACCTTCCCTCTAGGTCATCCAAGGATATGTTTCAGTTGAATGCAGTTTTCTAGGAAAGACAAGGGAAAGGACAAAGGTATTTAGAATAGACTGTTTAGCAAAACTCTTCCTAGTACAGAAGTGGATTGTGGGTAAACATAATCTAGTTTGGAATGAAAGATGTAGCACTCTGAAGACAATCATTAAGGATAAAACAGAATACCAAACCATGAGTTCAGTGTTGTTATTTATTATTTAAATTACTTTTTAGCTGGACAGCAAAGCAGGTTAGTTAGCTGCAGATCTTAACCTCTCCTGCCTTTTCTCCAACACCAATTTCCCAGTCTTATCTTCAGCTTTGTAGCAGACTACTTGCTGAGGCCTCCGCTTTTTCTCTGTCCCCATCTCTAGGGAACTACACAAATCTTCCCCTCAAAATTTCCTTCCCCCAATTGAGCCCTTTAGCCCAGTTCCAGCACCAGCCAGTCCCTGGAAGACTTCAAGCTCTTTAGTCAGGGAAGCAGGTAGCGTAACTGTGGGTCTTCATCCCTCCCTGCTCTCCTCTAAACCTAATGCCCCAGTCTCACTCCAACTGTGTAGCACACCAGCTGTAGCCTCCCTTTCCTCTCTGCCTCTGTCTTCAGCAGATCACTTAGATTTCCTTCAATTTCTTCCCCACTCATCCTGTTATCCTAACCCCCAGTTCCAGCAGGAATTCTTTGGGAATCCACCAGCCAAACCTGCCAGAGAAGGAAGTAGACCATCTAAGAAGGCAGGCGAGCCTCACATCTTCATTCTCCCTTCTATTCTCTTAATTCGGTCTCTACTCTCATACCTAACTCCAAACTGTGGTCTTTCTGTATTTTCTGTTTTCATCCCCAGAAAACCAAGCCTATCCTGGCAGAACAACTTACTGCCTTCCCTCCTGCAATCCTCCTAACGTACCCGAGCCTAATTCCTAAGTATCTAATTCCCATACCTAGAAACACATTTTACATGGACCCCCCCCCCCAGCCTCCCAGTGTTCATACCTAGCAAGATCCTAAAAGAATTTCCTACTAGGCAACACATAGCCACCACACTCTTCTAAAAACCAGAGTGGGCAACAGAAATAAAGAAACAAAACACCCACTCAACACAGACAAGACCTAATAATCAGAAACTCAAATGTCTAGGCACCAGGATGAAAAAACAATCAGAAGCAGCCAAAACAATATGTCTCCACTAAAGCCTAGCAAACCTACCACACAGTAAGTTCAGAGAGTTGCAGCATAGTCAAAGTATGAGAGAGACACTCACCTTAAAATAGTCTTTACAGACATGATAAAAGAGGAAATGAATGCATCCCTTAAAGGAATCTAGGAAAACACAACAGTGGAAGGAAATGAATAAAACCATCCAAAATTTGAAAGTGGATATAGAATCAATAAAGAAAACCCAAACTGAGGAAAATCTGGAAAAGAAATAAATTAGGAACTCAAACAAGAACATCAAAGGTAAGCCTAAATATCGAACTATAAGACATGGAAGAGAGAATCTCAGGTATTGAAAACACAATTCAAGAAATTGAGTGCACTATGAAAAGACCAAGTTTGTAAATAATAGGAATAGAGAACAGAGAAGAAACTCGGGTCAATAGCACAGAAAATACTTTCCATGAAATCATGGAACAAAATTTCCTTAACATAAAGAAGGAGAAGCCTCCACAGTCTGTGGCATTGCTGGAAGTCATACTGGTGTCCATGATCCATGTTTTCACTTGGGACCAGGTCTATGACTGTGATCTGAGCTGCTGCTGAAAACCACATAGAAGTCCATGATCCATGCTGCTGCTGGAAAAGGAAGCTTCTTTTACAGGGGCATTGATGACTGTTTACTCATAAACGAGAATGAGAGACACTTAGCATTTCTGTGAGAACACCCCTTGTCCCTGCCATAAAAAAAGAGAAAGAAAAAAGAAAAGAAAAGAAACCAGCCAGACAGGAAGCTATTGAAGCGAATTCTTAAAACTTTAAAAAAAAAATGCTGAAGTGTAAGTCTTCAGAGTTGATGGTTTCTGATGAGTGGGTGGGTGGGAGGGGAAACAGGTAAGGGACTAGTCCCTGGGAGTTTGACCGTGCTCCAGTGAGTGTATGGGCAGCATAAACTGAACTTTGTATGCTTTTTTTTTTTCAGGAGAGGGGTGAGCACAAAGGTGGGAACAAGTGTGATCTGGATGCACGGTTCAAAATTTTCAAATACTAACAAAAAATATAATGGGGAGAAGAAAGGAGATGCCTATCAAGGTAAAGGAAGCATATACAACTATAAATAGAATGAACCAGAAAAGAAAGTTCCCTCAGTGCATAATAACCAAAATACTAAATGAACAGATCAAAGAAAGAATATTAAAAGCTGCAAGGGAAAAAGACCAAGTAACATAAATATGATGATGCTTTTCTGAGGATCAGAGTGTGGAGCCAGCCACTAGTTAGTCATAGAGACAAGGCACTGGTGGCTCACATCTTTAATCCCAGGGCTTTGACAGTCACACACTTTTAGTTCCAGTGCTAGAAAGGTGAAGACAGGAAGGGATATGGTTTGTAGAGACTTGTAGCACCCAGTTGTTTTGAGGATTTGATAGAGGTAAGAACTCTAGTGATAGAGGTAAGAACTCTAGATCTGCTTCTCTGATCTTTCAACTTTTACCCCTAATATCTGACTCCAGGCTTTTATTATTAAGACCAATTAGAATTCACACTATGATAAAAGATAGATATATCGGAATGAATAACTTTAAATAAATATTTACCTACTAAAACAGTTTACCTGAGCTATAAGGAGTCCACCAACTCCAGCCGGACTGGGAAGGAATAAACATCGGTCCAAGCTTGTCCCTCTGACTGTGGTTGACAGTTGAACTGCTGGGGCAGAAAGAGGGGCCACTGACAATGTCTTCAGGATTTATTGCTACTGCATGTACTAGCTTTTTGGGATCCATTTTCTTTGGATGTATACCTGCTTAGCCTAGATATGGTAGGGAGGGCCTTGGACCTTTCACAAAGGAATGTGCTTTACCCTCTCTGAGGATTGGATGGGGGTGTGGTGGGAGGGTATGTGGAGGAAATGGGAGGAGGGGAGGGAGTGGGAACTTGGATTGGTATTTTTTAAAACATATAATAAATTTTAAAAAAAGAAAACAAACTGGAAGGGGCTTGACAGATGTACTACAAACTTGAAAGACTATAGATGCCACTCCATCAAAACTTTGAAGAAAAATAGGTGGAGAAAATAAGATAAACCATAGTAACAAAATTTAAGCAATATTTATCTAGAAATCCAGTCCTACAGAATGTTCTGTAAGCAAAACTTCAAATTAAAGAGGCTAACCACATTCAAGAAAACAAAGGGAATAAATGAAAACAGAGGAAACACACATACACATACACCAACACTAACACCACCACAAAAGAACAGGAATCACAAAACTCTGCTCATTGATATCTGTCCACATCAATGGTCTCAATTTTCCAGTAAAATAGACACAGAACAACTGACTGGATGTAGAAACAGGATTCATCCTTTTACTGCATCCAAGAAACACACATCAACATCAAGAATAGATTTCAACTCATGGTAAAAGGATGGAAAAAGATATTCCAAGCAAATGTACCTAACAAAAAAGGTGAGGTGCTGGTGGCACATGACTTTAATCCCAGCATTTGGGAGGCAGAGGTAGGCAGATTTCTGTGAGTTTGAGGCTAGCCTGGTCTACAAGAGTTAGTTCCAGGACAGGCTGCAAAGCTACCTAGAAATGCTGTCTCATAAAACAAACAACAAACAAACAAACAAACAAAGAAGTAAGCTGGTATAACCAGCTTATTTTAATAGCTGACAAAATCGACTTTAAACCAAAAATAATCAGAAGTGCTGTCTATATAGGGAAAGAAACTACATATTTATCAAAGGGAAAAATCTATCAAGAGGTCATTTCAATTCTTAACATATACGCAACAAACCAGAGGCACCCAAGCTCATAGAAACACTACTATAGTTTAAATCACATATTGACACTGACACAAGGCCAGTGGGAGACTTTAGTACCCCTCTCTCAACAGCAGAAAAGTCACTCAGACCAAAACTAAATAGAGAAATATTTAAGCTAACTGACATCATAATACAATGGACCTAACATATCTACAGAATATTTCACACAAACACAGAAGAACATGCCTTCTTCTCTGCACCTCTTGGAACATTCTCTTAAATTTATCACATACTTGAACACAAAAGCAAGTCTCCATAGACACAAGAAAATCAAAATAAAACTCTGCATCTTCTTTGACCACAACAGTTTAAAGTTGAATAACACCAAAAGAAACAACAGAAAGCTTACAAATTCATAGAAACTGAGAAATTCACTAATGGATGATAAATGGATTGAGACATAAATTAATAAAAAAATTAAAACTTTTAGAAGTGAAATGTATGTAACAATGAAGATAGTAGAAAAGGTAAATTTCTAGCAGTAAGTACCTACATAAAGATATTGGAGAGACCTCATACTAGTAACTTAATAGCACACCTGTAAGATCTAGAACAAAGAGAATAAATTACACCCAAAAGTAGTAGACAGAAAAAACAATAAAACTCAGGGATGAAATTAATAAAACATAAACAAACAAAAATGCAAAGAATCAATGAAACAAAGAGTTGGTGCTTTGAGAATATCAGTAAGACTGACAAATCCTTACTCAGATCAGCTAAAAGGCAGAGAGAGAAAATCCAAATTAGCAATGAAAAGGTACATAACAACAGACACCGAGGAAATTCAGATAATCATAAGGACATACTTTAAAATCCTGTTCTCCAACACATTGAAAACTCTAAAAGAAATATATAATTTTTTGATACATACCACCTACCAAAGTTATATTAAGATCAGATTGGCAATTTAAAAAATCCTATAGTCCCCAGTGAAATAAAAATCATTAAAAATCTCCCAACCAGAAAAAGCCTAGGGTCAATAGAATTCAGCACAGGATTCTCCTAGACTTTAAAAGAAAAGTTAATACTGATACTTCTCAAATTATTTCACAAAATAGAAACCAAAAGAACATTGTCCAATTCATTTTATGCTTCCACAGTTACTTTGACACCTGTATCACATACAAAAAAAAAAGGATAATTATGGAGCAATTTCCCTTATTAACATAGACATAAAAAAATCTCAATAAAATGTTTGCAAACAGAATCCAAGAACACATAAAAAAGATCATTCATGATTATTAAGTAGACTTCTTTCCAGAGATGTAGGGATGGTTCAATATATGGAAATCAACAAATATAATCCACTATATAAACAAACTGAAAGAAAAAATTACAGTCATCTTATTAGATGCAGAAAAGTCTTTTGACATATTTAACACCCTTTCATGATAAAGTCCCTGGAGAGATCATGGAAACAAGGGAATATTTAAACATAATGAAGACAGTTTTAAGAAATCCCATTGCCAACATAAATGTAGAGACACACAAAACAATTCCACAAAAAATTGGAACAAGACAAGGTTGTCCAGTCTTTCTATACCTATTCAATATAGTGCTTGTAGTCTTGGCTAGAAGACTACAAGCAACTTGAAGGGAAACACTCAAAGTATCTTTACCTGCACATGATATGGCACTATGTGATTCTAAAAACTGTACTGAGAAACTTATACAGTTGGTAAACTCTTTCAGCAAAGTAGTAAGATATAAAATTACTACAAAATCCATAGCATTCCTATAAACAAATATAAAATAGACTGAGAAAAAAATCAGTGAAGCAGCACTTTTCACAATAGCCTCAAAAATACACAATATCATGAGGTAACTCTAACCAAATAAGTGAAAGACTTGTGTGATAAAAACTTTGATAAAGACTTTGAAGAAATAGAAGATATCAAAAGTTAGAGAGACTCTCCCATGCTTGTGTGTGGATAAGATTAACACAGTAAAAAGGGACACTCTACCAAAAGCAATCTACAGATTCAATGTATTTCTCCATCAAAATTCCAACACAAATCTTCACAGACCTTGAACAAGCCAATTTTTAGCTTCATATGGGAACATAAGAAACCCAGAATATCCTACAACAATCCTGAACAATGAAAAAAAAATGCTGGAAGTCTCACCATTCCCCATTTCAAATTGTACTGCCAAGCTACAGTACTAGAAATTGCATGGTATTGGCATAAAAACAGACACATAGATTATTGGAATCAAATTGAAAACCCTGACATAAATGTACATACCTATGAACACTTGATATTTGATGAGGAGACCAGAACTATACACTGGAAAAAAATTAAGTATCTTCAATAAATGGTGCTGTGCAAACTGAATTGTGGCAAGTAGAAGAACAAGAATTTAAACAGATCTATCCTGATCACCCTGCACAAAACTCTACTCCAAATGAATCAAAGACATCAACATGAAACCAGATATATGAACCAAATAAAAGAGAAACTGAAAACCTTCTTCATGGCAAAGGGCACTGCCATTCAGACAAAGCAACACTCTACAGAATGGGAAAAGACTTTTACCAATACCATATGATGGGGGCTAATATCTAAAATAAGTGAAGAATTAAAGAAATGATATCATGAAAACAAATCACCAAATTACAAAATGGGGTACACATTTAAACAAGTTGTTCTCAAAAGCAGAAACTCAAATGACTGAGAAACTTTTAAAATATACTTGGCTACACTGAGCATCGCTCTTGTTGTTGTTAGGGGAAAGCTGTTGGGGTCTGGTGCTAGCCTGGACCACAAATTATTTCTTTAGGCCAGACCCCCACATAAACTATTTCTCTCTTGACAAGCATGGAGGTGCGGGAATAAAGACACAACTCTCATGGCTTCATTGGGAGGGAGATTCTCAGAGGTCTCTCATGAAGTCCTGAGTTCACATGCTAAAGAATTCCTCCTCGTTTATTCTCCAAACAGCCCTGTATATTAATACATAAACTGAGGGGGAAATTCATTAGCATTCTGTTTCCTAGGTAACCAGGTGAATGTCTCTGGTCAAGTCTACCTCTTTGACCACACTTTTCTATGCCCATTTTGTCACTTCCCCCTGTCTTCCTGCTCTGTATGCTAGCTCAATCACATAGGCTTGAATTAGCTTCTCTATCAGGCATCCTCCAAATTACAGAGAAGGAGCAGAGCAGCACACTGACCTTTTCATAGGTTAGCGACAGCCTGTCTGGAAGGTTACAAGACCACCGTCGATGTGGCCTATGGCTTTTGAGCCTGGCTGCCATACCATATAGAAATATGGGCCTACAAAATGCAAGGCAAATCTACCCCTAACTTGAATGTCTCCATCAAATACTTCCTCTTGGGGCTCAGGGAACCCTGTGGAAGAGGTAGTGGAAAGAGTGTAAGAGCCAGAGGAGATAGAGGACACCAAGGAAACAAGGCCTTCTAAATGTAGCAGGACCAACATAAATATGAACTGACAGAAACCAAGGCAGCATACAAAAGACCTGCATGGATCAGCACCAGATGGGATCTGTCCTGTCTAGTTTTATGTCAGTTTGACACAAGCTAGAGTTATCTGGAAAGCAGGAAACTTCTATTGAGAAAATGACTCCTTAAGATACAGTTGCAAGACATTTTCTTAGTTTTAACTTCCCTCAGTGATGAATAATGATGCAAATTATTCCAAATAAATTGTTCCTCTTCAAATTGCTTTTGGTCATGATGTTTCACCATTGCAATAGTAATCCTAACTAAGACAGGGCCCTAGAGATTATAGAAGTCAACACATGCCTCCATTCTTAATCCATAAATTATGTCAAATTGATAACTACATACAAATGAAAAATTAGTTTTCTCAAAGGGAGTCTTATTGGGGAAACAAACTACTGGATTTATTTATTTATTTATTTGTTTATTTTGAGACAGAGTTTCTCTGTGTAATAGCCCTAGATATCCTGGAACTGGCTCTGTAGACCTGGGTTTGAACTCACAAAGATCCACTAGCCTATACCCCCTGAGTGTTGGGGTTAAAGGTGTGTACCACCCTGCCAGGCACAAACTATTCGAAAGTGTAGGCAGCATGCCCAGCAGTAGATGACAACCAGAAAACAAATTCAATGGAATCTTTCAAAAATCCCTGTCTCACAGAACTTGGCAGCTTCATTCACGTGGTTGTGCCTTTAGAGTCAATGATAGAAAAAAGGGATTATGGAGTTTCCCTCTGCAAATAAGAAAACACAGCGGGCAGGCATTTGGAAGGGGTGTCTGTGATAGTTTGAATATAATTGGCCTCCATAAACTCATAGGAAATGGCACTCTTGGGAGATTTGGCCTCATTTAAGGAAGTGTGTCACTTTGAGGGCAGGCTTTTATAAAAGGAGATTGTGTTTTGTTTCCTGGCCACCCAGACCTGAATAATCACACAGAAACTATATTAATTACAACACTGCTTGGCCAGTGACTCAGGCATATTTCTAGTTAGCTCTTACATTTTGAATTAGCATATTTCTATTAATCTGTGCATCACCATGAGGCTGTGGCTAAATGGTAAAGGTTCTGGGCATCTGTCTCCTTAGGCAGCTACCTGGCATCTCTGTGACTCTGCCTATTCTCTCTACATATCTATGTTCAGATTTCTTGCCTGTCTTTGCTCTCTTAAGCCTTTGGCCAGAGCAGCTTCTTTATTAACCAATGACAATAAAACATGTTCACAGCATACAGAGGGGAATCCCACATCAGGCTTTAAAACCTCTTTTGCTTAAGATTTGCTCAATGTCACAGTCCATTTCCTGTTGCTTTCTGATCAAGATGTAGCCAGCACCATTTCTAGCTGTACAGTGCCATGCTTCCTGCCATGATGAAAATGCACTGAACCTCTGAAACTGTAAACAAGCCACCTCAACTAAATGTTTTCCTTATAAGAGTTGCCATGGTCGTAGTTATCTCTTCCTAGCAATGGAAACCTGAACTAAGGCAGTGTTCCTGCCTGGAAGCCCGAAGAGGCTAATATGTAAAACAGTAAAGGTGAAGCCTGGAATGCCTCAGAGAAACCAAAATTTTGGAGATGCCAGAGTTGTGGGATACATGCTGGAAAAAAAAAAAGCTAACAGGGAGTGGAACCAGTCTAAGAGAAAAAAGTGTGTTGCAGTCAACACAGCTGAATGGAGTTTGAGACTTGAGAAGCACTTCGACATCAGACATGGAAATGCAGAGTTTGTAGTTTGCCCAGCTAGTTTTTAGTCTTGCTTTGGTCTAGTGTTTTCTCACTATGCTCATTTCCCTCCCTTTTGAAATGGTAATATATATCCAGTACCATGATATCTTATAAGTATGTATCTAGTTTTTGATTTTGATTTAATAGGAGATTACAGTTAAGAGATTGCATGGGTCCCAGAAGAGACTTTGAACTTTGGATTTTCAAACATTGGCGAGACTGTTAAAGACTATGGGGGCTTCTGAGGTAGGGCTGAATTCATTTCTGCATTATGATACGGCTACAAGCCTATGGGAGCCTTGGAGTGGAATGTAATGTTTTGACTAGAAATTGCCCCATAGATTTATGTGTTTGAATGCTTGGCTCATAGGGAGTGACACTACTGTGATGTGTGGCTTTGATGGAGTAGGTGTGACCTTGTTGAAAATTGCCACTTAGAGGGGGCAGGCTTTGAGGTCTCATATGCTAAAGCTAACCCCAATGTAGCAGCCTCTTTCTGCTTCCTGAAGGTCAAGATATAGAACTCTCAGCTCCTTCTCCAGAACCATGTCCTCTGCATACTGCCATACTTCTCACCATGACAATAATGGACTAAACCTCTGAATCTGTAAGCCAACCCCAATTAAATGTTTTCATTTATAAGAGTTGCTGTGGTCATGGTATCTCTTCATAGTAATCAATCCTAATTAAGACACTTGTGTTTTTCCCTTCATTTCCCTTAGTGTGTGTGTGTGTGTGTGTGTGTGTGTGTGTGTGTTTGTGAAAGTGAGAGAGAAAGAGAAAGGGGGTATTGAGAAACAGAGAAGAGAGAAAGAAGGAAACATTTATAAATTCATTCATTTTTCTACATGCAGAGGCTAGCTTTTCATGTCTGGTTTCTTTTTTTCTGTTCTTTTTTATATTTTTATTAAAAATTTCCACCTCCTCCTCTCCTCTCACTTCCTTCACATTCCCCCCACTACCCCTCCTTCTCCCTCTCCAGTCCAAAGAACAGTCAGGGTTCCCTGCCCTGTGGGAAGTCCAAGGTCCTCCCCCCTCCATCCAGGTCTAGGAAGATGAGCATCCAAACAGACTAGGCTCCCACAAAGCCAGTACATGTAGTAAAATCAAAACCCAGTTCCATTGTCCTTGGCTTCTCAGTCAGCCCTCATTGTCAGTCACATTCAGACAGTCTGGTTTGATCACATGCTCCATCAGTTCCAGTCCAGCTGGCCTTGGTGAGTTCCCCATTGTTTCAGTGGGTGGGCACACCCCTCGCGGTCCTGACTTCCTTGATCATGTTCTCCCTCCTTCTGCTCCTCATTTAGACCTTGAGAGCTCAGTCCAGTGCTCCAATATGGGTCTCTGTCTCTATCTCCATCCATCGCCAGATGAAGGTTCTATGGTGATATGCAAGATATTCATCAGTGTGGCTATAGGATAGGGCCAGTTCAGGTGCCCTCTCCTCAACTGCCCAAGGAACAAGCTCTAGAGTCAAGTCTCTTGCCAACCTTAAAATGGCTCCCTTAACTAAGATATCTACTTCCCTGCTCCCATATCCACCCTTCCCCCATCCCAACCGTCCCATTCCCCCAAGTTCTCCCCATCCTCCACTTCTCCCTTCTCTTACCCCCTCTCCCCTTACCCCCACCCCACCTCCACCCCCACGCTCCCAATTTTTGCCTGGCAAACTTGTTACTTCCAATAACCAGGAGGATGACTATATTTTTTTGGGGGGGGGGAGTTCACCTTCTTATTTAGCTTCTCTAGGATCCCGAATTCTGTTAATATCCATCTACATTACTTTCTTGAGAAAGAATCTCTCAGTGAACATGGGACTTGGCATTTTGGCTCAACTGCAAGCTAGTCAGCCCCTGAGAGATTTTGTCTCCATGACATTCCTTCAGTTCTAGAGTTACAGGTAAGTGTTTTCTGGCCTTTTTAATGTTGGTACTGGAGTCTTCACCATTGCACAGTAAACAGCTTACCCACTGAACTACTTTTCTTTTGTCTATGTGTGAATATATGTGGACTATGAGCACCCTTGTGTGGCTATATGCTCAGCGGGCAGAGAAAAGTGTTCAGTGTCCTCCTCTATCACTTTCTACCTCATTCTTTTGAGTCAGGTTCTCTCTCAGAACTTGCAGCTCATGATTTTTTAGGGCTATGGTAACATCCAGAAAGACCCCAGTGATCTTTCTGCCCCTTACAGAGCTGTGGTTAATGATTCTTGGAAGACCACATCTGGTTTGTGCCAGGATCTAAATTTATGTCTTCATGATGCATAGCAAGTGCTTTTAATCATGGAGCCATTTGTCCAGCCTCTGCTTTGTTTTCTAGTCAATGTGATTCATAGTAAATATCTAGAACTTAGTCATTTGTAATGAAAAGTTCCTTTGATCAGCATCTCCTGTAACCAACCTAAACAGAAAAGGCAGTTTCCTCATTAGATTATTTTTTTTTTGTCAACTTGATATAAACTAGAGTTATCAGTGAAAAGGAACCTCAGCTGAGAAATGCTTATATCAGATTGCTTATAGGTAAGTCTGTGTGGCATTCCATTAATGACTGAGGTGGGATAGCACAGTCCACTGTAGATGGTCCAACATTTTAGCTCGTGGTCGTGGGAGACATCATAAAGATAGTGAAACACAAACCTGGATAACAAGCAAATAAACAGCATTCCTCCATGACTTCTACTTTAATTCCTCATTCCAGGTTTCTGTTAGAGTTTTTGTTCTGACTTCCCTTCATGATGGACTTTAAACTTTAAGCTGACATAAACTAATTGCTCACAAAGCTCCTTTTGGTCATGGTATTAATCAAAACAAGCATGGGATAAAACTGGACTCTCTGAGCATGGCCAACAATGAGGGCTGATGAGAACCCAAGGACAATGGCACGGGGTTTTGAACCTACATAATGTGCTGGCTTTGTGGGAGCCTAGCCAGTTTGGATGTTCACCTTCCTAGAAATGCACGGAGGGGGGAGGACCTAGGACTTACCACAGGGCAGGGAAATCTGACTGCTCTTTGGGCTGGAGAGGGAGGGGGAGAGGAGTGGGGGGAGGGGGAGAAGGGTGAGAGGAGGGGGAGGGAAATGGGAGGCTGGGAGGAGGAGGAAATTTGTTTTTTTTTCTCTTTTCTCAATAAAAAAAGTTAAAAAAAAGAAAAAAAAACAACAGAAAACTAAGAGGGAGTGTATCTTTGTTATATTCCTATAAAAGGGTGAACACTGATCTTCAGAATATAAAAGTACAGCTGAATGAAGCAAGAAGTTAAATTAAAAAATAACATAAAATACTTGGACCACTTAGCCTTGGGAATTCAGCCTGCAGAAGGCGGAGTAGTGGGGCTGGATAAGTGTGGCTGGAATAGACCGCATCTGTCAGAAACCCAAAGGGGTCCAAATAGCCGAGCTTGAGACTGGGGAGATTTTCGCTGCTGCTCCGGGTACGAGTGACAATTTCTTCTTGGGATTTCAGAAAGGAGCACATCGCAGGAAGATTAGGAAGTACGGCTTTATCCCAGTCATGGTGGCCCATGCTTTTATTCCCTGCACTCAGGAGGCAGAGGCTGAAGGAGGATCTCTGTGAGTTGGAGGCCAGCTTGGATTACGGAGCGAGTTCCAGGGTAGTCAAGGCTACACAGAGAAACCTTGTCTTAAAAAACCAAACGGGGGAGAACAAAGTATTATGGCATCTGTGGCAAATGGACTAAGCTCCAGTACTTGGCAAAGAAGACAGACTTTTGCTCTTGGTCGTGCGAATGTACAGTCCAGCCAGCAGTCCAGGGAGGACAGATGCAAGCAGCGGGGACCTGCAGGGACCGGTGCAGTGGCAGATGCAAGCGGCAGGGACGCAATAACAAGAACAGATCGCCCCAATACAATTAAATCAAAGAGAAACCCTGAGGGGGGACGGGCGCGGCAGCAGAGCACGCGGTGGGGACGGGCGCTCAATAATGAGAGCAGATGCCCCACTACAATTAAATCAAAGAGGTAGGCCTTTTGTTGGCGAGGTCACTGGCAAACAGGGAACCTGGTCCTATTCCTGAAGACACTTCTGAGGGGTGAGAGGGTTCTTGGCCTGCGGCAGGAACCAGGAAACAGAGTGAGGCCATTTGGTAAGCTGAACCCTTGGCCAGCAGGGAAACCTGATACAGTTTTAAAAGACCCAGTAGATAGGATCAGTAGGAAGAGATGGGCAGGCGCCAAGGCAAGAATTCACTCAATAATCTGAAAAACAACATGAAAACACCAGAACCCAATGATCTTACAACAGAAGTATTTGAACACCCGAACACAGAAGAAGTGGAAAAAATTGACTTTATGAAAGCAATAGAGTACCTTGAACAACATGTAAAAAACGCCCTTATAGAAATGGATGAGAAGTATAACAAAAAGTTTGAAGAAATGAGTAAATACGTACATGATACCCTGGGAAACCAAGAAAAAACGATCAAACAGGTAATGGAAACTGTTCAAGAATTAAAAACTGAAATGAAGGCAAGGAAGAAAACACAAATTGAGGACCAGCTGGTTATGGAAAATCTAGGTCAACGAGCAGAGTCTACAGAAACAAGCATAATCAATAGAATACAAGAGATAGAAGAAAGAATCTCAGATTCTGAGAACACCATAGAGAAAATAAATGCACAGATCAAAGAAAACAGCAAAGCCAACAAATTCTCAACACAAAACATTCAGGAAATATGGGACACAATAAAAAGACCAAACCTAAGAATAATAGGAATAGAAGAAGGAGAAGAGTCAGAGTTCAAAGGCCCAGAAAATATTTTTAACAAAATTATGGAACAAAACTTTCCCAACATAAAGAAAGATATTCATTTAAATATTCAAGAAGCATACAGAACACCAAACAGACTGGATCAAAGAAAAACATCTCCACACCATATAATAATCAAAACACTAAATACACAGGTTAAAGAAAGAATATTAAGAGCTGCAAAAGAAAAAGGGCAAGTAACTTATAAAGGTAAACCGATCAGACTTACACCTGACTTCTCTATGGAAACTATGAAAGCCAGAAGGTCCTGGATAGAGGTTCTCCAGAAGCTAAGAGACCATGGATGCAAACCCAAACTACTATACCCAGCCAAGCTATCATTCACTATCAATGGAGAAAACAAGACATTCCAGGATAAGAACAAATTTAAACAATACATAGCCACAAATCCAGCCCTACAGAAAGTAATAGAAGGAAAATCGCAACCCAAGGAATCCAACATTTTCAACAATGCCTACAATAACTCAGGCATCTAGTGACCCTTCACCAGCACATCTCAAAGAAGGAGACACACAAACTCTACTACCAAAAAACAATAAGAATAACAGGAGTAAACAACCACTGGTCATTAGTATCACTTAATATTAATGGTCTCAATTCACCTATAAAAAGGCACAGACTAAGAGATTAGATACGAAAACAGGATCCAACAGTCTGCTGTTTGCAAGAAACACATCTCAACCACAAAGACAGACATCTACTCAGAGTAAAGGGTTGGGAAAATGTGTTTCAAGCAAACGGTCCTAAGAAAAAAGCAGGTGTGGCCATATTAATTTCTAACAAAACTAACTTCAAACTAAAATCAATCAGAAGAGATCGAGATGGACACTTTATACTCATAAAAGGAACAATTCATCAGGATGACGTCTCAATCCTGAATATCTATGCCCCTAATATAAAAGCACCCACATATGTAAAAGAAATATTACTAGAACTCAAGGCAGATATCAAACCACACACACTAATAGTAGGAGACTTCAACACTCCTCTCTCTCCAAGGGACAGGTCAATCAGACAGAAACCAAATAGAGAATTAAGACAATTATTGGAGGTAATGAAGCAAATGGACTTAACAGACATTTATAGAACATACCACCCAACAGGAAAGAATATACCTTCTTCTCTGCAGCTCATGGAACCTTCTCGAAAATTGACCACATACTCGGAAACAAAGGAAACCTCCACAGATACAAAAAAATATCAGTGTCCACCTGTGTCTTTTCCAATCACCACGGATTAAAGTTAGAAGGCAACAACAATACTACCCACAGAAAGCCGACAAACTCATGGAAACTGAACAGTCAACTACTGAACCACACGTGGGTCAAGGAAGAAATTAAGAAAATTAAAGTCTTCCTTGAATTTACTGAAAATAAGGAGACAATATACTCAAACCTATGGGACATGATGAAAGCAGTGCTAAGAGGAAAGTTCATAGCACTAAGTGCCCACTTAAAGAAAATGGAGAATGCATACATTGGGGACTTAACAACACACCTGAAAGCTCTAGAAAAAAAAGAAGCAGACGCGCCCAGGAGAAGTAGAAGACTAGAAATAATCAAACTGAGGGCGGAAATCAACAAAATAGAAACACAGAAAACAGTAGAAAGAATCAATGAAACAAAAAGTTGGTTCTTGGAGAAAATCAACAAGATTGACAAACCCCCATCCAAACTAATTAAACGACAGAGAGAGAACACGCAAATAAATAAGATCAGAAATGAAAAGGGGGACATAACCACAGACACAGAGGAAATTCAGAGAATCATTAGATCTTACTACAAAAGCCTGTATGCCACAAAACTGGAAAATACAAAAGAAATGGACATTTTTTTAAATAAGTACCATACACCAAAGCTAAACCAAGACCAGGTGAATGATCTAAATAGACCTGTTAGTCGCGAAGAATTAGAAACGGTTATCAACAATCTCCCTTCGAAAAAAAGGCCAGGACCAGATGGTTTCAATGCAGAATTCTACCAGAACTTCCAAGAAGAACTAATACTTATAGTCCTTAATGTATTTCACAATATAGAAACAGAAGTGTCATTGCCAAATTCTTTTATGAAGCTACAGTTACCCTGATAACAAAACCACACAAAGACCCAACCAAGAAAGAGAATTACAGGCCTATTTCACTCATGAATATCGACACAAAAATTCTCAATAAAATACTGGCAAACCAAATCCAAGAACACATTAGAAAAATTATTCATTATGAGCAAGTAGGCTTCATCCCAGAGATGCAGGGCTGGTTCAACATACGCAAATCTATCAATGTAATCCACCATATAAATAAACTGAAAGAAAAAAAATATATGATCATTTCATTAGATGCTGAAAAAGCATTCGACAAAATTCAACACTCCTTTATGATAAAGGTCTTCGAGAGATTAGGGATACAAGGGTCATACCTAAATATAATAAAAACTATTTACAGCAAGCCGACAGCTAACATTAAATTAAATGGAGAAAAACTCAAAGCCATCCCACTAAAATCAGGAACACGACAAGGATGTCCACTCTCTGCATACCTCTTCAATATAGTGCTTGAAGTTCTAGCAATAGCAATAAGATGATATTAGGGGATCAAAGGGATTCGTATTGGAAAGGAAGAAGTTAAGCTTTCGTTATTTGCAGATGATATGATAGTATACATAAGCGACCCCAAAAACTCCACCAAAGAACTCCTACATCTGATAAACACCATTAGTAATGTGGCAGGATACAAGATCAACTCCAAAAAATCAGTTGTCTTCCTATACACTAAGGATAATGAAGCAGAGAGGGAAATCAAAAAAGCATCACCTTTCACGACAGCCACAAATAGCATAAAATATCTTGGGGTAACTCTAACCAAGGAAGTGAAAGATCTATTTGACAAGAACTTTAAGTCTTTGAAGAAAGAAATTGAAGAGGACACCAGAAAATGGAAGGACCTCCCTTGCTCTTGGATTGGGAGGATCAATATATTAAATATGGCAATTCTACCAAAAGCAATCTATAGATTCAATGCAATCCCCACCAAAATCCCATCAAAATTCTTCACAGATCTTGAGAGGACAATAATCTTCTTTATATGGAAAACCAAAAAAACCCAGAATAGCCAAAACAATCCTATACAATAAAGGATTGTCTGGAGGCATTACCATCACTGACTTCAAACTCTATTACAGAGCTACAGTATTGAAAACAGCTTGTTATTGGCATAAAAACAGAGAAGTCGACCAAGGGAATTGAATAGAAGACCCTGACTTTAACCCACAAATCTATGAACATCTGATTTTTGATAAAGTAGCTAAAAGTATACAATGGAAAAAAGAGAGCATCTTCAACAAATTGTGCTGGCAAAACTGGATGTCAATCTGTAGAAGAATGATAATAGATCCATATCTATCACCATGCACAAAACTCAAGTCCAAATGGATTAAAGACCTCAATATCAGTCCGAACACACTGAACCTGATAGAAGAGAAAGTGGGAAGTACTCTAAATACATGGGCACAGGAGATGTATAACCCCAGCAGCACAGACATTATGGGCCTCATTGAATAAATGGGACCTCTTGAGACTGAGAAGCTTCTTCTGTAAAGCAAAGGACACTGTCACTAAGACAAAAAGGCAACCCACTGACTGGGAGAAGATCTTCACCAACCCCGCAACTGACAAAGGTCTGATCTCCAAAATATATAGAGAACTCAAGAAACTAGATTTTAAAATGCTAATTAGCCGAATTAAAAAATGGGTCACTGAGCTGAACAGAGAATTCTCAACAGAAGTACTTCAAATGGCCAAAAGACACTTAAGGTCATGTTCAACTTCCTTAGTGATTACGGAAATGCAAATCAAGACAACTTTAAGATACAATCTTACACCTGTCAGAATGGCTAAAATAAAAAACACCAATTTAAAATTTAAAATTTAAAAAATAATAAAATAATAAAAATAAAAAAAACAGAGGAAAAAAATAACATAAAAGTAGAAGTAGCTAATGACTTATTTCTGCAACTTAAAACACTGACCCATCTTTGAATGAGAGATTGAGATGTGACATATTATAAAAGTTACAGGAGTGTTCACTACACAAGATAATGACATAAGTGCCCAACACAGTGAGGAATGAAGAGAAAAAGGATTTAAATGAGCCAAGTTCTTTACTTGCATGACTAAAGGAAATTACGTAACCAAGAATTTATAGAGATTTCTCCTAACAGCTCATATATTCAAAGCATACATAATTCATAGCTGTTCAGTTGTGTGGTATAATCTCTGAACACAGGTGTGGACAATATCTTCATCTTAGGGACATGTTGTGGGACTGACAATCTTGCAGCCACTGTTTTCTATTCTGTTTTCCTTGCTCACTTATAAGCATATGAAGCTGCATTATCTTTTAATACACTTAAATTTTCTGAGCTGTGTCTAACATCTCAGAATATAATATCTAAAATCAATAGCAGGGAAGATAGCTATAGGGTAATTCAGTGTCTCTAATATCATTGACAAAATATTCTCAGTGTTAATTTTGCTCCTGTTGAATGAAAGATTTGATAAACTTATAATGAGGTCATCTATTAAGTAATATAGGTTTTATAATAAATTTAAGTGAGAGATAGGATTTATGTTAAAATAAATAATGCTATGGAATTTTATTAACAAATATAACAAATTAAATGATAGAGATAATGTTATATATATACACACACAAACCTGAATAAAAACAACCTGAAGAAGGTATCACTTTTCTGGAGTTTAACTTTTGTTACAGAGCTGTAGTTGTAAAATCATCAGGGTATTGACATGAAAGCAGACACTTTGATCAATGGAATTGAATTGAGAGCCTAGATAAAAAGATTATGGACCCTTGATCTTTGACAAAGATGCCAAAATATATACACTGGAGAAAAGACACAAGCTACAACAAATGGAGCTATTTAAACTGGATGGCTGCATTAAGAAGAATTTAAATGCATTCATTTTGTTTCACTCTGCAAGAAGTTCAATTCACAATGGATCACAAACCTCAACATAAGAGCAGATACTCTGAATCTGACAGAATAGAAAGAAGAAAATAGGCTTATTGAGACAGGAAAAGACTTTCTAAATAGGACACCCAAAATACAGACCCTAAAATAAACAATTAATAAGTGGGACCTAATGAGTCTGAAAAGCTTTTATAGGGCAAAGAACATCACCATTCTGGTAAAGCCACAGAGTATAGAATGGAAAAAGACGTTTATCACTTATACATCTGATAAAGGGTTAACATCTAAAATAATCTGAACATTAAAACATAAAAACAAAACTAGAAACAAAAAAATAGCAGCATACTGAAAAGTACTCTAACCTGTACCAGAGGAGAAAATTTTCAACCCAATTCCATCTGCAACTTATGCTGGTGCAATAGTGGCATAAACCATGTGGGAATAACCATCCACTCTGTAACAGATTTAAGATTCATTCAATGAAATAGAAACCATAACTGACACTGCTTCATTAGCCAATGTCCTGAGACTAGATAGACCATGGGTCTAGGGGAAACCCAAATATTACTATCCTACTAAAGGATAAATAACAATAAAATGACCAATTTACTTCAACAGAGACATTCTGTTATACCCATGTGTAGGGATAGGTCCCGCCCCTTGGGGGGCGTGTTCGCCTCAGGCTAATATCTGCCTATAAATTTGGCGAGTGTGTTCCCAGCCGTCTCTTCTGCTTTCCTGGTCTCCGCGGGAATGGTGGTTCTGTAAGTCTATTTCTACATTAAAGCTATAGATATATATATATTTTTACAATCTGTCTGCATTTGTTTATGCCGTTACATTTTGGCGCCCAACGTGGGGCTCGAACCCACGACCCTGAGATTAAGAGTCTCATGCTCTACCATTGGGCGCCATATGAAGGCGTAAGTCACAAACAATGCTACACCAGTTTGGAATTATGATTAATAGGGTGATATTTATTTAAAGGGGAAAAAACTTACAGATCACAGTCCCAAACAACAGCCCTCTGCGCAACCAGGAAGGGAGTCTAGTTGCAACCGGCGGAGCAGGAAGTGAAGAGAGAGAGGAGAGGGAAGTGGCCGCTTTTTTAAAGGGAGAGAGACCATGCCCCAATGGGCTGGTATCTCAACAGCTATAGGCTGGAGGAGTGGGAGGACCTCCCGCAACACCCATGGATAAATATCTTATGTAACTATCATCAGAGAAGCTTCCTCTTACAACGAACACAGAGACTCACAATGGGCCCACGTGAAAATTGTGAGAGACCTTGGAAAACTCCATACTAAGAGATATGTATTCATCAACCCCCTTCCTCCTGGGATCAGGGGTCTGTGTAGAAGAGGAAACAGAAAAATTGTAAGACCCAGATGGGATGGATATTTCCAAGGACACAGTAACTTGAAGATACAGTAGGACTGATGTATGTGAACTCATAGAGATTGTTGTAGCATACACATGGCCTGTACAGGTTCAATTCAGATGGGGTACCAGCATGGAAAGGAGGATGCCAGCATGGATAGTCGGTCACCAAGAGACTATCTACAGTTGATGCTGTTTTTTTCCCAATGGAGTGTCACTGGGTATATTAACCATATTTCATGGCAGGAACCATACTCAGAAGTAGTTGGCCAACAACAAACTCAGAGGTAATTTTTTTCTTAAACTACTCAAAAGATAACAAGACAAGCATATGCCCCATCTCTCTTTCTTATATCTAAGAGAGATAAAATTTTTTCAAGATCACTTAAATTTTTTCACATCTTCAATGTTTAATAGCAAAGGAAATCTCAGGTTTTAAAATTCATAACCGTGACTGGCATCTTTACTATATTGGAGAAACTTTTTCAGACTGTCTTTGTATCTTAGTTTTCCTGGTGATTCATTTTCTCATTGCTGTAGCTGTAAGACTATTGACTTCAGCATTACACTGAATATTTATATATAATAAAATATTATAACAATAACAAAGATACACATGCCTAACCTCATGGGAGCTTTATCTTCTACTCCAATGTGTGTATTTGTAAGTCAGCACCTGTGAGAACTACATTATAAGTAAGTTTTAGTTTCCTGTATTTACAAGGGGTAGTGGTTAATGTTTGAACCGAAAAGCAGCTATTTGAAGAGACTGACTTGATTCAAAGACTAAAAAAGGAAGCAGAACTGTGTTGCTCCAGGAGCAAGTATTCCCTTTTATTTCAAAAATTGTGGAATTACTCCTGAATGAACTTTTTGCATTCTTTCATTATTCGTATTTCATTGCATTATATCTTTCCTTCTGTGCACTGATATATATATATAATTCATACTCAAAAGTGATATCAGTTCTGATCACTTCAGTTTCTCTAGTACCAAGTTAGAACTTTTACAAATTGTGTGTCATCTGCTTTTGAAGCAAACTTGCTGGCCTCGAAAACAGAATCATCCAATCTCAATCTCCTGTCTGTTTGAATTACAGAAGTGTGGTACCATGCTGGATTGAGAGCATATATTTTGAAAAACTATCCTGATTTTTTTAGTGTCCACTAAACATATACTCATTTTATTATTCTTTATAATTTTATTAGTGGGGAGTTTCTCAAATTTTATCTATTTTATTAGATGCATGTCTGTGCAATACATATCAACCAGGTGGAGCCCAACTTCTTCCTGGAAACTTCAAAAATTGCTGCAGGAAAATTTATTATTCATTGCGGAAAACTTAAAAGTTATTCATATAGACATATATTCAATGTAATGTATGATAGAGACAAAAATATTTTTGGGGAAAATAAAGTCTTTTCTAAATTGTTTCTTTTTATGTCCCATACCACATAGCTCCTAATATGAGAGAAAAATTCTGAATTTTTCTTTTAATAACAAGCTTGGATTTAGAGAAGAATAGCCTTTGTCCAGCTTCAAAGTAAGCTTTGATTTTTAAGTGATTTATACTTTTTTATACTGACTATTATAGATATATGTAAGTACACATATACATATGAATATAATGTTCAGGCAATGAAATTTTACCCTGCAGATGCTATGTCACCATAAATCAGATTATGCAATCTATTTCTGGGGGTATTTCCCATCACCTCCTGTTTGTTTAGCATTTCTTTTATAGTATTTGATCTTTCTATTACTGCCTGACCTATAGGATTGTTTAATATACTTGTAATATGCTTTATACTATAATAAGCAAAAACCTTCCCTTTCTTAGAAGCATATGCTGGACCATTATTTGTCTTTATTTGTGCAGGTTTCCCATGATGGTCATAACTTCTATTAAATGCGTGACTACTGAATAAGACTTTTCTGAGCTCAAAGCAGTTGTCTACTGAGAACCTGAATAGGTTTCAGTGGTGTGGAGTAAAAATTTAGTTTTCTAAAATATGCAAAGTGGAACATATCCATCTGACATATTTCATTCCTTTGAGTACCCTTTGGGTTACTCCCTGCAGGTAGCAGTGTTTGGTAGAGAACGAGCAAATAGGACATCTGTTTATAAGCTCCTTAGCTTTTTGTCATGTAATAGAAAGCTCTTTCTTTAAACCTGTCCTATTGACATATTTTTAAATGAAATTATGAGTTTTTCAGCACATTTCTAATCAATAATCAATCAATTTCTGCATTACCTTGTGCTAGAGAATACGGCAGGCTCATACGGGATCAAATGTGTTTTATATATGTGGGATAAAGCCTATTCCTGATTATATCTTGAACATGAATGAATAATAAAGTCAATTCTGTATAATCTGGATAAATTAAGTGGCTTCAATTTGTAGAACAATCCTTTCTTTATAATATGAATCAGTAACTATAATGAGAGATTCTTTAAAATCCCTTAGTGTCATGAGAATAGCATATAATTCTGACTTTTGGACAGAATTATAAGAGCATTGTTCCACTTTATTTAAATCTTCTGATTTGTAACCTGCCTTTCGTGATTTATTTTTTTTTTTTGTTTGTTTGTTTGTTTTTCGAGACAGGGTTTCTCTGTGGTTTTGGAGCCTGTCCTGGAACTAGCTCTTGTAGACCAGGCTGGTCTCGAACTCACAGAGATCCGCCTGCCTCTGCCTCCCGAGTGCTGGGATTAAAGGCGTGCGCCACCACCGCCCGGCTTGTGATTTATTTTTACCAGTATAGATTGTACAGGCTCCAGTTATTGATGTGTCATGTATGGTGCATGGAAGGATCCAAGTGTCTCTTTATAAGATTAATTCTATTGTTTTGGGGATAATTATTATTAATCTCTCCTGAAAATTAGCACAAGCTCATTGCCAGGATTTATTGTCATCCCATAATTTTTCAATTTCATCAGTAGTGAAAGACACTATAGTTTTTGCTTGGTCTATTCTGGCTAATTTTTCTTTTATAATTAATTGAAAGATCTTTTCCACATGTTTTTTAATTTTTTACTTAGTTTATGTGGTAAACATTTCCATTCTAAGAAAATATCTTCCTTCTTCATTAAAATTCCTATAGGGGAGATTCTGGAAGGCAGTATGACTAGAATGCAGCTAACATTTGGAACCACCCGATCCATATGTGCCTTTTGTAATTTCTTTTCAATCAAAGTTAATTCTCAGCTTCAGCTGTTAATTTCCTGGGACTATTTAAGTCCTTCTCCCCATCTAAGGTTTTTTTGAAATAAAATTTTAGATTGGGTGTTATTCTTACAGTAGGTCATAGTTTGGGAATGTCTTTTAGCAATCTTTCAAAGTCATTAAGGTTCACAATTGTCCTCTCCTCATTTGTTCTTTTCATGTTGCAATTTTCTGCAAACCTATTTTATAACCTAGGTAATTGATATAATCTCCTCTTTGTATTTTTTCAGGAGCAATTTATAATCCCCATTTGGGCAAAACTTCTTTACTTCTTCAAGCATTGTTTCTAATGTGCCTGCATTTGAATCAGATAGCAAAATGTATTCCATGTAATGGTAAATTATAGATTTAGTAAATTGTTCATGTATTATTTCCAATGGTTGACTTACAAAATATTGACACAGAGTAGGGCTATTGAGCATTCCCTATGGGAGGACGGTCCTTTGATATCTCCTAGTAGACTGAGAATTATAATGCCTACTTATAAGTAGGCATTGTAAAGACAATTTTTTCTCAGTCCTTTGCTTGTAAAGGTATAGGAAGAGACAATCTTTTAAATCAATAACTGTAAGAGGGTGTCCTTTAGGTAATAGGGAAGGCAAAGGAATTCCAGATTGCTGAGGGCCCATAGGTCAAATTATCTTATTGAAAGCTCTTAGATTTGTCACTATTCTCCATTTTTCAGATTTACTTTTAACAAAAAATATAGGAGAATTCCAAGGCATGGTTGATTTTTTCCGTATGGCCAGCATCTATTTGCTCCTATACTAGCTGTTCTAAAGCCTGCAGTTTCTCTTCTGCTAAAAGCCATTGTTTAATCCATATTGATTTCTCAGATAACCATTTTAAAGGTAGGACCATTGGGATCTCTGAATGTTTGTGAATTATTTTGTGTTTTTGCATAGCCTGAATGCCTGGTGATTTTTTTACAATAATTTATAATATCCTTCCTAGAAACATGAATTTCTAGACCTGAAGGATTGTTAAGCTAGATATTTCATTGCTGCAGCAGATCACAATCCCATGAATTTACTGTGATATTAGCCACATATGTCCTCAGCCTTCCTCTCTGTCCTTCTGACCTTATGAATTCAACCCATCTCTTGCTTCATTTTACTTGAATAGGGTTCCAATTCCAAGGAATTGAACATCTGTCCCTTGAATAGGCCAATTTGTATTCCGAGATTCTGGAGTAATAATAGTCACATCTGTACCCATGCCCATTAATTCCTTAATTACTTATTTATATGCACTCTTAGCTTTGGTCTTTGATCATTTATAGAAGTCTGCCAAAAATGTTTCCTATTTTCTATTGGAATCCTCCATGTTTATTCCATCATCCAGAACAGTATGGATTTTTACAACAGGCAATGGAAATTTTAGTTTTCCTGAGGAGATAGTGACTGGGAATAACTGAACAATGCTTGACATGTGGGCCTTTGAGAGGCCCCCCCCCACCCCCAGGAGTTTTCCAAAGGTAATGCGTTGCCTTATTTGTCTCTTTTTGATCTACATTCGTTGGTCCAATGTCAGCTTTTGCCACATCTTCATAATTCAGAAGATTAAGACCTTCTATCTTTGTCATTCACAGAGGAGACATTATTTCTAGAAATGCCTTGTCCATAATCTTTTCTCAGATGTCCTATTCTACCACAATTAAAACATTTGGCATTTTGATGTTTCCTTATATCTTTGGAAATTGCTTCTACCCAAGCCTCAATATTATAGTCAAATGCCTCAATGCTTATTGTCTGCAGGATCCATTAATCCATTGGTGCTGATCTAACCTTTAAAAGCCCAGTATTTTTTGGCATTCTCAGTTTGCAATTTCAAAAGCCAGAGATTGAATAAGTACTCATATAGCTTTTGGGTCTGTTACTTATATTTGTATAATTAATTAATCTTTGTAAAAAATCATTATGGGGTTTTCTTTGACCTTGTTTAATATTAATATTTGGTTCTTGAATCTGGTCCCAAACATTTAATACTGCAGTATAGTATAGGGACAAGTTGTGTTCATCATAAAGATCTCGACCCTGTGGATCAACATAATAGCTCTTATGAAGAATTTGACCTTAGGAAGTCTCAAATTCTTTGACCCTTCCTTGTTGTCCTATGACTTTAGCATCCTCTTTCTAGTAATTGTGGTCCAGCTTCAATAACTGCTGAGACTAATTGAAGCCAATCATGTGGAGTAGCCTTATTGCTTGAAGCATATGTCTTTACCATATCTCTAACAAATGTGAATGCATGCTGTAAGATACTATTGCTTGCTTAATTTCTTTTAGATCTTTCATACCTATAGTTTTCCATTTACATTCTTGGTATCCATTTGGGTATTGAGTACTTGCTGGCTTGTCAGAAGTTATAATGGGATAAGTAGCTACAATTCTTGGAAAGTCATGTCTGACTCTGATAAGCACTTGCAGTGCTAAATCCTTTCCTTGTACCTTTTCTCCTTGATTACCAATTCTGATACTTTCCTCAATTGATTCAAATCTTTTTACTACTGTCTTTTGTTAAATCAGAATCTCTTGACTGGTGAATATTTCTAATGATTTCATCAATTCAAGTATCTTCTGTTCCTCATTTGACACATATGATGTCTGTAAAGACTATCATTTTTAAAAGTGCCTCATTCTTGATGCTATTATCAAACCATTTCTTTAAGGATATAATGTGAAAAACAAGGCTAAGTACCATTTTCACAAAAATGGATGTATTGGAAAACCCCATAAACCTTGTATAAAACCATCCATAGTAAACAAAAAGATTATTTAATTCCTGGGTAGTGATATTGTCTGCAATTTTGCAATGTTCAAATTTATTTATTTATTAATCAAATGAACTTACCTCCATTTTGAGTTTTCAATAAATTGTTGTAGGTGTAATAATCTTTATTGGTCAGCAGGCGTTTTGGTTGTGGGCATGTGGTGAACAGTCCCACTTGATTCCACAGTGGTGTTTGTTTCTGTGTTGGCAGTTGCTTAAATACTGACAAATATGCTTAAAAAATGAGAGCAATTCCAGAACATCAGGGAACCCAGATTTTTCAGGCAGTTGTGAGCCATGAACTTAAACAGGAGAAGTCTGTGCTCCCCAATAGTTGGTGGGAACAAGCTGTGGTGGGAAATTGCCAACTCATTTTTTTTTTAAATTGCCAACTTTTGCAGGATGGCAAAAAAGGGGTAGCTCATCTGTGGAGGGGTTTTGGTAAAAAACTACTTATCAGGTAAAATCAAGCCAGGAAGGCAGGGGTGGGAGCCCTTCTGTGATGCAGACCTTCACTGCTGTGGACCTTCTGGGCTGTTCCCAGTAGGCCTGGACTCAGGATCCACATGGGTGCCAGATGTAGCTGATAATAATAAAGTAGTCCAATACTAGCTCAGAATATAGTATAAGGAAGGTCTCTTTACTTAGAGGTAGACTCACAGATCAGCAGTCCTCTGCATGAGCAGAGAATCGGAACTGAATCCAGTAGTAGCCAAGGGTCTGTGCAAGTTTCTACATCTTTATATATAGTACCTGTGGCCATGCCCAGAATGAGCCAGGCTATTGGCTGAAGGTGTTCCCACAACAAGCGAGACACAGGGGAAGTCAGACACACAGTGTGGAGGATAAGTATTGAGCACCTGACAGACAGATTATTATAAATGGATTAATTTAAATTTTAAGAGCTAGTTGGGAACAAGTCTAAATAAAGGAAAATCTTTCAAAATTAATAATAAGTCTCTGTGCCACTGTTTAGGAGCTGGTGGTACAAAGAAAGTCCAACTACATTATAGAGGAGAGTCAAGTCCATATTTGGTGGGATAAACCATGGGCTGGTTCTTCTGGGTTTTATAGGAAAGAAGCTGAAGAAACCATGAGTAGCAAACCAATAAGTACTACTCCTTCATGGCCATTAACTCCTTCCTCTTGGTTCCTTCCCTTCTTAAATTCCTGTTTTGACTTATTCAATGATGAGCAGTAATGTGGAAATGTAAGTCAATTAAACCCTTCTTCCCCTAAGTTTTTTTCAGTGATGATGGTCATTACAACATAAAGCTAACTAGGACATTCAAGATTGTATCTTCTAAGGATTTTTCTCAATGAGACTTCAATTACTTCAAATAATGTAATTCATTTTTTAGTTTGTGAACTCAAGTACATCAAGAACCCAAAGTGACTAAATGGAAAGTCTTGAGTTTCATTTCAAAAAAGTAGTTTTTGTGCCTCTTTGTAGAAGCATTCTCCCCCTCAGAAACAAAGAATTCTGGGCAAGTAGAGCTTAAAGTTACAGTAATAGAAAGACAAAATTTTGTGGGTGTTTTACTGTGGTGATGGTGAGTGGTGACATTTCCATTTCCAACCCTTGCTTATTGGTCCCCTGAATCCTGGATATGGGAGAAACAATGTCATACATTAGATGGTTTTATCAAGCAGAAAGCTTTCTGAAGAATTCCATTCCAGCTATCTAAGATACTGCTACATGGTTTTGTTTGTAGCTACATCTTTAAAAGGCCATTCCACTCTTCTAAGAATCTAGTAAAGTAAGAATCATAGGATGTGTTAGAACCCAGCCTTTCTGGATTCTGCTCCAATGAGTCTCATAGACCCAACCCCACCAAAACATCTGCAGTCTCTTTGTCCCTACAGCTCAAAGTGAGAGCTGTCAGGACATATCCAATGCCTGAATTTTTCTCCTCTTCCAAATATTACATGGAGATAAATCTCCCTTTTGGTGCACAAGAATAAGAACACCTCCTGGTACAGGATTTTCTTCTAGTCTTAAATCATGAAGAATAGACAGCTGAGCCTCCCCCAGGTAAAGGTTCTTGTCACCGAGCTTAATGAGTTGAGCGCCATCCCTAGGGCCCATGTGGTGGGAGAGGAGAACCAACTCCTATACATGTATGATAACACACACACACACACACACACACACACACACACACTTTTTTCCAGAAATGAAAAGAGCAGGCAACTCCCTTTGTTAATTCTAAAGCTTTTAGCGCTAGAAACCCCATTCCCAGCACCCTGTACTGCTTGAGGTTCTAATAAATCTGTTACTTTGAGCTCCTGTTTATAGGTTTGGTTTTTATAGATTACCTTCCCATCCAGACACCCTGATATGAACAAGTAGGTTTTCAGTTTCTCCAGAACAATGAGTTCCCCCTTTTCTTAACTGATTTGTGGCCACTTTCATTTGTGAGCACCCCCAACTCATACTGGAATTGCATTAAAAATTATCCAAGTTCAATCGCAGATTCACAAAGGAAAAGGAAAACTCATCTTTCACCCTGCAGCCAGGCAAAAATGCTTTCAGTCACGTTTGTTTAAGAATATTCTTTTTCCTTCTCCCTTACTCCTCTGATCTCTGCAGTGAAAAATCTTTCTCCAATTGTTTAGGCTGTCTTCCTGGAAACACTCTTTCCTTTCACACTTGCTTTGGAATCTCATGAAGGAAATTCAGCAAACTACTAAAAGATAATCATTCTCTTAAGTGGAATCTTGCTTTATACTATTTGAGATCCTTGGAATTGTTTATAAGTCATTCTGTCTGTTGGCCACTATTAAATGTGTTCATAGTAAAAGTTTTCGTATAATTTTCTTTATGCTTCATTTTATGTCAAGAAAAAAAACTAAATAACAAGTTATGTGAGCACTTCATTTACAAATCTTTTAAATATTATCAATTATGATGTGGCATATATCTAAATTTAAAATGCTTGCATGTGTACTAATGTGTATATGGTTAAGCATATATATTTGAACATTTTATGACTTTTGACTCCTTAAGGACACTGATTTCTAAATATTACTTTTTTCTGCTAAAAATACCATTTACAAATGAATTACCTTTGTCATGCATGGAAAAAGTACAACTCTAGAAAATGTAAACTAAGTAAAAAATAATATTATTTAAAACATCGCTTACCCATCTTAAAGATATACAAAGGCATATTAAGGCTTACAGAGGCTCCTGATATGTTTTACTGTGTAATAAAATTATTTCTCTTTTTTAGTGTCTTTGGGATGATAACTTACATCTGTATTTTCCTGTTTAGCATAGTTTTGTCCTCAGATAAAGGATAATTGAAAATGAACTAAACAGTTAAAGACAAAACATCATTACATTGTGCAGTTAAAAGGGTTATAAGAGCTAAAACTTAAGCTCCAAGGATTTAATAGTGTTTTGGGTTCACTATTTTACTAGGTAGAGACAGATATATTGAACTCCATTGGCATTTTTTTGATGTAATAACCCTGCCTCTGTAGATCAGAGCAGTAATGCAGTGATTCTGCCAACTTTAGAGTTTAACTGTCTCAATTATGCATTCTGAAACTCAGGAAATTGCCATAGATTAAGTTTGGGGACCCGAAGGATGCACTGTGAGTTGGACCTTGGCTAAAACTCCATCACATGACCTCTATAAACCTCTAATTTGACTAGCTAGTTTGAAATTCCCTAGAATCAGTATCACTTCAGAGATAGGATCTAGTAAGTCTCTAAAAGTCTGGTTGTTTCCTTGTCGAAGGCCATGTACCTTTTTGGGAAATGAGGGAGAAAGATTAACAGCAAAACTTTTCTGTAGTTTATTAAGGTCCTTCCTAAAGGGCACCTGGCTCAATTTCATTCAAGAGGTCTGAGGCTATACCTCTTTAAAGTCTGAAAAATGTTTGAGGGGTCTTTATTCTCTATTTCCATAATTCAGGGTAATACTTTTTCCAATTGTTCAGGAACTATTTTGCATTTATAGAATGAACAAGAATTTAGTCAGACTCCTATGTAATTAATTTCTGGATATACCATATTTAATTAGTCAGCACTAGAGATCTGTCCATCAGATTGCTATGATCATTTCTTTGTTTCTACTGACCTTTATGGTAAATGCATTCATCCTGTCTTTGATGGTGATTCAGTGTTGCCACTTGGGTCTCACAAGGCAAGGCTCGAATTCGACCTACTGTATTTCAGTTATCCAACTGACAAACTGCAGCTTCCTTGTTAAAGTCTGGTGGACAGAGAAAATGAATAACATAATTCTTCAGATATGCTGGCACTCCTCTAACAAATTTGTTTCTTATATTCTTTTTCTAGACAATCCCATTGTGGAGAGATAGGTTTTACATAGAAGCTCTACTTCATCACTGTACATTTCCTCATAGTCCGTTCATCAATATTAATCAAAGGCTATCACACATTTCCATCTCCTTTACAGGAAACCTATCTTTCAACCGAGTCCAATGTGAGCACATTTTTAATTGTGTAAGCTGAAATATTAAATACACAATCTCTACGCAATCGATACATATTGACAAATTTAGCCTGGCCTAACTTTTGTCATATCCTTAATATCCATTCCTATATTTATTCAGCACACTTGCATCATAAGCATGGTGTGCTGGAAACAGAGAGGAACACATCTGTGTCTTTCACGTTGTAATAATTTTTTGAATAACAGCAGACATATAAAGAACAACAATTTTATGGCAGTAATTTTCCAAGTGCTCCAGATTCCCATGATAACAAGTTAAGGCAAATATGCTCTAATATTAACTTCTGATATTAACTCTCAGACTACATATTACATTACATGGGAAATTTATCAATCAATCAATTCATCAATCTATCTTTTATCTATTTAATTTGTATAAATGTGTTTTACAGAATGACTACAAGGGATTAAAATGGCCACGGCAGAATTTAAGAAGTTTCAAATAACTCTGTCATAGTTACATTTCTGTCATGGAAGATATCTTGTGGCTTTGGCATCTACAACACCCTGGGTTCTCTACTGAAACCCAGGCTTCACTTTCACAGCTTTACTTATTATCCTATCTGGACCTCAGTGCATTTTGTTCTGCTACATGCCTGTCCTCAGAAATTCCCTTTAACCATGGAGGAAAATTCCATAACACATTTGCTGATGTATTCTTTATGACTCTAAAGCCAGAACTGTTAAGTTTAACTGCCTCCTTGGTGTGGAATCAGAACCCCTTGAATCACTGAAGATGCTGCTTTGTATGACCATAGAATTTCCCAGGCCTTTAATTTCCACAAGTTGGAAGCTTTGATGGGTGGGGTTTTACCATGAGAGTACCATTCCCTTTATTCCATATTGGATCCAGTATCTTTTTAAAAAATTTTTTTGAGACAGCGTTTCTCTGTGTAAAAGTCCAAGCTCTCCTGGAACTAGCTCTTGTAGATCAGGCTGGCCTTGAACTCATGGAGATCTGCCTGCCTCTGTCTCCTGAGTGCTGGAATTAAAGTTGTCCAGAATCTTTTTAAGTTTCATTTCTTTAAGGAAAATTCTTGGTTCCAAATTCCTGGTGATCTTTTTTTCTTTAAACTATATATTTTCTATTTCTTTTTGTCCCCTTTACTTTTTGTCATTGTGTCTTAGATAGGTTTTCTATCACTATGAAGAGATGCTTATGCCCACAGCAACTCTTATAAAGAAAAAATATTGGGGTGGCTTGCCTATAATTTCAGAGGTTCAGTTCATTATCATCGTGATGGGAAGGAAGCATGATGGCATGCAGGCAGATGTGGTACTGACTACATCTTGATCAGAATGCAACAGGAAATAGGCTCTTTTAGTGGGTGGTATCTTGGGGTTTGTGAGACATCAAAACCCACCTCCGCAGTGACACAGTTAGTCCAACAAGACTACACCTATTCCAAAAAAGCCATACCTTCAAATAGAATTATACCCTTGGGAATAATTTTCTTTCAATCCATCACATGTTGTAAACCTGCATAAGAGTAATTACTAATAACCATATAACAGAGTCAATATTAGGCTGTCTTGAAACTTCTATCAAACAAATTAGCCTACTACTTCTTAACTGATATTCATACATATTCTTAAGACAAGGACAAAAAGAAGCTATATTCTTTGCAAAAATACTATGTGTGATCGCTAGTCTAGTTTCTAATATTGTTCCTCTCAGAAGCTTCTTGAGCTTGACATCCATAGTTCACATTGCTCTCAACACTACTGGTCCATTAAGCTCTGCTTAGACTGTTCAATTGCTTTTCTACTCTAAAGTCCCAAATTCTTCTATATTCCTCCAAACAAACAAGTAAGTAAGAAAACAAATAAGCAAGCAAAAATAAAACAAAAAATCCCTACATAGTCAGATCTGTCACAGCAATAACCCGGCACCAAGGTTTGTCTTGGTTACATTTCTATTTCTACATTATTGCCAAGGCAATTTATTTATTTATTTATTTATTTATTTATTGGTTTTGAGACAGGGTTTCTCTGTGGCTTTGGAGCCTGTCCTGGAACTAGCTCTGTAGACCAGGCTGGTCTCGAACTCACAGAGATCCGCCTGCCTCTGCCTCCCGAGTGCTGGGATTAAAGGCAAGGCAATTTATTTAAAAAGCGTTTAATTTGGATTATGATTTCAGAGGACTGGAGTACGTGATGGTGGAGCAAAGGAAAACTTGAATTTGACATCTTGATTCAGAACCATGAGGCAGAGTGAGAAAACACTAATAATTGCGTGAGTCTTTTGAAACCTGAAAACCCACCCCTAATGACGTACCTCCTTTAACAAGGACAAATCTCTTATTCCCTTCCAAATAAATCTACCAACTTGTAACTAAGTACTCCAACATTTGAGTCTATAAGGGACACCCTCATTCAAGTCACCGCACAGCCTAACCGAGAAGCACTATTGGGAAGCTGTAAGGGATTCAGATGAGGCAGACTCAAAGTCATATTTACTAATGCTGTTGGAGGTATGGTGCAAACTCGAGTTGCAAGCTGCAGGATGAGACTCAAGGACTCAGCTGCAGAAATGAGGTATATGACAATGGAGACTGTTGTAGTAAAGCTCGGGTGCAGTTCCAGGTGTAGAAGAAGAGACCACGATTTGAGTAGGCGGCATCAAAAGAGGGGTATGACCCAAACTGAATCTGCTGAGACCATTGGGAGTTCTTTGCCTATTGAGTCATTTTTACACACTTGGTGGCTTGCTGACAGATTGGTGACTTACACTGGCATCATAATATTAGGCATCCTCCTCCTTAGGGAAGCCAGATGATGGTTTGGCATTTTTTTCTGCCCAATAAGTTCTTGGTCTTAGTTTTCCTGATCTGACTTTAACTTGTCCATGTACCCATATGATCCTATTTCCTTTGATAAACTGATAGGTGACATATTTTTTCACTTTCAGAGATGTTACTTATCAGTTGGTACCTCATGGGTGGTGCTCAGCAGGTAGTACTGTTTTTGTGTCCTCCAAGATTCAGAGTCATCCTGGTCCTGCCCTTGTACTCAGAAAAGAGGTAAATAATGTTTATAAAATGGAATTTCTCAGGATAAAGCACAGCCCAAAAGAACATTGTTCTGTACAATATGAAGGATCTAAAGACAGGACACCGAGTGATCTCAATAAGCTGTTTGTTATGTAGTAGAAAACCCCCCAGAGGTTACACTGCAGATTTTGTATTAGTGGCTGAGAGACTGACTATATCTAGAGGCAAAAATGACTGGGTTCTCAAGGCATCTACGTTGTTTTGTGGGGTATCTCTTTAATAAAGAGTCATGGTTTTTACAACAGATGATACAGGGTTAGTTTCCTCAGGTGAAGGATGGAGGCTATAAGCAGCAGAACAATGCTATAAGCAGCAGACCTGGTGTTGCCATTAATGCCCACATGTCTCCTCACTTCTCTCTCTCATATGATATTGTAACTCTTGAGGGGGAAATTATTATGATTTATTTTCATAAAAGTGATGTGCTACTGTGAAAATTGGAGCTGTTCTCCAATGCACATCATGAGATATAGGATCCATTCTAAGTGGCCTCCATGTCTGCCAAATATTTGTACTTTTTGGTGTTTCTTTGTGCAATGCTGACAATGTGATATTTTTTAACAGTTCCACCTTGGAAGACTAAAGAAGGTTCAGGCTGATGCCAACAGTGTTAGCCACAGTGGTGACTTGAAACTCTAGAAGTAAAGGACTTAAGTTTTTTCTGTGCCTCTTTATATCTTAGCCTTCTGTTGGAAGGTTCCATATACTTTTAGAATAAGTCTTTCTTTGTCCCTGTTCTCTAAAATGTCATTGTTTCCTCAGTGATACCAAATCCTGTCACATTAATAATAAAAATTAAGTCTTTCTCTACTTCTCTGGTCATTCTTTTCTTTTCTTTTTTTCCATTTTTGAGATAGGTTCTAACTCTGTAGTCTAGGTGGACTTGAACTCTAATTTTTAATTAATTAAAACATTTTATTTGTGGATGTGTGTGTGTCCCTGTCTATATACACAGAGATCACAGGAAGATATTAGGTGTTCTGCTCCATCACTCTCTGCTCTATTGCAGAGAGATAGGATCTCTCATTCACCCTTGAGCTATGCTCTCAGCAGGCAAGTTTCAGCAATCTTTCTGCCTCAGAATCCACCAACTAAGAGTTACAGAGGTGACTTTTTGTTTTTACACAGATTCTGGGTGTGTGAATATGTGTCCTCATGCTTGTGTAGCAAGTGGTCTTTCCCACTGAGCCACTCCCCAACCCCAGCCAATGGCCCTGAACTCTTGATCTTCCTGTTTTAGCTTCCCAATAACTAGGATTATCACTGGGTGTGCCTATGCCCTACTTAACAAAGCCTCTTGCCTCTACTGCAACAGTTCCTGAGTATAATCTGATTTTACCACTCACTCTAAAGTGGCCAGATACTACGTCTCTAATAGAAAGTGCTGTTAATACACATGAAAACCCTTTTATAAAAGAAATCCACAAGATCCTGCACAAGTGCTGGGAAACCACTGATCAAAGACTCAAAAATGGCAAGTAATAGACAATATGACTGCACATAACACTAATAATAAAATTCTTTCACAGGGTTTCATACACAGCAAGAGCAATTAAAAAGCATCTCTTGAACAATTGGATAATATAATGAAAAAGCAACCTAGCTTATGTAACCTTAAAAAAGGTTCTCATATATGATATAGCCCTTCTGGACAAAGCTTGAAAGAACAAACATATTCATGAAAGGGCTTCTTTCTTGGGCTTTCCTTCCTCCATTGTTAATATATACTATGGAAAGACCACATAATTTCATAAGGTAAAGTCTAATGTTTAGACTAAGGTCTAGTCTAGTCTGATGTCTAGTCTAAAGTCCACATTTCCTCTGGTTAACAATAGGTATGTCTTCCTAGTAATGCTCATATAGGAGAAGAGGTAGAAGAATGATAACCTAGTTGCAGTGATTTTATACTTTTTCCATGATGAAACACTGAGAAGTCTACATGTGGAATTACATGTGTGTATATGTATGATGATTTCAGTTTTTCTTTTTGAAAAAATAAAAATTTATTTGTATTTGTTTTTATATGTATGGGTATAAGTGTCTCTGTATGTAGAGGGAGATAAGAGTGCCTGCAGAGACCAGAAGAGGGCATAACATCCCATGGAGCTGGAGTTACAGATGATTGTGAGCCTCCTGGTTCTTTGCAAAACGGTATGTGCCGTTTACCAGAGAACCTCCAGAGTTTTTTCTTTAAATTTATAATTTTCTGCACAGACATAATAAGTGGTAGAGGATGTGGCCTTTCTGAGCATGTTAGCTCTATAGCAAGCTCCCAGACCCATTCTACGTTGTTTGGAGAAAGGGCTTAGGCACAGTGTTGTTCAGATGATCAAATATTCATTTATCTGCTTCTGTCTTCCTCATTTCCCTGTCACTAACATGGTGAGAAATGTCTTTCTCTTCAAGAAAAATCAATACCCAACTAAATAACAAATGCTTTGTGCTTCCTAACTTTGTCATCCCGAGAGTCCAGAAAAGTTTTTGTCAGACAGGTAGGTGTTTCCATGTAGAGGAAGGCTCAGATGTGGAGAGAACTAAAACAGAAGAGAAGAGGCAAGCAAAGAGGGGTTTTTGGTCACTGTTCCTTCTTGCCACAGTTTTTTCAGTCATCCCAATTTCGAAGTAGACAGTCTCATAATGTCACTGTACAGTAAAGGAAAGAAAAGGCCTCTTGTAAAAATAACTCCTTTGATTTATTTTCAGGCCTTGGGCTGGGTATTCAGGAGCAGTGACCAGAAGTGAGTCATCTCTATGGAGTCAGGAGGAGACCACCCGTGGTTTTCCCAGCTGCCTTGCCTGTGGAGCAAAAAGTTCAGAAGCTAAGGGTTTACAAAGACATAATAAAAAAGAATGAAAAAAAAGGAACCTTTGAAAATCCCCCTCTTTCTTTTTAACCATCTCCTGCAGCAATTCCTTTCATTACTGTAAAATTCCAACAATGTGGATATCAAGTCGTATTTTTCTCTGTCTCTTTTTGTGCTTTGAAACCAGCGTAGTGCTTAAGGCTAGACTTAGGGTAAGCCACCTATCATAGCTAGTAAGAATAGTTGTAATTGGGAATCACCACCTTGTGTCTGATCTGTGTTTTATTTTCATGATATATCTTGAGAAATGAGACAATAACCTTTTTATACTTTATTGTTTAGGATCACTTTGATTACTGACCATAGAAGTACAATTTTCAAATAAAGAAAGCATGTATTAGGAAGATAATAGGATATTTTAAGTAACATAAGTTTGAAAGTCAATTCACGTGAAAGACAAAGATCCAGAAATTTATCTACTTAAGCTCACATATTACCATTGAACATTCCTTGCCAGACCCAGTCAGAAATTTAATAATAAAATAACCAAAAACCAGAACCGGATACTTCCATTTCTTAGAAACTCTTCTGAATCTTGGTGTAGACCCAGCTCCTTCACATGTACCCTCTCAGCCCTCCCTTCTAATATATTCCCATTCTTTTGTGTCAGCTGCCTGATGCCTAAAAACTCTTCAATCTAAGCCTTCACTAGCAACACCAAAGTTGGATTCAGGTACGTTCAGCTATGTGATTCACACTATACTTCTGACCCTCTTCCGATCTCCATTCCCTGAAGGATTCCATACTTCATACATCTTTCCCTTAACCCTTTAATTTCTGTTTTTCAGACATAATATTTGTCTTACTGCCACCTACTTGTAGGAGGCTCTTCTGCTCCCACACCTTCAACTCCCTGTGGACCTAGTATTGTGATGTGGGTCCTTTCTGGAAGCCCCTCTCAAACATTTCTGCCAATCCATCTCTATTTCTCTATGCTACTTATGGATCTCAAAAAGTGCACGCTACAAGGAAATCGTCAGCTATGACACTTCCCTAAGATAAAGAAGGGCAACAAAAAACAAGGAATGGAACAAAGACATGACCAGATATCAACACCTCAATCACCGTAACCCCAGATGCTTAGATGCCAGTGCCAAAACACAAACATTAACAGCCAAGAAAATGCGCCTCCACCAAAACCAAGTAAATTTATCACAGTAGGACTTGAGAAATATAATATAGCTGAAGCATAAGACAAGTACTTCAAAATAGTTATATGAATATATTAAAAAATCTTAATGAATGGAAACAACCTAGATGCCCTTCAATGGAAGAATGGATGAAGAAAGTATGGAATATATACATATTAGAGTACTACTCAGCAGTAAAAAAAAATGACTTCTTGAATTTTGCATGCAAATGGATGGAAATAGAAAACACTATCCTGAGTGAGGTAAGCCAGACCCAAAAAGAGGAACATGGGATGTACTCACTAATATTTGGTTTCTAGCCATAAATAAAGGACATTGAGCCTATAATTCACGATCCGAGAGAAGTTAAATAAGAAGGTAAACCCAAAGAAAAAACATATAGGTATCCTCCTGAATATTAACCTTCATCAGGCGATGAATGGAGACAGAGACAGAGACCAACATTGGAGCACCGGACAGAAATCTCAAGGTCCAAATCAGGAGCAGAAGGAGAGGGAGCTCTGCAAGGAACTCAGGACCGTGACGGGTGTACCCACACACTGAGACAATGGGGATGTTCTATTGGGAACTCACCAAGGTCAGCTGGCCTGGGTCTGAAAAAACATGGGATAAAACCAGACTTGCTGAACATAGTGGACAATGAGGACTACTGAGAACTCAAGAACAATACCACAGCCTTCTTTATCCCCTTTTTTGGGGATCTAGTGCCTCTGCCTTGGCTCAGCCTCCAAACACTGCAATATTTATAGTCATCTGTCCTATTATGAATCTGTAATTCTTTAATGTCCAAGAGCACTTTTTAAAATGCTAAGTGCAGGAGCAGAAGGAGAGAGAGCACAAACAAGGAACTCAGGACCGCGACGGGTGCACCCACACACTGAGACAATGGAGATGTTCTATTGGGAACTCACCAAGGTCAGCTGGCCTGGGTCTGAAAAAGCATGGGATAAAACCGGACTTGCTGAACATAGCAGACAATGAGGACTACTGAGAACTCAAGAACAATGGCAATGGGTTTTTGTTCCTACTGCACATACTGGCTTTGTGGGAGCCTAGGCAGTTTGGATGCTCACCTTACTAGACCTGGATGTAGGTGGGTGGTCCTTGGGCTTCCCACAGGGCAGGGAACCCTCATTGCTCTTCTGGCTGAAGAGGGAGGGGGACTTGATTGGGGGAGGGGGAGGGAAATGGGAGGAGGTGGGGAGGAGGCAGCCATCTTTAATAGATAAATAAATAAAATCTTAATGAAGATATGAATAAATCCTTTTATGTAGTCTGTAAAAACACAAACATGCAATGTAATGAAAATCATTCAAAAAATGAAAATAGGAATAGATTCACTAAAGAAAACCCAAACTAAATTAATACTGAAAATGAAAAATTCATGAGATCAAACAAAAGCCTCAAAGGTAAGCCTCTCCAACAGTGTAAAAGACATGGAAGTGAGAATCTTAAGCATTGAAGACAAGATAGAAGAAATGGATACATAAGTCAAAAAATGTTTAATCTAAAAAATTTTAAGCATAAAAGACCTAGGAAACTTGGAGCATTATGAGATCAAATCTATAAAAAATAGAAATAGAGGAAGGAGAAGAAAAGCACAATAAAGTTACAGAAATTACTTTCAACCAAATTATAGAAGAAAGTTTCCCCAACATAAAGAAGGAGGGGTCTGCTTATCAAGGTATAAGAAACATACAAGACAGTGCCAAAAAAGAAACTCCCCAGGAAACATAATAATCAAAACACTAAGTTTACAGAACAAAGAAAGGATAAAGGATGCAAGGGAAAAAGATATAGCAATATATAAATGAAATCCATTAGTATACCACCTGACTTCTCTTTAGAGACTCTGAAAGCCTGAAGGGACTAGATGTATGTTCTATAAACTGTAAGATACCAGAGATGTCAGACCAGGCTACCATACTCAGCAAAACTATCAATCACAGCAGTCAAAGAAAGAAAAATATCCTATAATAAAACCAAATTTAAGCTATCTATCTTCCAACCCAGCTCTACAGAAGGCATTAGGGGGAAAACTTCTATCTGAAGGGGTTAACCATACCCAAGACAACAGAAATAATAAATCATCCCAGACTAGCAATTCAAAAAAAGGCAAACCGCCCTTAACAAGAATAGCAATAAAATGAGAGGAATCCATAAATATTGCTCAGTGATAACTCTGAATATTAATGGTCATACTTAAATAGACTGGAGACTAATTAAAAAATAGAGACTAATTCATTTGACTAGAAAATAGGATCATTTTTTTTCTGTTGCATTCAATAAAAATATATAACCATTGTGGATAGATGTCACCTAAACTTAAAAGGATGGCAAAAGGTATTCCAGGAAAATGGATCAAAAGTCAAGCAAAAATGTAGCTATTTTAGTATCTACCAAAATAGACTTCAAACCAAAACTAATGAGCAGAGGTAGGGATGGGCACTGCATCCTCATTAAAGGAAAACTCCATCAAGAAGATATTGAAATTCTAAACATTTATTCTAAAATCATATATTGACCCTAACAGTGATAGTAGGTGAATTCCATACCCAATTCTTACCTATAGACTGGTCATCTGTGCTTAGATAAATAGAGAAATGCTGAGGTTAAATAACATCATAAATAGGCTGGGCTGTGGTGGAGCACGCCTTTAATTCCAGTCCTCAGGAAGCAAAGGCAGGTGGATCTCTGTGAGTCAGAGGTCAGCTTGGTTTATAAGAGCTAGTTCCAGGACAGGCTCCAGAGCTACAGAGAGACACTGTCTCAAAAATCAAAAAACAAAACAAAAAAAATAGCATCATAGATCAAATGGACCCAATGGTTATTAATTAATTGTTATTAATTTTACCAAAACACAAAAGAATTTACTTTCTTCTTAAAGTTCATAGAACTTTAACCAAAATTCGCCGTATACTTAGACACAAAGTAAGTTTCAGCAAGCATAAAGCTTGATATAAGCCTATGCATCCTACCTTATCAACATTAGTTAAAAATGGATATCAACAAGAGTCAACAGAAAGTATAGAAACTCATGGAAAATGAAGATCTTAGTTCTCAGTTAAAAATAGGTCAAGACATAAATTATTAAGGAAATGAAATTTTTTTTTGAATTGAATGAGAATTAGAGTAATATGCCTGATGGGACACAGTAAATGTTAGCCAAGATCCATACCATTGCAAATCTCTATAGCATGTCCCTCTTTAAATGTAAACAAAAATTTATAAGCAATATTTGGGAATATTGGCATAGTTTTCTCTGAACTGCTTCTTACTTTTTGTTGGGTGAAGTAATTTTTGGGGGGTACTTACAGTGACATTTTGGGGGGTCTTGGTCCACTAAACCATATTAGTCTGAAATTAATCCACAGTTCTCGTCTTCTGTGGAAACAAATGAAGAACCTCTTTTCCAAAGCAACATACCTTTTGACCCAAATCTTGAAGACAAGATACGTTTAAAGTATATATGTTGGTTATTTAGTTCCTTTACAGTCAAAAAATTCAAAGAAAACACAATAATATACATAATCCAGATTCTCTGTGTATTTTCCATTTTACATGGCTTATTATTTTTTACTGTTACTTTTTAACATTTATTTTATTTTCTTTACTCCTTTAATCTATTACTTTAAAAACTTTGTTTTATTTTTCCAAACCACATTCTCTTATGACTCTTTATACTCTTTACCTTCTCTCTCCCAAGTCTACGTACATTTTTTTAAACACACTGTGACCCATTTAGAGGTTTATGTCGGAATCTGTCCTTATTGTGTATCTGTAATCCTTTTCTGACAAGAACTGCTTCTTAAAATGCTTAACGCTTCTTCTTAAGAACCTAAGCAGTGGCATTGCAAGGGAAACTATGGCCTGCTTGCTTGCTCCACCCAGTCCAACATGGCTAAAGCCCATTCATTTCCTCTGAGACTGCTGGGTAGGAGACGTCCTCACCACCTCAACTCTGGTAACCAGTTGGCCCATGCTGCCACCAAGTAAATTGCAGCACATTGCCCACAAAACCCATTTAAATGCTTGGCCTCCGGAAAAAGACAGAGTTCGCGCTGGCAGCATGGCCCAGGATAGCCACCATTTCAAAATCGCACATCTGCACCTTCACCCCTCTTGATTAGTGTTCTTAGTGTGGGAAGTGACTCTGCATGCTACCAGAAAAAAACAGTTAATCACCAACCCAGTTATAAACTCTGCAATCTGTAACATTGACCTGCCTGCATAAGATACTCATGAATAGTGCCACAAACATTGTGGGAGTAACTAACTATTCTGATTGGAATTAAGACCTATTCCATGAGATGGAACCCACTCTTGACCCTCCCTCGGTGGTCAGCAACCTAAGACTAGATAGGCCATGGATCTATGAGAAAAACAAATCCTACTATCCAGATAAAGGAATGTAGCCATGAAATCACTTCTAGCAACATTCTGCTATATCCATAGATTGGTGTCTCACTTAGCCATCATTAAATATGGTTCCTCTACAGTAGATGGGAGCTAACATTGTGAAACACAGCAGACAATGTGCATAGAGTGACAAATCTTGGAAACACTCAGTCCTAAAAGGAATACCTTCATCAGACCTCTACCCTCAGCCCTCAGGGATTATGAAGAAGAGGAGATGGAGATAGCAAGAACCAGATGAGACAAATGACTCCAAAGAAACAACATCTTTCAGAAACAACAGAACTAATGTACATATGAACTTATAGAGACTGTGGCAGCATACACATGGCCTTCATGGTTTTATAGTTATTGTTTTGAGACAATGTTGCATTTAGTCCACTTGGCTTAGGAGCTGGCTCAAACAGAGAATGACCTTGAGATGGAGAACTTCCTATTTTTTCCCTTGAAGTTCTGGAATTGCAGGCCTGTTTGCCACTATCCCAGCTTAGGTAGGTCTGGAGAACAAAGCAATGACTTCTGGTATGCTAGGCCAGAACTCTAACCATTAAGCTATGTGTTGATTAGTTTTTTGTGAGCTTGACTTAAGGTAAAGTCATCTGTGAAGAGGGCCTTCAAATGAGTACATTTTCCTATCAGATTAGTCTGTAGGAAAGTCTGTGAGGCTGAGATACTATATTTGATGTGTATAGGTGGTTTTTCCTGAATGTTTGTCTGAATATCATTTGCATGCTTGGTGCCTGCCGTGACAAAAGAACACATCTCCTGGAACTGTAATTATGCATGGTTGCGAGTCACTGTGTGAGTGCAGATTATTAAATCTCTGTCCTCTGGAAAAATAATAGGTGCCCTTAGCCTCTGAGCCATGTATCCAGCCCCTATATTCAAATTTTATCAGGGAGACTGAGCCCAAGAACTTACTGGATATACCAGATCAAAGAAAATATGTAACTCTCTTACCCAGACTCCACAAAGAGGTGACTACTTAATGCCAAAATTGTCAGGGTCCCTGTCAACTTGCCATATGACCACTGATATGTTCATCAAATATCAATAAACAGAGAACTAGCAACTTTCCCCAGGACTTCAGCTTGCCTCTCTCCTTGCTGCTGGTCTAGTCCACTCAACTGCCTTCTGTTTATCCTCCTGTTGACTTATGTAGACTGTGTTTTAATTCATCATTCTTTTCTTCTGTGTGGACCCGGTTATGATCTTCACCTTTGCAACTGTACTCATCTCTGCACCTTTGCCATCAGACCTGCTTCATTCATCTTTTCCACTGAATTTTAGTTTGAACTTCTTATCGCATCAGCGTAGACACTATTATGTCCATCTGTTTCCCAGCGTTGACTCTCTGGCCTCTTAGAAGCTTCTTTCCTCTTTAACTCTTCGTAGTCATTCTGTAACACACACACACACACACACACACACACCTTGTGACATATAGTGTATTATCTGAAATTTATTCTGAATTAAAATTGGAATAAACAAACAACAATGTTGGTTTGCCTTAAATCTGACTATCACTGAAAGCAGGAATAGATGACAAATTCTTGCCACTGAAATTGCTGCATCTTGAGAGCCTATTCGTATTCTGGGAGATTAGACTCGTGGAAACATACAAATGTGTCTGTCTATGTTTCTGATAGCACGTGCTTGACAATTCAAATCCATAAGATGAAGTCACCCACATTCAGAGTTGATCTAACCTCCTCAGTTAAACCTTTCTGGAAACACCCTTATGACTGTGGTAGTTTGAATATAATTTGCCCCTATAATCTCATAGGGAGTAGCACTATTAGAAGGTTTGGTTTTGTTGGAGTGGTTATGGCCTTCTTGAGAAAGTATGTCACTGTGGGGGTGGGCTTTGAGGTTTCCTATGCTCAGGATACTGCCTAGTGTCTTAGTTGACTTCCTATTCCCTGCAAGATGCAGCACTCTCAGCTCCTGTACCACATTTGCTTGCACACCATCATGCTTCTTGTCATGATGACAATGAACTGAACCTCTGAAACTGTAGGCAAGCCACCCCAATTAAATATTCTCTTTATAAGAGCTTCCATGGTCCTGGTGTCTCTTCACAAGAATAAAAACCTAAGATACAGACACACCCAAAACGTGTCTATATATTGATTATGAACGTTTCAAATTGACAATGGCAATTCTCCATCACACACCTTGCATCACAAAGACCATTTACAATAAAATAATATCTTCCTTGATGGGAAAAACAGGTTGTGGTCAAACAAAACAGTAGCTACCACTATACATTAATTACACACACATACACACACACACACACACACACACACACACACATATATGCATGATCTATAATATGTAATCTGAAGTTTGTTCACAATTAAAATTGGAAGAAAAAGCCTAGCAATCTTAGTTTGCTTCAGTCAGAACTATCAAAGAAAGCAGGAATGGATGACAGATTTTGCCACCAACATGTGGAAAGAAACAAATGTGTCTGTTATGTTTGTGATATAGCTCAAGCTCATGTGATGGAATACGTACATACATGCCTGCATACATATATACACACATATAAATATTTCTACATATATAAACCTTATATATTAGCTTTAATTTTCTATTGCTGTGAAGAGACACCATGAACAAGGCAAATTATTAAAAATTATTTAATTGAGGACTTCTTTAGAGTTTCAGACGCTGAGTTCATCATCGTCGTGGTAGAGAGCATGGCAGCTGTCAGGCAGGCCTGGCACTTGGAGCAGTAGCTGAAAGCTTTCATTTTGATTCAAAAGTTGGAGATAGAGAAATTGAGACCAGGCCGGGTGTGGACATTTAAATCTTTAAAGTCCCTCACCCCAGTGATGCACCTTCTCCAACAAGGCCACACCTACAAGGTCACAACTCCTCATCCCTCCCTAAACAGTTCCACAAACATTCAAATATATGCACCTGTGGAGGCCATTATCATTCAAACCAACACACACACACACACACACACACACACACACACACATTTTATACACACACATACATACATACCCACATACATATATGTATATATCAAAGCAAAAAACCTTTCTGATCTGATTTTAATCATCTTGGCAACCACTATTTTGGTAAAATAAAAATCAGGTAAGTCCAGAGTTTCTATACAGTGACAATGGTAAGATTTATTAATTTGTAAATTAAAACATCAAAACAGATTAACATTAATCATACTATACCCCAAAGCAAATAAAAACGTATGTGTATGTCTTTATAAACCACTGTATAAGGGAGGCTTATATTATATTCACTATTAATTACTGCTCAGTAAGGGAGCAGAGACCACTGCCGACTGGTATAGCTAAGAGCTTTTCTATATTATTTTAGAGAGGGTTCATGGCTACTTCTTCTCCTTTTTCTTCTTCTTCCTCTTCCTCCTCCTCTTTCTCCTCCTTCTTCTTCTCCTCCTTCCTTTCCCTTCCACCACACCACTCTCAGCTAGATTGGAGCAGAGATGTCCACTTCCTCCACCTCAGTTATTACCTCTGCTGATTTGTTGGGACTACTGTGTTACTTTTGGCCTTTGTCCTCAGAAAAGGATCTTTTCCATTCTGCCTTGCCAAGTGCCATGAAGGAGTGTGGCGTGTTCAAAGTCCACTAGCAGAAGTATCCTGCTGGAGACTGAAAGAACACTGTTTGCTCACTCAACACAGTGGCTTTGTCTTATGCAAGAGCTTCTAATCCTAGCTGTGTTGCCAGAAGTCTTATTATTATTGCTTGTTAATGCATGCCTAAAGTGTTGTGACAAGTAATTGGTGGGACTGAATGACTAAGCCTGGAAATGAGAAGTGAATTGCAAAACAGCTGGGTAGGAAAAAATTACCAGACATAAAGGACATCCTTTTGATATTTTCCCCCAACATTACCCTTATAATCATTTCATGGATAAAGTAATTCTAACCTTGACAGCAAGCCAAGAACAATTAGTAACATTGTATATTCCTTGTTTTGTTTTTTGAGTCTCTCTATATATCCCTGGTTGGCTGGGAATTTATGATCCTCCTGAATGCGTCTACTTTTCCTACCATATACATGGTTTGTCCCATTCTATTCCTGAATTTCCCACCTGTCTTATTTTCAGTGCTCTTGCTCTGGATTAAGTTTGTCTGGGTTAAACACTGTGCTTTCTTTATTTGCAATGTGTATTTGAGCTTCTAAAGCTTTGCATTTCCAGTTAGGTGATTGGTGTCAGCAGAGAAGAGATACTTTCATTCATATATGACCACAATCAGGAAATGAGGTTATATTAAAACAAACCCCAAGTTAATCTGTTTAACATGTGTTGTTTATACAAATGAAGGCAGAGTCTGTCCTTGTCATAAAAATAGAACAATTTTGTATTTTAAATTCAGAAGTGTACTCTAGATTTTCAAATTTTATTAAAGCACACCTTGATGATTACAGCACAGCCCATGTTTACCTGCCTTTGTTCCTGTTGCTTGTAACATAATTCTGCACTCTTCATTTGGTGTCAGGAGGCACTTCTTTTCTCATTTCTCAGTAGGTTTAGCTAAGACATTTAAGATATTTCCTAATTCATTTAAAGGATAATCCCACAGGGAACTTTATCTCTGAGATTTTATTTAATCTTTCTAGTAGTGTTATAAAATAAATATTCCTGGCCCATTCAATATAAATATTAGAAATCTATTTATACATCCATCCATCTATCTATCTGTCTGTCTATCTATTTATTAATCCGTCTACCTCTTTATCTACATGTTTATTTTAGACAGGTTCTCAGACCTCCCCAGCAATTCTCTAACTTCACAGGAAACTGAGAATGACCTTGAACTTATTATGATCCTTATGTGTTCTTCTTTTGAATGGGGGGCTTATATGAGTGTGCCACCATGCCCCATTTTTAGGGCTAAATTTTTTTTTTTAGTGCCAAAATCAACTTTATTTATTTTTTATTTTTTTACATTTATTTATTTATTAAAGATTTCTGTCTCTTCCCTGGCACCGCCTCCCATTTCCCTCCCCCTCCCCCAATCAAGTTCTCCTCCCTTGTCAGCCCATAGAGCTATCAGGGTTCCCTGCCCAGTGGGAAATCCAAGGACCACCCCACCTCCATCCAGGTCTAGTAAGGTGAGCATCCAGACTGCCTAGACTCCCACAAAGCCAGTACGTGCAGTAGGATCAAAAACCCACTGCCATTGTTCTTGAGTTCTCAGTAGTCCTCATTGTCCGCTATGTTCAGCGAGTCCGGTTTTATCCCAGCCAGAACCTGGAAACAACCTAGATGCCCTTCAATGGAAGAATGGATGAAGAAAGTATGGAATGTATACATATTAGAGTACTACTCAGCAGTAAAAAACAAGGACTTCTTGAATTTTGCATACAAATGGATGAAAATAGAAAACACTATCCTGAGTGAGGTAAGTCAGACCCAAAAAAGGGCTAAAATTTTTACTTGAACTTGATTGCGTTTTTTTTTTTATTTTAAATCAGAAACCTCTTTTCATTTATATTCCCTGAATTAGGTCCTAAAGATACTAGAAAATTTGCAGATATTCTTAAGGGTTTTAAAGTCTCTACAAGAATTTACTTATGTGCTTTCTTTTTGATGGCAGCAATAAATAGCATCTTACTTTGTTTCAATAGATGATCACCTCAAAAGACAGCCATTCCATTCTTTTAGCCATTGCATGCTTGTCATTGGTAAAGATGTTTTTTGGTACCATGAGGCAGAGAGACTGATGGAGAAAGTGGGAAGAGACACATACACGCACAGGGACAGGCAGGAAAGAGAGAGGGAGGGGGGAAGAAGAAGGAGAGGAGAAGAATATGAGAATGAATAGATATTAACATTGTGTTCTTACCAAGTACTGACTACATTACCTTCATACAGGAAGTACAAAGGAAGATTCCATGTAATATAAATGAAATGAGCTGTTGACTTATTGGAGTCATCACAAAGCTCATGGTTGGCAGACTGAAACTAGAAGAACTTGGTGTAGAGAAGCAGTGCCCATTCTCTCACAGTCTGGAAATTGTTTATCTGGAGGCTGGAGAAATGTTTCAGCAGTAAAGTGTGCTTTCTGCTCTTGCAGAGGAATTCTGTTTGATTCTCGGGCCCTGCAAGTAGCTTACAGGCCCTGAACTACATTTTCAAGGGATTTGAAATATCTGGTTTCTTTAGAGCCTGCACTCAGTCTCTCTCTCTCTCTCTCTCTCTCTCTCTCTCTCTCTCTCTCTGTGTGTGTGTATGTGTGTGTGTGTATGTATTCACATGCCCACACATGAAATAAAAATAAATCTTAAAAAAAATCATGTTTTTGTGGCTCTTTCCTTAGCTCTCCAGGCCACTTCCATTTTGGGAGTAGTTATTCCTTTTTTTTTTTTTTTGAAAATTTCTTACATCAGATTTTATTACACTGAAGTACAATTTACATTTTTACAAATAGAAATGCTTTGTGAGTAGAATGAATTATTCTGTGTAAGCTGGCTGTCTTGATTTGTTCAGTGAGTCTTAACTTTATAGAAATAATCACAACTTTAAACTTAGCTGCTTTATGAGGGGGTTGGAGGGAACTAACTGAAATTTGCATGCATAATTAGTTCTAGCAGGACCTTCTTCTAACCTGTAGTATGTTTCTCTTAAACTCTAGTAAAATTGTCTTTGACCTTAAAAAAATCATTTTAATTTTATATGTTTTTTCCATTTGTTGATCTTCCATTTTGCTTTGGTTTTATTGTATAGTAGCAACACATAAACATTATTTTTGCATAACTATATGCATATTAAGAGTAATTTTTTGTTGTTGTTTTTCGAGACAGGGTTTCTCTGTAGCTTTGGTGCCTGTCCTGGAACTAGCCCTTGTAGACCAGGCTGGCCTCGAACTCCCAGAGATCTGCCTGCCTCTGTCTCCCAATAACAAGAGAGCCCAGTGGGTAAAGGCACTTATCACTAAGCCTGATGACATTGTTGATCCCACAGACCTATATGGTAGAAGGAGAGAAGTGATATCAAATGTTGTCCTCTGGGCTTCATATGTACACATTGGCAATCACATTCACACACACACACACACACACACACACACACACACAGAGAGAGAGAGAGAGAGAGAGAGAGAGAGAGAGAGAGAGAGAGAGACAAAGATAGAGGGACAGAGATAAAGAGAGAAATAAATAAATGCAATATAAAGAATGAAGTTATAATAAAATATTTTACAGTGGAATCAGAGGTCCATGAGAATGTTTTTTCTTTTAAATCCAGACTTGCCAAGACTACAAAGTAAAACCCATTTCAAAAAAGAAAAACATGTCCATATGTTACTTAATTTTGAAAAATATCACCATTACAAACACCTTCTAAAGAAATTAGAGAAAAAAGACAACAGATAAAGGTTTATACACTTTACACTTCACCCCATTGCAGGGTGTGTGACTCAGTTCATACAGTGCTGGGTGCTTCATCGGGATTTTGGGTGATGTCGCCATGAGACTCATTGAGCTTCACTGTCTTAGTTCTAGGCAGGATAGAAGGGACACACTCATTGTAAAAGGTCAGTTTCTGTGCTATGACTAGTATGTGAGAAACAACTAAAGGACAAGATAGGAGAACATGCAGCAACAAAAACATGAAGTCAGATGCATCTATAGGGTGTAGGCTCTGTTTACTAACTTGGTAGTAGAGATGGCAAAAGAGATTCTGCAATGGTGAATGTCTGAGTGATGACAAGGAAGTTGCCTCTATTGACAAGCTTTAATAGCCAAATAAGTTTATGGTAGGTAAGAACCCACAAGGATTGCTATTTTTATCTCTCTGGTTAACTATTTCTGACTTCTACAGTTCATTTGCCTGGCAGTTATGCCTGAGAAAATCTCACAAAGCATTCATTCAAGTTTGTGGGATTTTTCTGGAAGTTTATGATTCAAGGAATGATTTGCTAAGAATAAAGAGATAGCTTTCCTTGTCCAGAAAATTCCCCAATCACCATCTTCAATGAAATAGTAGACAATATGTTGAGAGACACAGCAGCTTGTTACGTATTAGTAGTTACATATCTACTGCAATAAGGAGTTTCTCTGATGATTGTAGAGTGAGGCTTTGCTCTATGGTTATAACAACATGTCATTAAGAGTTATTTTATTGCTTTGTTCCTTTAGCCCAATAATAGTAGTAGGTTTCCCCTATACCTATGACCTATGTAGTCTCACAGTCTGGCTACTTTAGCAGTGTCAGGTTCAGGTTCTATCTCATGGAGTGGCATTAATGTATTCAAAAGTGATTTGTTACTCCCAAAACATTTGTGCAACTACTGTACCAGTATATTTTATAGAAAGGTCTCTGTTTTAGGTCACAGGGTTTGTAGTTGAGTGAAGATGATGAACACTTTTCTCCCTTGCTAGCATGCAAAGTACCTTACAGCACCATCAGTAAAAGTAAATCTTCTATTAGAGTTTTAGTTTGATTTCTTTTCATGTTTGATAACATAAGTAAGTTGTTTCTTGAGCAATAGGACCTTAACTTATGTTGCAGAGAGTAACTGATTACGTTGGAAATAGTCTATGATGTGTATTGTGGGAAGCACTACAGAACCTCTGACCAATGACTAAATAAGTTGCAAACCATCCTTGGCACTAGAAGTTTTACAAGGTGCCAGTGGATATCTAGTTGGGGTATTATCTTTCCTGTGATATGACAGCTCCCTCTAAACGCCTTCTGCATGTGCCTGTACTTTAGGAAGCTTCCCAGAAGTAAGTTTCCATATTACTGACTATTCAAAGGCCCTTTTGTGTTAGTCGTTCCTCCTTTACCTCCCTCTTTCATCACTCTTTCCATTTAATTCTCCTATTTTAGTTCATACCTTCTCTCTCCATAAAACTATATTCTAGGGGCTGGAGAGATGGCCCAGAGGTTAAGAGCATTGCCTGCTCTTCCAAAAGGTCCTGAGTTCATTTCTCAACAACCATATGGTAACTCACAACCATCTGTAATGAGGTCTGGTGCTCTCATCTGGCCAGCAGGCATAGACACAGACAGAATATTGTATACATAATAAAAAAACTGCATTCTATTTACCTTTCCTTGGAGGACCTTCTCTTTCCGCCTGGTCCCTTATTAGCTACCTAACCTCTATGGTAACTTGGTGTGAAACACAGATATGTGTTACAGAATATTCCTTTACGTTGTGTACAGATGTGTTATTGTGAATGGTTTAATAAAGAGCTGAATAGGCATTAGCTAGGTAGAAAAAAGTTAGGCAGGACTTCTGGGGAAAGAGAGGTCTCAGAGAGGAAGAAAGTGAGGTTATAGACTCATGGGGTGGACACAGAATGGGCAGTACAGAGTAAAGGTAACTGAACCATGTAAAAAATGTATATTAAAAAATACGGGTTAATGTAAATTATAAGAACTAGTTAGGACTAACCCTAAGCTAAGTCCAAGCTTTCATAATTAAGAAGTCTCTGTGTTGTTATTTGTATGTTAGCAATCCCAAGGAGAATGTTCATCTATAGATATGTATAACTTAAAATCTAATATGTACATATAAGACAAAATATGCAAATTTGTCATTTTGGGTCCATGTTACCTCACTCAAAATTATTTTTTTCTACTTCATCCACTTACTTTCACATTTCATTATCTTATTTTGCTTAATAATTTTTAGTATCCCATTGAGTAAATGTACATTTTCTTATTCATTCATCAGTTGATGGACCTCAAGGTTTTTTCCCATTTCTGCCTATTATGAATAGAGAAATAATGAGTGTGCCTGGGCAAATATCTCTATAGTAGGATGCACTCTTTGGAGGTATAAATACAAAGTTAAATGGATGTTTTGATGTTATTTCACACTGATAAGTTACTTTAAGAAAAGTGCCACTCAAACATCAAAATTTGAAAGTTTTGGAATGCTTTTTACTGGCATTCAGACAGATACTATGTTTTCATTATTGTGATGATCTGGTGCACCAACTAAGTCTGGTTCTTTCTCAGAGCCTTGTTATCTGCTATCAGAATGGTCAGAGGTAGAGCCACGGAAACAAGAGGATTACGATACATGCAAATTAAGCATCTTTTAGCTTCTGGTTTTACTTTCAGTAGTACCTCGTAAATCATTGTTGGGTCCACAGAGACACAAATAAAGGGTTGGCACCATGGATACTCAATAAAATATAACTAAGAATTCATGACCATGTCTCTGAAAATGTTTGCTTTATGTCCCGTCATTCTTTCTCAGGGATTCTGACACTGACACTTTTTATCTTAAGAGTGAACATAATAATAACTAGGATCTCAACCTTATGTGAACGAACAGGTTTGGTTATTTAATGCTCTGTAAATGGGGAAAGATAAACTCTATAGAGAAATTTGTCACTTTACTCAATGATTGGTAATATGTAGTTGGAATTTTCTTTGGACCGCCAACCAGCTCCCAAATAAAGACATGGAAATTTATTGTTATTTATGAATGCTCTGTCTTAGCTTACGCTTGTCCCACTAGCTCTTTTAACTTAATTTAATCCATTTCTATTGCTATACATTTTGCCTCAGGGCATTTTACCTTTCATTCATTTTGTATGTCCTACTTTCCTGCTTCTTCCCTGTCTGTCTATCTGTCTGGCCCCTGGCCTCTCCCTGCCATTTCATTTTCTTTCTCAAGCCAAAATTCCTCCTCCTCCTTACTTGCCCTGTCCAAAAATTTTGCTTATACCTCCTCCCTTGCTGTTGATCATTCAGCCTTTTATTAGACCAGTAAGGTGCCTTAGACAAGCAAGGTAAACAGTAGCACATTTTTACATAATTAAACAACTGTGACAAAACGTTACATAGTGAAACAAATATTCTGCAACACAAACAAATGTAACACATCTTTACATAGTTAAACAAATATCATAATTTTATATAATAATTATAATTAAAAGTGCATAATATCCAAGTGAAAAAGACCCTGATGAGAATAATGATTTGGATGAAAGAATTCCATTTTTAAATTCTAATTAAAGGAGAGAAATATATGAATTCTTTAGATTATGATCACAAGCAGAAAATAGTCCAGAGTGAGCCTCCTAAGGGAGTGTTCCTGGATTCCATACTTTAGTAGATGAGAAAGCTAAAATATGAGAATATGTATGCTATATATGACATATATATGTTATATATGTGATATTGCTCTGAATGAGGCAGATCTGTTTTATGTGGAGTTTTAGCAGGTGAAGAACTATTTCTGAGTGTGAAGGTTTAGGAGTAGAAGTTTAGGTTTGATTAGAACCTAGCACCCAGGGCTTTGGAAATTATATATATATACAGATTATATAAACACACACAAATGTATTACTAGTATAACATAACATACATTATATATAACATTATACATTATATATTATAATATAATAAGACCAGGAGAGTGAAATAGAAGGAAATAGCTTCAATGAAGAGAGAAAGATTCTCCCTTCAGGTGTGTCTTTGAGTTTTATAGCAGATGACTATTTTGTATCTAACAATACATTAGGAAAAACCTCAGATGTTTGCTGTGGCTTCTCACACTGCCCTGGGTTCCTATCTCTCTAATCTTTGCTGTGCAACTGGAAGACCTTTAGCACTGAGCAGTACACTGAAATCACATTAATTAGTTTACAGCTGTCCAACAAGTTTTATGATGGAAACAGCAGTGTGAAGAACTCTTTCCAATTACCTTGCAAGCTGATTTCAATTGATTACATTAAATTCATCTTGAATAATTTTCATATGTCAGGTGCTGGGTGAGATGTTATTCTGAATGAGACAGACTTCCTTTGTGTGGAGTGTGTAGCAGCTGAAAAACTATTTCTGAGTGTGTAGAGTTAGGATGTAGAGCCCAGAGACTAGGGGTAGGTTTGGTGGTTTGAAAAAAAATGGGCTCATATATTAGAATGCTTAGTCACTAGGAAGTGGCACTATTTTAAAGGATTAGAAAAATTAGGAGGTGTAATCTTGTTGGAAGAAGTGTGTCACTGGGTGAATTTTGAGACTTCAAGAGCACTTGCCAAGCTCAGAGTCTCTCTCTCCACCTATGGATCAGGATATAGCTCTCAGCATCCTGATCAGTACCTGTAACAGGTACTACTGTATTACTTGTGTGAATACGATCATTCTCTCTACCAGGATGATAGTGGACTAAACCTCTGAAACATAAGCAAACCTCCAATTAAATGCTTTCTCTTAAAATAGTTGCCTTGGTCATGGTGTCTCTTCACAGCAATAGAAGAATGACTAAGAAAGTAGGTATTGGTGGTGAGGAACAACCTGATGTGAATAGTCAGGGCTGATACCAGATGCCATGGTGATGTCCCTACTGGTGCTGCTGCTAAGGGCCATATCTGGGTCTGTGGCCCTGTAGCAGTAGTGTCTGGATTCATGTTCATAGTCTATGTTACCACCAAAGGTCATATGGACATCCCTGGTCTTGGCTGCTGCTTGGGGCCATGTTGATGTCTAGGGCTCTGTAGAGCTGGCCCTGCTCCTTTCTGGCTGCAGCTCTCAGGAAGGAGACCCTGCTGCACCTGGGCAGCACAGTAGAGTTGGCCTTGGTGGCATAGGTGTGAGTGAGCTGGACCTGATGGTCCCTCCCATTACAGGTTATATGGTGGGTGAGGGAAAGGTCATGCCCCTCTTTGCCTGTGGCTGACAGGAGGAGCTGACCCTACCCATTGCTTGGGCAGCAATGAAGAGCTGGCCATGGCATTGTAGATGCAGGAGAACTGGTCCCAAAGATATGAAAGCAGGAAAGCTTGTCCCATCCCTTGCTGTCTTTGGCATTCTGGTGAGCTGGTCCTGCACCATTCCAGGGAAGTGCTGGAGAGTTGGCTATGGCGGCATGAGCTTGGGAGAGCCAATGTTGCCTCTCGCCGCTGCCACAAGCAAGAGAGCTGGCCCCACCCTCACCAGGGCAAAGTGGGAGAGTTGTCCCTGGTATCACAGGCACAGGAGAGTGGATGGTATGACCAACTCAGGTATAAGCCAGGCCCAGGTCCAGGGCTTAAGGTCGGCCTACCCCAACATCTACCTCATCTAAGAACTGCTCGGGTGAGTCTAGGGTCCAGTCTTATTAAAACAAAGCTTAAGGATCTCCATGACACAGAGCAATGGTAGGATATTAGAGAGGCATCCAGGTGAGGATCCAGTATTGATAATGTAACAGGAGTCAGAGACCTGGAACCAGACCAAATGACTCATTGTGATAAATGTTTGCAAGTAAAGCTGTTTGGGCAAAAGGGTATAGTGTGTGACATACTGTGACACACAACAGATTCCACAGAGAGATTTGATTTTTAATTTAATATCTTTTTATTTTATTTTTTTGTTTTATTTTGAGGGGGAGTTTGCAAAGTCCAAGGGCAGATGTGGAGGGGTGGGGAGATGAGTAGGATTGGGTGCATGAGATGAATTCACAAAGATCAATAAAAAAGTTAAAGAAGAATGATGTCAGGTGGCAAGGAGATGGAGCAGATGGTAAGAGAAGGCGCCATGAAGGAATAGCATGTGCTTAGGTCTGGCTCTGTTGAGCATAGCTATTCTAGAGTAACTGCATTTTCAGTATCAAACAGATACAGGCATTCAAGGACGGAGTAGCACTCTAAGTCAATTATATATCAAAAGAGGGGTGAGGGTTTGCTCTGGAACGTCATCCAATGGACTTTGTAGGCTTTATCATTGGCCTATGCTGACTTGGAGGAAGTGGCAGAATTTCTTAGATGCTGAACCTAGAGGAGGAAGCTGTCAATGTGAAGTCCCCTTGAAGGGATATTGGAACCCCTCGTGCTACTTTTACCCCCTCGCCTTACTAAACCTAGGGCCTTGTGCGTGCTAGGCAATTACACTACTCTTGAGTTTCATGTGCAGCCTTTCTTTTCTGCTCCTCAACACATTTCAGATGATTACCCTGTCACCAGAGACTCAAAATAGCAAGATCAAGAAAGGAAATGGGAATATCTGAACTTGTGAGTGGAAATATACCTTCTTCTTACTAAGTTTATTATGCCATCTATTTCCATTACAGTAGAAATCTATTACAAATGGTTAAATGTGTTATTAAAATTAACTTCAGTTTTAAAAAGTTATTTGTATATGTGTGAGTGAGTGTACATATATTTGTGTGTAAGCTGTACATTCCTGTACCACAGAACAGACATGGTTGCCAGAAGACAAATTTTGGAAGTCAGTTCAGGCCTTTCACCATGGGTTTAGAGGATGAAACTTTGGCCATCAGTCTCACAAAACAACTGCTTTTACCTGTTGGGCTTCTTGCTGATCCAAGTTTAGTTTTTTTTTTGAGATTATTATATAATAACACCATGTTCCCCTTCCCTTTCTTCCCTTTAAATCCTGCTGTATTCCCTCCTTGCTATCTATCAAATTTATGCTCTCTATTTCCATTGGCTGTTGTTATACACACACACACACACACATATATATATATATATATAATACATATCACACACTATATTTAATGAATTTCATGTATATTATATGAATATATGTCATTGTATATATCATAAATATCACATACAATATGAATATATTCTATGAATATAGAAGTATGTATTCCTTCATATAACCTGCTAAATTGTCTTGTAGATATATCCTTTAGGACTGGGCTCCACTGCTCTGAGTTTTGATTGGTTGTGGTTTTCTGTAATGACTACTCAACAGTAAAAACTACAATATCTATGGGTATAAGAACAAATATTTAGAATCTAGTTAGGGATTAGCCTTGTTTGGTAAAGTGATGGTTGGACATTCTCCTCCAAGATCTATGATTTCTTTATCCTTGCATAGCTATCTATGTTTCCAGTCAATTAGAAATTTCTCTTTGGTTGAGAGAATCATAAGTCCAATTAGAGTACTTATGGTTACATTAAGGTATGTGGGAGACTATTGCAACTTTAGAATTATCATGCTATGCTAGTGATTGTGGTTCATAGGTGTCCTAGCTGGGTAGAACTGTTGGTTGCTTGATGTAGGAGTGTCTTCTATCTACCTGTTGCTTTCATTGGTTAAGTAATAAAGAAAACTGCTTGGCCTGATAGGTCAGAACATAAGTAGGTAGGGAAGACAGAACAGAATGCTGGGAGGAAGAAGGCAGTGAGGCAACTGCCATGAAGCTCCGGCCTGAGATGGATGTGGGTTAGAATCTTCTCAGAAAGCCACCACCTAGTGGTGCTACACAGATTATTAGAAATGAGTTAATCAAGATGTTAGAGCTAGCCAATAAGAGGCGAGAACTAACGGGCCAGGCAGTGTTTAAATGAATACAATTTGTGTGTTGTTATTTCGGGTGTAAAGCTAGCCATGCGGGAACTGGGTGGGATGAAAAGCAGGCCTGCCCACAGCTTCTTCTACAGTTGCTTCCCTACTTTGGAAGCTTGCATGGTAAATTCTGGTGCTCGTCCTCAGGGAGGAGGCATTCAGGTCATTTCTAATTCAGGGGCCTCTGGGTCCTGTGTATAGCGTATTCAACAACAGGGACTTACCTTTAATCTCCAGGGAGCAATCAAGGACAATAACAATAACCTGTATCTTTGGGAACTCTCTTGAACAAGTTGGACCAAAAACTCAAAAGAGGGTTTCTGATGTATAGAGAAAGGTCTATGTGATTGTTTAGGATCGTAATCATGGTCTCTGTGCTTGCCTGGCAAGGACTTTACCCACTGGACCACATTTCTGTCCTCTTAGAGCTTTTTCCCAGTGTGTCTCACATCTTCAAAACAGTCTTGTCTATCTCAAAGATGTCCTCCTGCAGTTAATTATTTCATTTTCCGAACTTGTTATTTTCTGAAATTACTGTGGGATTTCCTTGTTAGTCTTTTGTGAGCCTTTTGCAGTAGAATATGAACTTCTTGATAACCAAGGTTTTACTGGATGTCGTTATTAAGGTTAGTATTGCTGTAACAAAACCCTATTGCCAAAAGCAACTTGGGCAGGAAAGAGGTTTATTTTGTTTACACACCATGAATTACAATCTATTGAGGGAAGCCAAGGCAGGAACTCAAACACAGTACCACAAACAATAAAACTATATTATGTAGCATGATTATTGTTGCGGTCAAACACCAAGACCAAAATCAAGTTGGAATGGAGAGGTTCGTTTTGTTTATGCTTTCATGTCACTGTTCATCATTGAAGAAGGGAGGTCAGGAATTCAAACAGTCCAGAAACATGGAGGTAGGAGCTGATAAAAAGACTATGGAGGAGTACTGCCTACTGGCATTCAAAACCTGCTTTGGTAGAGCACCCAGAACCCCAGGTTTAGTGCACACAGGCTTGTCAACCTAAGGCCTAATCTTGTGGAGGCATTTTCTCAACTGAGGTTTCCTCCTCTCAGATAACTGTAGCACACATATATCTAGTTGACAAAAGCCAGCATCTTAGCTTAATTTGTCATTTTCCCCCATGAAAATTGTCACTTTGGAGAGGGAAAGGATCTAGAAAATTCTGTTGAACAAACACAGGAGAGTATTTGGTTAGAGTTCCTAGAATTTGGGAGGAGTTTAGCTGTATTAGCTAAGAGACGGGCCAAGGGAATCCATGCAAGATTGTACATCTCAATAAGTAGCTATTGTCAGTGATGGAACTAATGTCTAAAAGAGGAATACTAGAGAAACCATTGACTCTGCTGATGGGACAGCACCTAGCAGCCTTCGAGGAAGCTCACTTAGCAAGTGACAAGGTAGAGATTCAAATGAAGTGAGCAGAGTACGAAAGCATGAGTAGAAGTTCAGTCTACAGATATTAACAATTGAACTTGTATAAAGACAAATGGCCCCGGACTATCCAAATATGTGCCTGGTGTTTGATGTGGGATTTACAAAGAAATTTTTTAAAATAAGAGAGAGCTGAATTGATAGGCTGAGGCTGGATGGCAACTTGAAGTTAAATATGAGGGAGAGATGGGGAATAAAGGTTGTCACAGAGTGTATCGAGAGGCAGGAGAGAAAAGGTCAGAGGAAAGAGGCGATGGGTGTGAGCTAGGGGCAGAATGCCATTTCTGTAGCAGGGTGAGAAGAAAATGATTACTAAGCACCTACTATTGGCATGCAGCAAGAAACATGCCCCCATCTGTAGGAGGTTGTAGTCTGCGTGGCATGCAAGACATTTTTTAAAAAGAGATTAATAATTGTCTGGTACGTCATAGCCAGTGGGTGCTAGTTTTTCACACAGCAGCAAGATTAAACTCCTGTTGCTGTGGTCACAGCAGTTTTGTGAAAAGTAACATTGGATTTGGGACTTGAAAGTAGAGTAGGATTTAATGAGCCAAGGGATATAAATGTTAAAAGAAAGTAAAGGGATGTCATTTCCTGTGGCAGGGCCAGCAGGAACAAGGGACTGACACTCTGTGTTTCAGTTTATCTATCAGCAATGAAAAGGGGAGTTTTTTTTTTAATTCAAGTGAGTATTCTGACAGAGTCCAGTAATTTGGAGGAAAACAGAAAGCTGAGAGGTGATCTCAGCAAATGTTCTGCAGTTTCTAAGTATGCAAAATGAGATACAGACAAAAGGAAATGAGTAGTGACTGACTGTTTACAGTCAGGAAGCTAGTAAGTGACCTAATTGAGCTGCAGCTCATAAATGTCACTTCTGCGATATGACTGCTGTGCACATCGTAAGAATGGCATGCATTCAGGAAAGTCTCATTTGGCTCTGTTGTGTGTAACAGCATTGCCAGAGGAGCAATCTTACAGACTGTTAACTGTGAACAGAAAATGCTGTGCAGCTGCAGCTGCAGCGGCACCAAGAGATTCGCACAGATGACATCTGACCCTTCACTGAGGATGCTCACTCTCCGTATATGGATCATCCCCACAGTACAGCAGACATATACCTGCCTCCTGTGTCTTGGCTAAATTAAATCTCTACTGACCAACATGAATTTGAAGAAAACTCTATGATCATTCAAAGCATAAAATTAACAAGAAGGTTACTGACTTCCTATCACTGTTAGAAGAAATTAACATGCCAGATTCAAAATAACATGAGTTTTATCACCATATCTTTCTGTCAAAAGTCCAAAACAGATCTTACTGGATTAAAGTACAGGTATCAGCAGAACCATGGTCTCAGTTTCTTCAACTTTTCTGCTGCTTATGCCTTGCTAATCTGAAACTCACTATGTAGCCCCTCCTGGCCCAGAGTTCCTAATGTTTCTGCCTCAGCCTTCCACATGTAGTGAATATCTTGGCACGTGCTGCCTACGCAGTTCCTTTCCTGGAGATGGAACGGGAGAAAATATATTCAATTGAACACAGCATAGAAATGTAACAGATCTGCTGTTAGGAGTGGGCCATGCTTATCATTTTCATTACCATAACCTCAACCAATCAAAAAGCTTTCCAATATGATTGATTCTCATTATCATAACCTCAACCAATCAAAAGGCTTTTCGATATCATTCTCATTACCATAACCTCAACCAATCAAAAGGCTTTTATATATCATTTTTCTTCTTAAGACAATTTTTCTTTATAATTTTAATTAAAAAGACACCATCGGTGTCATTTATTGAGTCTGGAATGGCTCCAGGGAAGGACCTGAGTAGGGAAAGGATAACAAACAGATGGACACATGAACAGAAAAGCTGGGTCAGGTGGACTGGGATCTCTGCTAAAGAAGCTGCAGTGCCCTAGGGATTCAGCATATTTATTATAGTTGAATAGGGAGGCAAGTTATTTCATATGGCTTAACAAGGATGCAGGGTTATTACAGACAAGTCAGCAAGGCTTAGAGTATACAGCTGACTCAAAGAGATATGGTTAGCTAATCTTAGGAGAAAGTCTGTGTAGGGAACAGTCTTCAGGCTATACATATCTGTTTGGTTGTATGGAGCTACAGTTGCACATTTTCTATAAACACTATCAACATCCACACATGAACCAGAAGAAGAGGCTTTGCCATTTTCCTCTGAATCTGAGGCTAGAGTCCTTGTTGTGGTCATGCCCATGTAAATGACACACATTCAGTCATATTGTACATACATTTCTAATCTAATTTTATTTAAAGTATTGTACTTATTCAGCTCACTGAACAATGTAAGGCAAATTTCTAGTACTTAAAAGTCATTATTATCAGTTGTTTAGGATAATAAGAAAATGCAAGATAGTGATTAGTCACCTATTACAATTAAACTTACAGTCATATTAGTTGGGTTGTCAAGGTCAAACAGAGATATATATTTCAGATTGACAGGTCATTTTCAAATACTCAGAGATCTACAGAATAAGGCATTTAGGATGTTTTCATAAAATAGGTTCTCTTTTTTTATGACAATGAGACACGTCTGGTCCTTACAGCACCAATCTATTTCAAAGGAGATGATGGGCATTGAAGAAACTCCACATGGAGTTTACTTTCTTTTGGCAAAAGTAAGCCACTAGGCAAGAGAATGCCCCTGCCTTGACTTCTGATAGTATGTTACCCTACTTAGACAAGCATGACACAAAAGAGAGTGACTGCCAAACTATGTTAAGACAAGGCAAGAGCGTCCTTCAAAAAATCCTGCCACATAGATATGTCTGTCAAATATTCTAGGCCCTTAGGCTGAAAATGGATGCCCCAGTGTTGCAGAGGAACTTTGGGTGACTGTCCAGGCAGTCAACTGTTTCTGTCATTTCTCACATTTGTTTTGGAAGTTGCTTGCTTCTACTTCTGCTTACTCCACTAGTATTAGTTTGTTCTCAGGTCTCTGAGTTAGTTAAAGACTAGATAGTTATAGTTTTCCTTGTTAATGAGACTCAGAAAATAAATTCACTAAAGAAATGTAAAGTGTATAAGGCTGAGAAATATTGAAAAATAGTTTTGGATGGTAATGCAAGTTACAATAAAAAGTAAATTAGATACAATACTTTGAACTCACCAAGATGGGATAGAAAATAGACTACTTTCTCTGAATTTGTTAAATGTAAATGGACTAGACATTGGTGATGAATTTATTGTCTGTAAATATTGTATATAGTCATTCTACTTATTGTATATAGTTTTTCTTATTTTAGTTCTATTTTTATTTTTAGATAAAAATGGGAAATGTACGGATATTTCATTTGTATTTTAATAAATAAAGCTTGCTTAAAGATCAGAGAACTGCCCTGGTCAACTTTACAGAGCAAGAAGTGGTGACACACATCTTTAATCCCAGTAGCCACACTAGTTTGCCATAGAAACTGGGCAGTAGTGGTACATGCCAGCACTAGAGAGGAATATAAGACGGATGGAGACAACTCTCAAGACCAGTCTCATTCTGAAGATTCCTGGAGGCAGGATTGCCATTTTGGATTGAATTAGAGGTAAAAGTCTGTGCCTGGCTGTTTTGCTCCCTAATCTTCAGGCAGGCAAGCTTTATTTATTAAAATACAAATTAAATATTACTACTTTGATAGAATAGGAAGAAAGATACAGGCATAGAAATGTTTAAAAAGCTACATGGAGTCACATGAGTTGAGACTCAAAGGCCAGGTTGCTGATACTTCAAGGTGAGGGAAAGTTGGGCCAGAAGGAGAAATAACATTTTTTAAAACATAAGGTGAATAGCCTCGAAAAGCAGACAGCCTGGGACACAACCTGCCAGTTTCCTGGGTATGCTCTTGGCTTCCTTCTTGCAAGTGACTCTGGAGCTACTGAGAGCCCTGTCCTGCTCTTTAGAAAAAGATGGGGCAGGTCAGAGAGACTTGGTGGCAGCTTTTTAATTCACCTTCATTATATTGCTTTCTTTTTCAAAGTGATACTCGTACGGTATCATTTTCAGAGTCCCAGTAACACTCACTTGCTGTATTATTGTACTAAGGCTGTTACAATAAAATACCAGAGATTGAAAAGTCACTTAAACAACAGAAATGTAATTTCTCAGAGTGCCTGGGGACAGTTCAAGATGAAGCCAGATTTGGGTTCTCCTGAGGCTTCTGTCTTACACAGAAGTGTCCTCTTGCCATATCTTTCCAGTGTTCACATATTGTAGATGTGTTCCTTCTAAGGACTCTGGTCAGACTAGATTAGCGCTGGGCCCAATTGCCTCCTGATTTAAACACCTCTTTAGAGGCCTGATTTCCAAACCAGTTTATTCTTGGTTACTGGGGGTTAGAGCTTCATGTTATGCTTTTTGGAGGGATAAGATTCAGTCCCTCAGATACATATTCAAAGTTTTCTGTTGCTACTATAAAATCAGAGAGCTATAATTTCACTAAGAGTAATTCTGAGCATAACTTACTTCACTGCTTTGATGATGAGACCTTGTGCGTGACTCCATTCTGAGGAGGCATACTAAGCTGTGTGGAGAAAAGTGCCCAGCATGAACAGCACATCTGATAAGAGCATCTTAACAACTCTGTGAAGAAGAGTCCGAAACAGGCTCTCTGTGGAACCTGGGTGAAGACATTGTCACTTCAGAGAACAAAACAATCTTAAACTCAATGGAACTTATTCCAAACAGTGGGTGTTTGGAGACAGGAACCAGGGTTATGAAAACTAAAGAATTTGAACTAAATTCTCTGACTGTAAAATGGAAAGCACACTTACACACACATGCATTCAGATTAGAAGGGGATTCTGTAACAATCTTCATGTAACAGTGGATTGGCAATGGAAAATAATATCCCTGTATCACTTAGGAAATTACTAATGGCCACAGTGGAAAGTCCCAGTGTTCTACATTTGGAAAAGGACACAGTTGTTCAGTTAGCATGGAAAGCACATGTGTTTCTGATGGACTACTAAACCCTTTCTGATTAAACAGGGTAGACTGGATCAAACCAACACATTTGCAATAAACTGTTGACTATATACTGGCTACTTACTGTTATCTTTTCTCTAGGGAATCGTAACATGCTTTAATTTGAGATGTATGTTTTAGTACTTCTGAAATCATGGCCAATTTTGAAATAAGCATGATTTTTCACCTTTATTATCCCTCTTCTTTCCATTCCCTGGAAACATCCTTTAAAAAGTTTGTACACACCACAGATAGTTTAGTAGTTTTTTATTACTGTAACAAAATGCCTAAAACTGGATAACTTTATAAACAAAAGAGGAATGTTTAACTCACATTATTTAGGTTCAAGGACATATATCTGGCAAAAAGTCAAGACAACTTAAGATATCTCATAGCAGGAGGCAAAAAGCTGTGAGTGTATCTTTTCTTACCTCCCCTCATCTTACATGGCCAATACTATTCAGTATTCAGTCAAGGAGGCTCTACTTTAATGGACTTTTCTAATCCTAATCAACCCTCACTGCCCCCCCCACCGCCAAATATATAACATAGTCATATTCTATTCCCCACCTCTCTATATCTCACAATGGGCACTAAATATCAAAGTATGTGCCTTTAGGGCTCTCATTCAAGACATATCTAAACCACAGTAGAGAATGCCTTCAAGAAGAGGTTACATATTGTCCACCAAGTTTAAATCATGTGGAGCATCATCTTTCATGATGTCTCAGGCCAATTCTCACCAGTTGGCTGAGGAAGACACAGACAATTTTCCTTCACTGGAAGGAACCTTGGCAGATGTGTGTATAGCAGGAACATAGAGATGCTTTGCTGAGAAGCTCTGTAGTTCTGGGGCTAACTCAAAGCAAGATAAAAGCTTGGAACTCTTGCTTTTTTTATTCGTTTTGTTTTGGTTTCATTTGTTTTTTTTTTTTTAATGCTGCTATAAAAATAGGGTCAATGGAGGCTTTGTTCATTTAAGGATGTTTATCTGAGGCTGGTAGACACTAGCATGATGAGTGTAACAAATGTATTTTCAGATTCCAGGGACAGTCGGCTTGTAGGAAGATCATGTCAGCACAGGCTTGCCATCTCAGCTCCAGCTCCACTGGAGTTTAATTGCCTACTTCAGTGATCACAACTTGCCCTAAGCCAGAAGCCAGAGGACCACATTAAACTATACAGGGAGACGGTAATCAGCCAGATCAAGTTAGCTACACATATCTCTTACCCCCATGTTCAGGTTCTTCTCACAAAGGGACCTTGTCAGTACTCCAGAGGAAAAGACTAAGGACTCCTTCCTAATTTTCCACTTCATCCCAGTATGGCACACAAGAAACCCCTTTCCTACTTTTAACCTAACTTTTCTCACTTGACTTTTTGCGTGGGTCAGTTTGCCTTTTTGTGCTGCCTGAAGTAAGTACACAACTTGGTGACATTTGTACAAGATTTGAACTTATGGATCTTAGGGCAAATTTTATCACAATGTCTGACTAAGGCCCTGTGATGTTCTTGTAAAGAAAAGATAATATAAATACTATTTATTCCAAGCTGATGGAGGTTTAATTCATTTCTGTTTTGTAAAGTAGTATACCATATTGTGATCTGTGTATAATTCTAACACAGCATGTAAAGGCTACCTTCTTCTGTTAAGTTAGAATAGAAAAAAAAAGAAACCTCTCAAGTCATCAGATAGCTTCAAACAAAAACATCAAAACCCCTAAATACACAAAGTACATTAAGAATAATCTAGAAATTAGGCTTTTGAAATAATCTGCTTCCCAGAGTAGCATAATCTCTATTTGCATAGATACCACAGACACATTTACACAGAGGCAGTGTGTGTTTGTAGCATATGTGTCGCATAGAATTTGAAAGAGGAAATGTAACTAATTCCTATGTAAAGGATAATCTCACTGTTTTTGCAACATTTGTCTATCTCTTGATCTTTGCAATACCATGTAAAATAAATCAGCATTTAAATTGTTTCTCATGTATTGGAACAGACAGAACTGAATAGGAGAATAGAGAGAGAGAGAGAGAGAGAGAGAGAGAGAGAGAGAGAGAGAGAGAGAGAGAGAGACTGGAGGCAGATGAAGTTTTTTTTTGTCCAACTTAGTGTCACTTTCTGCCTCCACAAAGAGGGAGTGTGTGCTTCTTGTGCATGTGCATCTGCCAAACCAATTAACACTTCCCAAATGTTATCTTAATTGCATTTATTAACATAACATTAACATAGTAGGGAGATAACATTCATTTGGGAGGTATTAATTGGCTTGGCAGGCATTGTAATGGAGAATGTGAAAAAGGCTCCTTTTCCACAGTAGCTTTTACTTCCTTTTAAAGTTTTACTTAATTTTTTAAAATGTTTTTGGTGATGAAAAGTAGATGAAATTACATTGAGAAAGAGAAAAACATATCTTAACTAAAACTGGAGCCAAGTCACCAGACCACTAGCATCCGTTTTGAAGACACTGCAGGGAAAGGCATGTGGTACACCTCCTCTGCCAGTTTTCCCAGGATCCTTCCCTGTGTGTTGTCTGTGTAGTCCTGGGATGGGTAGGGGCTCAGATGTTGCTAGAAATGACCTGAATGACACTACAAACTGTTCATATCTCAACGGGTTTACAGATAGCGAAAGTGCGTTTTTCTGATGAGAACGAGGCTCTCACCAGTGCACAATCTTCCAACCATGCACTGTTCTATATGTGTCTGTTTATTAACTCACTCATCAGGTACTAGCAAGTTGCTGCTGCCATACAGTTCTCAGAAATTCTAGGGTTCAGAGATAAACATGGTTGAGTTCTTGGTTGAGCAATTGTGTACAAAGATAACAGCAGGTGTTTGGATTACAGTAGACACACTGTGTTTGGATTACGCCAGACACACTTTTCTGCTGCTATGATGAAATGCCATGATCAATGCAATTTCTAAAAGAGTTTATTTAGGCTTACTGTTCCATAGGGATAAGAGTCCATTATGTCAGGGAAGCGTGATGATAGAAACAGAAAGCTGAGAGTACACATCTCAACCATAATCATAAAGCAGAGAGTACCAACCAGAAGTGGCTGGAAGCTTTACTTTCAAAGACCTCTGGATCCTGTCTCCATGTGTTTCCTCCTGTAAGAGTATACCACCTAAAGTTCCCTAAACAGCACAGCAAGTGGGTATCAAATGTTCAAATGCCAGATACTATTGGGACATTTCCTTACTGTATGTCTACTGACTTCGTTGTGAATTGATAGTGCTGTAGTTCTACATTGTTGGTGGTGTGAAGGGCAGAAGTATGAGTGTAGGATGGGTGGAGACAGATGACTATAAATATTGGAGTGTTTGGAGGCTGAGCCAAGGCAGAGGCACTAGATCCCCAAAAAGGGGGATAAAGAAGGCTGTGGTATTGTTCTTGAGTTCTCAGTAGTCCTCATTGTCCACTATGTTCAGCAAGTCTGGTTTTATCCCATGCTTTTTCAGACCCAGGCCAGCTGGCCTTGGTGAGTTTCCAATAGAACATCCCCATTGTCTCAGTGTGTGGGTGCACCCCTCGTGGTCCTGAGTTTTTTGCTCGTGCTCTCTCTCCTTCTGCTCCTGATTTGGACCTTGAGATTTCTGTCTGGTGCTCCAATGTGGGTCTCTGTCTCTGTCTCCTTTCATCGCCTGATGAAGGTTAATATTCAGGAGGGTGCCTATATGCTTTTCTTTGGGTTCACCTTCTTATTTAGTTTCTCTAGGATCACGAATTATAGGCTCAATGTCCTTTATTTATGGCTAGAAACCAAATATGAGTGAGTACATCCCATGTTCCTCTTTTTGGGTCTGGTTTACCTCACTCAGGATAGTGTTTTCTATTTCCATCCATTTGTATGCAAAATTCAAGAAGTCCTTGTTTTTTACTGCTGAGTAGTACTCTAATATGTATATATTCCATACTTTCTTCATCCATTCTTCCATTGAAGGACATCTAGGTTGTTTCCAGGTTCTGGCTATTACAAACAATTCTGCTATGAACATAGTTGAGCATATACTTTTGTTGTATGATAGGGCCTCTCTTGGGTATATTCCCAAGAGTGGTATTGCTGGGTCCAGGGGTAGGTTGATCCCGAATTTCCTGAGAAACCGCCACACTGCTTTCCAGAGTGGTTGCACAAGTTTGCATTCCCTCCAGCAATGGATGAGTGTACCCCTTTCTTCCCACAGGTCAGGGAACCCTGATTGCTGATGAGGGAGGGGGACTTGATTGGAGAGGGAAATGGAAAGCGGTGGCGGGGAGGAGGCAGAAATCTTTAATAAATAAATAAGTTAAAAAAAAAGAAGTCTGTGGTAAGAACAGCTTCTGACATTATTGAGGGATTTCTTTTTGTCAGGTAATGCTCTTAGCACTTCCTGGGAGCTGAAGTTCTTCACAGCAGAACAAAGAGGTTCTGTCCATTTTAAAGAAGAGCTAAGAGAGCATGGTACACTGAATACTGCCATCTAAAAGGCTGTCTACTCCTTGGACTCCAGAAGTTGTGGGAATGCTACTTTAAAAGGCAAAAGAGACAGATGGTAAATATGACTGAGTAATGGATTCTGAGATGATGGTTTGTCTTTTTGCTTATGTCATAAAAGGGCCTTTAGACAAAGGAGCCAGTAGATCAGAGTCAGCAGAGATGCTTGAAGGCAGAGGTAAAGGTCAAAGAAGAAAGAAGCTGCCACCAGCCAAGAGCTTGTTGGTTTTAAAGAGCCCTTGAGCCAGGGAATGCAGTGGGTGTTTGGGCATTCTGTATAGTGAAATGCCTTTCTTTCATTTATCACAAGTTTGCTTTCTTAACAGCACTAGAGGAAAGTCATTTGTTTAATTGCAATTATACAACACAACACACATACATACTCTCACACACAAGATCTGTTTATTTTATGTTTATTAGCATTTTGCCTCCATGCATATCTGTTCACCATGTTTGTGACTGGTGCCTGTGGATGTCAGAAGAGGTCATCATACCCACTGGTGCTAGCATTATAGGTTATTAAGAGTTTTGGTGTGTATACTATGTACTGAACCCATACCCTGTAAAAGGAACAAGTGCTCTTAGCGTTTAAGTCATATCTCCAGCACCATAATTATATTAATAGCTTTCTTAAAAAACTCAAACTGAGTCTGTCATGACATACTGTCATCAGTGAGCAGGGCCTAACTGTGCCTGACAGTAAGGTGTGCTTAGTAAACTTTCATCAAAAAATGTAGAAAAAAGGGGAATCCTCATTCTTGGTTAACGTCGCCCATATTCTGACTGTCAGGGTGTCCCTGAAATGCTTCATATATGAGGAAACAGACAACATATTTAATCTGTGGTCTGGGGGTGCACTCACTGCTCAGATTCCCCTTAGTGAAGAAGTGATTGGCTCAGCTAGCCCTTGTGAGTTCCTTGCCAGCTGAGATTATCCAAGCCTCTCACTGGGTCCTAGCTGTCCTTATTCTCTGCCTCATGTGGTCCTGTATCCTTTGCTCTTCTACTCTTGTACAAGTGCTAAACCTAAGGACATGCCTTGATTCATGCCCAGTTTGTTGAACTATCTTAGTATTTTCTGGAGCACTTAGTCTCAACAGTCACTAAGCAGAGAATTTTATCTTGACTTACAGACTATAGAAACAGCAAAAGCAGGATTTAAAATTTATGAAAAAACTATGAGTTCAAGATGAAAGAAATCTAATCAACTAATTAATATCTTTTCCCTGAGGTAGGAAAAGACTTATATTATCAAAGGTTTGTCAATGGCCCCCAAACACACTAATGCCCATGATAGCAGAGTCTGACAGTCACGAACCTGTTCAAGTATCAAATGTGCCATCCATAGCTTTGTTTCTTGTGAATGATATTTATATCATTCCAGGTGGTCACCTCAGAGTCCTGGGACCTCTCCTGCAGGGCTCCCTCAGCTTATCTCCTGGGACATGTCCTGACTTTGTCACCTCCTTCCTAGATGAATTACCCAGATGGAAAAAAAGCTATCCAGTAAGTATTTCTTGAACTCCTTTCTGTGAGTCCATAAGCAATGTTTTTTATTTTATTGTTTTAATGATAACTCTTTGGTTACTCTTATCTTTCTTTTATTTATTTAACTTAAAATTCTTCTATCTATTATTTATTTTTATGCTTTCATTTTTGCAATTGTGCTGGAGTGCTTATCTTAAAGTCTATCCTGCCAAGCCTGGAGTGCAGTCATTCAGCACGGTGTCTGTCTGTGATGGCTGACTTTTATTGTCAACTTGACTGGGTCTGGAATCACTGAAAGACAAACATCTGGGATGTCTGTAGAATATATCCAGGAAGGACTAAATGAGGAGGCATTACTCTCTCCCATAAGAGTTGGCATCTTCTAGTGGTGGTCACTGTATAAGATGATGAGAGGAACATCCATGCCACTCACCTTTCCCTCCTAAGCAAGCATGTCTGTCTGGTGTCACCACTGTGTTTTCTTCAGGACTATCAGAGCCAAGCTTCTCCAGCCTTCAAGTATTGACGGAATGCTGGCGAATGGCTCTCCAGGAATGTTCCATGCCTTCAGCACCACCAGGACTGCTGAGGCATCCAGCCTCACAGACCCAACAACCTGCAACTTCTCAGCCTGTTCATACAGATATTGTTGGATAATTAAACCTGTACTGTATGAGCCAATCCAATACATTGCCTCTGGAATACATATTCTTTCTATTGGGCCTGTTCTTTTGGAGAATCTGACAAGTATGAGCCCTTTGTGTCTCTGAGTGTTCTATTTCTACTTCAGACTCACTTCTGACAGGACCTAATTACCAGAAACACCGTTGCTGCAGTTTTCACTCTCCTAAAATTTCTCCAATTGTCCACATATCTCGGCTCTCTCTAGAGGTCCAGTAGTGAAATTTGTAACCCCTCTGTCATCAAGTCTCAGCCATGTTTAGTAAAAGCAGTTCTCAAACATGCCTTGCTCTTGCTTGTCTGCGGGCCTTTGTCTGTAAAGTTCTTCTGTCTGTACCATGTTTCCCTTTGCTGCTAAGATAAGTTCTGCCACTTCTCACCATCCACATTCTGTAAGGATGGTTTGATATCTCTCCCAAAGCTTCTTACAGCATTCTGCTTGGTTCTTTAGATAAGAATTGCATTTAGTTTTCCTTCTTAAAAACAATATTCCTGAACAACTTCATACACGAATGAAATGTATTTTGATCATATCATTCCTTTCATCCCTCTCTCATTCACTTTGTATGCCTGCTGGACAAGTTTCCCTCCAATAGCATGTCGTTTTGTTTTTTAAAGTAACCTATTAAGTTTAATTAATGTTGCTTAAATGAACATGAAGGGTATTTACTGGAGAATGGGTAGCTAACTAGTGTCAACATCATAAAAGAAAATGACTCTTTTACCCACAGTAACCATTAAATAATGACTCCTCAGGGAGATAAGGATATGATAAACTCAGCTTCCTCCTCATTCCTGGCAATTTTGTCAGCAGGTCCAATATTGTGTAGGTCCTGTGCAGGTAACCACAGATATTGTGAGTTTGCAACTGTAACGGGAAAACCATGTTCAGAAGATAGTATTCCAAGGCACTCTTCCCCATTTTTGGCTCTCATAACCTTTCTATCCCATCATCCCCGAGGTTTGGAAAGAGGTGATCAGATTTTTAATAAGGGCTAGATCCTACAAGTCTCTTATTCTTGTCATTTTGATCAGTCTCTACATTAACACTGCCCATTGTAAAAAAAAAAAAATCTCAGACCAAGAGATTAAGCTGTGGGCATAAATTTTAATATTTTGAAGATGGTTTGACAATATCTCTGTTTAGCGAAACAAAAGTAGTAGATGTATGTGTCCATGTTCCCCCAGCCCACCCCATGGTCTTTGATCTCCTTAGCTGTGGATTTTTAAAAAAATAAATCAGGTTTAAAACACTAGGTATGAATTCTGTGGGGAAGAGACCTCCAATCCACTAAGTTGGTTACTAGTACAACACTCATAAAACTGTTACTTCTGTGAGCACTTCTGGCCTGGTAGGTCTATAGTCAATCATGGAGTCCACAACTGGGTAAAACTATTAATGATTTTAAAGGGTGACATTATTTTAAACTGCCTTTAAACTTGACCATCAAACTACTGGAGTAAATTTCTAATGAATGACTCTACTCCCACCAACTGACATAGTACCTAAACTTACTTAGTATTGACCTCTATTTTATATGTTGGATTGATATGGACTCTTATGGAGCTCACTGACTGGAAAAAGAAGATAATAAGAAAGTAAAAAAAAAAGATAATTTTTTGAGGTAGAGGATATGTCTTAAATTGTAGAGTGCCTGGCTAGAACACACAAAGTTCTAGAAATTGTGCATAATGATATACAGATGTTATTGTAACTCAGTAGGATCAAGAGTTCAAGGTCATCAGATACATAGTAAGCTCAAGATCTGCGGGTACTAGATGTGACTCAGTCAGAAAAGTAAGCAAGAAAGAAAGAAGGAATAATACTAATGAGTAAAGGAAAATCCTGTGAAGGAAATATAACATAGATATAAGAGAGGATGAACATATGCATGCAAGAGTGGGGTGGGAATGTAGATTCTCATTTGTAATTCAAGAACTTGACAAGTTAAGGCAGAAGATTCCATTGCTTGAGGCTACATAGTAATACCCTATGTTCTTTTTTTTTTTTTGCCAGCTTGACACAAGCTGGAGTTATTTGGGGAGATCAACCCTCTTGATAAAATTGCCTCCATCAGGTTGACCTGTAGGCAAGCCTGTAGGACATTTTCATAATTAATGATTGATATCCAAGAATCCAGCCAACTCTGGGTGTTTCCATCCCTTCTCAGAAAGTTCTGGGTTGTATCAGAAATCATACTAAATTAGTCATGAGGAATAATCCAGTAAGCAACACTCCTCCATGGACTCTGCTTCAGTTCCTGCCTCCATGTCCCTTTTTGAGTACCTTCTATGACATCCTTCAATGATGGACTGTTATCTGTGAGTTGAGAACAACTCTTTCATCCCTAAGTTGTTCTTAGTCATTATGTTTTATCAGAGCAATAAAAATCCCAAATAAGACAAAAATTCATGCCAATTTTATAAGATTTCTGTGTGGCAGACCTGATCATGTGTTTTGTGGATGAGAATGGTGGCATTTTAAATTTCTCCTGCAAAAATCATTGAGTGGTCAGCACTCAGTGGGCCATTCTGAGAGAGCTTGAAATATAAAATTGTTATGACAAATATGGATGATGAGGCCATAGCTTGTAAAATTTCAGGTAGATGACTACCCGGGCCCATTGAGTGATGTTTTGAATTAAAAGTCTATGGTCCGGCCAGTTGGGGTTGAAGATTAAAAATCTATGGTCTGGTCAGTTGGGGTTGAAGATTAAAAATCTATGGTCTGGTCAGTTGGGGTTGAAGATTCAGAAATGCGTTACAAGAGACCAACACCAAAGTAAAACCTATGCTTTACTGGGACAAATGATTCTATTTAGCTGGGGTTAAGAAATTAGTGGTGATTAGGAAGAGACCAACATCACTGAAGCAAATTTTGATAACATTTCCTCAGGTCAATTGATAGAAGCTGTGGTCCAGAGGGGACTAAGGCTGCATCTTATCCTAGTGGCTGAATTTGGAAATGTGTCTAAAACCCCCTGTGTATAAAATGTGTATCACTCTGATAGAACTGTTCTTGAGTCATAGATAGTCATTGAGAATAGCTAAAGTTTGAGACTGTATGGTAGGGCTGCAAATACCCAAAGAAAGCTCAGAAGAGGCCACTGGTGAAGATGAAACCTCATTGGTGATGGGGACCCCCAGCACCTAGGATATTACAGTACTATGGGATGACTAGTAAGGACAGCAACAAATGTGAATGGATCTGGACTGAGCCTATGTGATGCTTTGTTTGCTATGGATATCAGACACAGGTAGAGTTGCACAGGCCCTTTGGAACCTAGACATCAAGCATTGAACTCCCCCTCAATATTCAAGCTTTAATAATATTTCCATATATAAACTTTTTAAAAGTTTATGTTTGAGACTATAAAAGAATCATAACACTTCTCCTTTCATCTAAACCTTCCCATGTACCCTTCTTGACTGTCCTTCAGATTCATGGCTTCTTAATTATTGCATGAGTCTCTCTGTACATATATTTTTCTAAACATGACCTGTTCCATCCATGTAATATTATGTGTGTGTGTGTGTGTGTGTGTGTGTGTGTGTGTGTGTGTGTGTTTGTGTGTTCTCAGAGCTGACTATTTTGCCACCTGATAGCCAATTGGTGTTCTCTTACCTGGGGAAGATGATTTCTTCTGTTCTCATCTTTCTATAGTTGCATATATTTCTTTACATAGGGTGGAGGGGTCCAGGAATTTTCCCCATCCACTTTGCATATACATTGATGTTGTACTTGTTTGATAATGTTTGGGTAGTCACATTAGTTGGAATTTATGCTTCTGGCATTACTAGAAGATACAATCTCACAGTAAACTCTTTGATCCTCTGGATTTTGGAATCTTTCCATTCTCTCTTCTCAAATGTCCCCTGAGCCTTAGATGTGAGTTTATTTTTATTTTGATATATCCATTGGGACTGGGCTCAACAATTCTGCATTTTGATTAATTATAGTTTTCTGTAGTGGTCTATTTTACAAAGCAAAGTTTCTTTGATGAAGGATAAAGACTACACTTATCTGTACATGGAAGGAAAAATTATTGTTTATAGAGTATTGTTAAGGATTATGTTGGTTTAGTAAATTAGTGGTTGTAGATTCTCCTCCAACCACCATGACTTCACTAGCACTGAGTAGTTATATAAGTTCCAGTATCAGGCACGATCTTACTCTTGTTGAGTAGGTGTTACCTTCAGCTAGAAAGCTACAGGCTACTGCCTAGGTATGTATGCCAGTACTGCATCTTTAGGATCATCATGCTGAGCTAGTAATTGATGTGGTTCATAGTCCTCGTAATCTGTTAGAACTGTTGATTTCTTGTCTTTGGAAGCTTGGTATCTTCTGTTACCATGGAAACTAGTCTTCAAGGGAAGGGTTGTCAGGTCAGTTCTAGTTGGGTCCTGTTCCTGCTGTACATGGTGTCTTCAGAAAAATAGGGGCTTACCTTCCACCTCTGGAGTACATTCAAAGGCAGCACATTTTGGAACTTTCTTGGATTACCTTGAACAAAACTCAAAAGAAGGCTTCCCGAGTCTGATAATTGGGTTTTTATTATGTGGTCTTTGGCTCTTTGAGGGAGCACTGTCAGCCCAGATGAGAAAAATTTATTAAAATTAGTTATAAGTATTTATAAATAAATACTTATAAAATTTATTAAAATTAGTTATGTATATTTATACACAGATTACATGTAGTATGGATTTTTGGTAAATATGATATTATGATTTCTTATGTCTTTTTCAGATATCCTTATTGTTAGTTTACCTTCTTCTCTCCTTCTGTGTTTAATCCCCCCAAAAAAGAGCTTTCCCTTTCCCACTTCCCTGGTCAAGTAACTGGCATTCTGTTATTTACTTTTCCATTGCTTCTCAACACCCCATATCTTGTCAATGGTTCCATTTTACTTTGTTAGTTTCTGTAGTTACTACAGGCTACATACTCATTTCTGAACATTTTGAGCAAGGAGCCTCTAACGAGGAAAGCATGTGATGTTTGTCTTTCTGGATCTTCATTTCCTCATTCACTATCATCTTTTTCAGTTCCACCCATTTTTTTTTTTTGCAAACTTCATGATATTATTTTTCTTTACAGCTGAATAGTATTCCATATTATGTATGTACCACATTTTCACTATTCATTGACCTTAGGAGGTTTAAGCTGTTTTCATTTCCTAGCTAGTGTAAACAGAACAGCAATGAACATGGATTATCAAGTGTCTCTGGAGTAGGATGTCGAATTATTTTGAAATATGCCGAGGATAGGTATAGCTGGGTTGTATGGTAGACTTAATTTTAGCTTTCTCTGAACTCTTCATACTGATTTTGTTAGTTGCTACACCAGTTTGCAGTCCCACCAAGAGTTCCCAGTATTCCTTCTAGTTATTTGTTGTTGATTGTTTTTTGATGATGGTTTTATTTTTATTTTTCAAGACAGGGTTTCTCTGTATAACAGCCCTGGCTGTCCTGGAACTCACTCTGTAGACCAGGTTGACTTTAACTCACTTGCCTCTGACTCCCAAATGCTGGAATTAAAGATGTGCTAACACTGCTTGGCTGTTTTTATTTTTTTAATATTTCCCTTCTGAGTAGGGTAAGGCAAAAATATGAAAACTGTTTTGATTCTCATTTCCCTAATTACTAGGGATGGTGAACTATTTTTTGAAATATTTCTTAGCCAATTTCATTTTCGTTGTTTGTTGTTCTTTTGAGAATTTTCTATTTAGATCCCAAGTCCATTTTTCGAATAGTTCATTTTTTGGAGTCCTTGAATTTTGAGTTCTTTGTATATTCTGGATATTAATCCTCTCTCAGGTATATAGCTGGCAATGATTCTTTCCCATCCTTGGGCTTTAATTTCACCTGGCTGACAATTTCTTTCACTGAAGAACTGAACTTTTTACACTGTTTGAGTTTTGGTTTTGTTTGATTTGATTTTGACTATAACATGATTCTTTTTTCTTGGACTAAGAGAGTATGTAACATATTTTTATTTTATAGGAATACATAGTTAGGAGATTGAACTCTTAGTGATGTTGGATTTTTAAAAGACTATGTTTTTTTTTTTCTAGCCAAGCAGTGGTGGAGCATGCTTTTAATCCCAGCACTTGGAAAGTAAAGTCAGGTAGATCTCTGTGAGTTCGAGGCCAGCCTGGTCTACAAGTGCTAGTTCCAGGACAGGCTTAAAAGCAACACAGAGAAACCTTCTCTTTACAATAATAATAATAATAATATGGAATTTTTAGTGTTTGGGTTTTTTTAAGTCTCTGAGCCTTTAAAAGATTTTATGTGTTATAGTGTAATAATTATATTAATATGAGTTCTTGGGGCTAAATGAAAAAGGAAGGTTGTGGTTTAATAGTAATGTATTGATGTGTCAAGTTGACAAGGGGTTAACTGTTCTAGTTTTATTTTTGTAAGCTTGACACAAGCTATAGTTATCTGTGAAGAAGTTCAGTTAAGAAAATGTGTTCATCAAATGGTCAAAGGGGATAACTGTGGGACATTTTCTTGTCTAATTACAAATGTAGGAGGGTTCACCCCATTCTGGGTAGAGCCATCACTCCCTGTACAGGTGGTTCTCAGCAGTATAAGAAAGCAGTCCAAGCAAGTCATGAGAAACAATAAAAATTCTAACTAATACATCCTATCTCCAAAAAGCAAAGGAAAATTAGACAGATCCAAAATGCAATGGGAATCGTGGATGGCTTGCTTTTTTTGCAGCTCTCATACCCATCTCAAAGATCTGAAATCCGTGTCTTTGTCAAAATTCACTGAGAAAATTTAAATATTTATGTTATCATATTCTTATAAAATTCATATATACAAAGTGATTTATGATTTGGTAGATAAAATGTTAAGATTTTTGACATAATGTTTTATGTAATGCAAGCAAGCCTCAGCTTTCCATGTTCTGGGATTATAGGCATATGACAATATAAACTGGCTCTATTTGATCAATTTGATCTTTTGATCAGTTCAGAAAAAAATTTACTTATCTTGCTCTCTCTTTATCTGGCCCCCCCCCCCCCCACCGCGTGTGTGTCCACAGAGGAAAGAGATGTTGGATTCTCTGGAGCTGGAGTTCCAGCAGTTGTGAGCCATATGATGTGGATTCTGGAAACAAAACCTGGCTCCCCTGGAAGAGCAAGAAGTGCTCTTAGCTGTTGACACATCCCTGATCTTCATTATAAAATGCTTTAAATTGTCCTACATAATATGTATTTTTAAATTTACATTTTCAAAATTGAGTACACACACAGTTAACAAATAAGGCAATATACATTTATAGATTTTGGTACTTTTCTCATTCTTTATTAATAGGATTCATCCATCTAGTTACTATTGCTACTCCCATATGGCCACCATTAGTAGATGTGAATGTTATTGCTTGCAGAAATATGTATGCTATGGTTACTTATTTCATTGTATAAAGTGGACTCTGACATGTTCTGCCAGGTATTTTCAATTTATCAAATACACTTTTAAAATATTAGTGTTTGAAAAAGAATTTCAGTATTTGTTGTAATATTATATTGTGAAGATTTTGACCTCTTGGAGTCTGAACACTCAGGACTGTGGCATTTGGGATGGTTGCCTAAACACCCATTAGACAAGCCAAGGACAAACCCTGTTGGCAAAATGAAACACATATCCAGAGCCATGAAATGGGGAAGAACTCTGTGTCCAAAGTTAGATCAGATGGCTGGCACTAAGTAATGAGAGAAAGTGAGATAATGTCAGCCTGGATTCTGTAGCTGGCAGGGTCTTGGCAATATTGGATTTGTCCTATCTGGGACTCTAAGCCGGGCTAGAAGCTACTTAATTCATACTATGCCAAAGTGAGAGACCTAATTAGAATTTCAGGAAATAAAATCCCACATAATTGGGAAATGGAAGCTAGTGTGATAAAAAGTTCCAGAAGCAGTATGAATGCAGCGATTATTTCATCTGGAGAATTATGGGTTCCTTTTAACACCATGGTGATCTTTCATTAACTCCTTCATATTAATAAGTGTTGTATCAATGTTCTCTCAAGGGACAGATCTGGCTTGAAAGAGAATGGTCCTCATAGGTTGATATATTTGAATTTTTGGTCACTAGAGATGGCACTATTTGAAAAGATTAGGAGGTGTGGCCTTAGCGGGAGTGTATCACTGGTGGTGGGCTTTGATGTTTCAAAAGCCCATGCTAAGCCCAGAGTCTCCCCCATTTCTGCCTATAGACCAGGATGTAATTCTTAGCTTCTGCTCTTGCATGCTGCTGTACTCTCCACCATGATGATATGGACTAACCCTCTGAAACTGTAAGCAAGCTCCCAATTAAATGCCTGGATCATGGTGTCTCTTCACATCAACAGAACTGTGACTAAGACAATACGTGTATAAGATTTATTAGGCTGACTTACATGACGATATGGATACTGCAACAGTGTCTGAGAACTAAGTAGTTTCTCAGCTATCTCTAGGACTTTTACAGCATTATTTACACAGCCATATCCAAACTTGTGGGTCACAAGCACCCTAGGAGAGCTATGAATGTGTCCAACACAAAACTGTAAACAAAACATTATAAAATTCCTTTCCAATTTATTTTTTTACTTATTTATTTACTTTTGTGACTTGATTATGTGGCTCTAGAAAAAAAAACCTGAATAATTATGATAGCATATATTTTTTCAACATAATATTTTTATTATTGATTATTTGGGAATTTCACACAATGTACCCCAAACACATTCACTTCCCAGTCTTCTCAAGCTCACCCCACTTGTGACCTCCTCCCTCAAAAAGAAGAATAAAATAAAAAGAAGAGCAAGTCCAATTTGGGATATCCATATATGGAGCATGATCAAACTGCCCGTGGCCAGACCCTTAAAGAAAACTGAGTCCCCCACCCCTTCTTGATGCCATCAACTGTGAAGAGCTACACCTTAGGAGCCCTATCATAAGTTTTAAGAGACCTCTTCAATGGATTCCTGTCTAGACTGTTCCCTCTTTTTGGGAGTCTACAGTTGTTGCCACTTCAAAAGTAGCTTCCTTGCCCTTCAGAGTCAGTGGCAGCATGGATCATGGACTTCCAAATGCTTTCTGGCAACACTAGACTATATGTCTCCACATGGCCTCTGGCTTCAGTAGGGACCACAGATCTCAGCATGTTCTAGAGTGGCAGTACAGACTATTGGCATCAGCATAGTTCTTCCCTTGTTGGGAGTACAGGCCAAAAACATTAAAATGGCCTCTAGAGGCAACAGGGGCCATGGACACCAATATGATTTAATATGGCAGCACAGATTATGAATATCAACCTGGCCTCTGGCAGTAGCACAGAGCACAGACACGAAAGGGTTTGAGGCAGTGGTACAGACCATGGGCATCCACATGGCCTTCAGTGGTATTACAGAGAACAAATACCACCATGGCCTTTGGTAGTGACAGCACTGGCCATGGACCTTAACATGGCCTCAGATTGCAGCACAGGCCATAGACATCAACATGGACCACAGAAATGAAGATAACTTCCAGTGACAGCACAGACCACAGGCGTCCACCTGAACCACATGGACCACATGGACCACAGAAATGAAGATAACTTCCAGTGATAGCACAGACCACAGGCGTCCACCTGGCCTCCAGCGGTGACATGGGTCATGGATGTCCACATGGACCTTCTGCGTTAACATGGCCTGGGGCAGCAGCACAAACCACAGACAACAGCATGTCCCCTGGCTAGAGCATGAACCACAGATACCAACATGAGCTTGGAGGGCAGTACAGACCCTGGACATGTTTTGAGAAGACCCAGGGCAGACAATGAGCTGCTCTGACATGGGCATCCACCTTAACCTTCTCCCACAGCTGCTGCCACTGTCTTGTCTCTTTCCATCTTGCATGTGCAGTTTCATTCCTCCATCTTTCCCACTTCTCCATCACTCATTTATTCACTGCAAGCTACAGTGTTCAACACACACACACACACACACACACACACACACACACACATCCCTTACAGATTTACATGCAAATCCTCATTGTCATAAGTAATTGGCCTGATTAAGCGCTTCTGGTTTCTCAAGCACCATAAATATTGGATCATTCCTGAGACTTGTCTCACATGTCTTGTTGTTTCCCAGAGTCAGGGTGACCCTGCTACAGTTTCCAGGCTGCCACATGCCTCCGTGTCCTTTGTGCTGACCTCTTTGTGGTACACAAGGAATGACCCTTGTGCCTGTAGGCAGTATCTTGGCCCTGCACTCCTCTCTTCCCAGCAACGTGAGCAGCACAGACTGTAGCTGTAGTGGCTCCATGCTGAATAAGCTCGGCCTATTCAGTAATACCATATTCTTTGTCCACTGTACCACACTCTTCCACAGCAACCTCTCCCATATTGCTCCTATACTCCCATCAGATCTGCCTTTTAAAAAAGTTGTTCCCGAGATACTGTGGGCTCTGAGGACTACGTCTCTCAGCAGGGCAGCAATTTGGCTTAGCTTGAGCCTGGGTTTGGGCAGCCATAGCTCCTTCATGGCAGCTGCAGGGCTGGCAGTGAGGACAGGAAGGGGTTCTGGCCTGCAAGAAAAGTTTTTTAAATGATAGGGCTGTGTCACAACATCAAAAAGCTGGACAAACCCATTTTATTAATTTTTTAAAATTACAATTAGATTGAGCTTAATAGTTTGTTTTTCAAATTTTCTTTTTGTTACTTTATTTTCTTATTAAACAACTAAAATCTTATCACTTAATAAAATGCCAACGTACATAATTCTAGAACTTTCTTTTGTGGTTTTACCAACATGAAAAAACTTGTTATATTTTTATTCTTATGAAATCATGTTTTAATATTTTTAATTGTTTAAATTATAGATACTTTTCTGAATGAGTAAACATTACCTCTTTGATTATGGTACATTATTCTGTTATATGTATACATTACAATTTATTTAAACAATTTATTCTCCTCCTCTTCCTCCTCTATCCTTGTCTTCTTTGTTGAACATGTTAGGCAAGTATACTACCATCATGTTATACCAACTGTTTGTGACACTTTGCTTGATAACCATTCAATTTATTTTATTTTTCAAAGTAATTGGATATATTTCTATATTTATATAAAATATTTGGTTTTAATCTCATTTTCTTTCATTTTTATCAGTAGTTTTATTATAGTATTTTCGTATATGTACATCATTGTAGCTTGCTTCAACTTTGTTCTCTTCCCTTATATTTGTCTGACTTTTTTAGGAAATATTTACTTTAAATGCTATCTTTTCCCCTCCCTCAGTTCTCTACTCCTGTTCTGCCTACCCCAAATTTATTTTGTTTTTATGGTGCTAGAAATTGAACCTATGACAAACACTCTAACATTAGAATCACAGTTCCTTAAATTACAATTCTTGATCACATGTAAATTTTAAATAATGTTTTCATTATTTATAGTTAGGTTTTACATATTTTTTCATTTGGAGATATTTTACCATAAAATATAAGACAATGACCTAAACTTAACTTTTCCTAAAATCATTGGACAACTTTCTTATTATAGTTAATACTGTAATGCAAACTTTATCCAGTGATTTGAGATATTAGCTGTTATACACTGAATTCATGATTTCATGCAATATATTATATATATCATATAAATATACAATTATATATAAATATATATTGGATATATATGTTTATCTGGTAATTTTACAGAATGTATCTAATCTAGTGCATTGATCTGATTACAGATTTGAGCAAAACCACACTGCTATGTTGAATATTATAGACTGCTAAGCAGTTGATTTTTTTTTTCTTTTGGTAGAGGGTGAGCTCATCCTAATACATTCTCTTTTCCTCCTCCTACTATGAGATTATTCCCCTCTCCATTTTATTTTCTGAATAGTATTATGGCACATTTTGTCAAGTGTTTTTAAAAAAGCAAAGTTTATTATATTTTTGTAGTGATTATATTAAATTTTGCATTAGTTTGAAAATTAGCACCTAGAGAAATATCCTCCTAAAACAATTTTAGCCTCATTCATAGTCAACTTAAATATCTGGTTGTGTTAGGCAGAGGAATATAGCTCAGTGACAGAACACTTATTTAGCAAGTAAATTCCTTGGAGTTTATCCCTCACCCCACAAAAGCAAATAAATATCAAAACCAGGGCTGAGCTCAATTGGTGGAGTGTTTTCCTAGCATGCACAAAGCCTTGGAGAGGGTCTCCAGCACTACATAGATTTCATTCAGTTGTTAGAAAGACCATCATCTCAGCATTTGTGGGTGTACACAGAAGGATCAGAAGTTCAAGTCATCCTTTGCAACATAACAGGTTTGAAATCGCCTTGGGTTACATATACTCTCTTTTTTAAAAAAAAGAATGTAAAACTAAACCAACTGGGATATCTCTTCCTAAGAGACAAACCCTATTTCTGAATGATATATAATACAATGAGTAATTTGGCCTCTTCATTTAGATTGCAATACCTTAAAAAAATACAGAGTTACTATTTGAGCCTCAGAGACAAAGACAGGTTGAGGAGTAGAGAATGCATTGCCAGATAATAAGAACTGTAGTCTTCATTTGCTTTGCTATTAGTTGTAGTTGGAGAAGGGATTCATCATGGGCTTGAGTACATTTTTGTCCACGAACCTAGCCAATATAAGGATATCAGTTCAACCGTTAAGCACTTCAAGATTGTATACGAAATCAAGGCCATCTTTCTATACTATGGCCCTTTATACTGAAGGAGAAAATTCAATGATTGCAAAATAAACAACGTAGTGAGCACTCAGCTCTAAATGGGACATTTATATCACCACAAGTTTCAAGAAACTTTCATATTTCATAGTAAGTATGGAACTGAAAGATTGTAAGAGTCAAAGGATCGGGAGTAGAGCTATGAAATAGTATCTTCTGGACATAACGTGGCTGTTGAAAATTGTTAAAGAAAAATAAATATATTCTAAAACAAAACAACTTAGTTGTTTCTCTTTACTGGCAGTCCTGTCTTCAAATTCTGCCCCAGGAAAGCTTATATTGGTTTGTTTCACCTCTCACTGATTGTGTCTCTGTGAGTTTTTATTCTTTGTTGATGGAGATCCAGGTCAGTGATGGCTGTGCTGGAAATAAGATGACATAAAGAGAATGATATAGAAAACTAATCAGGCAATGTAAAATTTAATGAAAGAAATCTTAGCTGTGTCAATTCATTTAAAGCATCATATATTTAAATTGTACACCATAATTTCCTCAAGTGCCCTTTGAGACATAAATGTAAGAATTCAGATGCAAATACCCTTATAAGACAGATACTGTCATTTTAGTGAGATCTAAGTGGGATCCTGGACAGTCACAGAGTACTTCTGTCTTCCTGCTTGCTGGAAGATCTTATAAAAATTCAGCCATAGATCAAAGCATTTACTTGTCTTTGCTCACACTGTGACATAAAAATGGCTCCTTGTCACTTTTGCTTGGGAGATAAGTAACTGCATTTTCTTTGAACTGAGAACATTTTCTGTGGTCAATAGATTAAAACTTTCCTTGTAGTTTATTTAAGAGATGCTAAAATGGGCACCTTGATTAATTTGCATATTTTCTTTGACCAGTATTTCTTTACCTCTTTGTTACTAAAGTTGATGTTGAAGAAAGTCAGAGAATGATCATCGTAACAAAACTAAAACAGGAGAAAATAGATTTACTTTTAAATTAGATCATTGACATTGGGTGATCAAATGTTTGGCATTATAATCCATCTAAATTAGATTTGACAAAACTTCATATTCTATTTCTGAGAGTGACAAACAGATTTTTAAAAATCATCTTTTGAAAGTTCACAAAGGATTTTTTTTCCTTTTTGGTGTGTGTGTGTGTGTGTGTGTGTGTGTGTTCATATCTGTCCAGGTACATGTGAAGTCATAAAGTTGGCACAGAGTCTGTCACAGAATAAAAAGCACACATATCTTTCAGACTATCTAACCAGTGAGTGCCAGGTATATTCCTGTTTCCAGCCCCACACTGAGGTTTATAAATGTTTACTGAAGTCCTAAGTCTTTAAGTGGGTTCTGAAGATATGAACTTTTGTTTTTTTATCAAACATTTTTTAAGCAAACACTCTATGAACATAATCATCACACAGGGACCACAACAGCTAGTTTAAACCCATGAAAGCATGATTGTAATATAATAACAAACAAACATAAAATATGGAGGAAAAATAGCATGTAAAACATGGTTTCTAGCCCTAGAAAATGTGACAGACTTTCCCATTTTCTCATCTTGACTGCAAAAGCTAAGTAATATAAGAAGAAACAATGATGATAATGACGATGATAACAATAATAATAATATCCAAGTAATTCACCTCTTCTAAGGTCACATCATGAATACAGAAATTGGGGTTCAAGAACACTAATTGCCTTCACATTTCTGCAAGGAGTTGAACTCAACTCTGCTAGAGGTCACAGCTGGACCTCAGAAAACAGAAGGTAATGAGATATCTGTACTGTGGGGTACTGGCTCATTGGTTGCTCATTTGAGAAGTCCTGGTATATGGATGAAGACCTTACTCTTCAAAATAATGAGGCTGACCAGAGTTATTGATTGATCTTGAAGAAGAAGCATGTGCAAGGACAAGCAGGAAGCCAAAAAAATCTCCAAATAATGGAAGTCATCTGAAGGAAAAGAAACAACAGCCTTTATAGTTTGCCATGCCTAACCTGGGCTACAAATATTAGAAATATTCCTTTGCCTGTTGTTTACCCACATACATGAAGGGAATTTCTAAAAGCTCATCGACAAGGGATGAGGCGTACACAGCAGTTAATAAGTTCTGGCCTTTGCATAGGGTGAACAAAGTAATCAATATTATACAACCTATATTCCAGTGTAGCTGTTTTCTGTTATGAAAAGAATATACCAAATGTGTACAAAAGTCATTGCCCTTCATTCATAGCCTAAACAATTGCCAGTACTTTATCTTTGAGGAACGATACATATGCTTTCCTCAAAGGTATATATATATATATATATATATATATATATATATATATATCTCCTTATAAGAGTCACATGGTGAGAGAGATCTGAAAGGTAGAAAAGCAGCAAAGGCAGTGCTGTCACTTGGGTTCCCTAAGCCCCTCCCTGCTGACATTACCTGCATCAAGTATTAAATGAAGAGTGTTGCCTCTGAGTAATCAGGTAATCAAAAACTAGTTACTGCTTTGACTTTTGACTATAGGTTCTTCAGCCACTTACATTTAACATTTTTAAATGTATCATTATTTTAAACACATATCATTATTTTAATTATAACCAATTAGACGTGCCTGCATCTCCTCAGCATGCATCATTATGCACCTTACCAAAAAGCACTTTAATCAAATTGCATACCAATATTCTTTATTATAATTTATGTGCACATGTCTGTAGCTAATTTGTATGTTTTAAGGATTAATTTCAGTAGACTTGGGTTAACTTACTCTGGCATTCCTAAATTCATGGTATTGTTGTCATCTCAGATGCTATTTAATTTCTTATCCCAGGAGATAAACAGTTACATGACAAGAAGTCATGTTGGTTCTCTAAAATATTTTGTGCTGAAGTCCTTGAATCATTACAATTTCTTGTATACTTTGAGGTCTTCTGACCTCAGATACTGGCCTCTAGTTTCTTACCACTCAGTCTTAGTCACATACAAATAAACTGCTAAGCTAGAGGAATGTAGACACAGTTTTAGTCATTTCTCCTAGTTGCACTAATAGGATTGCAGCTTCCCTTACCCATTAACTTGTCACTTTTTATGTTTGGGTTTGCTTCTCTCAGGTTCATAAGGAAATCTTGCTACAATTTTTTTCCAATAAGGTAGAGTATGCAAAGAACATTAGACTACTTTTTGCACTTAGTTTTGGTGCTGAAACCTTTGCCTGTTTCAATCTCTTTGTGATAGTTAATTTAGATTGTTGGGTTGGTTGGATTAAGAAATACCCATGGCTCGTAATGTTGCATACCTTTAGGAGTGTCTGTGAGGGAGTTTTCTCCGAGTTCTAAATGAGGAGAGAAGATCCAACTTGAATGTTGCTGGTGCCATCCAATGAACTGGAGCCCCATACTGAATAAAGAGGAGAAAGGAGGAAATCAACATGTTTACTGCTCTAGAGGAAGTAGGACCTGGGAAAATAGAGCAAATAAATGGGCAAACTAATGTCTCATGCAATAGCCAAGTTTATTCAGAGTATCAGACAATTTATACTCTGAGGGTTAAAATTATTCAAATGAGAAAAAAGTAAAATAACAAGGGCAATACACACATGTTTGGTGAGATGTGTATGACAAAAACATGCTTTCCCATACAGACATAAAAGCAAATAACAGCCAGTTGTAATGAATAAATTGAGGTAAACTTATTCTAACTACTACATCTGGGAGGAGCAAGAAAGCATAGCCAAAGAACACTTCAATGTTTTAATGAAACTTAGGTCACAAGGCTCTTTTCTTGGTTTACCTGAAGCAGTTGCAATTGCCCATGACTCTATTCTTAACAGTGTCCTGACATGAACTGAGCCCTCTTTTCAGATATGCTGTGTTAGTAGTCTATCATTCAAACCCATTGCTCGTTGATTTAGTTAGTGCCATTAGTCAGCTTTTCCTAGAGATCCCCATTCTCTGCCATCTGAAGGGGAAATTTACAGGCAAGCTGCCATATTTTCTTGACATTTATTTGGGTGCTGAGAATCCAAACTCCTGTATTAACTGGGGTTTCTGTCCTTCCCGGTTCCCACAGTCGTTAAGTCCCAAAGAAATCACATAGAAGTCTACATTAATTACAAATGGATTGGCCTAGTATCTCAGGCTTCTTATTAATTCTTATAACTTGCATTAGCCCATAATTCTTGTCTGTGTTAGCCATGTGGCTTGGTACCTATTTCAAGGCAGTCACATCTTTCTTGCTTTGTGTCTGGCTTCCTCTCTGTCTGGGTGATGACTGCAGACCGGAACTTCCCTCTTTCCAGAACTCTCATTGCTCCACCTCTACTTCCTTCCTGATTTCCCCACTTATACTTTCTGCCTGGCTACTGGCCAATCCACATTTATTTAAAATACATGTGACAGGGTACAGACTATTGTCCCATATCACTCCTGAGTTCTTGTTTTCCCAGCAAAACTTTCATCATTGAGACATATCCCAGCCCTTTAAGTTGTTTTCTATCAGTTATTTGGTCACAGCAGTGTGTGGGGGAGGATATTCAATACAGAAAATAGATGCAGAGGATTGCTGGCATAAACCTATATATTTTGCAGGACTTTGAAGTTCTAGAGCAATCACCCAAAGTCTCATTTTGCAACATTGAAGCAACCAACTTTGGCTATGGCCTAGTGTAATTGACAGACCATTTTCAGAGGCAGGAAATTTTTCAAAATCATCTTATATTTTCTTGGCAAGATTTGACAGTCATGTTTATCCATTTCTGGATATTATTTAACTTGTCAGTGGTTGAGGCATTGTCAGTTCCTTGCCCAAAGGCCAGTTTTGCCAAGTAGAAAACAAGCTCCAAGTGGAGTGTCTTTGGTGCTCAACATTCTCTTGGGAATAGATTGGTGCTGTCAGAAGCAGTCATGTTTCATGCCAATAACCCTAAGTTATTTAAATGCCATGTTCTACAGATCCTTGGAGTGGTTGAAGATTACCTATCTAGACATAATACAATCTTTATATATCTAAAGAACCTAATTGATCTGACTGTATGTACAGCAAGCATGAACAACTATTGACCTATAATAATTAATACTTATATAACTTAAAGACTAAAACTTTATGTCAGAATATTAAATAACCTGTAAACAAATGTGCAACAAATGAGGACAGTGACCTCAAAATGTAAACAATCTATAAGTATCTTGATCCAATGTAGGAGTAATATATAATGCAACATGAAAATATATCCTAAAAGTTCTATCAATATACAAAATGTCATACACAGAGATAATAACATACATATATACAATCTGACAAAATAACTTTGTATAGGTATACAAATAATATAAACAAAAGTAACAAATATATTTGAACATGTATCAATATATAAAAACTATACCAATATAAATTATATATTAATAATAGCTCACAGTATTCACTATATTACCCACTATTACTACCCACCCCCTTTTTTTAATCAAACATAGTTTTCACCCTAACCCTCTATCTAATACAAGTAGTAATCAACAACCCCTAAACAGTGTTCCTAACCCATGAATAAACTTTTTTGGGGATGGAGGCATCGTCTTCTAGAATTGCCTCCTGCTGTCATTGGGGGTGGTGTTCATTTAACCGGGTCCTGCAAAATTAATGTCATGTTTCAGTTTCAAAATTACTGTCTAGTATAGTTGCAAACAATTTCTGAGTAGTCGATAGATAGTTTTTTTTTTCAAAGTTCTTATTTGGAGTTCTGGCCAGAATGTCATGAGAAGGAACACCATTTCAGCAGCTGGTACCCCCCAAAAAGAAGTAGTCTTATAGTAGCACTGTCTGCATCATGACATCATCTCACTTAGGTAGAATTGTTGTTGTGGGGCCCCATCTTCTTCCTGGAAACTTCAAAGATTACTTCAGGAAGAGGATCTATAGGGAAATCTATCATGAAAAACTTAAACATCATTCATATATACATACATTCAATGAAGAATATGACAGACAAAAAAAAAGGCATGGAGAAAGTAAAACTTTTTCCTTAAGTCTTTCTTCTGTCCCATACCAGATGGCTCCTGATATGAGACAGAAACTCTGAATGTTCCTTTTAACAACACACTTGAATTTAGAGAAGTACAGAACCATTGCCCAACTCTAAAACCAGCTGAGTGTATATATATGTGTTTGTGTGTGTGTGTGTGTGTGTGTGTGTGTGTGTGTGTGTGTGTGTAAATGTAAGTATAACCCATACCTGGATACATAAACCATAATCTGTTTTCTTGAAGCGCCTTAGAGGATAGCTATTTTTTCTTCTGTTAGCATTAAAACATCCTGGATCTCTTGAATTTTTGATGATGTGTATTTTCCTGTAAAGACAAGAACAGAAGCCTTCCCCAACCCTATATGGCTTTCCTTACCGCATGTATGGTTGTCACCATTGTGGACGAGCTGTCATTTCTCTGTTTCAACAGGTTTCTCCTTTTCAAAGTGAATTTTATTAATTTTGATGATATCCATAATTTTTCTTCTCCTGTGGGAACAAGAGCAAAATGCCTTCTCCAACATAGTACATCTCCTGGTTTTCACTGTGAGGTCAACACATCCTTGAAATATACCGGTCAATTTAATTCAGAAGTTTTTTTCCATTATCCAGTGATTCTCTGCTTCTATTGTTCCTTTCTCATTAGCTTTAAGAAAATTCAAGGTTTTCTGTAAAGCAAAGGACACTGTCACTAGGACAAAAAGGCAACCCACTGACTGGGAGAAGATCTTCACCAACCCCGCAACAGACAAAGGTCTGATCTCCAAAATATATAAAGAACTCAAGAAACTAGACTTTAAAATGCTAATTATCCCAATTAAAAAATGGGGCACTGATCTGAACAGAGAATTCTCAACAGAAGAAGTTCAAATGGCTAAAAGACACTTAAGGTCATGCTCAACATCCTTAGCGATCAGGGAAATGCAAATCAAAACAACTTTGAGATATCATCTTACACCTGTCAGAATGGCTAAAATCAAAAACACCAATGATAGTTTTTGCTGGAGAGGCTGTGGAGGAAGGGGTACCCTCATCCATTGCTGGTGGGAATGCAATCTTGTGCAACCACTTTGGAAATCAGTGTTTCGGTTTCTCAGGAAATTCGGATCAACCTACCCCTGGACCCAGCCACGCCACTCTTGGGAATATACCCAAGAGATGCCCTATCATATAACAAAAGCATTTTTTCAACTATGTTCATAGCAGTATTATTTGTAATAGCCAGAACCTGGAATCAACCTAGATGCCCTTCAATGGAAGAATGGATGAAGAAAGTATGGAATATATACACAGTAGAGTACTACACTGCGGTAAAAAACAATGACTTCCCGATTTTTGCATGCAAATGGATGGGAAAAAAAACACTATCCTGAGTGAGGTAACCCAGACCCAAAAATATGAATATGGGATGTACTCACTCATAATTGGTTTCTAGCCATAAATAACGGTCACGGAGTCTACAATTGGTGAACCTAAAGGAGCTAAATAAAATGGTGAACCCAAGGAAAAACATATATTTATCCTCTTGCCTATGGGAAGTAGACAAAACTGCCGGGGAGGAAAGTGGGATCTTGGGGGTGGGGTGGGTTGGGGGTAAGGGGAGATGGAGAGAGAAAAGTGAGAAGGGGAGGATGGGGGGAACTTGGGGAAACAGGATGATTGGAATAAAGGAAGACTGGATAGGGGAGCACGGAAGCACAATTCTTAGTTAAGGGAGCCACCTTAGGGCTGGCAAGAGACTTGAACCTAGAGTGGCTCCCAGGAGCCCAAGGCGATGTCCTCAGTTGGCAGGTGAGGATAGGGAACCTTTAAAATGACCCTATCCTATAGCAATACTGACGAATATCTTGCATATCACCATAGAACCTTCATCTGGTGATGGATGGAGATAGAGACAGTGACCCACACTGGAGCATCGGACCAAACTCCCAAAGTCCCAATGAGGAGCAGAAGGAGGGAGAACATGAGCAAGGAAGTCAGGACCACGAGGGGTGCACCCACCCACTGAGACAGTGGGGCTGATCTATTGGGAGCTCACCAAGGCCAGCTGGACTATGACTGAAAAAGCATGGGATAAAACCGGACTCTCTGAACATGGCGAACAATGAGGGATGATGAGAAGCCAAGGATGATGGCACGGGGTTTTCATCCTACTTCATGTTCTGGCTTTGTGGGAGCCTAGCCAGTTTGGATGTTCACCTTCCTGGACATGGACGGAGGGGGGAGGACCTTGGACTTTCCACAGGGCAGGGAACCCTGACTGCTCATTGGACTTGAGAGGGAGGCGGAGAGGAGTAGGGGGAGAGGGAGAAGGGTGGGAGGAGGGTGAAGGAAATGGGAGGCTGGGAGGAGGGGGAAACTTTTTTGTTTTTTCCTTTTCTCAATAAAAAAAAAGAAAACTTATCATAATCTGATGCCAAGGAAATTTGGATTTTTCTCTTGGGGTTCTTTTTTTTTTATTATTTTTTGGTTTTTTCGAGACAGGGTTTCTCTGTGGCTTTGGAGCCTGTCCTGGAACTAGCTCTGTAGAACAGGCTGGTCTAGAACTCACAGAGATCCGCCTTCCTCTGCCTCCCGAGTGCTGGGATTAAAGGCGTGCGCCACCATCGCCTGGCTTCTCTTGGGGTTCTTAGTAAAAGAATTAGAAAAAGAATTTTAGAAATGACTCAACAGAAGCATGGAGAAAATTTTATTAGAGTTTAAAAGAAAAACCTCAGGACAGGTTCCACATTCCCTGTACATCCAGAAGTCCTGAGCGTAATTATTCATCCTACTACCTTGCTTTTTGCATGACTAAATGACCTTCCTTCTGTTCTCCTGTCAGGTGGAAACACACAACAGTTCACTGTTATTGATACGGAATGCTAATACCCCTCCTGGGAGCTACTCAGTGGAGAAATATATGTAAAAGAAGGAAAAAGTCCACACTATTTGATCTAGGCTGACCTAGAGATCAACTACATGGACAGTGAGCCACATAGTAGGGATGTGAGCTTCAGAGGAAGAATCAAATATCAGAAAAAGCATTCTTAGGTTCTGGTCAACATTCTACACACACACACACACACAGAGAGAGAGAGAGAGAGAGAGAGAGAGAGAGAGAGAGAGAGAGGAAGAAGAAGAAGAAGAAGAAGAAGAAGAAGAAGAAGAAGAAGAAGAAGAAGAAAAGTTGTATGTTATTCAGAAAGGTGGGTAGACCTTTCATGATGTTTCCAAGGGACTGTGTGCATTTGGAGAGGAGGGTAGCAGTAGGGGACAGAGAGTCTGTGAAGGGAAGCTCAGGGCCACATTAATGGGATAATTATTTCACTTGTGTCTTTAGTATGGATTAAGGTAAATCTACCTATCAAAATTTGGTCATACCTTCGTAAGAGTTCGTCTCTTCTAGCCTTAGTCACCTATCAGCTAGATTAATTCTTCAGGGAGAAGACTCTACCCAGAGGTAGAGCCCATTCTTTGCTGTCACATGAAAAATCTTCTCTGGCTGTTTATGTACTAGACAAATTATCAGTCTTAGGTTTTAAAAAGATTTATCTTAGCAGAATGATCAGAGTGCTACACCTCATAATCCTAGTGATTTGATGTCTTAGAAGCAGAAAGTCAACTTTATTGATCCTCATCTCATCTTTACATCGGCCTTCTGATCTCAGGGAAGGTGTTTGCAAACCTAGTTTTTTGTTTTTGTTTTTGTTTGTTTTGTTTTTGTGCCTCTCCCTCTTTCTCCTCACCCAGCAGTTCTGTCGGACAATTAACCAGATAGTGCCCTGCCAGGAGGGGAGAAACTTACCTTTATCATTTGAATGGGTCAGTGAGCAGCGGGTTCACTTTCCTCTGCTTTTGACAAACTGACTGTCAGCCGAGCACTGTGCTTAAATAAGTTAATAGGTATGTTCCCTGACAGAGTAAATGCTTTAATTATGAAATACATTGTGCATGTCATTTGGTTTTGGAAATTTTATTGAGTACTACTATCTTGACATATTTTGTTTGGCACCAGTTTCTAATTACAGTGGGCTGGTGGTTGAATAGTTTTCAGACTTCGTGAAACAAAACTGTCATTTAATGTCTTAGTTTGCCTACATTTTGAAAATATACAATTACATAATATTCTTTTACTTTATGGGGATTTTGTTTTAAACTTTGGTATGGTTTCTTGTTTGTTTTTTTTTTTTCTTTCCTCTTGCTTTTGTCTCTCCAACAGTTTATTTTTAGTGTTCTAGCTATAGCAGCCTAAACAGAAAACACAAGAGAAAAGCTTGTGGGGAACTGAACTTCCCAATGAAGAATTGTCCTTTTAGTGTTTGAAGTAAAGAATGTGTTTGCACTCTGGCCTGATGCTGACTGTCAAGCATGGGACTGTGTACCTCTAGGGACCACCAGGATTGGTGGTACTAGTGATGTGTACTAAGGGAAGGGCTGGAGATGTGGCTCTGAAGAACACTGCCCTAGCACTCAGGGACCCTCAAATCAGAAGGGACTTGTGACAACACAGGCCTCTAGGTCACTAAACTCCTGACATTATGGTCAGGTAGAAATGTCAACAGTTTTCTGGGTCCAGGCTGGTTCTTCATTCTCCTTCCACATGCTTTTTCTAATTCAGGAACAAAATCCAGAGAGCAGAGCTCTTTCAGTAACATTGCCTAGAACCTTTCAGAGAACTTTTTGCTATCTCTTTGTGATGTAAACATGGCTATCCCAGTTAGCTAGGTTCTTCATTTCTACTCTAACTGCCCAATTATGTAACTGTGTAATTATAGTCCTCTGGTCTGGAGACAGCTAAGTGCTTTGGAGAAGTTCACAGAGATTTTACTATTATAGCATAATTTTTCTGGGGAACCAAAAAGAAGCAAAGAGTAAAGCAAAGGGCATTTCCAGAGAGGAAACAATAACATGATTCACACTAGCATCACAGCCATGCCTAGTGGCTAACACAATGAGAGACTGCTCCTGGCAGGGACTCCCTTGGATTGTGGGGGGATGAACACTAACAATATGTTTTATCTTAGGGAGCTGTACCGCAGATCCATCATATTCAAGTGAGTCCATTTGCGAGTGTTCTAGGTTTCCCCCTCCCAGGATCTAGAAACTGAGGCCTAACCTGGTTTGTAAAGCTGCCTTTTCCCCAGATGTTTCGTACTGGAACTTTGCTATTTTGCTGGTATGTTGAGAAGTCACAGAAGCACCAGGGCAGTGGAGAGAGTAGTGTATGGCATGGGAAAATATAGGCTGTTTCTTTGTTAGGAAATATGCTTTCATAGGCAATTCTGGCATACCATAGGTTTTAAATAGAACAACCCCCAAAAATGCTTTGTTAGGAATATTTCCTAGCCGTGCCTCTACAAAGACACAAAATAATCCCAATCAGACCCAATCAGACCAAATTAAAAGATATCTAGGTTTAATTAGATGTCTGAGCTCTCCCTTGGCCCTGAGGGGAAATGGAAAGCCCCCCTGAGGTGATCATGGGAGAAGAAGAGGGAAAACCATGTGGAACAGTTTAAATAGCCTGTTGAAGTGGTCTCTTGACCTTTCCTGGGGAGGGGACAAGGTTGAGCTAGCTACCTTGACCCTCCCCAGGGAGCAGTCAAGGTTCAAAGGGAACAGGGGAGGGGCCTCCAAAGATGGAAGCCAGAGGCTGGGATCACATTCCAGACTCTTTGTGTAAGGGGTGACAGGAAACAGAGGTGATATTTATGATCAACATTTTATGCTCTCTTTGGGAAAAGGGGCATAGACTCAAATCTGGCTACTTCCTGTGGGCATGGGGCTACTTGCAGGATGGGAGAGCTGAGTGTTGGTGGGTTCACCCTCAGTGAGAGGAGTGGTTGGAGAAACATCCTGTTTACTGTCATCCCAGAGACACCAGACATCTGTTTCTTGAGGGAGATGAGAGGCAGGTGACTAGTAGAAAAATACTGTTATTACCCATCTTGTTTGTATCCCCAAAGATGAGTGTGCAAGGATGAGGAGCAGGTAAACACTTTATTGTGGCATCTTGGAAAACAGGAGGGTGGAAGGTCTTAACTACTGGACAGACCAAGTATCCTGAGCAGGTACCCACTTGAGCCTTGATAAATGATACCAGCATGGATGTTCTAGGAAGTTGGCAGCTGAGGGGGTGGTAAGGATTACCATGTGAGGTCCTGTTCACCAAGGTTCAAGAGATCTAGGAGCTAGCTATTTGAGGAATACTCTGTCTCCTGGGGAGAGCGGGGCAGGTTTAGGGGCACTAGGGTTTACTGGTGTGGGGGTAGACAACTGACACAATGTAAATGGAGAAGGGACCTCAGAAGGGAGAGGTAGGATAGATACCCCACCTGTGGAGGAGTTTGAACTGGGAGGTGATGGCTAAAATGAAAGGGCCTGTTGTAAAGCAGCTCAAAAGGTGAGTGAGGGCAATGAGGAGAAGGGAGGGAGGGCCAAGATAATCTGAGTTCAATGGAGAGTCTGATTAGCTGTTGTTTGATGGGTCCTTTGGCCCTCTCCACCTTTGCCAAGGATTGTGGATGGTAGACTATGTGGAATTTCCAGGAGATGTTGAGAGCTTCCGATACAAGCTCCATGACACTGGAAGTTAAGACGGGTCTGTAGGATTAAGACAGCCCCTTTAGGGGGCGGGGTTTGCCTCGGGCGTATGCCTGCCGATAAATGGGCATGCGGCTCAGCGGCTCGGCCCTTTTTTTCCCCGCCCTACCTCCTGTACTACGCTGGAACTTTGGTTCTGTAAGTTTATCATTAAAGTGGTAAATATTCTTTGATATCTGCATTGCATTTATTTTGCGCGGATACACGGGTTCATTGTACATCAGGATGGTACGTAGAATACCTAGTGGAGGAATGATGTGGTCTAGGAGCAATTAATTTGGCCTTTTGTGAGGAGTTCCCATTGGCAGGTGGGTCGCTTCAACTGTGTTAGTGTAAGTGACCACTGCATACACTGCCTGGCAGTTCTTTGATTTATCTATAAGGGAACTTCGATCAACAAACAGGGTGAGTTGGGGATCTGTAAGTGGCTGGTTTAGAAGACCTGGTGGGCTGGGCTGAGTTGAGGTTAAAGCCTCTAGAGCCTCTGGGCAAGAGTCAGAGGAGGTACCAGAGGGGGAGGGAGCAGGAAGAAGCAGGACTGGAGGTCAAAGTAATTTGGGGGATTTTCTAGAAATAGTAAGTGAAAAGCCTGGACTCGTGAAGGCTAAGGGAGAAAGAGAGAGAGAGAGAGAGAGAGAGAGAGAGAGAGAGAGAGAGAGAGAACTGTCTCAGAAGGTCGGAGAGGAGGTGGGTGGAATATACCATGACTGGCCCAGACAAAGTTATCTTGAGAGCTTCCTGAGCAAGTTCAGCTGCATCTGCCAAGGCTCTCAGGCATGGTTGCTATCCACAGACAATGAGGTCTAGCTGTTTGGATAAAAAGGTGACAGCCTGATTCAAAGGCCCAGCCTGTTGGGTTAGAATTCCTGTGGTCACTCCTGACCTCTCATCTGTATAGAGGTGGTAAGGTTTTGTGAGGTCTGGAAGAGCAAGAGCAGGGGCTGTTAGAAGGGCATCTTGCAGTAGAGAGAAGTAGCAGTGGATGATGGCTGGGTGGGTGAGAGGCCCCGTGGGGGTCTCTTCGGTTGCCTGGTAAAGAGACTTGGCAAAGTTATGGATCCAATGGTGGAAGAACCCTCACAGGCCCCAATATGAAAGGATTTGGGACCCTGTGGTTGGAGGCTATAAATCCTGCAGGTCCTGGACCCTCTCAGAGGTGAGGGTCTTAGATCCTAGGCTATTGAACACCCAAATATACCACTGTAGGAGAACACAGATGAGTCTTAGTTGGTGAGACTTGATGTGCCAGGGATCCAAGGAAGTTCAGAAGTACAGAGGTGGCCTTTTGGGACAGAGACAATGTAGGATGGCAGAGAAGTAGGTCATCGATGTACTGAAGGAGTGTGCTAGAACCCGCGTCAAAGTTTCAGAGATCTAGAGCTAGAGCTTGGCCCCCAAAATGGCTGCTGTCTCAAAAACCCTGAGGGAGAACAGTCCATGTAAGCTGTCTGCAGGACCAGGAGTCAGGGTCCTCCAGGGACCTGAAGGCAAAGAAGAAGTATGAGCCAGGGTGTAAAGGGACAGTAAAGAAGGCATCTTCTAGGCCCAGAACAGTAAAGTAGAAGGTGGTAAGAGGGACATTAGACAAGAGATTATATGGGTTGTTAACCAGTTGGTGAACTGGAATGACTGCCTCATTTATGAGTCAGAGGTCTTGAACCAGGTAAGCCCTAGAGGGCTTACACACAGGAAGAACTGGAGTGTTTCAGGGTGATTTGATAGGAATTAAAAGTCCTCAGTATAGGAGATGGGGTGATAATAGGCTTAAGACCTCAGTGGTGGGTGTCAGAAATAGGAAACTGGGGTCTGGAAGGGAAGGATGAAGGGTCTTTAAGGAGAACTAAGACTGGCTGGTGGTGATTAGTAGTCACAGGAGTGTAAGTGTCCCATACTTGGGAATCTACTGGATCAGGAAGATTAGGGACAGAACAGTCTGGGGTAGGAACCTGTGAGGCTTTTAAAGTGAGATGAAAGTGTGACTCAGGAGAGTATGTGGGGGCCAAAGTGAGTGTGGCCCCAAAGCAGCTGAGAATATCTCACCCCAGTAGAGGTGCAGGGCAAGCAGGTATAACTAGGAAAGAATGAGAGAAAAATCGCCCTGCAAGAATGCAGGGCAGTGGCAAGGTTTTAATTGGGAAGGAATTGGCCCTGTCTACCCCAATAATTTAAGTTGGTGAGGGGAACTTAAGGCTCAAGTGAGATGGTAAAACAGAGTAGGTAGCTCCTGTGTCCAAAGAAAAGCAATGGACTTACCCGCTACCTGCAGCATTGCCCTAGGCTTGGAGAGGGCGATGGGAGTCACCAAGTCCAGGCTGTGTCAATCCTCCGCAAAACTGAGAAGTTCGAAGGCTGGCACAGTCTTACTTGCTGATGTTGGTGAGGCTGGACTTCTGTGGCATAGCATAGAGGATAAGCCTACACAGGGGCAATGTGATTTCCAGTGTCCAGCTTGCTGGCAGATAAGGCATGGCCTTGTAGGAGGTCCAGGGCAATATTGTGCCAAATGGCCATTTAGACCACATTTGAAGCAGCCTGCTGGTGAGGTTGTCTTAGGCTGAGCTTTGGTGGTATGGAGCCTTGTGGTTGATGTCCCTTGTCCCTGCTTCTGGGAGTCCTAGTGGCCTCAGGGCAGCTGCTAGAGCTTAATCTTGGAGCTTTGCCCCCTGTTGTAGCCTTGTCTGTCAGGAAGACTCAGCTGTTTCTTCTCGGACATTAAAATCTTTAAAGGCCATTTTCACCAATTCCTGTATAGGGGTTTGGGGGACCTTTCTCAGCCTTCTAAAACTTTTTTCCTAATATCTGGTGCTGACTGAGAAATAAAATGGGTAGCCAGGATTCCGCTGGGGAGGATGGGTCAAATCTGGTATATTGGACCATGGTCTCTTGTAATCAGTTTAAAAAATTGGGTGTGTTTTCATCAGCTAGCTGTGTGTTCTCTCAAAGTTTGTCAAAATTAACTCTTTTCTCTGAGACCATCTCCATACCCTGAAGGAGACAATGAAGCATGATGTCCCACCTCTGTCAGCTGGTCTGGCTAGGGTGGTAATCCCAGTGTGGTTCTGTGGCTGGCACAGCCACTTCCCCCACAGGGACTGTACTGTCTACTAGATAAGCCTGGTCTGCATAGTGTCTTGCTGCTGCCTGAATTCTACTTTGCTCTTCAGGAGTGAGAGTAGAAGCTTTGATGATATAGAAGTCATGCAAGGTTAGATCATAGGCCTGAGACAGATTGCAAAACTCTTTAATATAAACAGAAGGATTAGCAGAAGAGTAACCTAGCCACTTTTCTATCTGAGAGAGATCTGGAAGAAAAAAGGGAACATGGACTTTAAGAATGCTTTTATAATTTTTTTTTAAAAAAATACTTCAAGATCCCCGGCAGCAGTAGGCAGCAGAAATGCTGTGGGTCCCAAATGGTGATAGCGGGCCATGTGGCAGCAGACAGCAGACCCTGAGAGCAGCGAGTCCCAGGCAGGGCTGGTCCCTGAGCAGTGGCTGGTCCCAGGCAGGGAGACACATGGTGGGTGGGCAGGAGACAGAGACATGGATAGACACGACATGCAGAGTGAGGTTGAATATTTATTTAGGGGGTTATGAAGGGGGAAAGGAGAAGAGGGACAGAGAGAGAGAGAGAGAGAGAGAGAGAGAGAGAGAGAGAAGGAGAAAGAGAGAGAAGGAGAAAGAGAGAAGGAGAAAGAGAAGGAGGGAAGCGCAGAAGTGGGGAGAGAGGCAGAAGCGAAGCTGCCTCTCCGAGAGAAAAGAGAAAGATGGGAAAGAGAGCAAGCTCAGGTAGGAAGCTGAAGATCAGCCTGCCTCAGTAGATGGGGGAGGGAGTGGGCGTGGCTTGTCTCTTAAAGAGACAGAAAACCACAACAAATGCCAATGGCTTTAAGAATGCCATTGACTCCTGCTACTTCCCAGAGAAGGCAGAGAAGGTCAAAGTTATGGTGAAATCTGGTATGGAAAGAAATGGGGGAAGATTGGGAGGGGTTAGCCCAGTGCATAGAGGGGGTGCAAGGGTAGGGAGATGTGGTAGGGGAAAGGGGAAGAGTAGAAGGTAGCTAGGGAGAAAGTTGACCTTGGACTTCTGGTTTGGCTGGGAAGTAGCTGGAGTCAATGGTAGGGGTGGATAAGGAGAGGAATGTGGAGAATGTTGCTCCACAGGAGGGGGTTGGGTAGTAAGGGTTTGATGGAGTGGGAGAGGGGCCAGTGCCTCTGGCTGCACTGTCCAGCAGGAGCTATCAGGGTCCCAATTCCCGGATGGGTGGGAATCTGGAGGTGAATGACCCTAGCTTCCAGAACCAGTACTGCAAGACACTAGCTACTGAGGGAGGGGCGCCATGCACATATGACAGTTCTGTCCATTTGTCTTCATGGTGACAAAAGTCCCAGAGGACAGTAAACTCAAGGGTTCCCTCTGGTGGCCATTGTGCCCCATTGTCAAGGTCATATTGAGGCCAAATGTTAGTGCATAGAGAAATTAACTGCTTGGGACAGATTGTATTGGAGAGTCCCAATTTACAAAGATTTTGTAAGAGGCAGCCCAGGGGCAATAACGGATCTGACTTTGAATTGTAAGCATCCATTTTAAAAGTTTATGTCCAATTGTGTGGCTCCGGTCTATCATAGCATCCACTAAGACAATCTTTGGGCCAAAAAAAAAAAAACAAAAAAAAAACAAAAAACAAAAAACAAAAAACGGGGCTGTGAAAATTGAATGTTAGGCATCCCTGGCCAAGCAATCTTCATCTCAGCGAAAGCCCAACTTTTCACCGCTAGGGTCAGACTTCTGGTGCGGACCACGACTTCAGTGAAAGCCCAAAAAGCAAATGGGTCATCCTAAACCCTAATAATATAGACAAAAAAAAAAGACTCACCAAGACAAAGCTGTCTAGCCTGGAAGCTGGTTTTAGCCTGGTGAAGATTGTCAGGGGTGGGGAGGGGACTAGGGTGTCTCCAACATATGGCCTTAGTACCGTGGGAAAACAGTCCCCCCATGGGATCTCCAAGATGTTAGGAATATTTCCTAACCGTGCCTCTTCATCAAAGCAAAATAATTCCAATCAGACCAAATCAGAGCAAATTAAAAGATATCCAGCTTTAATTAGATGCCTGCACTCTCAGGTGTCCCCGAGGGAAAATGGAAAGCCCCCAACACTACTACCAGATAGGAAGAGGGAAAACCATGTGTTTATTTTCTGGGGAGCAGTTTAAATAGCCTGTGGGAGTGGTCTTGACCTTTCTTGGGGATGGGTCAAGAATTGGCAGGCTACCTTGACCCTTCCTGGGAAGGGGTCAAGGTTCTAAGGGGAGGCTGGAGGCTGGGATTACATCCTTTATTTTGAATTTGTGTTAGAATGATAATTCCCCCTCTGCTACTAACTCAGCTTTCAAAAGCCTATTTACCCTCCCAGTGTCTCTCAGACTTCCAGCTGGATCCTGGCATAACGTTAGGTAAGCCTTTGCATGGGACATTTCTGTTTTCAATAGTAATCATCTGTAGAGATTTCACATATCTTTGAAAAAGTGAGGCTGCTACCCCTGAGAGACTAGGATGTATGAATTCAGGGCAGTCCTGGGAAAACATGGAACTTTCCAGTCACCCTTTTATAATCAAGGGACCACATTAAGCACCATGAAGTCTGGCCTGACATCTGGGGTGGGGGGTCTGGCAATTTAACTCTGCATTTTGGCCTTCTGCATCATGTAGGACACACAATCCTCCTTTAATTGCAAGCCTGGTACATTGTTTGAGGAACAATAAGAGATCTGTTGAAACCTCATTGATTCCTTTACAGTGGGAATTAAAAATGAAGATTCTTGTGGGCTTGGAACATGTAGGTGTGAGTTTGTCATGTTGAAAGAAAGGAAAGTAGTTAATTGATATTGGGTCCTCCTCTACAGTATTGAGATGCCCGCCTCTCTCCTACCATTCCTAACTAGAGGGCTAAGACTCTCCTGCCCAGTTTCTCACTTTCTGATGTCCTTTTTCTTTTGCTACCTTTTTAAAATTAAGTCGTTGGTTATCATACAAAACTATCACACATTTTCATATGTATATCATTATACTTGGTTCTCATGCCCCTCCCCCACTGCTCCCATTTTCCCTCTCCCTCTTGCTAGCCCCCTTCCTTCCTCAGAGTAGATTCTCCAACTGCTTTCATGACACATATTCCATTACCCTCTCTTGTCTACCCCCTCGATTGTTTTGCTGCTTGTTTTTCCTTTCAATTTGTTAAGATGCTGAAATCTGCTTTGTGTGATTTATGAAGAAACTTGAAGCGATCAGTTTGGTAGTGCATTAAAATTCCTCAGGTTGGAGAGCATGGCCAGTCTGTCACACTGTCTGCAGGGGACTGGATGGGAATCTGAGCAGCTAGCGCCAAGTCATAAGGAGCTTGTGTTGAGTTATTAAACACTTGTGGTAAAGCTGCTTATTGTTAATTCCCTGGTGCCCTGCTGAAGCGATAGGCTAAAATCAGATCGGATTAGATCAGAGAGCCTGGGAGCCAGCCTTTGGAGCAGATTCATTTAATCAATAAAGAGACCTTCTGAGGGGGAGGAGGGATCTGGGCTCTGTTGGCTGGCTAGGGATTAAGATCCCATGTGTGGAAAGTTGTGGGAAAACCCCCCAGCAATTTTACTGTATGTATTGCGCCCCTCTTTTACAGAGTGTAATTCTCTTCTCAAAGGCTGTAGTTCACTAATGGATATACATATATATGTATAGTCTTAAAGAAACATATTTATACATATATATTTCTTTAAGATTTTATTACTCCAATAAACAAGATTTTTTTTAAAGAATTAAAAAAAAATTCTGCTCTACAAAAATATTTCAGCCAAAACAATTCAGGTTTAAATGATTCCCCAGGAAACACTGTGTGAGTTAATCTGCAAAATTCCTGTTGTCCCTTTGTGAAAAGAAATGTTTGGGAAGGCCTCATTTTCTTACAAGATTTGTAATCTTCCCTGCCTACCTTCCAACCCACCCACCATGTGCTTCACACACAACTAACAGGTAAACTGAGGCATATTCTCTCATCTCCTACTCTGGCTGTGCCGTACCACAATATGGACTTGCAAGTAAAGTAACGGTGGCAAACATTAGAAAGTTAGCCGTGGAAAATGAGGAGAAATGAAGAACAGCATAAATGAAGACGGTAAGTCCCTCAGTGGTTATTGGTCTTAATGGTGTTATAAAAATGATGTCTACTTTTACCAGGAATAATTTATATTCTGAATTAAATAAGGACGTGTACATATAAATCCATTCCATAAAACTTAATTTTCCATCTAGATGTGCTGATGACTCAGGGCCAGCATACCTTTACCGTTTGCTAATTACTGCAGGATGGTTTAACACTATTTTCCAAATCAGCATGCATGCAGAAAATGACTGCAATCCAATTTGACACATTATTAGTGATGATTATTGTCATAGATAAATTAGATTGAACAGAAAATAACCTTCATCCTTAGCATGTTTTAGCTCTCAGAATTAATGTGATTTGGTGAACACATATAAATAAAGATCTGATGAGTCCCCGCTGACTGCAGGGCCTGCTGCTGCTGGAGTGTATCAATTTCATGCAGATGATGAATTCCTTAAGCATTCAACGATAATCATGCTTGATTTGACAAGACTTTCTCATGCTATTTTAGGGCCTTAATTTTCTGTGAAGTTCTGTCAAGTGCTCATCAAGCACCCACTTATCTCCGTATCTTAACCCGGCAGCCAATCACAAGGTTTCCTAACAGTACAGCTACAAGGGCTGGTCCATTAATATTCAAGTCACCTGACTGTCCAAGGAGAGAAACCAATCAATAGCTGATTAACATTCAGATCACATGATTCCCAAGGAGAGTAAATGAGTTACACAGTAAGACATCAAACAAATTTTCATCTTGAAAGAGTGATTGCTTTTTCTGCTGCTGTGATGTTTGTCAAATTCGCTCTAGCCTTGTCCAATTAAGCTCCATGAGCTGAATTAATAATGAGGATCTGTGAGCGCCATGCCAGTGTGAGAGCTCCGAGTGGCTATGGAATAAAAACTGCTAAAGAAATTCCTAGAATGATTGAAAAATCACATCTGGATAACTAGAATAATTGCTTTTGCAATTCTGATGCAGCTTTGTAAGCTCCTGTGCAAAATATGAACTGGTGGATGCTGGGATGTGGAGCTGGTGTTAGACTTCAAAGGCGAATATGGTTTTAAGTTTCATTAAACTTAGATTTTAATGGCATTACACAAATATGTCTTAATTGGATTATTATTTTTGACCATAGTAATAAATTTCATTTGCATACTTGGTTATATTCTGGGGCATTATAGAAATATAAACTCAAGATTTTTACCTGATTTTTAGAAGATGAGAAGCTGGCCTTATTCTACATTCTGGTATTCTAGGTGAAGAAAAGACAGAGAATGTGTGTTGGGGTCCTTATGGTTGACTCATTTTATTAACATTAAGAAATCAGTAAATTAAATTGGTTTTATCATGTAAAAGGTATTTGTAAGCCTAATGGGAATTTTCATGAAAAGGCAGGTGCTGTCTCTCTGCTGATAGCCAAGGACAGCTTTCCGGCAGTTTCAGGGACGTTCGGCTCAGTCACTATGCCAGTTGTACCTCACCATTGATGCACTGTTAAACTCAGGTGACAAGTTTAGAATAGAAATCCTATGAATAACAAAGCTTTCATTCCTTCCCTAAAGGAAGTAAGACCTGACTAATGGTTTATTAGAATTATCAAAGAGTGTCAAATCCCTCTCAGTAAGTTCCAGAAGGAAATCAGCTAAATTCCCAAAGGCCTTTCTAAAACAATATAGTCGAATAAAAGGCGTTGGGCTTTCTGGAAAGAGTGTAAGAGCAGTTATAGTGAGAAGAAATCAATCTAACTGTGTCAGGAGGCGATGTCTATGCATGCAGTTAATAGCTCTCTTAATGGGACTTCTTGGCTTGGTGATTCCCATACAGGGAAGAAAGGGAGATGTGGAACACAGGGTGGGCAAAGGGCCGTAAGTCAATTCCCGGCACTGTTAGTCAAGGGTAGAAATTTCAAAGACAGAAGAAATGAATTTAAAGTACCTGCAAGGGGAGGAAGGGGAGGTGAATCTTGCTCTTAGCAGGAGGAGGGAACAAAGGTGGGAAAGGAATGACTGCTAGTCCAAACTGCATCATCATCGCGTGATTAAAACTGACTGTCTCAAGAGCAAGGGACTCCATTTCCCAAGAGCTGTTTGCTCCAGATTAGGCCCAAAGAAGGGCATTTTACAGACGTATTTGTTTAAAAATGAAAACAAAAAAAATGTATAAACTGGGGATCCCAACTACTAAGGCTCAAATTGAATCTCAGACACTTATGAAAATATTCTAAACTGATCTGAAAACACTCAGTGCCCAAGGTAAATTAAAGTTTAAAGGCTAGTCTTTTGAATATTTAATCCCCAGCTCAGCCTCAAAGGCTGTTCACATTCCACATCTGCCCACACACAGCAATGGAGCCCTTCTTAGAAGAACCCACTTCCTGATACTTAAGACCCATGGAAGGAAAGGTGGCTCCAGGTTGTCCCCAATCAGTTTAGAGGGCTCTGAAGAAAAGATTATTCCACTTTTGGCATATCTTTACATAATTAATAGTTTTCCATGCAAGTTATTGTTTGCCTTAATTGTTGTTTCAACAGCTGTTTTCATTAAATTGTAAAATCCGCTGTGTCTAATCCTTTGAGCTCAGTATTGACAAGAAGAAATGCCCAGAGCTGCTTTGGGAGAAGAAATCCCTGCCAAGCTGGGACACCATCATGAAGTTGCTTGAAAAATAGGGCCTTCATTGGGACTGGTTGTGTTGCTAATCCATTAGGCATTTCAAAAGAGCCATGCCCTGCACCCTTATGGCTAAATTGACCCAACAACCAATCAATGCCTTTATTTGCTGAGTGGCTGCCCCTGAAGGATCTCATAGCCGGGTCCAAGCTGTAATCAAAGTCTCCATCAGTGCTGGGGCCCAGATGACACAAATAGCCAAACTTTGAACGTGGCTGGCCTGGGGCCAGTCACACCATTTTGAAGATACAAAGAGGCTGTGTTGCACGATGGAATTCATTTTCTTGTTTACTTCCTCCAGAAACAAGAGCATCATCAGCAGGCCCAGTGCTTCGGATCAGACCACGGAGTTGTTGACAGAAGCTTGGCGAGGCTCGACAGCTTTCCACATGAAATGCTGGCTTTCTTCTCATACACCCCCTACTGTTTGTGTCTCTGCCAATTGTAGCACATCAGAGCGGCCATTGAGATAATGACCGCGAAGTCTCTCGATACACTTTGATGAAGTGTAACATTTTTTTTAAAGCATTTCTGTCTGTGCCAGAATGATGGAGGCAGCTGACTAAAAGTCTCCCCATCAAAATCAAGGCTGATGAACAGCAGGCAGAGAGGCATAGCCCTCCCCAGAGGAGACTTTCAGTCAAAGCATCCTTTCTCTGTTTGCTCACCACGGCCTTTGCTTCAAAAGTACCTTTGTTTCAAGACGAATATACATCCGTGGCTACTTCAGTCGCCAACACTTTAAAATTCTTTTTCTTCTACCAAATCCCAGAAAATTACAGGGAATGATCCCTTTCTGCCAGCTCCTTATTTAATGGTATGGAAAATAATCCCCGGTTAACAACTTTGTCTCAGCTGGGAAAAACAGAAATACTTTACAAGCTCCAGTCAGAGACTGATCCTAGACTTGGGCCATTTGGGATTTCTTTACTAGGACCAGGATTAGCATCAGGTTAAACAAAAGGGATTATGCACCAACCAGAAGCAAAATTAAGACACTAATAACCTAGATGAAGACTGTGAGATTCTTTGGGGAAAAAATATGTTTTATTTTTTTCAGACATCATGTCTTACATTTACTGAGCACTTGTGGTCACCTAGGGATAGTATCAGAAGAGACAGATTGAGAAACGTAGGCCCAAAAGAGGACACTGAGGACAGGAAATGTCACTTAACCATACTCCAAAGATCTGGGAGTAGGCAAGCATGTTCTGCATGAGTACCCGCTTAAAAGACTGCCCATCTCTGGCCACCTCATGTCCATTCAATAAGCACACTTACAGCTTACTAAATGGCTCTCAGGCAGAGAAGAGAGAACAGTTTATGGTTTAATCGGTAAAGGAAAGAATAAGATAACATTAATTTACAGCTTCCCTTTCAAGGAAGGTATTAACTAGACCACATCCTCTCCTGCAAGTTAATATATGTAAACGTCAGAAAGGGGGGTCAAGTATGAAAAGAGTTGGAGGGAGGCTTGGCTGTCTCAGTCTTACTCAGGTTGCAACGCTAAATATGTCCCACCCTACAGAAGATGGCAACAAAGGCTAGGATTGTCGGAATGGCGCTATTAAAGAGCTGCCTAGGCTTAAGTAAATTTATATATAAAGGGCAGTACAATTCACTTTCCTTTAGAATATTGCCTTTATATAATAATCCATATTTCTGAGATCAGCAATGCATGCCAGATCAGGGATAGAAAATTCTAAGAGTGAAGGTAAATAAAGTCAGGGGCATGGAAATAATGATAAAAACACTTGTACATATTTCAACTTTGATTCCCTATGCTTGTAATCCCAGTAGTTGAGCATCTGGAATAAGAGGATTGCTATGAATTAAAGAACAGCCTGGGCTACAGAGTGAAACCGTGAGACTGCGTCACAGGAAAACAGAACAAAACATAGCAACAGAACGCTTTTGCTTGAATGTGGAAATGAAATGACTACTTCCCAAAGTCCACCCCTTATTGTGACAGCAGAGCAAAGGTGCACATGCTGCCAAGAGGAAGCCACAGGGCTTTCCTGCCGCTTGCTGAAGAAGATATAGTTCAAGAGTCAGGTCAGGCTCAGTGTGAGTCAAGTCAGTTTTCTTTTAATTGTAACATATATTTGTATTTTAAAATGGAATATTACAGCAAATCCAAGTGTTATATAAAAATTTGGAGGCTATATTTGTCACATGAGCCCTTGTAAAGACCAGGACAAAGATGCTGAAGGGCGGCAGAAGTGCTACTTTGCCTTTTCTACATTCTTCAGGAAGATATTCAGAAAATAGGAAAGAAATCAGAGTTCTTCTTTTCCTGTAGTCTGAGGGTGTCTCCCTCCTACCACTGTGGAGGAGAAGGGTGTGACTTCCTGCTGGGTCTATGTGTCTCCCTTTGTTGAAGAGGGAGAGCCTTCCAACTATAGTGGTTTGGATGGATGAGAAATTTCCTCCACAGGCTTTCACATAGACAGCTTGGTCCCCTGATGTTAGATCTTTTTATCTTCTTTGAGTTTGTCTGAATCTTTAGGGAGTTGAACCTGGGGTATGTCCTCGAAAGATATCTTATTCCAGGCTTTCTCCCTCCTCTCTTTCCTTTCTTTTTCCTTCTCTTCAACTGCTTCTTGGCTACTGTGAGATGGAACAATTTTCCTCTATAACACATTCCTGTTTATAAGAGGTGTATAGCTGTAGAACCAGCATTCCACAGACTAAATCCTCTGGAATGTTAAACCAAAAATAAACCATTTCCTCTGTTAAATTATTTTTTTAAGTTATCTGCCATGGTTATTTTTCCTGAACTAAATTTGTGGAAGAAAAAGGGTGGGTATTTATTTATTTATTTTTTTCTTACAGCCCCTCATTTAGGGAAATCAAGGCAGGGAATTAAGACAGGAATTTGGGGGCAAGAACTGGAGCAGAGCCCATGATGAACACTATTTTATTGCCTTGTTCTCCCTGGCTTTCTCAGCTACCTTTCTCCTGCAGCTCAGGTCCATCCTCAGGACCATAGTATGTTGGGTCCTCCTACATCAATTGGTAATTAATAAAACATCCTACAGGCATTCCTATGTATCAATTCAATGGATAAAATTCATTTGAGGGGCCCTCTTCCCAGGTGTACCAAATTGATAATTGATGTTAACTATGGCAGGAATAAAATTCTGATTGACATACCCTGTTTGGTAGTTATCCTCTAACATGACTTGCAACAATTCCCACCTGTTGCAATCCATCCCTGTATGTTTCCTCTGTCTCTGAGACCGCCTTTGTTTTAGTGAATCAATGTCAGAAATCATTGGATTCAGTTTTAAGATAAGATAAATACACAAAGACTGAATCCAATCTTGGTCCTGCTGCTTTTATCTCTCTGATGTGTATTCTCTTGTCTTTCTTTCCTTCTTTTCTCCTTCTCTCCCCTCTATGTGCCTGCTACTTTCTTCCTAGTCACCAAGAATCCCAACCCAAGTTGCCAGGGAGGGCCTAGTGCTTAAGAAACCATATAGAACATAATGAATGAAGTTCTATGGAAGAGCATGGAATCATGTAATTAAGCTTCTCTATGGCCCCTTGCTATAGTGGAGTCTGAAATGACACCTCCAGTGACACCTTGATGGTGACAGCTTGTAACTCTGAGCTACAACCACCCACCTAAACTTGCTTTTCCCTTCTTAAGTTTTATATATGTATAAATCTATGATTTGATTTTTGAGATGAGGTTCCACTGTGCAGTACAGGGTGCCTTCAAACTTATAACAATCCTGCTTTAGCGTTATAGATGTTTATTGCTTTACTTAATAAGTTTCAAGGTACTTTGATATTGGCAATGTATTATTTAGTGGAAAATAGATGCAACTAGAGATATCCATATTAAATGAATTAGGCCAGTCTCAGATTGACCAATGTAGTGTATTTTATATCAGCCCATAGGTTTTATGATGATGTATAAAATCGTATATGTATGTATGTATGTATATACATATGGCTATATGCATGTATTTATGTATGTGTCAAATGAAAGTAGAAATAAAACTGTCTAGAGAAACAAAGGAGACTATAAAGGGGTGAAAATAGGAAGAGTAGCGTCGTATGTGAAGGGCCATGCTCACCATTTGATACATACATGTACAACAGTTTAAAAAATTAAAATCTAAAGGGTTGAGTGGAGATATCCTACATGGGTGGGTTAGCCTGCTCCTAGAATGATATAGAGAGGGCAAAGACCTCCAAGGTCCTTGCTCCAAGGAAGGACCAAGGCCCTCCCCACTATATTCAGGCTGATCCAGGTATCCATCCAAGGAGCCTGGGTTCCAAAAAGTTAGTTAAAGAAGCAGGGACAAATCATGTAAATGGATGGAACTAGAATAAAGCCATCTGTACTGAGGTAACTCATACTTAGAAAGATGAACATGGTATGTACTCAAAAGTTAATGAGCCAATAGTCCATGACCCTAGAGAAGCTAAGTAACAAGGTGAACCCTAAGAGAAACATATATAGATCTCCCTGGGAAGGGAAAATAGATAAGATTTCCTGAGAAAATTGGGAGCATGGGTGTGGGGGAGAAGGGGAGGAGGAGGGGGAAGGGGAAAAAGGAAGAGAACTTGAGGGAATGGGGCAGTTGAGATGGGGGAAGGACAGAGATGGAGAACAAGGAAAGAGAGATTTTGATTGAGGGAGCCATTATGGGGCTATCAAGAAACCTGCCACTAGAGAAATTTTCAGGAATCCACAAGGATGACCCCAACTAAGACCCTAAACAATAGTAGAAAGGGTGCACAAACTGACCTTGCCTTATAGTCCCTACTAATATGACTATTTTAAATGTCACCATAGAACTTTCATCCAGCATCTGATGGAGACAGGGGCAGAGACCCATAGCAGAGCACTGGGCTGAACTTCCAAAATCCAGCTGAAGAGTGGGAGGAGTGGGAATATGAGCAAAGATGTCAAGACAATGATGGGGACACCCACAGAAACAGTTTACGGGAGCTTATGGGAGCTCACCAACTCTGGCCCGACAAGAAAGGAACCAGAATAGGATCAAGCTGGGCCCTCTGAATATGGGTGACAGTTACATGGCTGGGGCAGACTGCAGGGCCTCTGGCAGTGGTACCAAATCCTGAATTTCAATGCCATTCATATGCAGTTTTAATTTTGGTCTCTTTTCCCTTATAGCAGTTTGCCAAAGTATTGGTTTCCTTGTCTCCCCTGAGCTTTTTGTTGTATTTATAGAATTTGTTTTGTCTTTGTTCACATCTCGTGCACTGTGGTTTTAACAGTAGATATGAAGTCTTTTAATTGCACTTTGGAGGAGTTTCAAGTCTCTTACCAACCCTAAGATGGTTCCCTTAATTAAGTTATGTGATTCCCTGCTCCTCTATCCAACCTTGTTTTATCCCTAATCATCGTGTTTCCCCAAGTTCCCCCCATTCTCCGCTTCTCACTTTTCTCTCCCCTTCTCCCCTTACCCCCATCCCACCCCACCCCCAAGATTCCAATTTTTTGCCCAGCAATCTTGTCTATTTTCCATATCAGGGATAATAACTATATGTTTTTCTTTGGGTTCACCTTCTTATTTAGCTTTTTTAGGATCACAAATTATAGACTCCGTGACTGTTATTTATGGCTAGAAACCAATAATGAGTGAGTACATTCCATGATCCTCTTTTTGGGTCTGGCTTACCTCACTCAGGATAGTGTTTTCTACATCCATTTGCATGCAAAATTCGAGAAGTCATTGTTTTTTATGGCAGAGTAGTACTCTAATGTGTATATATTCCACACTTTCTTCATCCATTCTTCCATTGAAGGACATCTAGGTTGTTTCCAGGTTCTGGCTATTACAAACAATGCTGCTATGAACATAGTTGAACAAATGCTTTTGTCATATGATCGGGCATCTCTTGGGTATATTCCCAAGAGTGGTATTGCTGGGTCCAGGGGTAGGTTGATCCCGAAATTCCTGAGAAACCGCCACACTGATTTCCAAAGTGGTTGCACAAGTTTGCATTCCCACCAGCAATGGATAAGGGTACCCCTTTCTCCACAACTTCTCCAGCAAAGGCTATCATTGGTGTTTTTGATTTTAGCCATTCTGACAGGTGTAGGTGGCTCACACCTTTAATCCCAGCACTCGGGAGGCAGAGAGAGGCAGATCTCTGTGAGTTCGAGACCAGCCTGGTCTACAAGAGCTACTTCCAGGACACGCTCCAAAACCACAGAGAAACCCTGTCTCGAAACACCAAAAAAAAAAAAATGATATCTCAAAGTTGTTTTGATTTGCATTTCCCTGATCGCTAAGGAGGTTGAGCATGACCTTATGTATCTTTTGGCCATTTGAATTTCTTCTGTAAAGAATTCTCTGTTCAGTTCAGTGCCCCATTTTTTAATTGGGTTAATTAGCATTTTATTTATTTATTTATTTATTAAAAATTTCTGCCTCCTTCCCGCCCCCACCTCCCATTTCCCTCCCCCGATCAAGTCCCCCTCCCTCATCAGCTCTAAGGCAATCAGGGTTCTCTGACCTGTGGGAAGTCCAAGGACCACCCACCTCCATCCAGGTCTAGAAAGGTAAGCATCCAAACTGCCAAGGCTCCCACAAAGCCAGTACGTGCAGTAGGATCAAAAACCGATTGCCATTGTTCTTGAGTTCTCAGTAGTCCTCATTGTCCACTATGTTCAGCAAGTCCGGTTTTATCCCATGCTTTTTGAGACCCAGGCCAGCTGGCCTTAGTGGGTTCCCGATAAAACATCCACATTGTCTCAGTGTGTGGGTGTACCCCTTGTGGTCCTGAGTTCCTTGCTCGTGCTCTCTCTCTCCTTCTGCTCCTGATTTGGACCTTGGAATTTCAGTTCGATGCTCCAATGTGGGTCTCTGTCTCTGTCTCCTTTCACCATCTGATGAAGGTTAATATTCAGGAGGATGCCTATATGTTTGTCTTTGGATTCACCTTCTTATTTACCTTCTCTAGGATTGCGAATTATAGGCTCAATGTCCTTTATTTATGGCTAGAAACCAAATATGAGTGAGTACATCCCATGTTCCTCTTTTTGGGTCTGGCTTACCTCACTCAGGATAGTGTTTTCTATTTCCATCCATTTCTTTTTTTTTTTGTCTTTAATTTATTTATTTATTAAGGATTTCTGCCTCGTCCCCACAACCGCTTCCCATTTCCCTCCCCCTCCCCCGATCAAGTCCCCCCCCCTCATCTGCTCGAAGAGCAATCAGGGTTCCCTGACCTGTGGGAAGCCCAAGGACTGCCCACCTCTATCCAGGTCTCCTAAGGTGAGCATTCAAATTGCCTAGGCTCCCACAAAGCCAGTACGTGCAGTAGGATCAAAAATCCACTGCAATTGTTCTTGAATTCTCAGTATTCCTCATTGTCCGCTATGTTCAGCTAGTCCGGATTTATCCCATGCTTTTTCAGACCTAGGCCAGCTGGCCTTGGTGAGATCCCAATAGAACATCCCCATTGTCTTAGTGTGTGGGTGCACCCCTCGTGGTCCTGAGTTCCTTGCTCGTGCTCCGTCTCCTTCTGCTCCTGATTTGGACCTTGAGATTTCTGTCCGGTGCTCCCGTGTGGGTCTCTGTCTCTGTCTCCTTTCATCGCCTGATGAAGGTTAATATTCCTGAGGATGCCTATGTGTTTGTCTTTGGATTCACCTTATTTAGCTTCTCTAGGAACATGAATTATAGGCTCAATGTCCGTTATTTATGGCTAGAAACCAAATATGAGTGAGTACATCCCATGTTCCTCTTTTTGGGTCTGGCTTACTTCACTCAGGATAGTGTTTTCTATTTCCATCCATTTGTATGCAAAATTCAAGAAGTCCTTGTTTTTTACTGCTGAGTAATACTCTAATATGTATATATTCCATACTTTCTTCATCCATTCTTCCGTTGAAGGGCATCTAGGTTGTTTCCAGGTTCTGGCTATTACAAACAATGCTGCCATGAACATAGTTGAGCATATACTTTTGTTGTATGATAGGGTCTCTCTTGGGTATATTCCCAAGAGTGGTATTGCTGGATCCAGGGGTAGGTTGATCCCGAATTTCCTGAGAAACCGAAACACTGCTTTCCAGAGTGGTTGCACAAGTTTGCATTCCCATCAGCAATGGGTGAGTGTACCCCTTTCTCCACAACCTCTCCAGCAAAGGCTATCATTGGTGTTTTTTATTTTAGCCATTCTGACAGGTGTAAGGTGGTATCTTAAAGTTGTCTTGATTTGCATTTCCCTGATCGCTAAGGAAGTTGAGCATGACCTTAAGTGTCTTTTGGCCATTTGAAGTTCTTCTGTTGAGATTTCTCTGTTCAGATCAGTGCCCCATTTTATAATTGGGTTGATTAGCCTTTTACGGTCTAGTTTCTTGAGTTCTTTATATATTTTGGAGATCAAACCTTTGTCAGTTGCAGGGTTGGTGAAGATCTTCTCCCAGTCTGTGGGTTGTCTTTTTGTCTTAGTGACAGTGTCCTTTGCTTTACAGAAGCTTCTCAGCCTCAGGAAGTCCCATTTATTCAATGATGCTCTTAGTGTCTGTGCTGCTGGGGTTATACATAGGAAGTGGTCTCCTGTGCCCATGTGCTGTAGAGTACTTCCCACTTTCTCTTCTATCAGGTTCAGTGTGTTCGGACTGATATTGAGGTCTTTAATCCATTTGGATTTGAGTTTTGTGCATGGTGATAGATATGGATCTATTTTCATTCTTCTACAGATTGACATCCAGTTTTGCCAGCACCATTTGTTGAAGATGCTCTCTTTTTTCCATTGTATACTTTTATATTTCCATCCATTTCTATGCAAAATTTAAGAAGTCCTTGTTTTTTATTGCTGAGTAGTACTCTAATATGTGTATATGCCATACTTTCTACATCCATTCTTTCATTGAAGGGCATCTAGGTTGTTTCCAGGTTCTGGCTATTACAAACAATGCTGCTATGAACATAGTTGAGAATATACTTTTGTTGTATGATAGGACCTCTCTTGGGTATATTCCCAAGAGTGGTATTGCTGGGTCCAGGGGTAGGTGGATCCCGAATTTCCTGAGAAACCGCCACACTGCTTTCCATAGTGGTTGCACAAGTTTGCACTCCCACCAGCAATGGATGAGTGAACCCCTTTCTCCACAACCTGAAAAAGAGAGCATCTTCAACAAATTGTGCTGGCAAAACTGGATGTCAATCTGTAGAAGAATGAAAATAGATCCATATCTATCACCATGCACAAAACTCAAGTCCAAATGGATCAAAGACCTCAATATCAGTCTGAACACACTGAACCTGATAGAAGAGAAAGTGGGAAGTACTCTACAACACATGGGCACAGGAGACCACTTCCTACGTTTAACCCATGCAGTTAGTACTCTAACTTGAGTTCTTTATATATTTTGGAGATCAGACCTTTGTCTGTTGCAGGGTTGGTGAAGATCTTCTCCCAGTCAGTAGGTTGCATTTTTGTCTTTGTGACAGTGTCCTTTGCTTTACAGAAGCTTCTCAGTTTCAGTGGGTCCCATTTGTTCAATGTTGCCGTTAATGTCTGTGCAGCTGGGGTTATACATAGGAAGCAATCTCCTGTGCCCATCTGTTGTAGGGTACTTCCCACTTTCTCTTCTATCAGGTTCAATGTGTTCAGATTGATACTGAGGTCTTTGATCCATTTGGACTTGAGTTTTGTGCATGGTGATAGATATGGGTCTATTTTCATTATTCTACAGGTTGGCATCCAGTTGTGACAGCACCATTTGTTGAAGATGCTTTCTTTCTTCTATTGTATACTTTTAGCTGCTTTATCAAAAATGAGGTATTCATAGGTTTGTAGGCTAAAAACCGGGTCTTCTATACGATTCCATTGGTCGACTTCTCTGTTTTTATGCCAGTACCACGCTGTTTTCATTATTGTAGCTCTGTAATAGAGTTTGAAGTCAGGGATGGTAATGCCTCCAGAAGTTCCTTTATTGTATAAGATGGTTTTGGCTATCCTGGGTTTTTTGTTTTTCCATATAAAGTTGATTATTGTCCTCTCAAGATCTGTGAAGAATTTTGATGGGCCCTTGATGGGGATTGCATTGAATCTATAAAGAGCCTTTGGTAGATTTGCCATTTTTACTATGTTGATACTCCCAATCCAAGAGCAAGGGAGATCCTTCCATTTTCTGGTATCCTCTTCAATTTCTTTCTTCAATGCCTTAAAGTTCTTGTCAAATAGTTCTTTCACTTCCTTGGTTAGAGTTAGCCCAAGATATTTTATCCTGTTTGTGGCTATCATGAAAGGTGATGATTCTCTGATTTCCCTCTCTGCTTCCATATCCTTTGTGTATAAGAGGGTGACTGATTTTTTGGAGTTGATCTTGTATCCTGCCCCATTACTAACACTGTTTATCAGCTGTAGGAGTTCTTTGGTGGAGTTTTTGGGGTCGCTTATGTACACTATCATATCATCTGCAAATAACGACAGTTTAACTTCTTCCTTTCCAATTCGAATCCCCTTGATCCCCTTATGTTGTCTTATTGCTATTGCTAAAACTTCAAGCACTATATTGAAGAGGTATGGAGAGAGTGGACAGCCTTGGCGTGTTCCTGATTTTAGTGGAATGGCTTTGAGTTTCTCTCCATTTAATTTCATGTTCGCTGTTGGCTTGCTGTAAATAGCTTTAATTATATTTAGGTATGACCCTTGTATCCCTAATCTCTCCAAGACTTTTAACATAAATGGATGTTGAATTTTGTCGAATGCTTTTTCAGCATCTAATGAAATGATCATATGGTTTTTTTCTTTCAGTTTATTTATATGCTGGATTACATTGATAGTTTTTCGTATGTTGAACCAGCCCTGCATCCCTGGGATGAAGCCTACTTGATCATAATGGATAATTTTTCGGATGTGTTCTTGGATTTGATTTGCCAGTATTTTGTTGAGGATTTTTGCATCGATATTCATGAGTGAGATTGGCCTGTAGTTCTCTTTCCTGGTTGAGCCTTTGAGTGGTTTTGGTATCAGAGTAATTGTGGCTTCATAAAAGGAATTTGGTAATGACCCTTCTGTTTCTATATTGTGGCATACATTAAGGAGTATAGGTATTAGGTCTTCTTGGAAGTTCTGGTAGAATTCTGAATTGAAACCATCTGGTCCTGGGCTTTTTTTGGTAGGGAGGTTTTTGATAACCTCTTCTAATTCTTCTTGACTAACAGGTCTGTTTAGATTGTTCACCTGGTCCTGGTTTAACTTTGATATATTGTATTTATCTAAAAAAGTGTCCATTTCTTTTACATTTTCCAGTTTTGTGGCATACAGCCTTTTGTAGTAAGATCTAATGATTCTCTGAATTTCCTCTGTGTCTGTGGTTATGTCCCCCTTTTCGTTTCTGATCTTGTTAATTTGTGTGTTCTCTCTCTGCCATTTGATTAGTTTGGATAGGGTTTGTCAATCTTGTTGATTTTCTCCAGGAACCAGCTTTTTGTTTCTTTGATTCTTTGTATTGTTTTCTGTGTTTCTATTTTGTTGATTTCATCCCTCAGTTTGATTATTTCCAGTCTTCTACTCCTCCTAGGTGAATCTGCTTCTTTTTTTTCTAGAGCTTTCAGGTGGGCTTTTAAGTCTCCAATGTGAGCTTTCTCTGTTTTATTTAAGTGGGTACTTAGTGCTATGAACTTTCCTCTTAGGACTGCTTTCATAGTGTCCCATAAGTTTGAGTATGTTGTTTCTTTATTTTCATTGAATTCCAAGAAGACTTTAATTTCTTTCTTTATTTCTTCCTTAATCAGGTGTGGTTCTGTAGTTGACTGTTCAGTTTCCATGAGTTTGTAGGCTTTCTGGGGTTAGCATTGTTGTTGAATTCTAACCTTAATCCATGGTGATCTGATAATACACAGGTGGTTACTAATATTTTTTTTTAACTGTGGAAGTTTGCTTTGTTACTTACTGTGTGGTCAATTTTTGAGAAGGTTCCATGACCTGCAGAGAAGAAGGTATATTCTTTCCTATTTGGGTGGAATGTTCTATAGATGTCTGTTAAGTCCATTTGCTTCATTACCTCCATTAATTCTCTTATTTCTCTGTTAGGTTTCTGTCTGATTGACCTGTCCATTGGTGAGATAGGAGTGTTGAAGTTTCCTACTATTAGTGTGTGCGGTTTGATGGCTGCCTTGAGTTTTAGCAATGTTTCTTTTTCGTACGTGGGTGCTTTTATATTAGGGGCATAGGTATTCAGGATTGAGACTTCATCCTGATGAACTGTTCCTATTATGAGTGTAAAATGCCCCTCTCCATCAGTCAACTTTGTCAACAAAGTCAACTTTGTTAGAGATTAGTATGGCCACACCTGGTTGTTTCTTAGTTCCATTTGCTTGATAAGCCTTTTCCCAGCCCTTTACTCTGAGTAGGTGCCTGTCTTTGTGGTTGAGGTAGGCTTCTTGTAAACAGCAGAGTGTTGGATCCTGTTTTCATATCCAATCTCTTAGCCTGTGCCTTTTTATTGGTGAGTTGAGCCCATTGACATTAAGTGATATTAATGACCAGTGGTTGCTAACTCCGGTCACTTTTTTAGTCATAGAGTTTGTGTGTTTCCCTTCTTTGAGTTGCGCTGGTGAAGGGTCTCTAGATATCTGAGTTATTGTGGTCTTTGTTGGACTCCTTGGTTAGTGATTTTCCTTCTATTACTTTCTGTAAGTCTGGATTTGTAGCTACGTATTGCTTAAATTTGTTTTTATCCTTGAAAATTTTATTTTCTCCATTTATAGTGAATGAAAACTTGGCTGGGTATAGTAGTCTGGGCTTGCATCCATGGTCTCTCAGTTTCTGCAGTACATCTATCCAGGACCTTCTGGCTTTCATGGTTTCCATGGAGAAGTCAGGTGTAAGTCTGATAGGTTTACCTTTATAAGTAACTTGGCCTTTTTCCTTTGTGGCTCTTAATATTCTTTCTTTATTCTGTATGCTTTGTGTTTTGATTATTATATGGCGAGGGGATGTTTTTTTTTCTTTGATGTAGCATATTCGGTGTTCTGTATGCTTCTTGAACCTTCATAGGTATATCTTTCTTTAGGTTGGGAAAGTTTTCTTCTATAATTTTATTAAATATATTTTCTGGACCGTTGAGCTGCACTTCTCCTCCTTCTTCTACTCCTATTATTCTTAGATTTGGTCTTTTTATTGTGTACCATATTTCCTGAATGTTTTGTGATGAGAGTTTGTTGGACTTGCTGTTTTCTTTGATCAGTGTGTTTATTTTCTCTATGGTATCTTCAGAATCTGAGATTCTTTCTTCTATCTCTTGTATTCTGTTGGTTATGCTTGTTTCTGTAGTCTCTGTTTGTTTACTTAAATTTTCCATGTCCAGCTGGCCCTCTATTTGTGTTTTCTTCTTTGCCTCCATTTCAGTTTTCAATCTTGAACTGTCTCCATTATCTGTTTGATTGTTTTTCCTTGGTTTCTAGGGTATCATTCACTGATTTATTCAATTCTTCAAACTTTCTATTTCTCATCCATTTCTATAAGGGCGTTCTTTACATGCTGTTTAAGGGCGTCAATCACTTTCATAAAGTCCATTTTTTTCTACTTCTTCTTGATTAAGGTGTACATGTCCTCCTCTTGTGAGGTCGCTGCTTTCTGATGGTTTCATGTTGCTTTTCAGATTGTTGGGTGAATTCTTGCATTGGCGCCTGCCCATATCTTCCTCCAAATGCTCCCCTATGGATCTTCTTTTACAGGATCAGGTCTCCTTGCCTACTGATGTACCTTCCCAGTGATGGCTCTCCCCTATGATGGCTCTTCTGGTGCTGAGATCTGATCTCCGTGCCCAATGATGGCTCTCCCCAATGCTGGCTCTCCTGGCATCGAGATCAGGTCTCCATGCTGATTGGGTAGCTCGTAAACAAAGCGCCTACCTTGCTTGGTGTAGGCAGGCTTTTGAAACAAAGGAACTCCTGCCCGCCTGGTTGCTCTGAGGATTCGGACCCAGCGCCCAGACAGGCTGAGCTGGGTGATGTTATGTGCCCAAAGAGGGCAGGGGGGCAGAGGGGGAGAGGGTTCTGGATGCAAGCTGGGTGGGATAGGAAGAAAGAGGCAGTATGCAGGGAGCAGAGGCCCTGCAGAGAGCCCAGGAAGGATAGGGGGTTGAGGAACTTCTGAGTTCCCTGTCCCGGTCTGCTGCCGTGGGTTCAGAAACTCACCCCAATGCTGGCTCTCCTGGTCTAGTCAATTTTTTAAAAATGTTCATTAGTAATTATTTTTAAGACTTGTATCTTTTCAGTCAAATTATCATATTTGGAATAATTATCAATTTTTTTAAGGATAAAATATGAATTTTCAAATGATAATAATTATGATCAACATTATGTCAATCCCAGCTAAGTTGTTTATTCCCTCATTTTTTCCCATTTGCAAGCCATTCATAGTAGCACCAAAGAGAGTCCTAATTTCCTGCATTGTTATATTTCTGATTCTTAACATCTGGATGCATGGGGTTCCTCTTTCGCCTTAGGCCTGTTGGCCACCAGTTCAAGAGTCAAAAGAGGCAGATAGGGTGACAAAAAGCTTTGGCAGCCCATGAGCATGAATGGAGAAAACCCTCTAGGAGATAGACTTTGTTGAATCAGAAAAAAAAAGGAACTTATAGAATTAGGGAGCATGGGGGACAAACCTAATTTGCATTAAGTGACAAGCTCCTATCACAAGTCTTACTATGTGGCAGTAGAGTCTGAAAACAGAGTCCCTAACACAAGTCTTCTCTACCTTCCTAGTGCCCAGCTGGGGTTATAGGTATGTATATCCAGCCCCAAGTCTGTCTGTTTGTGTGTATGAATATGTGTACAAGTTTCTGTATGTGAATGCAGGTAACCATGGCACGCTGGTGGAGGTCAGAGGACAATCTTGGTTGTTGAGTTCTACCAGTTTGAGACAGATTCTCTTCCTTATTGTTCTCTGTTGTATACTCCAGATTAGCTGGTCTGTGAGCTTCCAGGGATTTCTCTGAGGCTGCTGCCATCTTCTTGTAATAGTGTTGGATTACAGACACACTACCATGCCCAGCTTTTACACAGTGTTTGGATATTTGAACACAGCTTCTCATGCTTGTGTGCCAAGTGCTTTGTCCAGTTAGCCCCCTCCCTAGCTGTAATTTTTAAACTGACCTGAAAGAAAAACTTAAGGAGATTAATCTTCTGCACATCAGCTAACTGACATTAAGAGCAGTATTCCTGAATGCTTCCCATCTGCTAACCCATCAAAGTTGCTGGTATACATTATTTATTCACATTTTTATAATCCCAGAAGCCACTATTGTCATTTCTTTTTTCTTTTCCTTTTATTTATTTATTTATTTATTTAGCTTCATATGTCCCTTTTTCTGATTGTGTATAAACATTAGTTTGGCTGTATCATTACTTTTTTGAAAAATTTATCTATTTTATTGATTTTTTGGTAATTTCATATCCCACTCACCTCCCAGAACCTCTGTATGTGACCCTCTTTCTTGTAGTGTCCCCCACAAAAAAAGCTAAAAAAGAATAAAAACGATAAAAATAAACAACAGCAAAAAAATACTTTACTTCTCCACATTTCCCACCTCTCCATCCTTCTTCATTCATCTTAGTGACACTGGGACTGTTTTTGTGTCATTAGTTTCTGTGTGATTATTTTGGGAGCCTGGGTGTCCTGGAAATTAACAAGTGGCCTCATATAATGCGGCTTGTGCGTGTGTGTTGGGGGGGCAGCTTATTAGAGGTTTCTCAGCTTTTCCTTTCTGGGGTCATTGGGGTCAATTATCCCATGGCCAAGGAGATTCAGGGGTGAAGGTCATTCAGGGTCAGTGAGGGGTGGGGCCAGCTCAGCAGGGTCCTTGTACTTCAACACAAGACCCGTGGTTTGAATGGGCCCTTGTGGTAATATGGGCAATGGACATTCTCACAGACTCCAGCTACTGCAGGACTCCAGTCCCAGATGTTGTCATTGGAAGCAGCTCAGGGCCGTCACCATGTCTCCAGGGTGGATGACAGTGTACGCCTCTCAGATCTGGATGAGCACAGTAGCAGTATAGTCCCTGAGCTCCAACCTGGTCCCATGTGGCATTTCAGACTCTGGGTGGTTCACAGTCCCTGATAATAACAAGAAGCACAGAGTTCAACACAGACTCTGACTGTGGTGGGACCACAGACCCAGACACAGCCCCCAGCCACAGCTTGGCCCCAGTATCAATACAGTTTTGGGTGTCAACACAGGCCACACAAATCTGCATGGCCTAGCTGGAAACTGGCACCTGAATTGCCTTTAGTGGTAACTGGAGCCTTGATCATCAATACAGATCTGGCTGTGGTGTGGCCACTTATGCACACAAGGCCTTTGATAGCAGTTCAGGCACAGATGACACCATGGTCACAGGTGGTAACATAGGTCACTAAGGTTAGAAAGGTTCTGACAGTGACATGTCCCTCAGATTCCAACATGGTCACAGGTGACAACTCAGAGGCCAGGGGTTCTTGTAGTGTGACCCTTGGGCACTATCACAGCCTCAGGTCTACACCCCAGGCTCCTACATAGACTTCAGTGGTTATCGGAGCCACTGACATCATTGCAGACCATGGCTACAGTAGGGTCATGGACCCAGATATGGTCATCAGAAGCAGCCTGGGCCTGGATTCCACCATGGCCTGGGGTGGAAGTGCACGTCCTTCAGGTCAGCATCACTCTGGCTCCAGACATGACATCAGGAAGGAGCCCAAACCGTGGGGATCCTCATAACCCTCCACCTCCATGGTAACAGGTATCATAGATATCAACACAGACCCTGGTTGTGGTAGGGCTGCAGACTCAGGCATGGTGCTTAATAGCAGCTCAAATCCAGATGGCTCCATGACCCTTGGTGGCAGCCCAGGCCAATCAGATCAGGATGGTCTCTGTGGTGACATGGCCTTCAGACAACTACCTGGCTACATGTGGTGGCTCTGACCCCAGGCATCTTCACAGCCTTTAGAGATAACAGGGGCTGTGGACATAGACACAGAATGTGACTGAGACAGGGTCACAGACCCAGACATGGCCCTTGGCTGTATTCCAAGACTAGAGATCCCAGAATAGGCCGATTCCCAATAGGCTTCTTGACTTCCCAGAGCAAATTGCTCTACACAGATATGTCTCTTACTGTTTTTTCAAAAGCTCATTTATTTGTTTCAATTTTATTTCTTTAATTTAGGTTTTTAACTTTTTAATTGTAGGAGAATTTTTTTGTTTTCTCTTTTTCTAATCTATTGCTTTTTTCTTCTTCTTCAAATTGTTATTTCACTCCTACTTCTTTATATTTATTTAACTATGTTTTCTTCTAACATTCACTTTTTCTGTCTGCCTATAAATCTGATACACACATTCTCTCTACATTTTCCTTAAATATTTTTAAAAATTCCAAACTTCATTATGCATTAGTTTTTCTATTTTATAATCACTGCGATATTAGTGTGCTTTAACTGATGTTAAGTACATTTTCTTATCATTATGTAGTTGCAATTATAATACTTTATTTTCTTCTCTATAGTGGTAAGAAGTATTGAGCCTGCAAGACTAGGCTGCTCAGTCAGAGGATCCTCCCCTTTCCCCAAACCTGAAGGGGTCCAGATCATTAAATGTACAAATCACAAAACAAAAACACAAGAACCGTGAAGAAGTAAAGCAACAGAACTCTGAAAGCTCATAAATTCTCAACTACTAAATTTAAACAATTTGCAATAGGTAAAATGCTAGGTGAATATTTTTAAAGTTTATTAGTAAAAATGATTAATAACCCAAAGCAGATACAAACAAACTGAACCTAGAAAGGAAAATCAGCAAGACAAAAGAATCAGTGAAATGAGAGAAAATGAGCAATAGAATTAAAGTCAGTACATTGAAGAAAAAAATACTGAGCAAGGAATTTGAGACTAGAAAAAAATAGAAATTTTAGAAATGAAAATATCAATGAATCAAATCAAATTAGTTTAATTTGATTTAATTAATTAGATTTAATCAAATCAAATTAAATTAAAAAGTTTCAGTGGAAATCATTGTCAGAAGAAAGAACACTAGTGATAGAGGACAGAGTTAGGGAAACACACTCAATTATCAGCAGAGGAAAGCTGCTTATTTAGCTCAATAGTTGAGTGTTGCCTGGTGTGCATGGAGCCCTGGGTTTAATCCCAGTACTAAAAAACAAACGAAAACAAAAAGCTAGCAATAAGAAATTAAACCAAACCAAACTAAGGAGTGAACATGACTGTCTGAAAATTCTAGTATAATCAGAAGACCAAACATAAGAATTCTTGTGACTAAAGAAGAATCAGAGGCAAAAGTTCAGAGTACAAAAAAACCAAACCAAACTGAAACAAACAAACAAACAAACAAAAAAAAAAACAGATTTAATAAAGCTAGAGAAAGAAATGGACATCTAAACACAAGAGCCTTTAGATATCCAAATAGAAGTGACTGTAGAAGTAGCCCTCCATAATATATTATGAGATGTCAAAGCAAAAAAAATAATTAAAAATACTAATTAAAAATATCTCTGATATGACACAGAGAGAAAAACCAACACAGGTCATCTTTCTTTTTTCTTTCAAAAGACATAGTTTCTCTGGGTAACCCTGGATGTCCTGAAACTCACTCTGTAGACCTGGCTGGCCTAAAGACTTAGAGATCCATCTGTCTTTGCCTCCCAAATTCTGGGATTAAAGGTGTGTGCCACCACTGCCTGGGAAAAACCTATGCAGGAACTCAATCTTTCAGCTGATAAGAGGGAGAGAGTTGGATAGTCTTATCTTACTTTTACTATGAGTTATGTAGCAAAAATAATGATACAATATATTGATTAATTAAACACATATAAAGAGAAGCAGACAGACATACACACAGACTTAAACAGAGAGAGTGAGGATGAGTGAGAAAGAGCAAGAGAGAGACAGAAAGAGAGAGAGAAAGAGAGTAGAGTCAGCTACTCATTATCATAAATACTGAAATGGTGTCCCTCTGAGCACTGTTGCAGGGGCCAATCCACCACTTATCAGTAGTGACCAAAGTAGATAGTCTGATATCTATATGAAAAGCATGTGTCCCAGTCTTGATTTCATGAAGTTGCCTGGGTATTTAAGTGAGGTCACTTCTAAAGCAGCAGAGTACCTAGCACAAAATAAGTGCTTAATAAACAGTGACAACAAAGCTATGGCTACAGTTACTGATATCCTTCCACAGTGCACATTTTTTCCAGGTTTAATTGGAGTATGACACCCTATAAACTTACTCCCTAAGGCACTGTGGTAGACTTAACCAATAGAAAAATATTTAGCACAATGAACTTGTTCATTTCATGCCAGTTTTATGGGTTATTACAACAGGTCCTTCCCTCAACAGAGGAAGGAGGTGATGAAGGTAGCACCTCCAAGCTGGAGTTTTGGGGACCATTCTTCCTTCAATAGCCTCATTTTCCCTCCCCCTTCTCTGTGTGAAGCCAAAGCAATGTGCTTTTATTCTCATATGTTCCCATATGCTGATTCATCTACCAAATGTAAAGAGCTTAAAAGAGCAATTATTGTGTCATTAAAAATTCTTCCCCAGCTCCCCAAATTGCTTGGCGCTCAACCAAAGGAAACACATTCACCTTTGGCCCAGAGTTTTTAAGACTCAGAGGAAACAGGTATGTTTAGTCTGTTTCACAGGCTCCTTAATGAAGAAGTGTACAGGCTTTAAAGAACCCGAAATAGTGCAAAGTAGCAAAATGATTGAGAAATGAGAAAAACATGGAAACAAAGCTAATAGAAAGGAATATGAAGCACAGAACAAGCCTTGAATGCATACCTGGAAGATGGCACTGACTTCAGTCTTCAGCACTGAAGGAACAAAGTCACTACAAAGTGATAACCCCCTCTACAAGGGCCCAATAGAGCATAGCTCCTGGTAATTCATTATTCATCCTAGAATTACTCAATGTAGCAAGAACTTCAGACTTACGCTGTCAGGTATAATATCAGCTGAGCATTTACTATGTACTCTGATGCTGTGACATTAAAAGAGATGAGAGTCTCTTATTTTCTTTTTGAGACAGGCTCTTTCTATGTAGCTTAGGGTGGTGGTGTGGGATGTCCTTCTGTTTATGTGTTGCTTTTATTGGTTAATAAATAAAGAAACTGCCTTGGCCTGTTGATAGGGCAGAACTTAGTAGGTGGGGAAAACTGGACTAAATGCTAGGAGAAGGAAGGCAGAGAGAGAGAGAGAGAGAGAGAGAGAGAGAGAGAGAGAGAGAGATGCCATGATCCACTGCCGAAACTTTGCTGGTAGGCCACGACTTTGTAGTGCTACACAGATTATTAAGAATGGGTTAATTAAGATGTAAGAGTTAGCCAATAAGAAGCTAGAACTAATGAGACAAGCAGTGATTTAATACAGTTTTCTGTGTGATTATTTTGGGGCTAAGCTAATTGGGTGACCAGGATGAACAAGAGGCCCCCCTGCCTGCAAAATGGTGGCTTTGAACTTTGATCCTCCTAGGTCAGCCTCTTGTGTATTGGGGTTACAGGTATAGGATACCATGTCTGATTGAGATTCTTGATCCTTCAAAACAATATAACCTAGGCACAATTTTAATTGTAACTTAAAAGATAGAAAGCCTGAGATTTCAGGGAGCTTACCGAGATTTCAGCAGAGGTTGATTCTAGATTCAAATCCTGGCAGGTAGACACCAGAGCCATCATTTCCCTTATCTATAGTCCAAGCTTTTTACACATTTTTTCACTTTTTTTCTGCTGTAAATCTTTCTTCTCTGTCTGTTCTTTCTCTCCTTACTCTTTTGTCTTTTTTTTTTTTTTTGTGGATTTTACTCAAAGTCAATTCATGTTTGCAAGTGGTGATGTTAGCAGCTCTACTTTGTATACTACCACAGGGCTGGTATCTTCCGGTCAGTCACATATTCATCTGTGGCAATTCAGGGTTACCCATACTAATTACCACAGGAAACTCAGGGAACAATTCAGACAGAGCCTCTGTTGTCATTGAGATGACTCTTGCCCTTTAAAGAAAAAAAAATAAGCAAGAAAACAAATACACAAATGGGGTGATTCAGGGTAGCACCATGCTCCATTAAGTTTGCGAGACACAGGTATAGAATATTGAATGCTCTAGAAGGAACTGACATTATACATAGGGAAGCCAGCAAAAGTGTCCCCATACAGGGGATATTTAAGCTGTAACCTACAAAAAGGGGAAAAGTCCCCTTAAGAGGAAGAGTCCCTTAATAGGCTTTGTGCATTAGAGCTTTGGAATGAATGAGCTACTCAAAGCTACCAGAGGTAACAAGTCTGTGATAATTCATTTTGGGTCTTTTTATTGACAATCCTAAAACATTTCTGAGATGCCTAATTTATTGCATCTACATGGGTGTTGGTAATATTTGACAGGGGTGCTCTGAGAAATATTAGGTAAGTACGTGTGAATACCTATATAAATGCTAAATAATGAACACGTTTATAAGAACCCTTTTTTCAGGTTTGCACTGTGATAGGCAGCTCACACTTGAATGCCCTTGCAAGTGTAGAAATCAATACCACAGCTTCCTGCCCACACCATCCTTTAAAATATAAAAAATAAATGAGCCGATGATCATGATATTCAAAGGTTCAAAAAATGGTTAGCAATCAAATAACTGTCTTGAGAGGAAGCTGGTGTGTGATATGTGAATCGGAAGCAGCAACTACCAGCATATTGCAGCACAGGGCAAGCACAGGGCTGCAGCTAGGTGCACATGCCCCTTGCTTCAGGGTGGGTACAGTGCTCTCATTAGGAACGGGCCCTCCTACCACCCAAAGCATTGGCAGACTGCAAGTGGGACCTGAAAAAGCTGGATCAGTAACATCTTTGCCGGCAGCCTCATCTGGCCCTCTTGATCTTGGTTGGTTTCTCCTGGGGACTGAGGCACCAGTATAAGGGGCCTCTCCCTGAAGTGGAGGGAGAGAAGTGAAGAGGGTGGAAGGAAGGAGAGGAATGCTACACTTTTTACTAGAATTAACAATTCTGGGGCACAGGCTTAGGAAGCTTCACAACCGAGCCTCAGGTTGATGACTCTCTACTTCCTCCAAGATTTCCCTAGAATATTATATCACTCAAATTACATTTCTTTTTTATGGGTTCTATTATCTCATTGACTTTTGTTATTGTTGTTTTGAGACAGGGTTTTCTTTGTGTAGCTCTTGAGTCTGTCCTGGAACTCATTCTGAAGACCAAACTGGCCTTGAACTCATAGAGATCCATCAGTCTCTGCCTCCACAGTGTGGGGCTTAAGAATGTGCACCAGCACCACCTGGTTTATCTCACTTACACTAATGCTCATGTGCACAGTCTTTCTGTTTCCATTCCATTTGGCAATTGTACCTTTTGGTCATATGGACATAGAAACCCCCCCATATATTATTTACATGTATATACCACACCACAAACATATATTTAACATACAACACACACATACTCTCTCTCTCTCTCTCTCTCTCTCTCTCTCTCACACACACACACACACACACACAAACACACACACACAGACAAACACACACACACACATATCATACCATGTATATATACACACATAGAAATATCATCTAAAAAGATCCTGTAAAGTATGGGCTATATAGCAGAAACAATTATTGTTGCATTTTCTTTAAAAAAGCAGCAAGAAAGATAAGTGAATCATTAAAATCAGCATTTGAGTACTGACATTCATCACTTGATTTGACTTCTGGTTGACCGAACAAGTTGCTCTTCTGTGGGGTACAAGAATGAGGACATACCACTTTCCAAGTTGGGAAGGCTCTCCAGAGTATGCTGAGTGCACTTTGTTAGGTTTTAGCTAAAAACTAGGAGAACTAGTTTAAAAAGAATACATCATGATGATCCTAGTCTGATGTAGGAGGGTCTTCTGTTTTGTGTTGATTTAATTGGTTAAATAAAGAGACTGTCTTGGCCTTTTGATAGGACAGCAGCTTAGATAGGTGGAGTAGACAGAACAGAATGCTGGGTAGAAGGCAATGTGGCATGCCTTCTACCAAGTGGCACGCCGTGGCTCTCTGACATAGGTTAGAATCTTCCCAGTAAGCCACAACATCGTGGAAAACACAGATTAATAGAAATGGGTTAATCAAGATGTGAGAGTTAGCCAGTAAGAGGCTAGAGCTAATGGACCAGGCAGTGATTAAATGAATACAGTTTCCATATAATTATTTTGGGTAAAACTAGCTGGGAGCTGGGCGGTGGGACACGGCCCACTGTTCCTTTTACAACACTAGTTTTTAATAGAACAAGGTTAAAATGCTGTGGTCTATGATACTGGTCTGTTCTTTGGGCACATGCTCCAAGAGACAGGGGAAGTCCTCAGTAAATTTCCTGCTGGTAAGTCAGTCATGATACTCTTTTCAGTTTCCAATGTCTACTCTGTTTGTACTTGTGCTGTTGTTCAGGTGAACCATTTGTTCACGTTTGCTGCTTCCACAAAGTATACTTGTCTTAATGCCAAGTTAGCCTGTGCGAGGCTGTTTTTTTAACAGGCATACTTACAGAGACAGCTTCAAACCTCATTGGTGGTTTTAATGGACTATCAACAGGTGGAAAAAAAAAGCCTAATAAAGAAGGAAGTTACTTGCTCAAATCATGTACTTTTAATGAAGATAATTCAGACAAAAGAATAACCAGAATCGGAACCCAGAGAAGACTCCCTGGTTATTCCTTTGAACATTTTATTTTATGGAGGTCTTGTCTTTTTTCCTTCCTCTCAAGTCTCTCTGACAGTTGACTTCCTTCTCAACCTTATCTACTGAATTCCCGTCTCTGTTACTCCATCCTGTGGACCTAATGATTACTTATGCATTGTATACTTTTTCATTTTTCACATCCCCTTGAAAGTGGGCTGTACTTATTGTCAGCTTTCATAGCGTTTTGATACTGCTCAGTAAAGATTTAATCACAAGAACCTTGTATAGTTTGACTTGCTTCCATGAAAATGGGGGATCAAACCAAGGCTCTATGATTGGGTGAGGGTTAAAGAAAGGAATGGAAGAGAAAACAGAAATATTATGTGTCCCAAATTAAGCTCTGCAGGGACAGGGGCTGTTTTGCTATGCAGCCCCTGTTCCTTTGTTCCTTATTTATTTTATTCTCTTCTAATCTCTGCCTCTCTCATACTTTCTTATAGCATCCTCACTAGCCCACCCTCATTCTGTAGGTCTTTGGAAGACGTGAGAGTGAGAGCAAATGGCATCCATTCACAAGCAGTCAGATAGTGTGGAAACACTGTTTAGTTGCTAATGCCTTTATAGCACCCAGGAAATTTATTAAGCTGGGAAAATGTTCTTATTTGTTTGAGAATCAGTTTGTAGGACTATATATATTGAATAAATGAAAGAATGTGAATGAATAGAAATTCTTAAATGTAGTTCTGTATCATTGTATAAAGTACTTCAAAGATTTACATTTGTTTATTTATTTATTATTTACCCATCTCTCTCTTTCTCTCTCTTTCTTTGTGTGTGTGTGTGTGTGTGTGTGTGTGTGTGTGTGTGGTGTGCTACAAGCATATGTTATAGAAAAGTAGAAGTACAACTGTTTAGGGATGGCAGAAAGGACTAACAGGTGTAAGGAGGGGCAAGTGTATGGAGTATAGGATGTGATGTGGGAAAATGTATTTATTGTACACATAGCAGTTTGAATAAGAATGCCCTTCATAAGCACAGATATTGAAACCTGGTTTCCAGTTGGTAGTGTTGTGTGGGGAGGTTCAGGGATATGACTTTTTACAAGTATGTTACAGGGGCAGCATCAAGGGCTTGGAGCCTTACCTTACTTCTTTTTTTATCTCTGCTTTGTAGTTGAAGTTTAAGTTGCGAATTCTCAGCTTTGTGTTTGTGCCAACATGTCTGCTGCTCATTGCTATGCCTCCAGTCTGCTATCATAGCTTTCTGTTCCTCTGGAAACTTAAGTCAAAAGAAGCTCTCCTTAGTTGCCTTGGTCATGGTGTTTTATCACAGCAACAGAAAAGTAACTAAAAAGGTACAATACATTCATATATAAATGTTTAAAGAAACAAAGTAAAAAAATCATAAATTTAAGAAAGTGCAAAAATCTATCAAAGTCATTTATTGTGAAATTACTATGTTTTCCTTCTAACACTATTGGGTAAAATGAAGGTGCAGGGTAGGAAACACAAGGCTAAGGAGTGATGGCATCTTCATCCTTTCCCTCAGGAGTATGCTACCCTTCACTTCCTGTGGAGGTGGCCTTCTGTGACTCAAAGATAATGTATAAGAAGCCTGGTTTTTGGAACTTTTATTCATGGGTTGCTCTGTTCTAGAGCCTAACCACTGCATTGTGGGATGCCCAGATCATAGGGAGAGACATTTTGGTTTGCCATGCCATGAAAGGTAATAGCAATATCATTGGATGATTCTTCCCGAGGAACAACTCAGCTGAGTCTCTGTGATATTGAAGGTCCAGGCTGCATTTGACTGTGCTTATAGAAAGATGTCAAGCAAGAACTGCTTAATCCAGTCCCAGTCAGCCCCCAAATAAAAAGGATTAATCAAAATACTGTTTTAAAGCTCTATGCCATGGTGAGATTTGTTACCTAGGAAAAGGCAATGAGAACATAATACTTTTTATCTTTTTATGTCATAAAGAACGCATATAAATTTATCAAATATTTGAAATATTTATGATACCATTTATAATGGTTATTCTTGGTTGTCAACTTGATGACATCTGGCATTAACTATAATCCAGAAATGGAAGGAACACTTGTGATATGGACCTTGAGGCAAGAAGATAGCATGCCTTTGATCTGGATCTTGAGGCTGGATGATATGTGCCTTTAATCCAGACCTTGGAGTTAAAAGGCTCATCCTTAATCTGTGCCACACCTTTTGCTGGAAGGACAATGGAATAAGGAAAGGGGTGCTGTTCTCCTTTGCCTGTTTTTCTTTGCCTTCTCAGCATATTCATTTCTTCATTACCATTGGAGTCTACTTGTTTGGGATTCCAGTATTTACAGGAGACAAGCTAAGACATCCAGCCCCGTGGCATTGAACAACTACTAGGTTCTTGGACTTTCTATTCACAGCAGCCTGTTAGCCATTCCAAAAAATTCATATATTTCAATAAATTCACACACACACACACACACACACACACACACACTCATTTTATAAGGTCTGTAACTCAAGAACCCTGACTAATACAGATTTTGGTACCAGAGTGCTTCTCAGAAAGTATAAGTATAAGGATGAATGTTTTAAGTATCTTGAATAGGCTTTCTAATTCTCGAGCACCATGACATGCCATCATGCTCCCCGGCCATGATGATAATGGACTAAACCTCTGAACTGTAAGCTACCAACTCAACTAAATGTTTTCTTTTTAGGAGTTGCTGTGGTCATGGTGTCTATTCACAACAATCGTAGCTTTAAGTAATACAGCACCTGAAATACATTTAAAATTTATGTAATTTTTTTACTTTTAATGGTCATTTTATTGGACTAGTTTTGGTGACATGTAGTAATAAGAGTGGCGGGGCTGTGTCCAAAGCACCCTGGCTGCCTGGCTAGCTTATGTCCCAAAATAACAACACAGAAACTGGATTCTTTTAAATACTGCTTGGCCCAGTATATCTAGCCTCTTCTCGGCTAACTCTCGCAACTGGACTAGCCCATTTCTAATAATGTGTAGCACCCAGGTGCACTTACCGGGGAGATTCTAACCTACGTCCATCCTGGGTTGGAGCTTCATCACGTGTGTCTGCCCGGGAGCTGGGAGCATGGCGTCTCTGAGCTCCCTTCCTCTTCCTCCCAGCATTCTGTTCTGTTTACTCCTCCCAACCTATGTTTTAACCTATCAGGGCCAAGCAGTTTCTTTATTGCTTAACCAATGAAATCAACAGATTGATATATGACACTCCCACATCAGTGACATGTACCTGTAAATCCAGTGGCTTAGGAGAGTAAGGCATGAGACTTTAGCCCAGGAGTCTTAGGCTAATCAGCTGATGCAACAGAGTGAGACGTTCACTGAACAGAAATTATTTTCTTGCTTATTAGTCTTGAAACTGAAATCTGTTGACCAGAAATCTTGGGAAAGATTTAAGCAAATATTTGAAAATATACAAGACTTAAAAGTCTTGATTTGGATAAAGTAATGCAGATGTAAATGAAACAATTAATGAGGAAGCAAAAGAGGCTTATATTCTAGTTTCATTTGAACATTCAATAAGTGCTAACTTTGTTCTTCCCTATGACTCTTATAATAATAAGTGCAACCACACTAAACCTCAATGTATCACATATGTTTCTAAAGCTGAATATTTTAATTATGTTTCAAATATTTCCCTTGACAACTATTTGGTCATCCACAGTGTTTCTTTGTTGTTATTGTTGTTGTTGTGATCTAACTCCATTCTCTTTCTGGAAATCATTCTTATTGGTGTTATGCTCTCATTAAAGCTTTCCTGTGACCATCTCTTTCAGTTTTCAAGGTCATGACCCTGACTTACTTATTAAATTCAGTCCCCTTCCCTAGTGCAAATGTTAGTAAGTTAGGTGCATATCAAATAAGAATTTTAATTCAGATCATCACATGTTTATGTATTTAAATTTAAGAGTCAAATTGATATAATTGGTAACATTACCCATTTGCTTTGATTTGAGATGCCAAATGATTGAAAAATTTAATTTAGAAGTGAATTACCTTGCTTATTTGAATTTATCATTTTTGCATAATTAGAATGAACTAATTTAATTTGCAGTTATCCTTTTAAATGGCTTAAGTTACGTCTACTGAGATATTCAAGACCACCTGATTACTGGAGTCACCCTGCAGATTTCTCTCTTTTCATAGGATTAGAAAGGATTAAAGTGTAAGTTTTGCAACTGCAAATAGAACCTGCATGCTTGCCTGTCTCCAATTAATATTTAGGAAAATATGGAGAATTGATCTCACTTAAAGATAGACAATATGGAGCCAGACATTAGATGTGTGCAGATGGTTGTGTGCATTGTGTGTGTGTGTGTGTGTGTGTGTGTGTGTGTTCACATTTGTGTTGAGTACACTTGAATGGAGGCAGGGTTAAGAGACTGGGACTCATTAGGTAGTAGGCAGAAGGGAGCTGCCTGTGTTCGGTGGGTACTTGGGAGCTTCATGGAATGCATTCTTAGATTCTCTCTTCACCAAATTCTTTTACTTCTCCCTCAAACTCAATGTTCTAGTATCCTACTCTGGCATCAATATCCTAAATCAGAGGGCAGCATCTTGGACAAAGCAGGCCATTGTTTTTGTAAACAGATTTAGAACATGAATGTTATTGACTTTTTAGTTTTTCCTGTTATTTCCTTTTTGTTTCCTTTTTTCAGACTGTTCAAGAAGAGTCTGTTCTCACTCTTTGCTGTACTTAGAATCCCATTCCTGGCTTCTGGCTTTCTTGTCAATAAGTGAAAACCAAATGTTTTAGACACAGATTTAGGCATTAATATAAGGCTTGTGGACAGGCTTCTTATGTTGGTTCATACTTTTTAAGATATCACAGCAACTCCAAAGTTGCTGTGCCTTTTAGGTGTGGGTATTACTTCTTCCCTTTCCTTTAGAATTATGCAGTGGTCTTGGAAAAATGATGTTTCACTCTCTTTTATTATGGACCCGTGTTTTGCTAAGACAAACAGGAATTCGAATTATAAATGCCTCTCTTTCCTGCATAAAGTCTCCACTGTGACTGCTTTAATGCCAACTTGCCTCAAATTAGAACCACCTGTGTAGAAATAGCGTGATTGCATTGATTGGTGTGGGAAGACCCAACCTGATTGGGTACCACTGGTAAAAATCAGAGAAAAAGGTTATCTCTAAAGGAAGATCATCCCACCTTTTACTTCCTCATTCTTCCTTGCTGCCACTGAGTTATCTTGTTCTGTCACTGCTGCTGCGGCTTATTCCTGTATCTGAACCAGCATTTTTTTTAATTGTTTTTAATTGAGCTGTATATCTTTCTTCATTCCCTTCCCTTCCCTTTCTCTCCCCTCTACTTCTACCCTCTCCCATGGTCCCCATGCTCCCAATTTACTCAGGAGATCTTGTCTTTTTTCTACTTCCCATGTAGATTAGATCCATGTATGTCTCTCTTTTTGTTGTCTAGGTTCTCTGGGATTGTGAATTGTAGGCTGATTTTTTCTATACTTTATGTATAAAAGCCATTTATGAGTGAGTACATATTATATTTGTCTTTCTGGGTCTTGGTTACCTCATTCAATATGTTTTTTAGATCCATCTATTTACTCACAAATTTCAAGATGTCATTATTTTTCCTGCTGTGTAGTACTCCATTGTGTAAATGTGATACATTTTCCTCATTCACTCTTTTGTCAAGGGGCATTTAGATTGTTTTCAGGTTCTGGCTATGGCAAGTAATGCTTCTGTGAACATAGTTGAACACATATCCTTGTGGTATGATTGAGCATCCTTTGGGTATATACCCAAAGGTGGTATTGCCTGGTCTTGAGCTAGGTTGTTGGCTAATTTCCTGAGAAATCACCATCCTGATATCCAAAGCAGCTGTACAAGTTTTCACTCCAACCAGCAATGGAGGAATGTTCCCTTTATCCCACAACATCTCCAGCATAAGTTGTCATCAGTGTTTCTGATTTTGGCCATTCTAACAGATGTAAGATAGAATCTCAGATTTGTTTTGATTTGGATTTCTCTGTGGATAAGGATATTGAACATTTCCTTAGTGTTTTTCATCCATTTTGGAGTCCTCTCTTAAGAATTCTCTGTTTTGGTCTGTACCCCATTTTTTAAATTGGATTATTTGTTCTATCAATAACCAATATTTGTATATTTTGGAGATCAGCCCTCTGTCCAATGTTGTATTAAAGAGGAATGGCGGGTTGCGTTCCCACCCGGATCCCGGCAAGCTTAAACCTGAAATAATCACAGAAATTGTATTCTTTTAAACTCTTCCTGGCCCATTAGTTCTAATCTCTTATTGGCTAACTCTTACATATTCATTCAACCCATCTCCATTAATGTGCATTGCCACTTGACTGTGGCTTATTGGCATGAGTCTAACCAGCATCCATCTCGGAAAGGAGAGCCATGGCACCTGCCACACTGCCTTCTTCCTCCCAGATTTCTGTTCTGTATTCTCATCCCATCTAAGGGCTGCCCTATCAAAGGCCAAGGCAGTTTTCTTTATTCAATCAATAAAAGCAACACATAGAAAGAATACCCTCCTACACCACAATGTCATTGATGAAGATCTTTTCCCATTCTGTAGGTTGCTGTTCCGTCTTGTTGAGCATACCCTTTGCTTTACAAAGCTTCTCAGTTTTAGGAAGTCCCATTTATTAATTGTTTCTCTCAGTGTCTGTGTTACTGGGGTTATATTTAGAAAATGGTCTCTTGTGCCAAATGTACTTTCAACTTTCTCTTCTATGAAGTTCAGTGTGGTTGGTTTTATGTTAACACCTTTGATTTATTTGGACTTGAGTTGTGTGGATGGTGGTAGATATGAATCTATTTTCATTCTTCTACATGTTGATATTCAGTTATGCCAGCACAATTTGTTGAATATATTTTCTTTTTTCCATTTTGTACTCTTTGCTTCTTTGTCAAAAATCAGGTGTTCGTAGGTGTGTGGATTGTTACCCCGGTCTTCAATTTGGGTCCACTGGTCCTCTTGTGATGCCTTCAGAAGTTCCTTTATTGTACAGGGTTGTTTTGGCTATTCTGGGATTTTTGCTTTTCGATATGAAGTTGGGTATTATTCTTTCAAGGTCTGTGAAGAATTTTGCTGGGAGTTTGATGGGCATTGTATTGAATCTGTAGATTGCTTTTCATAAGATTATTATTTTCTATGCTAATTCTCCCTTCTTAATATTCTCCATTCCTATCAATTTTCTGGTGTCTTCTTCAATTTTCTTCTTCAAAGATTTAAAGTTCTTGTCACACAGGTCTTCCACTTCTGTGGTTAGAGTTTCTCCAAGATATTTTATGTTATTTGTGGCTATTATGAAGGGTGATGTTTCTCTGATTTCTTTCTCAGCCCATTTATAATTTGTGTAAAGGAGGGCTACTGATTTTTTTTTGTGTGTGTTAATCTCGTAGCCTGCTACATTAATGAAGGTGTTTATGAGCTGTAGAAGTTTCTTGGTAGAAGTTTTGGGGTCACTTATGTAAACTATCATATCATCAGCAGTGAGAGTTTGACTTCTTTTCTGATTTGTATCCCCTTGATCTCCTTTTGTGGTCTTATTGCTCTAGCTAGAACCTCAAGAACTATATTGAATATATATGGAGAGAGTGGACAACCTTGTCTTGTTCCTGATTTCAGTGGACTCACTTGAGTTTCTCTCCATTTAAGTGTGATGTTGGCTGTTGTCTTGCTGTATATTGCCTGTATTATGTTTATGTATATCCCTTGTGTCCATGTTCTCTCCAAGACCTTTATCATGAAGGGATGCTGTATTTTGTTGGAGACATTTTCAGCATCTAAAGATATAATTATGTGTTTGTTTATATGGTGGTTTACATTGACAGATTTTCATATTTTGAACCATCTCTGCATCTCTATCTAGGATGAAGCTGATGTAATTATGGTGGGTAATTTTTTCTGATGTGTTCTTGTATTCAATTTGCCAGTATTTTATTTAGTATTTTTGCATCAATGTTCATAAGTGAGATTGGTCTGTAATTCTCTTACTTAATAATATCTTTGTGTGGTTTAGGTATCATGGTAATTGTAGTCTCATAAAAACATTTGGCAATGTTTTTTTTTATTTCTATTGTGTGGAACAATTTGAGGAGTTTTGGTATTAGTTCTTCTTCGAAAATCTTGTAGTATTCTGTGCTAAAACCATCTGTCCCTGGGCTTTTTTTTTTTTTTTTTTTTGGTTGAGAGACTTTTGATGACTGTTTCTATTTCTTTAGCAGTTATAGGTCTATTAATTTGCTTATCTAGTCTTGATTTTATTTTGGTAAATCCAGTAAATTGTCCATTTCCTTTAAGTTTTTCAATTTTGTGGATCACAGGTTTTTGCAATATGATCTAATGATTCTCTAAATTTCTTCTGTGACTGTTGTTATGTCCCTTTTTTCATTTCTGATTTTGTATATTTGCTCTCTGTCTTTTGGTTACTTTGGATAAAGGTTTGTCTATTTTGTCAATTTTCTTGAAGAACCAACTCTTTGCCTCATGGAATCTTTGTATTGTTTTCTTTGTTTCTATTTTGTTAATTTCAGTTCTCAGTTTGATTATTTTTTACCATCTAGTCCTCCTGGGTGAGTTTGCTTCTTTTTCTTCTAGAGTTTTTAGGTATTCTGATAATGCACTAGTGTGGGATTTTTCCATCTTCTTTATGTAGGCATTTACTATTATGAACTTTTATTTTAACACTGTTTTCATTGTGTACCATAAATTTGGGTATGTTATGTGGTCATTTTCATTAAATATTAGGAAGTCTTTAATTTCTCCCTTTATTTCTTCCTTGACCCATTGAATATGCAGATGAGCATTGCTCAATTTCCATGTGTTTGTGGGCTTTCTGAAATTAGTGTTGCTGTTGAATTTTAATTTTAAGCCATGGTTAGCAAATACGATACAGGGGTTATTCCATTTTTTTTTTTATTGAGAAAAGAAGAAAAAAAAACATAAACAAAAAAAAAAACAAGTTTCCACCTCCTCCCAGCCTCCCATTTCCCTCCCCCTCCTCCAACCCTTCTCTCCCTCCTCCCACCCTTCTCCCCATCCCCCCACTCCTCTCCCCCTCCCTCTCCAGTTCACAGAGCAGTCCGGGTTCCCTGGGTGTGGTAAGTCCTAGGTCCTCCCCCCTCCGTCCATATCTAGGAAGGTGAACATCCAAACTGGCTAGGCTCCCACAAAGGCAGCACATTAAGTAGGATCAAAACCCCGTGCCATTGTCCTTGGTGTCTCATCAGCCCTCATTGTTCGCCATGTTCAGAGAGTCCAGTTTTATCCCATGCTTTTTCGGTCACAGTCCAGCTGGCCTTGGTGAGCTCTGCGTAGATCAGCTCCACTGTCTCAGTGGGTGGATGCACGCCTCGTGGTCCCGAATTCTTTGCTCATGTTCTCCCTCCTTCTGCTCCTCATTGGGACCTTGGGAGCTCAGTCCAGTGCTCCTGTGTGGGTCTCTGTCTCCATCTCTATCCATCACCAGATGAAGATTCTATGATGATATGCAAGATATTCGTCAGTATTGCTCTAGGATAGAGTCATTTCAGGTTCCCAATCCTCAGCTGCCCAAGGAGCTAACTGGGAACCTCATCTTGGGCACTTGGGAGCCCCTCTAGGGTCAAGTCTCTTGCCCACCCTAAAGTGGCTCCCTTAACTAAGAATTGTGGTTCCGTGCTCCCCTATCCACCTTTCCTTTATCCCAATTCTCCTGTTTCCCCAGGCCCCCCTCCTTCCCTTCTACCTTTTCTCTCCCCATCTCCCCTGACCCCCATCCCACCCCACCCCCAAGATCCCATTTTCTCCCCAACAATTTGGTCTACTTCCCTTAGCCAAGAGGATAACTGTATGTTTTTCCTTGGGTTCACCTTCTTACTTAACTTCTTTAGGTTCACCTATTGTAGACTCCATGGCCCTTATTTATGGCTAGAAACCAATTATGAGTGAGTACATCCCATATTCATCTTTTTGGGTCTGGGACACCTCACTCAGGATAGTGTTTTCTATTTCCATCCATTTGCATGCAAAATTCGAGAAGTCATTGTTTTTTACCGCAGCGTAGTACTCTAGCGTGTATATATTCCATACTTTCTTCATCCATTCTTCCATTGAAGGGCATCTAGGTTGTTTCCAGGTTCTGGCTACTACAAATAATACTGCTATGAACATAGTTGGACAAATGCTTTTGTCATATGATACAGCATCTCTTGGGTATATTCCCAGGAGTGGTATTGCTGGGTCCAGGGGTAAGATGATCCCGAATTTCCTGAGAAACCGAAACACTGACTTCCACAGTGGTTACACAAGATTGCATTCCCACCAGCAATGGATGAGGGTACCCGTTCCTCCACAGCCTCTCCAGCAAAGGTTATCCTTGGTGTTTTTGATTTTAGACATTCTGACAGGTGTAAGATGATATCTCAAAGTTGTTTTGATTTGCATTTCCCTGATTGCTAAGGAAGTTGAGCACGACCTTAAGTGTCTTTTGGCCATTTGAACTTCTTCTGTTGAGAATTCTCTGTTCAGTTCAGTGCCCCATTTTTTAATTGGGTTAATTAGCATTTTAAAGTCTAGTTTCTTGAGTTCTCTATATATTTTGGAGATCAGACCTTTGTCTGTTGTGGGGTTGGTGAAGATCTTCTCCCAGTCAGTAGGTTGCCTTTGTGTCTTAGTGACAATGTCCTTTGCTTTACAGAAGCTTCTCAGTTTAAGTAGGCCCCATTTATTCAATGTTGCCCTTAATGTCTGTGCTTCTGGTGTTCTACATAGGAAGCGATCTCCTGTGCCCATCTGTTGTAGGGTATTTCCCACTTTCTCTTCTATCAGGTTCAGTGTGTTTGGGCTGATATTGAGGTCTTTAATCCATTTGGACTTGAGTTTTGTGCACGGTGATAGATATGGGTCTATTTTCATTCTTCTACAGGTTGACATCCAGTTGTGCCAGCACCATTTGTTGAAGATGCTTTCTTACTTCCATTTTATATTTTTAGCTCCTTTATCAAAAATGAGGTGTTCATACGTTTGTGGGATAAAATCCAGGTCTTCTATACGATTCCATTGGTCGACTTCTCAGTTTTTATGCCAGTACCACACTGTTTTCAATACTGTAGCTCTGTAATAGTGTTTGAAATCAGGGATGGTAATGCCTCCAGAAGATCCTTTATTGTATAGGTTTGTTTTGGCTATCCTGGGTTTTTTGTTTTTCCAAATAAAGTTGATTATTGTCCTCTCCAGATCTGTGAAGAATTTTGATGGGATCTTGATGGGGATTGCATTGAATCTATAAATTGCCTTTGGTAGAATTGCCATTTTTACTATGTTGATCCTCCCAATCCAAGAGCAAGGGAGGTCCATCCATTTTTAGGTATCCTCTTCAATTTCTTTCTTCAATGCCTTAAAGTTCTTGTCAAATAGATCTTTCACTTCCTTGGTTAGATTTACCCCAAGATATTTTATGCTGTTTGTGGCTATCATGAAAGGTGAAGCTTCTCTGATTTCCCTCTCTCCTTCCATATCCTTTGTGTATAAGAGGGCGACTGATTTTTTGGAGTTGATCTTGTATCCTGCCACATTACTAAAGCTGTTTATCAGCTGTATAAGTTCTTTGGCGGAGTTTTGGGGGTCGCTTATGTACACTATCATATCATCTGCAAATAATGAAAGTTTAACTTCTTCCTTTCCAATTCGAATCCCCTTGATCCCCTTATCTTGTCTTATTGCTATTGCTAGAACTTCAAGCACTATATTGAAGAACTATGGCGAGAGTGAACAGCCTTGTCGTGTTCCTGAGTTAAGTGGGATGGCTTTGAGTTTCTCTCCGTTTAATTTGATGTTAGCTGTCGGCTTGCTGTATATAGCTTTTATTATATTTAGGTATGACCATTGTATCCCTAATCTCTCCAAGACTTTTAACATAAATGGATGTTGAATTTTGTCAAATGCTTTTTCAGCATCTAATGAAATGATCATATGTTTTTTTTCTTTCAGTTTATTTATATGCTGGATTACATTGATATATTTTTGTATGTTGAACCAGCCCTGCATTTCAGGAATGAAGCCTACTTGATCATAATGGATAATTTTTCTAATGTGTTCTTGGATTTGATTTGCCAGTATTTTGTTGAGGATTTTTGCGTCGATATTCATGAGTGAGATTGGCCTGTAGTTCTCTTTCCTGGTTGAGTCTTTGAGTGGTTTTGGTATCAGAGTAATTGTGGCTTCATAAAAGGAATTTGGTAATGACCCTTCTGTTTCTATATTGTGGAATACATTAAGGAGTATAGGTATTAGATCTTCTTGGAAGTTCTGGTAGAATTCTGCATTGAAACCATCTGGTCCTGGGCTATTTTTGGTAGGGAGGTTTTTGATAACAGCTTCTAATTCTTCGCGACTGACAGGTCTGTTTAGATTGTTCACCTGGTCCTGTTTTAGTTTTGGTAAATGGTATTTATCTAAAAAAGCGTCCATTTCTTTTACATTTTCCAGTTTTGTGGCATACAGGCTTTTATAGTAAGATCTAATGACTCTCTGAATTTCCTCTGTGTCTGTGGTTATGTCCCCCTTTTCATTTCTGATCTTATTAATTTGTGTGTTCTCTCTCTGTCGTTTGATTAGTTTGGATAGGGGTTTATCAATCTTGTTGATTTTCTCCAGGAACCAGCTTTTTGTTTCATTTATTCTTTGGATTGTTTTCTGTGTTTCTATTTTGTTGATTTCATCCCTCAGTTTGGTTATTTCCAGTCTTCTACTCCTCCTAGGTGAGTCTGCTTCTTTTTTTTCTAGCGCTTTCAAGTGGGCTGTTAGGTCTCCAATATGTGCTTTGTCTGTTTTCTTTAGGTGGACACTTAGTGCTATGAACTTTCCTCTCAGGACTGCTTTCATAGCGTCCCATAAGTTCGAGTATGTTGTTTCTTTATTTTCATTGAATTCAAGGAAGACTTTAATTTCTTTCTTTATTTCTTCCTTAATCCAGGTGTGGTTCTGTCGTTGACTGTTCAGTTTCCATGAGTTTGTAGGCTTTCTGGGGGTAGCATTGTTGTTGAATTCTAACTTTAATCCATGGTGATCTGATAAGACACAGGTGGTTACTAATATTTTTTTGTAACTGTGTAAGTTAGCTTTGTTACCGAGTATGTGGTCAATTTTCGAGAAGGTTCCATGAGCTGCAGAGAAGAAGGTATATTCTTTCCTCTTTGGGTGGAATAATCTATAGATTTCTGTTAAGTCCATTTGCTTCATTATCTCCATTAATTCTCTAATTTCTCTGTTAGGTTTCTGTCTGATTGACCTGTCCATTGGTGAGAGAGGAGTGTTGAAGTCTCCTTCTATTAGTGTGTGTGGTTTGATGGCTGCCTTGAGTTTTAGCAATGTTTCTTTTTCGTACGTGGGTGCTTTTATATTAGGGGCATAGATATTCAGGATTGAGACTTCTTCCTGATGAATTGTTCCTGTTATGAGTATAAAATGTCCCTCTCCATCTCTTCTGATTGATTTAAGTTTGAAGTCAACTTTGTTAGAAATTAGTATGGCCACACCTGGTTGTTTCTTAGTTCCATTTGCTTGATAAGCCTTTTCCCAGCCCTTTACTCTGAGTAGGTGCCTGTCTTTGTGGTTGAGGTAGGCTTCTTGTAAACAGCAGAGTGTTGGATCCTGTTTTCATATCCAATCTCTTAGCCTGTGCCTTTTTATAGGTGAGTTGAGCCCATTGATATTAAGTGATATTAATGACCAGTGGTTGTTAACTCCGGTCACTTTTTTAGTAGTAGGGTTTGTGTGTTTTCCTTCTTTGATTTGCGTTGGTGAAGGGTCTCTAGATGTCTGAGTTATTGTGGTCATTGTTGGACTCCTTGGATAGTGATTTTCCTTCTATTATTTTCTGTAAGGCTGGATTTGTGGCTACGTATTGTTTAAATTTGTTTTTATCCTGGAAAATTTTGTTTTCTCCATTTATAGTGAACGATTGTTTGGCTGGATATAGTAGTCTGGGCTTGCATCCGTGGTCCCTTAGTTTTTGTAGTACATCTATCCAGGACCTTCTGGCTTTCATGGTTTCCATAGAGAAGTCAGGTGTAAGTCTGATAGGTTTACCTTTATTAGTAACTTGGCCTTTTTCCTTTGCGGCTCTTAATATTCTTTCTTTATTCTGTATATTTTGTGTTTTGATTATTATGTGGCGAGGGGATGTTTTCTTTTGATCCAGCCTCTTTGGTGTTCTGTATGCTTCTTGAACTTTTATAGGTACATCTGTCTTCAGGTTGGGAAAGTTTTCTTCTATAATTTTATTAAGTATATTTTCTGGACCGTTGAGCTGCACTTCTTCTCCTTCTTCTACTCCAATTATTCTTAGGTTTGGTCTTTTTATTGTGTCCCATATTTCCTGAATGTTTTGTGATGAGAGTTTGTTGGACTTGCTGTTTTCTTTGATCAGAGCGTTTATTTTCTCTATGTTATCCTCAGAATCTGAGATTCTTTCTTCTATCTCTTGTATTCTGCTGCTTATGCTTGATTCTGTAGTCTCTATTCGTTTACCTAGATTTTCCATGTCCAGCCGGCTGTCTGTTTGTGTTTTCTTCATTGCCTCCATTTCAGTTTTCAAGTCATGAACTGTTTCCATTATCTGCTTGATTTTTTTTTCCCTTGCTTTCCTAGGGTATCATTCACTGATTTACTCAATTCCTCGAACTTTCTGTTATACTTCTCATCCATTTCTATAAGGGCGTTTTTTATATGCTGTTTAAGGGTGTCAATCACTTTCATGAAGTCAGTTTTTTCTACTTCTTCTTGATTAAGGTGTTCATGTCCTCTTGTTGTGAAGTCACTGGCTTCTGGTGGTTTTGTGTTGTTTTTCAGATTGTTGGGAGAATTCCTGCATTGGCGTCTGCCCATCTCTTCCTCCCAATACTCCCCTTTGGATCTTTTTTTACAGGATCAGGTCTTCTTGCCCACTGATGTACCTGCCTAGTGATGTCACTCCCCAGAGATGTTTCTCCACAATGATGTTTCACTTGGGGCCCAGATCGAAACTCCACGCTGCTTGGTTAGCTCGCGAACAAAGGGCCCACCCTGCTTGCTGCGGGCAGGCTATGGGAACAAAGGAGCTACCGGCCATCCCTTTGTCCTCCCGGTTCGGATTCGGTCCCAGCACCCTAGCAGGCTGAGCAGGGAGGCGCTATGCCACCCAAGAAGGGAGGGAGGGAGGGAGACCTCCAATTGTTTTTTTATCTGTTGAGGTTTGTTTTGTTTTCTAGTACATGGTCAGTTTTTGAGAAGGTTCCATATGGTTTTGAGAAGAAGGTGTATTCTTTTATGTTTGGATGGAATGTTCTATAGATGTCTGTTAAGTCCATTTGATCCATAACATCTGTTAATTTCCTTATTTGTCTGTTCATTTTCTCTCTGACAGACTTGTCCAGTGGTGAAAATGGGGTGTTGAACTCTTCCACTATTAGTGTGTGGGTTTAATGTGTGATTTAAGCTTAAGTAGTGTTTCTTTTACATATGAGGGAGCCTTTATATTTGGGGCATAGTCATTCAGTATTAAGATTTCTTCTTTATGGATTTTTCCTGTGACTAATATGAAATATCCTTTTTGTCTCTTATGATTGATTTTAGCTTGAAGTCTATTTTGTTAGATATTAGGATAGCTATACCATCTTGGTTTTAGGTCCATTTGATTGGATTTTTCTTCAACCCTTTACTCTGAGACAATGTCTGTCTTTGAGGTTGAGGTATGTTTCTTGTATGGAGCAGAAGGATAAATTCTGATTTTTTATTCAATCTGTTAGCCTGTGTCTTTTTATAGGTGAGTTAAATTCATTTATATTAAGGGATTTTAATGATCAGTGATTGCTAGTTCCTGTTATTTTAGTTTTTGTTGTTGGTGAAGCTATTGTGTGTGTTTTTCCATTCTTTGGGATTTGTTTCTAAGAGATCATCTATTGTCTGTGCTTTTGTGAATGTAGCTAATTTCCTTGGGTTGGAGTTTTCCTTCTAGTACTTTGTGTAGTTCTGGGATTATGGCTAGGTTTTAATTAATTCTGGTTCTCCTTTTTCTGTTTACTTGTATTTTATGTTAATCTTCCTGATGAGTTGTAGTAAGAGTTAACTTGTAGTTAATCTCCAGGGTGGATGCTGCTGACTTCAATCCCAGTGGTGATTTTAGGAGAAGCATGGTTCACATCACTTATGTATTTTGTAAGCTTCAGAGACAGTGGCACCACTGTTCTGGCTGAGGGAAATGTAGTTTATGTTTTTAATGTTAAAGGTACCAATTTTTTTTTTTTTTTTTTTTTTTTTTTTTGGTTTTTCGAGACAGGGTTTCTCTGTAGCTTTGGAGCCTCTCCTGGAACTAGCACTGTAGACCAGGCTGGTCTCGAACTCACAGAGATCCGCCTACCTCTGCCTCCCGAGTGCTGGGATTAAAGGCGTGCGCCACCACCGCCCGGCAAGGTACCAATTTTTAAATAGTGAAGTTGGAGGGAATAGGAAAGGAGGAAAAAAAGTACATAGTTTAGAGGTGTAAAAAACAGTAGAAAATACTGTATAATTAACCTTAATAATAGGAAAATCATACATAAAAACCCTGTGCAGTGAGTTGGAAGTTTCAACACAATTGAACAATTAGAGAAATACCAATACAAAAAAAAACCAAATTAAAAAAAACTATAAATTAAAGTTTTAAAAATGAGAAATAAGAGGAAGAAAAAGATGATATTACATCTCTTCATGCTTTTTTCCAAGTTAGACTGGCATGGTTTCTCCTGGCATTATTTTTTTCTTCTTTTTTTTCCCTCCTTGGGGGTTCTAGCACCAGCAATTCAATGAAAGTAAATAAATGCCCTTTCAGAAAGAAGAAATTTTGTGATGCAAGATTACTTTATTCCATATCTCCTGATTTCCATGAAGTTTCATGTCTCAATCATATCTCCGGTGCTTGGGGTGGGGAATAAATCAGTCTGCAGTAGGACTTTCTCTGAAAATGTGTGAAGGGTACACTGGCTACTACCATTTTGTGGTCTGGCATGATACTATAGCAAAATCTACCCCATGAAATCCCTTATATCATGTCATAAGCATGGATTAGTGGGGTTTGAAAATGTCAGTATCTGAAGGCTTCAACTCTTTGACATCTTTCCCACAGTCTGTGCTACTTAGGGTCTGTTGCTCCTACCAGGATGCTGCATTGTGTGCTGAGCTTCACTGCAGTAACTCCCATCAGTCCTCTTCACCTTGTCCCTAAAGGTAATGGCTGGAGAGAGGAGGGTATCGGGCCTTAAAGATCTCCCTACTTCAGACTTTTAATGCTCTGTCTGGGTCGTTCTTGCTGAGCTCAATTCTCTTCTCTGGGCATTTGAATTCATCCTCTGCTTTGAGTTTTCAGGACTGTGAATAATTCTTTTTTTTTATTGTTTTTTTTTTTTGTTTTACAATGCTTAGACTCATTGAACACTTTCCTGTGGGACTCTACTCAACATGAGTAGTATGGTGTCACTACATATACTTGTTGACTTCTTCATGGAGAAATTTCCAGCTTGTCTCTTTTTCTGTTTAATGTATCTCATTTCTCTACCTATGACCCTTTATCATGCCTTTCTCTTATTTGACACTGCTTCTAATTCCTTGCATTAACATAATTCCTAAGACTTATATTTTGCCTTTATTATGTAGTGGAATATTTCTTCTATCCTTAGTTTTCTCAGAACATTTATAATGATCAAATACTAGACAATGTCAAAGGCCTATCTGTTGGGCTGTATTTGATCACACTGTGAACCCCCAGTTTGCCTTTGTATTAATTGAATAAAATTAATCATGGGTCCAAAGACTGAGTTAGCAACTAATTAACAGAAAGTAATCATAGGACATCAGAGGTCATCTAGAAAAGATAGAGAGATGCACTGGAAGTAGGAGGGAGGTATTTGGAGTGGCAAGGCATTTTTTATTGACAGAGCAGAAGGAAGTTCTCTTTGGGAGATGCCATCAGAGAAAGAAGGTTAGCTAGGTGCTTCTCAACCTCTGTGAGCTAGCATGATTGATTTTATTCCAGCTTTGAATATCAAGTTTTATTTATAAATAGGATGATAGAAATTTAGCTAAAGCTACTTTTAGTGGTAGCAGCAGAGCCAGTGCCTGCAGTAACAGAATTATTGCCAAGCTGTGGCCTGAGTGGCCAGGTCATTGCCAGAGAAGCAGTCTAGTAATTGTGGAGTCACAGCTGCTAGCTGAAATAGCAGTAGATTAAAAGGCAGTCATTATGACAGAGTTAAAACATTATTTGGCACCCAAAGTGAAGCACAAACACAGGGACAGAGAAGTCACACCAGCAGGCTTTGCTGCTGTTGCTGTCTGTGCCACTTTGTGTGAGTACTCACAACAGTTGTCTGTTGCTTGCTGGGACTTTGGAAAGCAGACTGATGCTTGGAAATTGTGGGAGGGGTTTGAGTTTGCCTGTCACTGATTCAAGCTCAGAAATCAGCATATTTTGTGAGCTACCTGGGAAGACCTTTAGGAGATAGAACATCACAATATAAAATTTTACGGTCCTGAACAGCACTACTATAGATGGTTTGAAAATGGAAATTTTAAATAAGGGATAAATGACTTGGCTGGAACTGACATAATGTCAATTGTATTTACTATCAGTTTGATAAGTAATATTTTATACTTAAAGAGTAGCTTGGTAACTGTGCCAAATAAGACAATTTGATTGATAAAATTAAAGCTTTAGAAAGACTTATTACTGATAAGATACTAGCCTTAAAAGGACTTACAATTGATAAGATACATGCTTTACAAAGAACTACTAATGAAACTAAGAAAAAAGTTCAGACATAGAAAGAGGGATTTAGAGCAGAACCTATTTCACCATTGCAATATGCAATTGAGGAACAGAAGCCTAAGGTTATTATAATACCAACCTTAATTTATCGAGCAACCAAATAAGAATAACTACCAGATGATAGGCACCCCCAAAGCTATGTAGAAGTTAATTGGAATTCTATAGAAATGTTAGATTTGAAGAGACTTAATGAAGTAGTCATTTTATATGGTATGTATTCACTCTTTGTGAAGCATATGTTAAATTCATGGGTAACTCAGAACAGGATTATTCCACAAGACTGGAAAGATTGAGTTACAGCGGTTTTGGAAGCTAGTGCTCAATTACAATGGAAAACATGGTGGAGAGAAGGAGCTGGTGTCCTAGAATAACAAGATATGACTAGAGATTATGAGATTTCTCAAGACCAGCTTCTTGGTGACGGTCATTATGCTGATTTGCTAAGACAGTCTATATAGTCATTTACTAAAATTATACAAGGCCCCAATGAAACCTTTGCTGATTTTTTTTTACAAAGATTGATTTCAGCAGCAAATAGGATGATATCAGGTCGAGAAGTTAGACAAATATTAATTGAATTTACAACTTTTGAAAATGCTAATTTAAAATGCAGAAGGGTAATTAGGCCTTTAAAGTCAAGAGCAGCACCCATTGATGAATGGATCTGAATAATGATAATATTGGACCTCTTATTGGAAAAAAAAAAGAGAAGTAATTTTGAAAAGTTTTAAGAAAAATCAGCAGATAAGATGTTTTAAGTGTGGTAAACAAGGTAATCAGGAAAGGAATTGTAGGCAAGGTGTTTATAGAAACAATTTTTTTTCTATAGATAATCCAAACAGAAGGCCCCAGCTTTTTGGAATATATAGAAAGTGTGGCAAAGACTGGCATTGGACTATTGAATGCAGATCAGCATGAGAAAGGCAAGGTATTCCTTTGTCATTGAGAAACACCTGACACTCTTACAGTCCCCAGTGTCCAATTTGGTTCAATCATTCCTTGTCAGCATTTGGGAAAACCATCCACAGAACAATTTAAAAAATTAATGCCTATTGTTAAAAACAGTACTTCTCTGGACAACAGAACAGCTTCAATAGATAAAGTTTTCAAGAGAGACCATACACTAAGTAACTTGGTAAACTTTTATAAGTGATCAAAGACCAAAGCTAAAATATATATAAATGACATTGAAAATGAGGGTTTGGTATACACAGGTGTATATGTAGCAATAATTTTACCAAAATCTTGACATACAGTTTGGCATCTTCAGGATGTAACTATTCAGCATCTAGTGATAGCAACTTTATTTCAGGTAAAACAAAGTGTAAGATGGGTTGAGTGTATAGGGCTAGAAGGATAGGCAGGAAAATTCAAACCATAAGTGGACAACATAGCCATAAATTTATGGGGATGTGATTTGTTGCAGCAATGAAAACACAGATTAATATTCATCAAATCTCAGAAAAAAATAAATTAACATATTCTTCTGAGAAAATTATTAAAAAGTTTTTATCAAGATCAGTCACTGACTGTTTAGTTTGTACAGAAGAAGGCACAACAGCTGCTGATCTTTCAAAAGTTCCAACAGCACTATCTTTAAAATGGTTAACTGACAAAACTGCATGGAAAAATAGCATTTGACTTTAGAAAAATTACAGGCAGTAGAGCAACAGGTACATGAGCATCTAAGTGCTTAACATATTGAAGATTCAACCAGTCCTTGGATTTCTCTTATATTTGTTATTAAAAAGAAATCTGGAAAATGGAGAATATTAACAGATTTAAGATCCATGAATAAGGCGATTCAGCAAATGGGCTCCTTACAGCCTGGAATTCTCTTACCTTCTTTATTACCTAAGGGATGGTCTATTATAGTGTTTGATTTAAAAGTCTCCTTTTTACTATACCTTTACAAGAACAGGATAGAGAAAAAGTAGGCTTCACGGTGCCTATTTATAATAATTCCCAGTCTCTTAAAAAGGTACCAATGGAAAATTTTTCCACAAGGAATGTTAAACATCCCTACCTTATGTCAATATTTTTACAACAGCTGTTAGAACTAAATTGTAAACAGTTTCCTCAATCTATAATTTACCATTATATGGATGATATTTTACTAACTGATTCACCCACAGATACTTTAGAAAAAAAGTTTGATAAAGTAAAAAGAATTTTGCCTTGTTGGGTTTTACAAATTGCTCCTGAAAAAATACAGAGAGGAGATTATATTCATTACTTAGGAAATAAAATAGGTTTATAAAAAGATTTAGCCACAGAAAGTATAAAAGGAGAAATTAATTACAAACTCTATGGCCCACACTTGGCTTAATAACTCAAGAATAAATTTATCTGAAACCTTACATGGTGATAAGGACTTAAATACTTCAACTATCAGTTCAGGCTGAGAGAGAATTGGCTTTGGTAGAAAACAAATTACAGGATGCATACTTGGATTACTTAGATCCAGAGCTTAATTGTATTCTAGTTATTTTACCTTCTACTTTACCATATAAACAGAGTAAAAAATTAAAAACCCATATTAGAAAAGTTTTCTGAATTGATTCTGGAAGGGAAATTGAGATCATCAATTAGCAGAAATTGACAGATCAGAAATTGTGGTACTTTTTATCAATGCTGAAATTGTCTCATTATGGACAAAAAAAAATGGACATAGACAAAGAGCTTGAAATAATTTCTCGGGAGAGAATAGCTTTAAATATACCCAAAGCAAGATACTCCAGTTTATAAAAGTATACAACTGGATTCTCCTTTATATAATAAATGGAATCCCAGTTTATGGAGCCCCTACAATCTACATTGATAAAAATACATCAAGAAAGGCAGGTTATAAGTCAGAAAAATTGTGTAGGTGCTCAAACCCTTACGACTCAGTTTGAAAATCAGAATTATATTCTACTTTCATTCTATTATTAGATTTTTCTGGACCCTCTTAATATAGTTACAAATATTCAATATGCAGCAAGTGTTGTTTTACATATTGAAACTATTCAACTTATTCCATATTTTTCAGAATTACCTTTCTATTTATTCAACTATAACAAGTAATCACAAATAGAAATCATACTTTGTATATAATACATTATATGATACTTATCAGACATTATTCATGTCTACCTTGCATTCTCATACAAGGTAATGACAAAATTAATTAGCTATTTGTAGGAAATGTGCTAGAAGTTAAGAATTTAATAAGAACACCAGGTTAGCTGCATAAGTTTGAAAAAAGATTTTCTATCACTTTGCAATAAGCCAAAGAAAGAGTAAGGAAACGGCTTCCTACTTTGTGTAAATAAACTACATTACCGGCAGGAAGTAACCCAAAAGGTATTCAAAAAAATTAATTTTAGCAAATGGATGTGTGTTGCAAGGGGAAGGCCTGCTTGTTCTCCCCGGAAAATAACCACACAGAAACTGTATTCATTAAATCACTGCTTGGCCCATTGTACTAAAAACGGCTGGCTGCATCCCGCCACCTGGATAGCTTTATACCCGAAATAATTACACGGAAACTGTATTCTTTTAAACACTGATTGGCCCATTAGTTCCAGCCTTTTATTGGCTAGCTCTTACATATTGATCTAACCCATTTCTAATAATCTGTGTAGCCCACGAGTTGGCTTACCAGGGAGGATCTTAACCTGCGTCTGTGTCCAGCGGGAGAATCATGGCAACTGCCTGACTCGGCTCCTTTCTCCCAGCATTCTGTTCTGTCTACTTTGCCTACATAATTTTCTGTCCTATCAGGCCAAGCAGTTTTCTTTATTAGTTAACCAATGAAAGCAAAAGATAAGATATAAGACCCACCTCCATCAGCCCATTAGCTCTAACATTTTATTGGCTAACTTTTATACCTTAATTCAACCCATTTCTAGTCATTTGTGTTTTGCCATGTGGCAGTGGCTTATGGGGTAAAATTCCCATCATCTGTCTCTGGTGGCTCCTTGGCATTCCTCTGACTCTGCCTTCTTTCTCCCAGCATGACATTTAGTTTTCCCCCACATACCTAAGGTCTGCCCTATCAACAGGCCAAGGCAGCTTCTTTATTCATCAATGGTATTCAAGCAGAGGGAAATACCACATTATCCCCCTTTTCTGTTTAAATGAAAAAGAAGGCTTTAGCTTTAACATAGTAACATTATCAAGCAAGAATTACAGTTACAATATTTATATCTACTTTATCTTTTATCATAACTAAGGAAATATTACTATCTATTCTTTAACTCCATCAAAGACTCCAGAAGGATATAATATTACCTAAATAAGAAGGAAGTGCATTGTAAGCAACTTTTAAGACTTTAGAATTAACAGAAACATCTCACTGCCTGGACAGTCACCCAAAGTTTTTCTGTATCATTGGGGCATCCATCTTCAGCCTACAGGCCCATCTTTTCAGGCAGACTTTTCCATGATGCAAGAATTTCAAAGACATATTTGCCTATATTGGCAGTTTGCCAGTTATTCTTCTGTATCCTGCAGACTGTCTAGCAGACTCTTTCATGAAGTAGGAACCCCAAAGAATCATCTCACCTTTAGGGAAGTTCATCAGTCATTTCTCTGTGGGTTCTGCATGCATGTCCAGTTTTTACAGCATACCATGAAGTAGTTCAGGTAAGAGCAGTTTTTTGCCCAAATTGCTAACAAACTTTCTAAGGAACCTCGTCGATGGCCATCTTCCTCTTGAAGTTGATTGGTGCTGTCAAGAGCAGATGTGTCTCACTGTCATGAAGTCCTAAGTTCTTAAACATTTTAAATGCTATATTCTGAATGTCTCTGAAAGATTTGAAGAATACTTATCTATTTGAAATGTATCTCTACACATCTAGAATTCTAATTAACATGACTACAAGCTCGACTATTATAGATGATTATCTATTAACCTATATTTTAAATTATACATTACATTTTTAAATGTACAACACAAACACAATGCTTAATCAAGATCAGATATATATAATAAAATTGACCTTAAATTTGTATCAGTAAACCAAGATCCATACCAATGAAAATTATTCATATATATATATATATATATATATATCCCCTGTTAATGTAAACAAACATTTATAGGCAATATTTGGAAATATGGGCACAAATTTGTTCATACTACTTTCTGCTGTTTGGGGGCACTGCTAATCAGGTCTTTCATGGTATATCTAAGTCAGAAGTTGGGTGAAGTAATATTTTGAAGGTGTTCACAGCAACCTTTCAAGGGGTATGGTCTACAAACCATATTGGTATAGAAGCAATCCACAGGTTCTCATCTTCTGTGAAAACAAAAGAACTTATCCTTAGACCGGAATTCTAAAGTCATGATAACTTTATAATATACATGCTGGTTTAGTTTAGCAGCCCATACAATGAAATGCCTCTCTTTACTTAGCTCCTTCCCAGTCAAAAAATTTGAAGAAAACACAATAATATACATAATCCAGACTCTCTGTGAATTTTCCATTTTTACGTGGCTTATTTTTCTTTACTCCCTTTATTCTATGATTATCTGTACTCTGTCTCTTTAAAGACTTTACCTTTTTTTTTAAAGCAGTACTTTTTGACTCTTGGTACTCTTTTTCTTCTCTCTTCCAAGTCTATGTACATTTATCCAACACTGTGACCCATTTAGATATCTTTTATGTCTGAATCTGTCCCATTATGAATCTGTAATTCTTTAATGTCCAAGAGCACTTTTTAAAATGCTAAGTGCAGGAGCAGAAGGAGAGAGAGCAAGAGCAAGGAACTCAGGACTGCGAGGACACCCACACACTGAGACAATGGAGATGTTCTATTGGGAACTCACCAAGGCCAGCTGGCCTGGATCTGAAAAAGCCTGGGATAAAACCAGACTCACTGAACATAGCTGACAATGAGAACTACTGAGAACTCAAGAACAATGGCAATGGGTTTTTGATCCTACTGCATGTACTGGCTTTGTGGGAGCCTAGGCAGTTTGGATGCTCACCTTACTAGAACTGGATGGAGGTGGTGGTCCTTGGACTTCCCACAAGGCAGGCAAACCTGATTGCTCTTTGGGCTGACGAGGGAGGGGGACTTGATTGGGGGAGGGGGAGGGAAATGGGAGGCGGTGGTGGGGAAGAGACAGAAATCTTTAATAAATAAATAAATTAAAAAAAAAACAACTTCAGCTGCACCATTGTTGGGGGTAATATGGTACTTTCTGCTTGTCTGCCCAGTTTAAAACTTAAGCTGTGCTAGTACTATAATATATACAGTACTTTCTGCTTGCTCTGCACAATCCAGCATGTCAGAGCTGTTTTGGCCTCTGAGCTGTACACACAGCCCCACTTCCATACACATAGCCAGTTCAAGTTGCTATCAAGAAGATGCAGTCTGCTCACAAATGCCATTCAAATACTCTGACTCCTGAAAGAGTCAGAGGTCACGCTGGCAGCACAGCCCAGAAAACCAGCATTTTAAAATGACTGTGACTTTTTTTCCTGCTATGGCTGAATCAGGAAAATCTTTTAAAGGATCTGTGGCATACCACCAGCAAACAGCAAGAAGCTGAGTTAAACTCTGTTTTTTTGTGTCTAGAATTTCTTTTCACACTTTCTCAGTTTTCACATGGATGTAGTTGACCACGTGGGCACGAACTGTAGCAAGGAGGAAGCCTGCTTGTTCTTGATGGCTGCCTAGCTATCTTAGCTCTGAAATAACCACATAGAAATTTTATTCATTAAATCACTGCTTGGCCCACTAGCTCTAGCATTTTATTAGAAATACATATAATATAGCAAAATTGAACTTACATTTGTATGAATAAACCAAGATCCATACCAATGCAAATTATTCTTATCTATATCAGATGTGTTTCATTTTATGGAGTTTGCAAAAATTAAAATATATGCACCATGCAATAGATTCAAGATTTTAATGTGAAACTGCCTTATGTTCCAAAAAGTTTGACTCTGCAATAACACATTTATTAAAACTCATGATCATTATGGATAACTGTACAAATTATGTCTGTCAATGCTTCAGCATATGAATCTAGTAAATTAAAATGGGTTTTCTGCATAATACAACATAAAGCATTTATAGGTTTTTCACCAATCCAACTAGACGAGCAATTATAGAAAGATCTAATCACACTTTAAAAAAATATGCTTAATAAACAGAAAGGGGTAACCAAGACTCCAAGAATACACAGTTTATTGAGTTTAAATATTTTTAAATATTGCTGAAAAAAAGAACAGCAGTTGTGGAGAGACACAAAATAATAGAAAAAATGCTAAATAAATTAGCCTATATATGCTAAATAATTTTTGGCATCAGAATGCAAACCAGGATATGTGTTATTCTGGGGAAGGGGTTTTGTTTTTGTTTCCACAGGAGAAGAAAACCTATGGATACCATCAAATTAATAAAGATTATATTCAAACAGTAGATGCTTCTTGATTAGGAGAGGCAGTAGTTCTTCAAACAGCTTGGTTATTCAATTCAAATTAACTTATGAGACTAAGAAATGCCATTCATATAATCAGGTAAGGAATAAACATTCTTTATTATTAAAAGATAATGCTTTTCTGTTGTCAAAAAGTATGTCTTAGAAAGATAAAATTTCATAAATCTTCCTAAATATTTCTTTCCACTGCTCTCTACATACATAAAGGCAAATTATCTTCCTGAGGTCAAAATTTAAATAAAAATTAGAACTGGCTTTGGACTTGGGCTATGGCTCTCTATTTCTCTGAATCTAAGCATACCTGTTAAAGGAAAATCCAAAATCCCTGTCTCATGTCAGATGATCCCATTAGTTTAGGACAGAAGAAAACCAAAATAAAGGGACTATTATATTGTCACTAATATCACAATGCTTTGGTTTTATTTTAGCTTTTCTTTTCTTAAAGTGTAAATATCTCTAAATTTAGGATATATATATATATATATATATATATATATATATATATATATATATATGCTTGCTCTTAGCAGTGTCAATTTACTTCAAAAAAGGATGGGCATCAAAGAACCCCCATATGGAGTTTGTTTTTGTTGTGACAAAGTTAGCCCCTGGAAAGAACCAGTCTTTGCCTTGACAACTGATAGTATAAATGTCCAAATTGAATGAAAAGCACGCAAAATGATGACTGCCAAATCCTTTCCAAGACAAGGTAGGACAGTCCTTCAAAATTCCTACTTCAAAGAAATGTCTGTCAGATATTCCAGGTCTGTAGGCTGAAGACTGATGCTCAAATGTTGCAGATGAACTTTGGTTGACTGTCTCACCTGCCAGCTACTTCTGTCATTTCTATTGTTTTGGAAGATGCTCGCCACACTTACTATTTACTCTGGTAATATTATATCCTTCTCAGGTCTCCGATGGAATTGAAGATTAGTTAATTCTAGCTACAATCTTCCTTGCTACCAAATTCAGAAGAGAATCCCACAAAAGAGCTATAAAGTATATAAGGTTGAGAGACATAAAGGCATAAATTGTTTTTCTAATTTTTTTTTCAGGCCTAAGAAGATAGTTTTGGGTTAGTAATACAAGTTAGAATAGAAAGTAAATTATGTATGAAAGTTTAGGCTTTTCAAAATAGAATAGATAATAGATTAGTTTCTGTGAATTTGCCAAAACATGTGAACTAAACATTGTGAATGTAATTCTAACTTGATAATTGTTCTTATTGTATAGAGTTTTACTGTGTTAGAGTTGAAATCTTGCCTTTTTATTGATATGATACCTGATACTTGGTCTTATTGTATAGAGTTTTATTGTATAGGAGTAAAATCCTTTTCTTTCTATTTACAAAAAAAGGGAGAAATGTTGGGGGATATTTGATCACACTGTGAACCCTGAGTTTACATTTACATTAATTAAATAAAATTAACCTTGGGTAAGGAGATTTAGTTAGCCACTAGTTAACAGAAACTAATCATAGAGCATAAGAGGGCATCTGCAAGAGATAGAGAGATGTGCCAGAAGTAGTAGTAGAGAAAGATTTTGAATGATGAGGCTCTTTTAGATTGGTCAAACTTAAGGATGCTCTCTTTGGGAGATGCCAGTAAGGAGAGAAGGTTAGTTAGGTGCTACTCAGTCTCTGTGAGCTAGTAGGTTTTCACTCCAGCCTTTGATCCCTGAGTTTTATTTATACATAGAATGATAAAGATTATTTTAAAGCTATCTATCAGTGGCAGAGCCATTGTCTGCAGGAGCAGAATTCCTGCTAGGCTGTGTCCTGAGTGGTGGGACACTGTCAGAGCCACAATTGCTGGCTGAAATAGTGATAGAGTAAGATGCAGTCACTATGTTAAAGCAACAACTTTCTGGATCTATTGAGATAACCACATGATTCCTGTTATTAACTCTATTTATGTATTGTATTCCATTCATTCATTTGTTTATTCAACCATTATTGCTGCCCCAAAAGGAAGCTAATAATGGTAGGTGATAAATTGATGTATAATTTAATTCAAGTTTTAAGTATTTTACTGACAATTGCTACTTGTATGTTTATCAGAGAAATTGCTTTGTAGTTTTATTTTCTTGTGTCTGCTTGTGGGATAGTTGGAATGAAAATTTTTCCCAGGGGCTCATATATTTGATTTCTTATTTCCCAGTTGGTAACACTATTTGGAAAGTTTTTTTACAAATTTTAGGACATGGAGTCTTATGCATGAATGTATATTATTGGTGTGTTTTTTCTTTTCTTTTTTTCTTTTTATCCAAGAATAATAGAACAACTGCAATGTTTTTATTCAGCTATTTATTAAGAAGAATGTTGTCTCACAAAGTTTTTACAGATATTATTTGATACTGTATAGATTCATTCTTTATATGACTAGAACCTTGACTAACAAGAGTTTGATAGTAGCATTTTGAAAAAGTAGCATACACAATTGATGAAAAAGCTGATAAATTTCTTTTATTTTTTTAAAAACAAAAACAAACTATCCTCTTTCATTTTACATATGGGTCCCAATTTCCACTCTTTCTCCTCCCATTCCTGCCACCTTCTCCTCCATTTCATCTCCCCATCCACTCTTCAGAGAGCATAAGGCACATCACTTTGAGGAAGGACCAAGCCCAGCCCTACTAAATCTAGGCTGAGTAAGGTATCCATCCAATGGGAATGGGTTCCAAAAAGCCAAAATAAGCAGTAGGGCTAAATCATGGTCCCACTGCCATCGTCCTCAGAGTCTGCCCAAGCCATACAAATGTCACCCATATTCAGAGGGACTAGTTTGGTCCTGTAGTAGATCCTTCCATATCTGGCTGGAGTTGGTGGGCTCCCATTAGCTCAGGTAAGCTATTTTAGTGTATATCCCCATCGTGGTCTTGACCTCTTTGCTCATAGTCTCACTCTTCCCACACTTGGAATGGACTATGGGAGCTCTGCCCAGTGCTCTGCTGGGACTCTCTACCTCTGCTTCCATCAGTTTCTGGATGAAGGTTCTATGGTGACATTTAAGATAGTCATCAATCTGACTACAAGACAAGGCTAGTTCGTACACGCTCTTTTCTATTGCTGAGTGACTTAGTTGGGGTCACCCTTGTGGATTCCTGGAATTTACTTTAGTGCCAGGTTTTTTGATAGGCCCACATGGCTCCCTCAGTCAAGAAATATCTTTCCTTTCTCTCCATCTCTGTTCTTCCTTCATCCTAACTGTCTCATTTCTTCAAGTTCTCCTCCCCTCCCTTTCCCCCTCCTCCCCTTCTACCCACCTTTCTCCCCCCATACCCATGCTCCCAATTTTCTCAGGGAATCTTGTCTATTTCTCCTTCCCAGGGGGATCTATATATGAATCTCTTAGGGTTCTCCTTGTCACTTAACTTCTCTGGGTTCATGTACTATAGGCTCATTATTCTTTGCTTTACAGCTAGTATCCACTTATGAGTTGGTACATACCATGCTCATCTTTCTGGGTCTGGGTAACCTCACTCACAATGTTTTTTTTCTAGTTCCATCCATTTGCAAATTTCAAGATGTCATTTTTTTTTTTTTTACCACTGAGTAGTACTCCATTGTGTAAACATACCACGTTTTCTTTCTTGGTTTCAATTTCATTTGATTCCTGATATTTATATGTGTGGTTGTGATGTGATTCTAGCTTGTTGCTTCTCTCATTCCTCCCCTGTGACTTTGGACCTCTAGCTCTCTGGCATACTCAGACAAAATAAGTTATTTTTAAGTTTCCTTTGGTCATGCTATTTGGGGCTGGTGGTCCAAAAATGTTTGGTACAGTGACACTATTAGGAGGTGTGACTTGGTTGGAGTAGGTGTAGCCTTATTTGAGAAGGTAAGTCACTGAGGAGATACACTTTGAGGTCTCCTATGCTCAAGTTACTTCCAGTGAGACAGACTACTTCTTGAAGTCTTTTCATGATATAGGACTCTCAGTTTAAGACCATGCCAGCCTGCTTGTTTCCTTGCTTTCCACCATTGTCATCATGGTGAAATAATAGGGATGGATGAAGGAGAAGAAATCCAGCTCAAAGTTACAGAAAATATATTCAACAAAGTCATAGAAAAAAACTTTCCAAACCTAAAGAACGATATGCATATGATGGTACAAGAAACTCACAGAATACCAAATAGACTGAACCAAAAAAGAAGCCCCTTGCCATAAAATAATCAAAACATTAAACATCCAGAATATTAAGAGTTACAAAGGAAAAAGGCCAAGTAACATAAAGGCAGACCTATCAGAATTACACCCAAATTCTCAATGGAAACCCTGAAACCCAGAAGGTCTTAAGCATATGTGCAGCAGGCACTAAGAGACCATGGATGCAAGCCCAGACTACTATACCCAGCAGTTACCCTCAATGGGGAAAACAAGATATTCCATGACAAAGCCAGATTTAAACAATACCTGTACACAAACGAAGTCTTAAAGAAAGTACAAGAGTAAAACTCCAAACCAAAGAAGTATCTGTACCCACAAAAACACAGGAAACAGATAACCTCATACGAGCAAACTCAAAAGAAGGGAAATACACAAACAGAACCACTGAAAAATAATAGGAATTAACAATCACTCATTGTTAATATCTCCTAATATCAATAGACTCAACTCACCTATAAAGCCTTCAAAGAATTCAATGAAAATGAAGGCACAACATACCCAGATCTATGGGAAACTATGAAAGCAGGGCTAAGAAGAAAATTTGTAAAAGTAAGTGCCTGGAAAGAGAATGTGGGAAAATCTCACACTAGCAACTTACTAGCACGTCAGAAAGTTCTAGAACAAAAAGAAGCAAACTTACTTAGGAGGAGTAGCTGTAAGAAAATAATAAAATTGATGGTTAAAATTAATAAAATAGAAACAAAATAATACAAAGAATCAATGAAACAAATAGCTGGTTCTTTGAGAAAATAAACAAGATAAGACAAGCCCCTTTCCAACGTAATCAAAAAGCAGACAGACAGTATCCAAATGATCAAAATCAGAAATGAAAAGGAGGACATAAAAATGCACACTGGGGAAATCCAGGGAATCATTAGGTCATATTCCAAAAACCTGTACTGCACAAAATTGGAAAATGTAAAAGAAATCCACAATTATCTGATAGGTACCACATATCAAGATTAAATTAAGATAAAATGAAAACATTATATAGACCTATAACCTGCAAAAAATAAAAGCAGTCATCAAAAGCCTCCAAACCCCCAAAAGCACAAGGCCTGATGGTTTCAATGCAGAATTCTACCATAACTTCCAAGAAGAGCTAGAGCCTATTCTCTTAAAACTGTTTCACATAATAGAAACAGAAGGAACACTGCCAAACTCTTCTTTTAAGGCTACAGTTACCCTAATACCAAAATCACAAAAACAGTCAAACAAGAAAGAATATTACAGACCAATCTCCCTCATGAATATTGAGGCAAAATATTAAATAAACTACTGACAAACCAAATACAAGAACACATCACAAAAATCATCAGACATGATCAAGTTGGCTTCAATCCAGAGATGTAAAGACAGTTCAACATATGAAAATCTGTCAATGAAATCCATCATATAAATAAACTGAAAGAAAAGAAAACCATACAGTCATCTCATTAGATGCTTAAAAAACTTTGAAGAAAATCAACCACCCCTTCATGATAAAGGTCTTAGAGAGATCAGGGATATAAGGAACATATCTAAATACAAAAAAGCAGTATACCACAAGCCAACAGCCAACATCAAATTAAATGGAGACGAGCTCAAAGCAATTCCATTAAAATGAGAAACAAGACAAGGTTGTCAATTATCTATTCAACATAGTACTCAAAGTTCTAGATAGACCAATAAGACAACAAAAAGAGAAAGGGGGATACAAATTGAAAAGGAAGAACTCAAACTTTTATTATTTGTAGATGATGTAAGAGTATGCATAAGTGACCCCAAAAATTTTACTAGGGAACTCCTATAGTTGATAAACATGATCTGTAATCTGGCAGAATATAAGAACAACTCAAAAAATCATTATTTCTCTTACATACAAATGATAAGGAAACTGAAAAATGAAATCAGAGAAACATCACCATTTGCAATAACCACAAATAACATAAAATATCTTGAAGTACATACCATATTCATATTTTTGGGTCTGGATTATCTCAACCAAGATAGTGTTTTATATTTCCTTTGAATTGCCTGCAAAATTCAAGATGTCATTGTTTTTTACAGCTGAGTAGTACTCTAATGTGTGTATATTCCACACTTTCTTTATCCATTCTTCCATTGAGGGGCATCTAGGTTGTTTACAGGCTATTACAAAAAAAATGCTGCTATGAGCATAGTTGAACAAATACTTTTGTAGTATGATTGGGCATCTTTTGGGTATATTCCCAAGAGTGATATTGCTGGACCCTGAGGTGGATTAATTCCCAATTTCCTTAGAAACCACCACACTGATTTCCAAAGTGGTTGTACAAGTTTGCATTCACACCAGCAATGGATGAGTGTTCCCTGTACTCCACATCCTCTCCAGCATAGGCTATCATTGGTGTTTTTGATTTTAGACATTCTGACAGGTGTAAGATGGTATCTCAAAGTTCTTTTGATTTGCATTTCCTCGATTGCTAAGGAAGTTGAACATGACCTTAAGTGTCTTTTGGCCATTTGAACTTCTTCTGTTGAAAATTCTCTGATCAGTTCTGTACCCCATTTTTTAATTGGGTTAATTAGAATTTTAATGTCTAGTTTCTTGAGTTATTTATATATTTTGGAAATCAGACCATTGTTTGATGCAGGATTGGTAAAGATCTCACTCATTAGTGGACTCTAGCCTTAAACAAAGGACATTGAGCCTATAGTTCACAAGCCTAGATAAGCGAATTAACAAAGTGAACCCAAAGAAAACATATATTGATCCTACTGGAAATTGGAAGCAAACAAGATTTCTGGACAAAAGTTGGAAGCATGGGAGTTGGGGTAGGGGTGGGAGTGGATGGGGGAAGGGGACAGGGGGAGTGAGAAGGGAGAAGGGAAAGACTGGGGAGAGCTTGTGGGAATGGGACTGTGGAGATAGAGGAGGAGTGGATATAGGAGCAGGGAAGAAGATATCTACATTAAGGGACCCATTTTAAGGTTGGCAAGAGACTTGGCTCCAGAGGGGATCCCAGGTGTCCACAGGAATGTCCCCAGCTAGGTTCTTGGGCAGCAGTGGAGAGGATGCTTGAACTGGCCTTGCCCCACTATCACACTGATGATTATCTCGAATATCACCATAGAATCTTCATCCAGTGATGGATGGAGATAGAGACAGAGACCCTCATCAGAACAATTGACTGAGTTCCCAAAGTCCAGTTGAAGAGCAGAAGGAGGGAGAAGATGAGCAAGGAAGTCAGGACCGTGAGGGGTTGGTCCACCCACTGAGACAGTGTGCCTGTTCTAATGGGAGCTCACCAAATTTAGCTGGACCAGGACTGAATGAGCTTGTGATCAAACCAGACTCTCTGAATGTGGCTGCCAATGGGGGCAGACTGAGGAGCCATCAATAATGGCACTGGGACCTGTTTCTACTGCATGTACTGGCTTTTTGGGACCCTGTTCTATTTTGAGCTATATCTTTCTAGGCCTGAATGGAGGGAGGAGGGCCTTGAATTTCCCACAGGGCAGGGTACCCTGCCCTCTCTTAAGGAGGAAGGGGGAGAGAGAAAGGGGAAAGGGGCTGGACGGGGAATGGGAGGAGGGGAGGAAGTGTAAATTTTTGAATGGAAAAATAAAAAAAGATAGGAGATTTGACTTACAAAAAATATCTTGAGGTAACACTAACCAGAGAAGTGACAGACCCATTTAAGCAGAAGTTTAAGTCTTTGAAGGAAGAAATTGAAGAAGATATCAGAAAAAGGGAATATATGTCATGCTCTTTGAAAGGTAGGATCAACATAATAAAAATGACAATCGTACCAAAAGCAATCTATAGATTCAATGAAATCCCAATCAGAATCCCAAAACAATTATTTACAAACCTCAAAAGATCCATACTCAACTTCATATGGAAAAGGAAAAACCCCAGGAGAGCCAAAACAATCCTATACAATAAAGAAACTTCTGGAGGCATCACCATCCCTTACATCAAGCTCTATTACAGAGCTACAGTAATATAAATAATTTGGAATTGGCATTAAAAATAGACAGGCTGTATAGTGGAATCAAATCAATGACCTGTATATTAATCTATACACATATGAACACCTGATTTTTGAAAAAGCAACTAAAATTGTCCAATAGGAAAAAAAAGCATCTTCAACAAATGGTGCTGTCATAACTCAACGTCATCATGTGAATGAATGCAAATAGATCCATATCTATCCCTATGCACAAACTCAAGTCTAAATGTAATAAATACTTCAATATAAATCAGGCCACACTGAGCCTGATAGAAGAGAAAGTTGGAAGGAGCTTTCAATGCATAGGAACAGGAGATCACTTCCTAAATATAAAACTAGTATCACAAATACTTGAGCAACAGTAAATAAACTGAGACCTCCTGTAAATGAGAAAATTAGAGGACACAGGTCAATAAGACAAAAAGGTAGTAGCCTACTGAATGGGAAAAGATCTCCATCAACCCCAGATCAGACAGAGGATTGATCTTCAAAATATAGAAAGAACTCAAGAAATTAGACATCAGCGGGCAATGGTGGCGCGCGCCTTTAATCCCAGCATTCGGGAGGCAGAGGCAGGCGGATCTCTGTGAGTTCGAGACCAGCCTGGTCTACAGAGCTAGTTCCAGGACAGGCTCCAAAGCCACAGAGAAACCCTGTCTCGAAAAACCAAAAAAAAAAAAATTAGACATCAAAATACCAAATTATCCAATTAAAACTGGGGTACATATCTGAACAGAGAATTTTCAACAGAAGAATCTCAAATGACTGAAAGATACTTTAAGAAATATTCAGCATTCTTAGCCATCAGGAAAATTCAAATCAAACCAACCCTGAGATACCATCTTACACCAGTCAGAATGGCTAAGATCAAGAACATCAGTGCTAACTTGTGCTGGAGAGGACATGGAGTAAGGAAAACACTCCTCAATTGCTGGTGGAAATGGAAACTTTTACAACCACTTTGTCAATCACTATCACAGTTTCTCAGAAATTGGGAATCAACGTACCTTAGGACCTAGCAATATCACACTTGGGTGTACATCCAAAGGATGCTCAATCATACTAGAAGGACATTTGTTCAACTATGTTCAAGCAGCTTTACTAGTTATAACCAGAACCTGGAAACAACCTTGACACTCAGCCAAAGAATGGATAAAGAAAATGTGGGAGAGAATGGGACGTCCGTCTTCGGGTCGCAGCATCATTGGTGGTGCTGATCACCCGGGGGCGAATTAAAAATGGGTGACGTTGAGAAAGGCAAGAAGATTTTTGTTCAGAAGTGTGCCCAGTGCCACACTGTGGAAAATGGAGGCAAGCATAAGACTGGACCAAACCTCCACGGTCTGTTTGGGAGGAAGACGGGTCATGCGGCTGGATTCTAAACACAGATGCCAACAAGAACAAAGGCATCACCTGGGGAGAAGACACCCTGATGGAGTATTTGGAGAATCCCCAAAAGTACATCCCTGGAACAAAAATGTTCTTCGCTGGAATTAAGAAGGAGAGATGGCGGACCTAATAGCTTATCTTAAAAAGGCTACTAAGGAATAATTTCACTGCCTTATTTATTACAAAACTCGTCTCATGACTTTTAATGTGTACCGTAATTTAATTCATACCCCAAAATTCAGATCATGAACAGCTAACAGTGTTTTGTTGGACAGTCCTGATTAAGGAAAACTGACTTGTAGAAAAGTGGATATGATCTTTATGAAAAGTAATGCTTCCAGTTGCATAAAAAAAAAAGAAAAGAAAAGAAAATGTGGTACATTTGCACAGTGGAATACTATTCAGCAATAAAAAAAAATCAATGACATCTTGAAAATTGCATGTAAATAAACTAAAAAAACTTTTCAAGGTTTAATTTTTATTCCATTTTTCTTTATTTTATTTTAAAAGAGAAATAAAAACCCCAATTTGTTGTATAATAAGCGGCAGGCCGCTTCCGACCACCCGACTAGCTTATACCCATTCTGTAACACTAATGGGGCCTGCTTCTTGTTGGGGTTTTTGTCCCTCCCAGTACCTCACAACTGTTTAGCCCAAAGAAAATCACACATAGGTCTCCATAAATTATAAGCTGATTGGCCCATTAGCTCTAACCTTTCACTGGCTAACTCTCACATCTTGATTAACACATTATTCTGATCTATGTTAGCCATGTGGCTCAGTACCTTTTTTAGTGGGGCAGATCACATCCTTCTGCTTAGGTGATCTGGGTAGGAGTGGGAGGAATCAACTTCCTCCTTCCCAGAATTCTCCTGTTCTCATTGCATCATTTCTACTTCTTGTTTGATTTTCCTGCCTATACCTCCTGCCTGGCCAATCAGTGTTTATTTAAAACATGATTGACAGGATACAGACAATTCTCCCGTGGGCTGGTGGGCTGCTTGTCAGCCCCGCCACCCGGCTAGTTTATGCCCGAAATAATCACATGGAGATCTGTATTAATTAAATTTCTGCCTGGCCCATTAGATCTAGCTTCTTATTGGCTCTCACATCTTGACTTAATCCATTTCTAATAATCTGTATGTCATCACGAGCTGTGGCTTACCTGGAAAGATTCAGTATGTCTGACCTGGCAGCTTCGTGGCGGGTGGCTCTCTGCCTACCTTCTTTTTCCCAAAATTTTGTTCTGTCTACTCCACCCACCTAATTTTCTGCCCTATAAGAAGGCCAAGGCAGTTTCTTTATTCAACCAATGAAAGTAACACATAGAAAGAATACCCTTCTACACCACAAATTTGTCAAATTTCTATAAATATTTCATTTAATAGGGTTCTCCAGTAGAACAGAACAGATAGGATGAATATTTATCACCGTGGATTTATTTGATTGACACATGATATGGGCTTTGGAGACGCTTGAGAACACAGTAGCTGCCTAGTCTACAAGGTTAGAGGCATCAGCATTCTCAATCTTGCATTTAAGTCCTAGAGAGTTCCAGAAGAGCCACTGCTTGTTAATACCGTTTGGAAGCCACAAGCTGGGTTCCAATGCCAGAAGAGGAAGACAACAAAGCACCAGTAGTAGTTGAAGCTTTTCCTACCAAGGAGTAAAGGTAAGAGAAATAATGCCTTTCCTTCAGAACTTACATCTGGGACTCTATTGGAAGGTTCCTCACTCTGGGGAAGATCTTTCTCCCTTAATAAATCCTTCCAGGGAATACCATCCCAGATCCATCTGGAGGCATGCCCCTTAGGTGATTCTGATCCCTTTGACACCCGAGATAAACCATCACACTGGTCATATAACTGCCCTAGCAAACTAATGTAAAACAGTTTTCAAAAATAGTTTTCAATGAAAAACTTTGAATTTTATCCATGTCTTGAATAATTTTTCTTTCAGACTTCTCATATGACTCCAAAGTTTGCATACTTTAGTGCCAAGAAATTCAGCTGAGTTATTATAGCTATTTATCAAGAGCAAGCTTGTTTTACGCCTATATCTTAAGAAAGCCGTCTGAGTACTTTAATTTTCATGAAACTTCCAAAGAGGAATGTTGGTGAATGACTATATAATGTTTAGCCTATTAAAAAGGTATTTCTGAAGATCTTTGAAGAGGAAATTCTCTTTTTTTTCTTAGTTTTTTTGAGACAGGGTTTATGTACAACTGTGGCAGTTTTGAAACTTGCTCTGTAGACCAGACTGCCCTCCAACTCACAAAGATCCACCTGCTTCTGCCTCTTAAGTGCTGGGACTAAAGGTGTGTACTATTATAGCCATCTGGAAATTAGAGAGAGAAAGAGAGAGAGAGAGAGAGAGAGAGAGAGAGAGAGAGAGGTATGTATGTGCACACCACACACTATATGTTTTTGGATACCTATACAGGTCATAAGAGGATGATGGATCCCCTGTACAAGGTGGTAATAGGTGGCTGTGAGGTGCCCAACATGGGTGCTGGGAATGAATCTGAGTGCTTAACCACTGAGCCATCTCTACAGACCTCATAAAGTAAATTCTTACAGGGAACTCTGAATAAGGACAAATAAGGGAAGAAAGTGCCAAAGTTCATCTCAAATAGTTTTTCCTTCTTTAAATCTGACTATATGATTCTAGTGCATATTTGATTTTGCCTCTTGTCATGATATAAGAGAATGTTCTCCATAGCAATCTTTTGTGGGCTTGGATGATGAGTCAGCAAACAGTATTCTCCAAATAAGCAATCAATTGGACATGGGAACACACAAGTGCACATACTTAAGACTTTAAGATAGATATGGGAGATGACTGCAATTTTAGCAAAAGTATAAAGCAGGAGGACCTTGTGTTTGGTGTTGATTGAGGTTTTCTGTTCTGCCCAGTCCTGCAGCTGTTAAGTCCCAAAGAAAACTACACATATGTCTACATTAGTTATAAACTGATTTTCCTAGTAGCTCAGACTTCTTATTAACTATTATAACTTATATTAACCCATAATTCTTGTCTGAGCTAGCTACGTGGCTTGTTACCTTATTCAGTGAGGCAGTCACATCTTGCTTCTTGTGTGGCTGGGTCACAACTCCAGAATGAGCTTTTCCCTTTCCAGAATTCTCCTGTTCTCATTGCCCTTCCTCTACTTCTTGCCTGGTTATCTTGCCTATACTTCCTGCCTGGCTACTGGCCAATAAGTGTTTTATTAAAATACAATTGACAGGGTACAAACCATTGTCCCACAGCACTTCCCCCCTTTAAAAAAAACAGAAGAAAACTCTGAATCTACTATCCTTTGTTTAGCTTTTCTCCTGACCATTATCCATAACAATTTGTAACCTAAGGAAAATATCCATAGTCTACTTTTGGGAATATGGGCATAGTTTTTCAGGCTAATTCCTACAGGTTGGGGGTGCTGATAATCTTATGGGGACCTAAAGAAAATTTAGAATTATAATCAAGTCATGACTGGAGTATCCTGTGAGGCTTGATCATCTTAGGCAGCAGTCTCTCAACTCTTCTGGATGTAGAACTCAGACATCTGGGCCATCTGTTCCCACCAGACATTTCTCAGGTGGTCTTCCTTGCTCTAACCTGATTTTTCTTAACTTAGAATGAGCTCACAGCTTCTCATTTCCCGTGGAAGCAAAAGCAAAACCTCTTCTCCAAAGTAATATATCTTTTGACTTCAATTTTGAAGTCAAGGTATTTTCAAATATTTATGTTTTATTAATCTGGCAGCATTTATATTCAAATACCTTTTAGCTCCTTCCTCAGCTGTCAAACAATTCAAAGACAACACAATATTATATAGTATCCAGACTCTCTGTGTATTTTTCATCTTTATGTGGCTTTATTTTAACCTCTATTTCTTTTATTTTTAATGTTTGGATTTTTGAGACAAAATTTCTCTATATATCTTTGGCTGTCCTGGCACTCCCTCTGTATACCAGGCTGTACTTGAACTCACAGAGGTCTGCCTGCCTCTGACTCCCAAGTACTGGAATTAAAGTTGTGTGCCACCATACCTTGAACTCACAGAGATCTGCCTGCCTCTGCCTTTCAAGTGTTGGGATTAAAGGTGTGTACCACTACACCCAACTATTCTCTTTTTTATTTTTTAAGCACTTTATGCTTCCCCTCAAGCATACATATATTTTTAAATACACAATAAATTGTTTAAAGGTTTTCTTCATCTTTGAATCTATCTTTACTGCATATCTCTCTTCTTTTCTGATCACGAATCTTTAATTTGCTCTAATATTAAAGCTGTGGCTTTGATGGCTGGATCCAACCTATTCCTTAGCTTTCTGAGACTCTAGCATCATGGTAGAGTTACAAGGGGAGCTATGTTTATTGCCACAACTCTATGGTGTTTTAAGGTCCGTGCAGCCACCAAGAAGTATGCTATAGGCTATTCATAAACACCACTTAAATGTTTTGTGGCAGAGCCTCTTAATAGAGCTGCAGGATTTTGCAGCTAAGGTCAGGAAGCCTCTCTTAAATGAGAGTGCTTGCCGCTAGCTGCAGAGCCCATCCAAGAAAGTGCTGCTATCAATAAGCCATGCTTAACTCTATCCTTTTCTGTCTAAAACTACTTCCCAAGCTCTCTCGGGCTTTGCGTGGATGCAGTTGCCCACACGTTGGGCACCATTCTGTTGACTGAGGTTTTCTGTCTCATACAGTCCTGCAGCCATTAAGTCCCAAAGAAAATCACACAGAGGTCTATATTATAATGTGATTGGCTTATTAGCTCAGATTTCTTATTAACTCTTATAACTTATTAACCCATAAATCTTGGTGACACTGAAATGGTGCACCTTCTCATGATGTTCTGGCCAGTAATTTTGGAACTTCACCACTACTTAATTTTTGCAGGATCCCATTCAGAGAGGATAATGACCCCTATCCCCAAAAAGTTTGTCCTTAGGGTTGGGAACACTGTTTAGGGGTTGTTGTTTATTACTTGTACTAGATAGAGAGTTGGGGTGAAAACTATGTTTGAAAAAAAGGATAATAACTAGTGGGTAATAGAGTGAATACTTGTGAGCTTTTATTTATTGTTAATTTACATTACATTGGTGTAGTTTTTGTATATTGATACAAGTTCAAATTATATTTTTAATTTTTGTTTACATTATTTGTACATCAATGCAAAGTTATTCTGTCAAATTGTGTATATGCATGTTTTTACCTCTGATTAGAACATTTTGTATGTTGATTCAACTTTTAGGATATACCTTCATATTGCATTATATATTACTTCTACGTATGATCAAGACACTTATAGATTGTTTACATTTTTAGGTCATTGTCTTCATTTGTTGCACATTTGTTTACAGATTATTTAATATTCTGGCATGAAGTTTTAGTCTTTAAGTTATATAGGGATTAATTACTATAGGTCAATAGTTGTTCATGTTTGTTGTATATCCAGTCAGATCAATTAGGTTCTTTAGATACATAGAGATTGTAGTCTGTCTAGATAGGTAATCTTCACCCATTTCAAGGATCTGTGGAACATGGCATTTAAATAACTTAGTATTCTATTGACATGAAAAATGATTGCTTCTGACAGCACCAATCCATTCCCGAGAGAATGTTGAGCACTGAAGATACTCAAGTTGGACTTCTTGGCAAAACTGGCTTTTGAACATGGAACTGACAATGCCTCAAACACCGGCAAGGTACATGGTAACTGGAAATGGATAAGCAGAACTGTCAAATATTGCCAAGACAGGGTAAGACGGCTTTGAAATTTTTTTGCCTCTGAAAATGGTCTGTTCATTATGTTAGGCCTTAGCCATAGTTGGTTGCTTCAACATTGCAAAATGGGACTTTGGGTGATTGCTCAGGTAGCTAATTGTCTCCATTATATATTACTCACTTTGGAAGCTATTTGATTTTAATTCCTTCCAGCTCAAGTAATATTATGTCCCTTCTCAGGCCTTCAATGGGGTTGAATATTAGAAAGCCATAGTTACTGTACTCTTATGATCCTGCCAAGCCATTTCAGATACAAGACTTAGACTCCATAGGATGGAATGTTTATTAAAACATTTAGCATATGTTCCTTGCTTAATATTGTTTGTGTTGGTTGTAATTGTAATTATACTTGATATCTGTTTCTGGTGTATATAGTTTTGTATTGGGTTTGGTATTCTCTTCTTTAAACAGAATGGGAAGGTGCTGTGGGGGGCACATTTTGCTCCTTCAGCCAATAATTTTTAAGATACCAGTCCTCTTGGGCATGGTCTGTTATACTGTAAAAGCCATGATAAATGTGTGCCTGCTCTCTTGCTCCCTGCTCCCACTTCTGGCTGCTAGACTCTGTTCCTGTTCATGTAGAGGACTGTTCTCTAGGACAGTGATCTGTAAGTTTCCCCCTTAAATAAAACAGTTCCCCCCTTTTATTGTTCATAATTCTGAACTAGTGTGAGACTATTTTGTAACTTATGTCATTAGTTTGGGAGCCACCTGAGGTATATAGGAAAACCTGTTTCAAAGAACAAAAGCAAAACAAAAGAAAATAATTAACTTATGAAGCCATGCAGGTGACAAGGGTCCACTATTTTTTTAAAAGAACTGGAAGCCTGCTGTCATTCAGATTCCTATGCTCTGAGAGCTAGGAAAGTCCATGGTGTATTCCTCTTATCCTGATCCTGCTCTTGTGTGCAGTTAGCAAAAGGGATGAGTTTTTCTTAATTCACATTTTTGTTTTGTTCATGACCTCAAAAAGTTTGGATGTTGTTCATCTATATTGAGAGGAGCTGTAGGTTTTTCTGAGATCAGCAGTTCAGATGCTAACCTTATTTACAAGTATCTGGCACAGGAGAAATAATGGACTGGAACACAACTAAAAGAGAACAAAAATAAGCCACAAAAAGTGACACTTAATAGACACTGGAACTAGAAACTGCATATTATATATTAGACTTAATTTTTCTGTCAAAATGTAGTGAACGTTTCCAACCACTTTCAACTTTTATATTTGTAGACTTTAACAAAAATGCTTGATGAGTTACACAGATTTCAATATCAATAGGAAAACTACATTTTGTTTACAAATGATTGTTTCTGGGATATTCTTATTATGTAGATCCAATATCCCTAAATGTAAAGATCTGAGCTGGAAACATTTGGACAATGGTTCTTTTCCTATTTGAATATCATCTTGGACTATGAAACACATGAATGAACACTTAGAAAAATCAAAGGTCATTATCTTAGAAGTTTTCCACGGTGACAAAATGCCTGATAAAGCTTAGTTGAGGATATTGTGATGCATAGGTTCAGCAGTTGCAGTGGTGGTTCCACAACAAGATGGACCAAAGAGCACACACGCTCCAGTGATCTACTTCCTGCAGATAGCCCCTGCCCCCAATTTCCATAATTCTTAAAAATAATGCCATCATTCATGGGAATATGGGGACAGTTGTCAAACCACAACAGATGGTGAGGGAGAATTTTGATCTGCATGTATTGGGGAAAAAGAAAAGTCCATAAATTAAAATATTTACCTTTGTGAAAATTACCTCATATTACAAACACAGTGAGCCTAAATCTATCAAAAACCCATCTGCAGGTGGCTAGCTGACCTTTTGACCAAGTCCCAGCCACAGCCTGTTACGTTGTTGAAAGCATCATGCTGGGGGATTTTTCTGTATTATTTATTTATTTTAGTATTTTTTTGAGAAATCCATACAGATGTACAGTATTTATAGCATTTTCACCCCTTCTTCTCCACTATTTTCTCCCATGTCCCCTATTCCACTCCGTCTCAAAATTGTGATCCTTTCTTCTTTAATTATTATTGTTTTATGTGTGTGCATTTTTTGTCTGCATGCATCTGCACACACAGTTGGAAAATTCCTAAGATTATTTGCTTTCTGCATTTAGATCAGTTGTGACTTTCTGTAATGGTCTTCCTCTGTTGCATAAAGAAGTGTCATTATTGAAGAGTAAGAGGTAAACTTATCTGTGGCTATACGTATAAATATTAAGAATACTATTAGGAATTAGACTCATTTGGGAAAGTGGCTCTAGTGCTTCTTCTTTAGATCTGTGACTTCCCTGGCCATGATTTTTTTTGGCAGAGTTGACAGTACTAGGCATGAATTCCTTCCTTTTGAGCAGGGCCTAAGTCTAATTAGATAGCTATTGGTTACCCCCAAGTTATAAGTGCTACTATTGCACTCTTGGGGATATTTTGCCTAGATAATTATTGTTATGGTTCATACTTCTTACAACTGGGTAGCTACTGATTACTTTTCTCTGTTGACAGCATGCTTACATTCTTCTGATATGTTAAGAGTTCATCAATTATAATAATAGAAAATAGTCCTCTAGAATTTTGAGAGATATTACCTTCTCTCCAAACAATCATACCTTGTTGAGAATAGTAATTGTCCCGAAATAAATGTTCTGATGCAGTAGTTGTATATAGCATTTTCCTTTAGATTGGACATAATTACTGTCATCAGCATAGCTGTGGTTATCAGAATGTGGACCACACATGAGATTGGGCCTGTTAGTATTATCAGGTAGAGACACATGCAGGCTCACAAGGCCCCTTTACTATCATACACATATATACGTGGTGATGATATATAAGTGGTTAATGTGCTGCAAAGAGGGAAAAAATTTAATTAGATAGGTACCTATAATGTTTCATTCTCTTATAAGTAATCTCAAACCCATATTTTTGAAATTACTCCCAACAAATTTCTTGTTTTACAAAACTGGACTTGGTTGGTATAATTTATTTTGTCTGTAGTTACCCTACCCAGGGTGAATAGAAATAGACTTCACAGGAAAAACAGCAGAATGGAGTCTCTCTCTCTCTCTCTCTCTCTCTCTCTCTCTCTTCTCTCTCTCTCTCTCTCTCTCTCTCTCTCCATGTTTGTGTGTCTAATGTGGGCATGCATTTTAGGTGGCACAGGGTTTATGCTTGGAGAAAGAAGTTGATTCACCCCTTAATGATTGTTTCTCTATGCTTTGAAAAGATTGTCTTGTCTCTTAGAGCTTTAATTGAAGCATGGCTATCCAATATACCCCAAAGAACCTTAATTTCCTATTGAAGTATGAGTAGGTAGCTTTGCTTCCTACCTCTTAGTGTTGCTGTCAGAATATTGTGTGGTAGTTCCAGCCTTCCCCTCAGTGACCATTTCATACCATTGTGAACTGTGCTTCCCTTAACATAGGTCATTATTATTTGTCAATGATAAGCTGTTTTTTGAAAATATAATGTCTTAGCAGCATTTTAGTTACTATGGTTAGAGGGCACTAGTGCCCTCTTGAGTGTTTCTTGAGTGTTTGGGGGTATTCCTGCAGTACTCTCTGGAACTTGTATAGTGCATAGGAGTAGGATATAAGTTTCCTACTGGGCTCTGACATCATTTCTCATGTTCATTTCCTTTTCAAACTCTTCTGTGTAACCCTCATCCCAGAAGGTATAATGAAAGTTTCCAAAGGAGGGAAGCAATCAGCAGTCCTATGCATCAATGATGCCCATGAACCACAAAAATAACCAGTATAACAGGATAGCTCTAACACTTCATTAATGGCACATTCATTGATGGTAGCTAATAGCTCTCTTATTGTATTTAAGACCCATTCACCAAGAAAAAAAATCATGCCTAGTACTGGAAACTCAGGCTAATGCAGCCATCAGTCTTGAAGGAGAACTTAAAACTGTCCCTTTACTAAACAAGCACAATTCATAACTTCATTCTAATTATTTGTCCTTACATCCAGAGATAAGGGTTCTCTTTACCCTCCACAAGGAAACTTATCTTTGCAGGAGATGGAGATCATTACAGAAAACCACAACCAATCACCTAATATTATTGATATTTTATTCTAAACTTTTTTTCCTCTTTATGGTATGGATTGAATTCTTTAGCTTATCCGTAGTCTATCTCAGGTCATTGATCATTTTTACCATAAAAACTTTAAAATTTTCAGATTTGGCTTTATACTTGCTGTTTACTCAAGCTCTCGCCCAGCTAATTAATCACTGTTCCTACATTTATTCATACAGAGATGTATAAATGTGACAACTATGTGTCTTAGAGACTGTGATGGAAGTCTGTGTGTTAATATAAAAACTGCAAATAACTGTTACTGTCACCCAGAGATGAACATTATAATACAGTTTGACTGAAAGAGATGCCACATGAGTTTAATAATTTTCTTCTGGATTATAACATTCCAAACAGTAGACATGAATTAATCCTCCATGGAAAACCAGGAATGCATTAAATATATTATCAAACCAACTGCCTGAGTGCTCTCTCTCTCTCTCTCTCTCTCTCTCTCTCTTCCCTACCCCCTCTTTCTTCTTTTTTTAATTTTTGGAGATAGATTTTGGGGTTAAGGACTGAAGCTGTGACATCTTTGACTAAATCCCCCCTGTTGTTCAATTCCTCTCCAACTTTATAATTCTGCAAAAGGCTTAATCACAGTCACTGGAGGAATGCCTTGGCTTGCTGAGTGTGGGAAGTAGGGATTTAATATGCCAATTAAAACTCTATTGTTATTAAAAATCCTTGAGTTGTCTAATTTGCATAGGGAAAGCAACTCAAGTATGAATCTCCTTTGAGTAAACCTGCTGGGGTTGACAATGAAATGAACTCTGAGAATGTTTCCCAGTGAATTTACGGAGACTCTGCTAGTCTTCACAGCCCAGTGAGCCCTCATGGGGGCACAATAAAGCTACTGTTTCCTGGTCTCTAGCATCATTTTATCCATAGCACATACATATAACATAGTCTTATATATATGGCACACACAAGAGTTCTTCCATGATATTATCAGACTTAAATCTCTATTCTAGTCACCATCACTTTCATTCTATTTACTCTGGCTAAAACTCAGTAGGTAAAAATCAAAGAATTGGAATAATATTTCAGCACACTTGAGAGTTCTAGGCAGGAAAGTTGTGCTCTACAGCACTAAGAGGTTAGTGAATGTTTCCTCTCTCGTGGTGTCAGACATTTTCTCAGGGCTTTGGTAAAAATGGGCACTTCAACTTCATTGTTTTAGGCTACCAATTTTACCATTTCTTATATAAACTTATTGGCATATCACTCATGAAGTGTTGAACAGATAATTTCTCATTATTGATTAAAATGTTGGTATTGAGAATCAATTATTTTAAAACTACAGCTAAATCAAAGTAATCCTTATAGTCCAAAATATTTTATTTACTTGCTCTGAAATACCAGAAGAGAGTGAAGTATTAGTGTGGAGGACTCAGGTGTTTAATAGCAGGGTGTGGTCCCAACAGGAAAGAACAGCACAAGCACCAACAACTGAGGCCAAAGACTCCTAGGACAGAAGCAATGGTCAAAATACCAGGAACATATACGCCTTCATTCTGTCATTATTACCTGTATGTGGAAGTAATCTCTATGCATGCATCTTTCTGAAAGTCTTCTTTGAAGCTACTTCTAATACATAAGTTCTTAGCTGCATCCAAGTTTTTTTAACTAATAAGAAAACAAAACTGTCAATGCATAATGGCAAGGCAACTGCTGTGAGGGTGGCTTTGAATCTCAACTTATTGTACCAGACTTTAATCTTGAGTGTTGTTAAATGTCAACATTGTGTGTGTGCATGTGTGTGTGTATGTCTGTATGAGAGAGAGAAAAAAAAAGAGAGAAAGAGAGAGAAAGTAAGGGAGAGAGAAAGAGACTGTCTTTCATTTAGGCTACAAATTTATGACATACTAATAAAGGTGAATAGTGAGCAATCTTTGGGAAAAGTAAACAAAACTTTGAAATATAATACTTGACTCCTGAACCACTCAAAACTGGAACTCTATTAAAATATTGATGTGTGCATATAAGTTTGGGAGACTCCAGTAGCAAACCAGTTTTGAGATTGTGGGCTTGATGCTTAAGGAATTTCTAAAATAAGAGTATATAATTATGTACTGTTTCTTTTTACTGACCTTTAATGAGCATGTACAATAAACTTAAAAGTCTTTTTGTTCCTTTTACTATCCTATCTGATTATGCTAATACCTTTGTTTTGCACATTTTACACAGTTATGTCACCTTGGCATATTTCAAAGCCCAACATTAAGTAAGAGTTATAGAAACAGTTGCTTCATTTTAGCAATACTTTATATTGGCATTTGGTAATATATTATTTGTTTTATTAGATTACAATTACATATTTATTGATAAGAATTAGAAATTATAACAAAAAACCTACATAAAATGCTTTTGAACCCATTAAAACATATTTATGTTACAATATATATGCATTTTTAGCCTATAAATGCATAACATTCATTTCAATGTGTTCATAGTTTTGTATTTTATGTTTGTATGTAAAATGAAATTTTAATGTGCAATTCAGTTTCCCTATGAATTGATCAGTATAATTGATTAAGTAGTTAGAATTTCTCTTTTTCAATTAAAATTTTTTGCTTTTATTTGTAAAATTTTTTTAGGGTGTTTAAAGCCCATGGGTGGGAAAGCAGGAGGGAGTCTCCATAATTACAGTATAAGCTCCCTTTAGACACAGACCTCAAAAGTAGCTAGTGACAGCTGTTTGGAATTAGCCTAACATAAGATAATTTTAGCATGAAAACTATACTGTGGGTCTTATTTTCTTGCTGGCCAAACATAACCAAGAGAATTTTTGCATCCTCATAGCCACTCAAACTGAGTTCTTTCACAAGAGGTAAATAAGAAGTGTTTCTTTTTAAGAATATGAATTCTATGGAAAGAAGGAGAAAACGGAAGGAAAAGAATGTTTTTGTATGAATGAGTGTATCTCTAATTTTATACTCATGTTTCTGTGAATGGTACTATATAAACAAAGCACATGTAGACAATAAAACAGTCATTGTTATACATTAGATAACAAGTTGGCACTGTGTAGAATGTGAGTTTCTTAATAACCTATTAAAGATGTTAGATATGGTGGTATATTTCTGTAGTTTCAGCAATCTACAGGCAAAGTAAGACAATTTCAGGTTGGAGATAAGTTTGGAGCTTGTGTTAAGTTCTTGCTTCAAAATTCAATAAATTAAGCAAATTAAATCCAAATAGTCATAAAAACCCACAGAAAAATCTGCTAAAAGAACAAGATAGTCTTTGTGAGTGTAAATGTACATCAGTCCTACCTTGTTTAAAAGAAATTTTTTTTGATGCCCAATTTTATTTTATGTATTTGTTTGTTTTAGCTGATAGGTCTTTTGCTGATACATTAAAATTTCCAGTTTTGTGTTTTATGAAATGTTTATGCTTGCAAATGCTAGTCTATGTGTTTTTCCTGTTTTTTTTTTTTTTTTTTTTTTTTTTTTTTTTTTGTCTCTTTTCTCCTGTTTGTTTTGTCCTGTTCTGGTTCATTTGTTTTTATTTTATCTTATTTTTCTGTATTATTATTTTTAGATATTTGCTTGTTTTCTAAAGAGGGAGAGAAAGAAAGGTTGGTGATTTCAGTGGAAAAAGAGGTGGGAAGTGTCTAAGAGTTAGGAGAGAGCACATGCAATTGGAGTATATTTGAGAAAAAAGCCTGTTGATAAAAACCACAAAAAATGAAGAATACACAGTTACATAAAACTTGCGTGTTAGTGTTCTGGGAGGTGGTAGATGTCCAAGAAGAAATCCTAAGAAATTTTTTCTTAGTTTTAGGTTATTGGCTACTGCTGTGGGACAATGGTTTTATCCTGTAAACATTTGTTTCTTGCACTTGTTTAATAAAATGCTGATTGGCCTGTAACCAGGCAGGAAGTAGAGGTGGGGTGATGAGAACAGGAGAATTCTGGCAAGAGGAATGCTCATTCTGTAGTCGTGACCCAGCCTCAGAAGAAGCACGATATGACTGTCTTGCCTAAAAAGGTACCAAGCCATGTAGCTAGTTCGGACAAGAATTATGGGCTAATGTAAGTTATAAGAATTAGTTAATAGAGAAGACTGAGCTATTGGGCCAATCAGTTTATAACTAATGTAGACGTCTATGTAATTTCTTTGGGAATTAACGACTGTGGGAACTGGGCAGGACAGAAAGCTTGGTCAACAGATTACTCATCCAAATGTATCCCAGACAAGACTATTTAGCCAGGTGGTGGTGACACATGCGTTTAATCCCACCCAGCACTTGGGAGGCAGAGGCAGGTGGATTTCTGTGAGCTTGAGACCAGCACCGTCTACAGAGCAAGTTTAAGGACAGCCAGATTGTTTTTTATCTATGGGTTGTTTTCTTCATAACAGAACCTGTGATGAGGACTTGGGAATGCTTTCTTAGGAATTTCTTCAGAAAAAAAGGAGCAAAGGGTTTAACAGAAGAAGAAAATGAGCAGGGGTTTCTGTGCAGTGGAGACAAAGTTTCAGTATCAATCTGATCCCTTTTAGGTGTTCTAGGGCATAAATTTCTCAGGAATATGTCCACACCCAGGCAAGGAACTAGGCTAGAGGGACATTGATCAATTGCTGCCTCCAACATTCTTAGGCCTACATCCCTGAACATTTGTGTACTAGTAGAATTAATGACTGAGCAACATCACAGCTGCTTTAGTTCAGAATCTCTTCTTGCAGTCTGGACATCAAATTTTTCTATAGGAGTAACTGTCTTGTGAATTTCTGGGCACCATATTGCAAGGTGAGGACTAGCAGTGCAGGGAGATAAGTGGTTAGCCACCCAAAGATTTGTTTAAAGGGGAAAACTAGAGGAAAAATCAAAGTTTAGTCTCAGATGATGACTTTGAGGACTATGCTGGTGGCAAAGCAAATAAACAAGAAACAAATGTGAGAGAGATTAAGGCCAGAGCTGAAAGTTTTAATAACCAATTGAATGTGGAGGTGGAAGAGTCAAAGATGATTTGAAGACATCCAGCCCGAGTCTGACTTTGAAACAGAATTTTTTGAAGTAGCATGCTCAGAGTATGTGGACAGTCATATCAGTGTAGCTTGTGGGCTTTCTAGTTGAAAAGGAACGTATTTATTATAATGAGGAAGCATCTCTAAGGGCATAGATTAATCCTTGGTTATAAACTAGAAATCCAGTGACCCCTTTCAGGCTCAAAGTGACCAAAAATTTCACAATTTTTATTGTAACAGAAATGGAGGTACTTTATATGGTCCAAAAACTTGTTTTCAAGGAACTTAGGACCTAGAAAATGTGCTTTTTATGATACTATTATATGGTGAAAGCATTATTATTTCAGATAAAAACTTTGACGTTCTGTAGCTAATAATGCTAAGATATCAGTATTTAGCATGCCCTCTATCTTAGACATAAATTGTAACTCTTGATACAATATGTACTACTAGACACATATTTAGCAGTTTATTTTTATTTTATATGAAACAATAAAGGCAACAATTTTTATATTAACATAATACTTAATGCAAGCAACTGAATATGGTTTGTTTTTTGAGACAGAAGTTTTTAATTGTCTCAGAACAATTATATGCCTGGTTGCATATTAAACTACAGAATATTAGTTCCCAACTGACTTTTGGCAGTTGTAGAGGGAGAATTAAATGAAAATTTCCATATGGGTGGACTTGACCTGAAAGTCATAAGGAGGGTCTCTGCCTATTTATTCTCCTGGATCTAGCGTATGATGGAAAGGAAAACCCATCTGCTTCTTAGGGCCTTGATACACCAGTGGCTCAATGTAGGCTGCCCTGTTTCCTATTGGGCCCCATATTTCTTTCTCCCTTTTTTTCTCTTCCACTCTACCTAATTCCCTCCTTCCTTTCCTCCATTACCCCCTCTCTCTATCTCCTTCCCTTTCTTTTTTCTTTTTGTTCAAAATAGATTCTTCTCTCATACAATACATCTGAACTACAGTTTCCCCTCCTTTCACTACTCACCGCCTTCCTCTACCAGTCCTCTTCCCCAAATCGACTCCCTCTCTGTTTCAGAAAAGAGTAGGCCTCCAAGAGACAACAACCAATCATGACAAAACAAACAAGATATAAAAATGCAAGGCAAAAGGTCTCATAACAAGGCAACTGAATAGATGGAAAAAAGAATCTCAAGAGCAGGCAAAAGAGTCAGAGACACACCAACTCCCACTCTTAGGAGTCCCATGAAAACACCAGGTGAACAGCCATACTATATACACAGAGGATTTGGTGCAGATCTTTCTAGGGTCTGCTCTTGCCATGTCAGTGTCTATGAGTCAATATAATCCATGCTTGATTGATTCAGTGGGTCATGTTTTCCTGGTGTCCTCTATTCCCTCTGACTCATACAGTCTTTCCTCCCCTCTTCTGCAGGGTTCCACAATCTTTAAAAGGAGGAATTTGATGGAGAATTCCAATTTAGACTCTCTTTCCACTTAATGTCAGGTTGGATCTTTATACCATTTCCCATCTGCTGCTAGAGGAAGCCCTAGCTGTTGTCATTTTTTCCTACCTTATTTCTGGGCTATCTAGTCTCCAACTCCTGGCCAGGCAGTGGGTAATACAAGGTCCCCCTCATGGGATAGGACTACTGTTAAGTCAGACCTTGCTTGGCCACTCTGACAAGTTCTCTGCTACCACTGTGTTACCACTGCTTAGCAGGAAGGACAAATTGTAGGTAGTGTTTTTTTTGGGGGGGGGTGGGCTGGATTGGGGAAATGTTTATTTATTAACTTTCTGTGAGTGTCAACTGTCCCTCAACATTTGTTCAAGTTTCCCTTTCTGCAGTCTTCAGGATACTTTCATGTGTCAAAGAGACTAGAACATAGGTGATGGTACCATGTAGGCACAAATTTAACCTCTCTATGTTGAATGAGCTGTGTGACAACATCCTTAGCCATCGAGGAAATGCAAATTAAAATTTCTTTGCGATTCCATATTACACTTGTCAGAATGGCTAAGATCAGTAATATAAGTGACAGCTCTTGTTGATGAGGATGTGGATCAAGGGAAACACTCCTCTATTGCTGATGGGAGAGCATACTTATACAGCCACTAAGGAAATCATTAAGGTGGTTCCTCAGAAAGCTGAGAATCTGATCTACCTCAAGAACTGTTTAAAGTACATTCAACACTAGGGAAGTATATAGATAAGAAAATTCATTCACACCAATGATGGAAGAATTTGTGTTGTTTTTCAAGCATAGGTTTAAATTTCCCACCTACTCATACTTTATATACAACAGAACTGAAGATTAGTGGGCAGGCTTTTTTACTCCAGGATCTTTTCAACTGTATTGCTTATTTTTAAAATTAATTTTGGGTTAGCATACATGGTATTTTATTTTAGCACGGCATTTAAATTATGTATCCCCCCATTTCTGTAAATAATACTACTTACATTTGTGAAGGCGTAAGTCACAAACAATGCCACACCAATTCGGGGTTATGATTATTAGGGTGGTATTTATTTAAAGGGGAAAAAACTTACAGATCACTGTCCCAGGCAACAGCCCTCTACGCAACCAGGAAAGGAGTCTAGTCGCCTGCGGAGCAGGAAGTGAAGAGAGAGAGAGGAGGGAAGTGGCCGCTTTTTTAAAGGGAGAGAGACCACGCCCCAATGGGCTGGTATCTCAGCGGTGATAGGCTGGAGGAGTGGGAGGACCTCCCGCAACACCTCCCCCTTTTGTTCAAATAAGAGAGTTCTAAACCTACTATGAAATTATATACAATAAGTACAAATATCCTATTCTAACTAGCTTAGGTCTTGTATAATAAGTAACTTGGCCAAGTCATGAGAGAAAGTAACTACATTTATATAGTCTTCAACCCCATCAAAGATCTGAGAAGGGAAATAATGTTACCTGGGTAATTAGGAAGTTCAGTAAAACAACTTCCAAAACATGCAACAAATCACAGAGACAACTGGCTACCTGGGCAATCACCCAAAATCACGTTAGCAGCGTTGAAGCAACCAACTTTGGCTAAGGCCTAACATAACTGACATACCATTTTCAAAGGCAAGCAACTTTTCAAAACTGTCTTACCCTGTCTTGGCAGGATATGACAGCCCTGTTTTATCCATTGATGCATGCTCTGTATCTCTGTCAGTGGTTGAGGTATGGGCATTTCTTTGCCCAAAGGCCAGTTCTGCCAAAAAGAAAAGCTCCAGGTGGAGTGTCTTTGGTGCTCAACATTCTCTTGGGAATAGAGCAGTGTTGCCACGAGCAATTGTGTCTCACTACCACAAAACTCTGAGTTAGATTAAAGGCCATTTTCTACAGCTCCTTGAAGAAGTTGAAGATTATCTATCTATACTGAGTATAATCTCTATATATCTAAAGAACCTGATTAGTCTAATTATAAATGACAAACTTAGATGACAATTAATCTATATAATTCTCAATATCTATCTAACTTAAAGACTAAGAAAATAAAATACTGTGAAACAAATGAGGACAATGACCTCCAAAAATAAACAATGTACAAATATACATTGCAGTAGGTAAATATATATCAATACACAATCATTATATAAGTATCTTAATCAGAGGTAGAAATGTACACTGCAATATGGTAAATATATACTATATATATATATCAATACAATATATGTCAATACATAAAAAATGTTTTAAACAGGTAGAAACATGCATGCATACAATAGTCAATATAATTTAACTTTGTATCAATATACAAGAATCTATACCAATGTATTTGTCTAAAGACAGTAACTCACAATTACAAATCTATTATCCCATCATCCCTCATTTTTTTTTTCAAAATGATCCCTGAGCGTATAAAATTCCTCCCTCAACCCTCAATCACATACTAATAATAATCAACCCCTAAATGATGTCCCTAAACCCAAGGGCAAACTTTACTGGGAGAGGGGACGTCGTCCTCTAGAATTACTTCCAGCTGTCATGGGGGCGACGTTCTTTCTGGAGGATCCTGTGAAAGTAAAATGATGGTTAAATTTCAAGATCAATGTCTTTTAAAATTGCCAATAGTCTCTGAATATTTTGTGGAGGTCTGGCCAAAATGTTGTATAAGATGTGCACCATTTCAGCTAACCAAGTTGGAACTGTCTTGTGCAGCTGGTACCCAAAGCAGGTCTTGTAGTAGCGCTATCAGTATCATGACGTCATATCAACCAGGTGGAGTTGTTGTTATGGGACCCCATCTTCTTCCTGGAAACTTCAAATGTCACTTCAGCAAAAACTCATTGCTCATTGTGAAAAACTTAAACATTAATCATATAGACATATATAGACATATATATACATATTCACTGAAAGGCATGATAGATATGTTCAATGAAAAGTATGATAGATATGAAGAAAAGCAAAGATGTTTTCTAAACTCATATTTCTTTCTGTCCCATATCATGGCTCTTGACAAGAGACAGAAACTCCAGAAACTCTGGGTTTTTTTCTTACTAACGCTTGGAATTGGAGAGGGACTGAGCCAGCGTCCAACTTCAAAACCAGCTTTATAAATTTAGAAATATGGTTTAATATTACTTACACAACCCTTTCAGTTTTCTTGATATTTCCTATTGGGCAGGTATTTTTCCATCTGTCAGTATCCAAATATCCAGGGTCCCTTGAATTTTTCAAAGATGAGTGTTTTCCTGAGGAGATAAGAACAGAATCCTGCCCCCATTCTATATGTTTTTCTTACCACCTGTATGAATATCATCATTGTGGATAAGTTGTCATTTCTCCTTTCCAAGAGGTTTCTCCTCTTCAAATCGAAACTTTATTAATTTTGATGGTATCCACAATTTTTCTTCTCCTGTGGAAACAAGAGCAAAACCCCTTCCCCAACGTAGCACATCTCCTGGCTTCCATTGAGAGGTCAGCACATCTTTGAAATAAATCGGTTTATTTAGTTCAGCAGACTTTTCCATTATCCAATGTCTCTCTGCTGCTGTCGTTCCTTTCTCATTAGCGTTAAGAAAATTCAAGGTTAATAAAGCATTATGTAATCTATTTCTGGGGGTATTTTCGGTCCGTTTCTGTTTGTTCAGCATATCCTTTATAGTACAATTTGATCTTTCTATAACTGCCTGACCTGTAGGATTATTTGGTATACCTGTAATATGTTTTATATTATAATAATCAAAAGAGCGTTTCATTTTCTTAGATACATATGCTGGACCATTATCTGTCTTTATTTGTGCAGGTATACCCATGATGGCCATAACTTCCAATAAATGTGTGATTACTGAATCAGCCTTTTCTGAGCTCAGGGCAGTAGCCCATTGAAAACCTGAATGGTGTGGTGTACATATTTTAATTTACCAAATTCCATAAAGTGGAACACATCCATCTGCCAGATTTCATTTCTCTTAGTACCCTTTGGGTTACTCCCTGCAGGCAACGGTGTTTGATTATAGAAAGAACAAGTAGGACATCTCTTTATAATGTCCTTAGCTTGTTGCCAAGTAATGGAAAATTCTTTCTTTAGGCCTTTACTATTGACATGATGCTTCTTATGAAATTCTGAGGCCTGCAACACACTTCCAATCAATAATTGATCAATCTCAGCATTGCCTTGGGCTAGAGGACCAGGCAGACCTGTATGGGACCGGATGTGTGTTATGTACATCGGACAAAGCCTGTTCCTGATTATGTCTTGTACCTGCATAAACAATGAAGTCAACTCTGTGTCATCTGGTATAAATTCAGAGGTTTCAATATGCAAGATAACTCTTTCTGCATATTGTGAATCTGTAACTATATTAAGAGGTTCTTTAAAATCCTTTAGAACCATGAGAATGGCATATAATTCTTCCTTCTGGACAGAATTATAAGGGCTTTCTTCCACCTTACTCAATTCATCTGACTTGTAACCTGCTTTCCCTGATTTATTTGCATCAGTATAGAACGTACGGGCTCCAGTTATTGGAGCATCACGTACAATTCTAGGAAGAATCCAAGAAGTTCTTTTTATGAGATTAAGTCTATCACTTTTGGGATAGTTGCTATTAATTTCTCCCAAAAAGTTTTCACAAGCTCTTTGCCACGGTTCATTGTCTTCCCATAACTTTTTTATTTCTTCAGTAGTAAAATGCACTATAATTTCTGCTGGCTCTACACCTGCTAGTTGACAAAGTCTCAGCTTACCTTTTATAATTAATTCAGAGACTTTTTCCACATAAGTTTTTAATTTTTTACTTGGTTTATTAGGTATAAATATCCACTCTAAAATAATATCTTCCCTCTGCATTAGAATCCCTGTAGGAGAAATTCTGGAAGGCAATATGACTAGGATGCAGCTAAGATTTGGGTTCACCCTATCCACATGTGCCTCCTGTAATTTTTCCTCAATCATTGTCAGTTCCTTTTCTGCTTCAGCTGTCAGTTCTCTGGGACTATTCAAATCTTTATCACCATCTAAGGTTTTGTTTAAATGAACTATTAGATCAGGTGTTATCCCAACAGCTGGTCGTAGACTGGAAATGTCTCCTAACAATCTTTGGAAGTCATTAAGAGTCTTTAACCGGTCTCTCCTAATTTGTGCCTTTTGCGTTTTAATTTTCTCTAACCCTATTCTGTAACCTAGGTAATTAATAGAATTTCCTCTTTGAATCTTTTCAGGGGCAATTTGTAATCCCCACCTAGGCAAGACTTTCTTTACTTCTTCAAACATCCTTTCTAAAGTATCTTTATTTGAATCAGATAACAAGATGTCATCCATGTAATGATAAATGATGGACTTGTGGAATTGTTTACGAATTATTTCCAATGGCTTACTTACAAAATATTGGCACAGTGTAGGACTATTGAGCATACCCTGTGGGAGGACAGTCCATTGATATCTCCTATTAGGCTGAGAATTATTATAAGTAGGCACTGTGAAGGCAAATTTTTCTCTATCCTTTTCTTGTAACGGTATAGTGAAAAAACAATCTTTCAAATCAATAACTATAAGAGGCCATCCTTTTGGTAACAGAGAAGGCAAAGGAATTCCAGATTGTAGTGGGCCCATAGGTTGAATTACTTTGTTGACAGCTCTTTGATCTGTCACCATTCTCCATTTACCAGATTTCTTTTTTACAACAAACACAGGAGAATTCCAAGGGCTGGTTGATTCTTCAATATGGTGAGCATCTAGTTGCTCTTGCACCAGCTGTTCCAATGCCTATAGTTTATCTTCAGCTAGAGGCCATTGTTTGTTCCATATTGGTTTCTCAGTTAGCCATTTTAAAGGTAGGGCTGTTGGTACCTTTAAAGATTTGGTATTTGCTGTATGTTCTTGTACAGCCTGAATGGCTGGTGACCTTTTTCCATAATACCTCATCATATCCTTCCCAGAATTATGAGTTCCTGGAAATACAGGAATGTTAATCTGGGTATCCCATTGCTGTAGCAGGTCACGGCCCCATAAATTTATGGCAATATTGGCTATATATGGCCTTAGTCTTCGTATTTGCCCTTCTGGCCCTATGCATTCAACCCATCTTGTGCTTTGTTTTACACGAGATAGGGTTCCAATTCCCAGGAACTGAACATCTACCTCTTGAAGAGGCCAATTCGAATGCCAAGATTCTGGGGTAATGATACTTACATCCACATCTGTGTCTAATAAGCCTTCAATAAAAGTGCCATTTATACAGACTCTTAGCTTTGGCCTTTGATCATTAATAGAAGTCTGCCAAAATATACGTTTACTCTGTCCTATTGGGTATTTTGACTCATCCTCCACACGTAATTCTTCATTTAGACCAGTATTACTTTTTACAGCAGAAATTGGAGCTTTTAATTTTCTTGTTGAGGCACGTTCTCCTCTGTGACTGGGAATGATTGGGCCACTGTTGGCTTGGGGGCCTGCGAGAGGCCCCCCAAGGAGTTTCCCGATGATATCGGATTGCCCTGTCTGTCTGTTGTTGACCTACATTCGTTGGACCAATGCCTGCCTTTACCGCATCTCCTACATATACCTGAAGGCCGAGGTCTCCTATTTTTGTCATTCCCAGAAGAGATACTATTCCTAGAAATTCTTTGCCTGCAATCCCTTTGCAAATGTCCTAATTTACCACAATTAAAACACCTGGCAGTTTGATGTCTCCTCATTGCTTTGGAAATCGCTTCTCCTACCCAAGATTCATCATTATAGCTAAACGTCTCAACATTCATCGTATGCTGAATCCATTCATCCATAGGTGCTGATCTAGACTTTAAAGGCCCAATTATCTTTTTGCATTCTGTGTTTGCATTCTCAAAAGCTAGAGATTCAAGAAGTATTCGTCTAGCTTCTGGGTCTGTTACCCCTATGTCCAGAGCCATAATTAATCTTTGCAAAAAGTCAATAAAGGGTTCTCTCTGTCCCTGGCTAATTCTGGTATATGATTCAACCCTTTTTGCTGGATCTTGTATCCTATTCCAAGCATTTAAAGCTGCTTGGTGATATAGACACAGTACTTCATCGTCATAAAGAGCTTGGACCTGTGGATCAGCATATTCTCCTGCACCAAGAATTTGATCTTGGGAAACCTCAGTACCTTTTGCTCTTCCTTGCTGTTCCATATGTTTGGATTCTTCTCTGAAATAAATTCCAAACATCAAGGAAGGTCCATTATCTAAAACTGCAGACACTAACTGATGGAAATCATGGGGAGTAGCTCTAGCATTAGAAGCCCAAGTCCTTATCATTTCCTTTACATATGCATTGTGAAAGCCAAAATTAACAACAGCTTGCTTAATTTCTTTCAGATCATTCATTGCTATTGGCGTCCATCTAGCTTCTCTGACTCCCTTTGAGCCTTTAGAAGTTGATGCTTTTTCAGAATTAATTATAGGGTATGTCGCTAGAACCCTGGGTAAGCCAGTTCTAATAGCTGGTGGAGGCATTGTATCCTATCCTTGTGCCTCCTTACTCTGTTCCGCAGCTGCAATAATTTCCCCAATCTTTTCAAATCTTTTTATCATTGTCTCTCTTAAATCCTGAATCTCCTGACCTGTATATATTTCCAGTGATTTCACTGAGGTATCAATTATTTGGTCCTCATTCTGCACCTGTGATTCCAAAGCTTTAATTTTTTCCTTCAAAGATAACATGTCCTCCTTAAACTTTTCTTGTATATCATGTAGATTCCCATCTTGGAGTTACATTCTGTCTCTTACCTTATCAAAACTTTGTGATAAAGTCTGAAGGTCAAATTCAACAGCCTGAACCCTTTCAGGTAACTTTCTAATACCCTTGGATATGGAATCAATTTTGTCTGTCATAGTATCCACTTGTTCAGATAACCTCTGATTTTCAATAATTTTAATCCTGTCAATTAGTTGTTCATTATTAGTTCGTAAAGATTCTATCATTCTTAGGAGTGCCATATTCTTCTGTTCATTATTAGTTTGTAAAGATTCTATCGTTTTTGGGAGTGCCATATTCTTCTGTTCATTATTAGTACGTAAAGATTCAATCGTTCTAAGGAGTGCCATATTCTTCCTTAATGATAGAATATGGAAAAGAAAACCGAGGCCTAGTAACAAGCAAATTAAGGTATCCCCATAATCATATAAACCTTGTATGATGTAATTCATTGTATTAGTAAATATTAGTTTACTAATCCATTGTATTAGTGAAAACAAAGCAGTAAAATTTGCGTTAGAAACGAAAACTGCCATATTACCTATTATCCAGCAGGTGGTGCTGTTGCAGAGTCGCGGTGAAAACATGGTCCTGTTTCAGTGCCTTAGTAGATGTTAAAAACTGGAAAATGCAAGTTTCTCAACAAAGTAAATGTAATTAAATCAATTCCTGAGACGGAACCAGAAACCCAGAATCCAGGGGTAGAGAAGAGCAATCTGGAAGCCGCTTATGCCTCCACGTGACAGAGTCACCCTGAGGGGTTGCAGCTTTCAGCAACCGCATGCTCTGGTTCGTGCCACTTAAGAGCAGTACTTGCAAGGGAGATTTAAAAATGACTCAGAAAAGAGCAAACCACGTGGGCAGAGACTATGCGGGCCTGTGGAGTTTAAATCCACGTGGGGAGTCCAAGGCCGCTGCTGCAAGGCACAGGCGGCGGCTGAGGAAGGGAGGGCTCCCGCCTGGCCAAACTCACGGCTGCCAAGCCAGACTCGTGGCCGCCAAGCCAGACTTGCGGCCGCCAAGCCGAACTCGCAGCCGCCAAGCCGAACTTGTGGCCGCCAAGCCGAACTCGTGGCTGCTAGCGGGGAAAGGAGAGGTTCTGAAACCAAACGTTGGGCGCCAAAATGAAGGCGTAAGTCACAAACAATGCCACACCAATTCGGGGTTATGATTATTAGGGTGGTATTTATTTAAAGGGGAAAAAACTTACAGATCACTGTCCCAGGCAACAGCCCTCTACGCAACCAGGAAAGGAGTCTAGTCGCCTGCGGAGCAGGAAGTGAAGAGAGAGAGAGGAGGGAAGTGGCCGCTTTTTTAAAGGGAGAGAGACCACGCCCCAATGGGCTGGTATCTCAGCGGTGATAGGCTGGAGGAATGGGAGGACCTCCCGCAACACATTTGGCTTATTGCTTCAAATCTGGACATTGCTTTTGCTAATATGGCCAGTTAGTGAGAGCTATCCTACTGATTCATGGATACTGGGGAGTCTTTCCATCTTCTTATATCTTCATCTCTTTCTTCAGTATTTTACAGTTTCCTTTCTTCTCTTCTATAATGATTATCTGTTGTTATTTTCTTGGTTACATTGTATTGCAAAAAAATAATGTTTTAGGTAAATCTCTTGGGTATCCTCAGCCCTTTATTTTCAGCCCTTCCTCTCTCTCCTCACCCTGACTCCAGCTGATTGTCTTTCTTTTCCCACATGTAGTCCCCTTTTCCTTGTGTTTTACATATAGCCTGCGATCCTCTCAATTTCTAACCCCCATTGCATCTTATGACTGCTTTTATAGATTTTCTATATCTAGTTTTATTATCTATTTACATATTTATGAATTTAAATTTAGGCTGTGCATATGAGAGAAAATACATAGTTTATCTTTCTAAAACCTTATTTGATTTACTTAACACAAAGATCTCTATTTACACCCATTTTTCTGCAAACACCAAGAATTCATTTCCTTTGTGGATGCATAACTTTCCATTCTGTCTAGACACCACATTTTCTTATCTATTCAGTCACTGATGAATATCTAGGCTGAATCAGTTTCCTGGATAGAGTGAATAGGGCAAGCAGTGGATGAGCAACTGTCTCAGTGGTAATCTCAAGTCCTTTTTGTACGTGATAATTTATTTTTAATGTTTTGAGAATCCTACATAATGACTTCCATAATGGCTCTATTAGTGAGCATTCTCTCCAACATTGTGACTAACGGTTCTCATATCACCAGCATTTGCAGTTGCATTTCTTTTTTTCCATAAAATTTTTATGATCATTTGGAAAATTTAAATCATAAACCTTGAGCACACTAACTTCCCAGTCCTTCCAGAACTGTCCTTGCACCTTTGACCCCCTTCTAATAAAAGAAGAAAAAGAAAAAAAAAAAAGAAAATGCCTTAGGGTATTTAATCACACTGTGTACTCCAAGATTGAGTTACTTACTGGAAAAACCTATTTCTAGCTCTGGGGTGGCTCAGCCCTTATACGCACTTTTTATTTAAGACTCTTTTGTTTATTGCAAACAGAATTAAATAAAGTCAACCATAGGCCAAAAGGCGGAGCAAGCCACCAGTTGACAGTGTTGAGAGAGTCAGGAGGATTGATAAAGAGATGCACAGGAACTAGAAGAGAGGTACACTGAGTTTGAGTTTTGTTTGAGGTAGCATAGAGGAAGCTCTTTGTGGGATGTTGGTGGAGGAAGATTAGTTGAGTTCATTCTCTGCCTCTCTGAGCTAGCAGGTTTTCACTCAAGTCTTTATTGATAAAATTGGATGATTGAGATTTAGTTAAAAACAAGAAAGTGAGTCCAATTTGCTTTGCTTACTTACTGGAGGTTGTTCAAAATCCTGGTGGTCTCTGCTTAAAGAAAACTGAATCCTTTCCTCACCCTATCCCCCACTAGAAGCCATCAGTTGTGGAGAGCTACACCTCAGCATCCTTATCACAATTTTTAAGAGTCATTTTTCGATTGCTTTTTGTCTAGGCTATTATCTTTTTTTTTTTTTTTGAGAGAGAGAGAGAGAGATGTGGTGGGATGGGGTTAAGTGTTTTTTTTTTTCTGAAGCCTTCTATGTCCCTTTTTCTCAACTGTGAGTTTGCTGTCATCAATATTTTGACAAAATAACTTCCTTTCCCTTTGCAGTCAGTGGGAACATGGATCATAGACTTACACATGGTATCTGGGAGACAGCAGAGTCCATGGAATATACATGGAATCTGGTGTCAGAACATACCATGGATCTCAGCATGGTGTCCAGTGGTAATAAAGACCATGGACACCATTATGGCCTTCTGCCACTTCAGAGGCCACAGACATCACCATAACCCTCAGCAACAGGACAGGCCAAGGACATCAACATGACCTCAGGAGTCATATGGCCACTCGTGGCAGCATAGCCCATATACATGATCATGGATTCAGGTTGTACCACATACCAAAGGCATCTGAATGTTACCTTTGGTGGTAACATGGGTCATATACATCAATATAATCCCCAGCTACAGTAGGACCATGGACCTAGACATGACCCTCAATGGTAGCATGACCATGGACATCAAGATGGCTTCAGGAGGTTTTAGAGGCTACTCACACCAACATGGCCTCTGACCTGAAGCACGGATTATGGACATCAGCTTGGCTTCAAGTGTCAGGCCACATCAAAGATACACACACACACACACACACACACACACACACACACATAGCCTTCTATGGTAACTCAGGCCACTGACATCAACTGTGCTCCTGGTTGCTATAGGACCATGAATTCATGAATATCCATCCACCACATGAACCTCAGGCTTCAACATGACCTTGGGCAGCAAATCACAGATACCAAAGTGCCCTCCATGGACAACATGGACTATAGAATTTTTCAATGAGGTCCAAACCAGAAAATGAAGCATTCTTCATCTTAGACATCCTGTCATTATTCAGAAGCAGTATGATCGTGTGTTTGGGCAGTGTGCTTGGTAGCTGAGGCTGTGAGTCTGAGTGCAAAAGTTCCAGTCTGCTAATTACACTTTTGATGGCCCTACTTAGCAACAAAATTTTCCAAGTCCACCATAGGCTTCTCTCATCCCTATCCCCGCTGCTGAATATCATCACTGTATTTCTCTATCTTTCCCACCTCTGCATCAAATATGAGCTGTAGTGGCACTGGGATCTGTAAAGCCACCCCCTTTGCTTTTTCTACAGCCATCTTAGCAGTCAGTTCCCAGAAAGTGCCTTTCTCCTGCTTCATACTCTGTCAGATTCAGTTTTATCTACAAATATTATCTTTTCCAGAAAGACTACAACTTTATTTTTGATTTCTATAGACCTGAGACACTGTGGGGCTCTCTTTATGATTTGTTCTCATAGCAAACTGAGTCATTGCAGTGAGTCATTGGTCTGGTTCAAGGTTTCTGGCTTCTCATCAGTACTAGGCCATTGTCAAAACTTGCCTCAGATATCCTGCTGTTTTCAGAGTCCCGATGATCCTGCGGCTCTGAATTCTACGCTCCTTCATACACTCCAGCAGTTTGTAGATGGCATAGGTGTTGGGCAGAACTGACTGAAAGTGCTGGACCTGGGTTTGCATGGTAGTTGAATTGGTTAGCCACTGGCAGGACAGGCTGTTAGATTTCTTGATAACAGCCATTCTGACTGAAGTGAGGTAGTATCTCAAACTAGTTTTAATTTGCATTTTCATGATGAGTAGTGATGTTGAACACTTTAAAATGTTTTTATTGGCTGCCACCATTTCTCCTTTTGAGAACTGCCCATTTACTCCATTAGTTCTTTCACTGTTTGGTGACAGTTATTCTTTGTATTTACTTTGTATAGTTCTTTGTAAATTCTGTACATTAACCCTCTATCTGAAGTATATAGCAGGCAAAGATTTTTTTCCATTCTGTCTGATCTGGTGACAAGATTTTTGGCTATGTTAAAACTTCCATTTTACAGAGTCCCATTTTCAGGGCTATTATGCTATTGGAGTTCTTAGAAAATTCTTGCCCAAATACCAATACTTTGAAAAGCATGTCCTATGTTTTTCTCTAATAGTTTCAGCCTTTCATGTTTTATATTAAGGTCTTTGACATTGAGTTGATTTTTGTACAGGATGAATATATAAATCTCATTTCATTCTTATGGATATGGATATATAGTTTTGCCAGCACCATTTTCTAAATAGGCTCTTTATTCCACAGTAATTTTTTGACTCTTTTGTCAGAAATCAGGTTGTCATTGATTTGTCATTTTACTTCCATGTTCCTTATTTTGTAATATTGATCTTTTTCTCTTTTTGTTATAGCTCAGTAAAATAACTTGAGGCCAATCTTGTGATAACCCGTGATTTTTCTCCTTACGATTGCTTTGATACTTTACAGCATTCTCTCATGCCATGTGAATTCTTGCAATGATTTTACTAGTTCAGTAAGGAGTGACATTGGAGTTCTGATGATTATTTCATTCAATCTGTAGGATTTTTGATAATATAGCCATTTTCACTGTATTAATTTTGCCAATTAGGGGCTGGAGAGATGACTCAGTGATTAGGAGCATTGCCTGCTTTTCCAAAGGTCCTGAGTTCAATTCTTAGCAACCACATGGTGACTCACAGAGATCTGTAATAACAAAAATTCTGCTAACTGAGGCTCATGGAATTTCTTTTCCCTTGTCTACTATAAATTGTTTTGTTTTCATTTTCAATGTCTTGAAGTTTACTTGGTAGGTGTCTTTCATTTCTCTGGGTAAGTTTATGTATTGGTACTTATTTTTTGAAGATATTATGATATGGTATTGCTCTTGATTTCTTTCTCTTCAAGATGATTGAAGGTACATAGGAATGCTATTGGCTTTTGCGTATTGATTTTGCTTCTTGTAGCTCAAGTGAAAGTATGTGTTATATCTAAGAGTTTTCTGGTAGAGTCTATAGAGTCTTTGAAGTATAGAATCATGTAATCTACAAATCAGGAGAGTTTTATTTATTTATTTATTTATTTATTTATTTTCTCTCTTTTTTTTTTACTTGTTGAAAAAAAAATTCCACCTCCTCCCCATTTCCCATTTCCCTCCCTCTCCTCCCACACATTGCCCCCTCCCCCCACAATCCATTCCCCCTCCCTCTCGAGAATAAAGAGCAGTCCAGATTCCCTGCCCTGCGGGAAGTCCAAGGTCCTCCCACTTCTATCCAGGTCCAGGAGGGTGAGCATCCAGACTAGGCTCCCACAAATCCAGTTCATGTATTAGGATCGAAACTTAGTGACATTGTCCTTGGCTTCTCATCAGCCTTCATTGTCCGCCATGTTCAGAAAGTCTGGTTTCATCCCATGCTTTTTCAGTCCCAGTCGCGCTGGCCTTGGTGAGCTCCCAATAGATCAGTTCCACTGTCACAGTGGGTGGGTGCACCCCTCATGGTCCTGACTTCCTTGATCATGTTCTCCCTCCTTCTGCTCCTCATTTGGATCTTAAGAGCTCAGTCCGGTGCTTCTATTTGGGTTTCTGTCTCTATCTCCATTCATCGCTAGATGAAGGTTCGAAGGTGATATGCAAGATATTCATCAGTATGGCTATAGGATAGGGTCATTTCAGGTTTCCTCTCCTCAGTTGCCCAAGGTACTATCTGGGGACATCTCCCTGGACATCTGCGAGCCCCTCTAGAGTCAAGTCTCTTGCCAACCCTAAGGTGGCTCCCTTAATTAGGATATATATTTCTCTGCTCCCGTGTCCACACTTCCTTTATCCCAACCATCCCATTATCTCAAGCTCCCCCAATCCTCCCCTCCTCACATTATTCACCCCAATTCCCCTTATCCCCATGCCACCTCACCCCCAAGTTCCCAGTTTTTGCCCGGCAATCTTGTCTACTTCCCACATCCAGGTGGATGACTGTACATTTTTCTTTGAGTTCACCTTCTTATTTAGCTTCTCTAGGATCACAAATTATATGTTCAATGTCCTTTATTTATGGCTAGAAACCAATTATGAGTGAGTACATCCCATGTTCATCTTTTTGGGTCTGGGATACCTCTCTCAGGATAGTGTTTTCTATTTCCATCCATTTGCATGCAAAATTCGTGAAGTCATTGTTTTTTACCGCTGAGTAGTACTCTAATATGTATATATTCCACACTTTTTTCATCCATTCTTCCATTGAAGGGCATCTAGGTTGTTTCCAGGTTCTGGCTATTACAAATAATGCTGCTATGAACATAGCTGAACAAATGCTTTTGTCATATGGTAGGGCATCTCTTGGGTATATTCCCAAGAGTGGTATTACTGGATCTTGGGGGTTGATCCCGAATTATTAGGAGAGTTTTAATTCTTCCTTTTTCCATTTCATCCTTTTATGTCTTTCTCTTTGTTATTTTCCATGTCAAAACTTTAAGCATGATTTGAGTGAGAGCTCATAGTTTGTTCATTCCTGATTTTAAGGTAAATTCTCTCGATTTATCCACAGTTAACTTGATGTTGTCTGTAGATTTGCTTTAATTGGCTGATATTATGTTATGCTATGTTATGTTCCTGTATTCCTAATGTCCAGGATTTTTATTATGAAGTCATTTTTAACTTTGTAAAATACCCATTTTGTATCTATTAAAATGTTTATGTGATTTTTTTCTTTAAGTTTGTTTATATATTACCTTTGTTGATTTACATACACTGAAACACCCTTGAACTTTCAAATGAAGTACTCCTGATTATGATGCATTATTATTTTAATGTCTTCCTGAATTTAGTTTTCAAGTACTTTTGTTGTGAATCTTTGAGTCTGTTTTCATCAGAGAAATTGGTCTGTAGTTTGTGTTATAGCTTTATTTATTTGGTTTCAAAATAATACTGTGTTAATTGAGTGAGTTTGAGTTTCTTTCCCCTCTTTATTTTGTACAAATTGATGGGTGTTGATGTTAAATTTTCCTTAAATGTTTAATAGAATTAATCTCAGAATCTATCCCATCTTGTGTTTTTCTTTGTGGAGAGACATTTGATTATACTTTTGGTTTCCTTGCTTATAATGGGTCTTATTAAGTTACTTATAATTTCTGTCTTTGATTTTGACATTTTATATACACTTTGCAATTTGTCTATTTCTTCTTAGTTTTCCAGCTTTTTGCAGTATAAGTTTTCAAAGTATTCTCTAATGGTGTTCTGGATTTTATTGAACTTGGTTGTAACAATATCCTTTTTATTTCTAATTTTGTTAATTTTGCTTGTACTTTTCTTTTTGTCAAATTGACTAAGGAATCCTCACCATCTTTAAAGTCTGTTTTTTTTACAGCATAGTTTAACACTTATATTTATTTCTCTGATTTTAGTTGACATGAATTATGTATACCTTGGAGTGAAGTACTAAAATCACCCACCCATACTCTAACAGAACTAATCTCACCTTCTATGTCCATTAGCGTTTAATTCAATAAATTTGAAGTTTCAAAGCTTCACATATTTATATTTACCATTGTTATATCTTCACTTAAAATAAGTTTATTTATTTTTTCTATGGGTATATGTATTTTACCTGTATGCACACATTGTACATACCTGGTACCTTTAGAGACTAGATGAATTACAGAGGTTTTGAGCTACATATGTGAATGCTGGGAGCTAAACTTTTATTCTCTGTAAGAAAAACAAATGTTCTCAACCATGGAGTCATCTTATCAGCCCATGCTACATCTTTTTAATGAATACTTCTTTATATTAACACAAAAGTGTTTGATTAACTGCTTCATTTATAGTTTTATTTTTCATTTGGAGTCTACTTTATCTGGTACCAGAATAGTCATACCAGCTTTTTAAAGAGTTTTCCACTGGTTTAATATATTGCTCTGTATCCCTTGACTCCTTTTGTGAATATTTTTATCCGAAAGATGTGATGCTTGAAGGTAACAGAAGATGACCATAAACTCTAAGCACAACAACACCTTTTAAAAAATCAATTGGTTATAGATTCACATATTCATATGTGGGTCCTCAGTTCTATCCCTTCGGTCAATGTGTCCTTTCTTTGTGCTGGTGTCATACTATTTTTAATACCCTGGCTGTATGGTATATTTTGAAATTTTCATAATATTAATCCTACTAATCCACATAAATGGATAATTTCTCCATCTTCCAGTGTCTTCTTCAATATCTTTATGTACTGTCTTAAGGTTTTTATGATATAGGACTTTTACTTCCTAGGATAAGCTTATTCTAAGTAATTTCCTGTTTTTAGTATTTTTTGAATGGGGTTGTTTCCTTGATATCTCTCTCCCTCTCTCTCTCTCTCTCTCTCTCTCTCTCTCTCTCTCTCTCAATTTATCTGTCTTTGGTATATACGAAGGCTACTAATTTGTATATGTTAATTGCCTAGTGCAGTCCTTGGTGGTCTCTCATGAATAGAATCATGTCACTTTCAAGTAGGAACACATTAAAATTTGCCTTTCCAATGTGTATTATTTGTTTCATGCATTATAGTATTGTCCTATTTGTTACTTAAAGCACTATTGTTTTAGTTATGGATACTATTGATTAATAAAACACCATGAGCAAAATCCATTTGAGGAGGAAAAGATTTTTTTCTTTACACTTCCCAAAGAGGATGCTGCAAGGTTGAGGCTAGTTAGACTTTCTCTGTTCATGTGGTGGTGCCACCTTATTTTTTTTTTTTGTTCTTTCACATACTTTCATTTACCCATAGATTTCTGAAACTTTTCCTCTACAGCATGTATCACTCTAGGATAAAGACTTTTGTTTCCTTTTCTGAATCTCTCTTCATTACCTTTCAGAAAACCAATCACTTGTCCTCATCTTTCTAGAGATTTTTTTCAACATTTTTACAGATAATCAAGTAGCTTTTTTAAAATTAAGGTACCAGAAATTCCAATTCTTGAAGAACATCATAGATGAGAGAAAGGTAATGTAGCAGGAAGCCGTTTGTTTATTTTCCTGACTGCCCAGACTCCTAAAATAATCACGCAGAAACTATATTATTTGAATTGCTGCTTGGCCAATCACTTAAATGTATTGCTAGCTAGCGCTTATATCTAGTATTAACCCATTTCCAGTATTTTATATTTTACCATGAAGCTCATGGCCTACTGACAAGGTTCCAGTGTATTTGTCCCTGGTGGTGGCTCCACGGATTCTTCTTGACTCTACCTCCTTTTTCCCAGCATTTGGTTTAATTTTACCCACCTAGCTCTACTCTACCCTATCATAGGCCTAAGGCAGTTTCTTATTTATAAGACTAGAGACTGGGAGCTCTTTGGAGAAAGTGGGGATGACAAAAGAGAGGAGATAAGAGGGACTGGGGACTAAAAGTAACCAGAATGTACCTCACATATGAATAAAATCAAGGTAAGTGATGTGGGATTGCACTCTGTATGTGGTGAATACCATTGGTTAATAAAAAAACTGCCTTGGGTCTGTGCAGGGAATAGAGGTATGTGGGGAAAACCAAACTGAATACTGGGTAAAAGGAGGTGGAGTCAGAAAGAAGCCATGGAGTCCCTGCCAGAGACAGATGCTGAACTTTGCTGGTAAGTCACTGCCAGGTGGCAAAACACAGATTAATGAAGATAGGTTAAATTAATATGTAAGAGTTAGCCAATAAGAAGATAGAGTTAATGGGCCAAGCAGTGATTTAATTAATACAGGTTCTGTGTGATTATTTTGGGTTTGTGCTGCTGGGCAGCTGGGTAACAAACAAGACCCCCCCAACCAGAAAAGTAGGACAAAGCTATCTTCTGGGGATGTCCCAGCAATTGTAATCTTGACCCCAGAGTGCCTGAGTTTGTCTTCAGTGGGCCTGCACATAGCTTAATCCATTATTAGTTGGAAATGGATCTGAGGAAGGCACATAAGGCCCCATTCCTTTTAACTGAATTATTGGAAACTGGCAGATTCTGGGGGAAGAGACCTTTATTCAGTGATGAACGCACGAAGAAGCCACTAACCTCTCATGAACAGTTCAAACCTCATTGGCATACAGATCGACCTGGTTAATCTGAGTGGGTAACAAAAAAAAACCAAACAATCTAAACCAGACAAAACAAAATGTGAGGCCGAGGGAGGAAGTGGATATAACAAAGGTGAGGTCATAAGAGAGACTGGAGACTAAAAGTAACCAGAATGTATCTTACATATGAATAAAATTTTCAAAGAAAAACTCAATAAAAACTTTATTTTCAACTTCATGAAAAATAACATAATTATAATCCAAAAAATAAAAAAATAATTAAAATTTATTTTAAAGGTTTATTTTATCCATTATTCAAATACAGACATCTTTATTATGCCTTTTCAATTTTAATGTCTCCCCTATACTTCTGTTCAACTCATGCAGTCTTAAAATTAGTTGTTTTTGTTATAAATATTTTCAACTCCAAATTTTAGATATGCAAGGTAATGGAAAAATGAAGATAAGTGGCCATCAGCATGTTTTTTCTTGATTCACATTTTTACCTTTTTTCCTAGTTATTATTTTGTGTTTGTGTTTGTGATCTTCTAAAGTACACTGATAAGAGCAATTTTGTTTCTTCTCCTTGCAGTGTAGTACTACAGGATCCTCCCACCTAGGACGTAATAGGGGATTTCTGATTCTCACACACTTATTGCTTCCAATGTTTACCTAGCTTTGTGACTTGAAGAAAATACAAAGACATTGGTGAGCTAGAAAAAGATAAATATCAGTCATCATGGGTGATTCTCAATGCTTCAAAGTTAGCTAGAGAATGAATCAATTTCCATATTTGATCCATGCATCTCTATAGTTTTCAGGGTCTATCTTTTCTGAGTGACAAGAGCTTTATTTTTGCCTACATTTATTGGTTTAAATAGTGGAAGAGAATGTCCTTAATATTTAGACAGTAGTTAGCTTTCAGAATTTCTTCTCTGAATGTCTTTTTTTTTCATCATTCGTTTGTATATAGGAAAAGTGAGTGGCAACCATCCAGATAATGTTAAACTGAAGTTTTTCCAGAACTATGGTACAGCAAACTAGCTTTCACTACATGGAAATTAAACGGAGAACTTAATTTCTGAAAAATGTCTTCATTTGATAACAAATTATATAAAAAACAATCTTATTGTTTTAATTTTCAATAATTTTATGCATGAGTCAAGTTCCTCTTGTTGCTTGAGTAGATGCCATCTGCTCATCTGTAACTGAGCCAAATTTTACATTGGAGGCTGGTTTCATATATAATTCTATTACATGAATTACACTTATCTTCAAAAGCAATAAAACTCTGGAAGATTTTAATACTTTCCTAAAAATTAAATTTACTTATTTAAAAACATATGCTTGTTTATTTACAAGCTATTCAAGAGGTATCAGTTATCCATTGACATATAAATGTGTGTCTACCATCTATCTATCTATCTATCTATCTATCTATCTATCTATCTATCTTTCTATCTATCTATCACCTATCTATCTAATCTATCTATCTACCTATCTACATATATGAAAAGAAATGTAAGCATGTATATATATATATATATATATATGATTTATATTCTTCAAATTGACACCAGAAGATTATTTCATCTAAGTCTAATTCAACTGATGCTTTATTCTGACAAGTGTTTGACAAGTCTCCTCATGTGCCTTGATCACCTGTAAACTGTGCTAGTTTACCTACTTGATATTACGCTTTCTCATTTGCGTGGGATCTTGCTGGGAATGACATACTGACTCAGCTCTCATCTGTGTGCCTAGTCCTCTGTAAGTTGCCCAGGCATATTCTTGCCATGGGAGTAAGAGTAGGGTAGAGAGAGAACACTAATGGTGCCTGTGAGCACAGATAATGTACTGTATCCTTGAGACCCAAACTTGGGATGAGCAAAAGTTTACAGACTTTTTTTTTTACAACTCCAGACCAGAATTTTCTTCTTCTTTCTATTCATTTTACATTCCAGTACCTTGAGTTTGAAGACTTATAAGGAAACATGTATTTCAAAGAATGCCTTGACCATGATTTGCTGAGTAGATTGTGGCAATGCATTTGTGTCAGTGTACTATATTTTTTACTAGTTCCTCTTCATTCAGTGTTAACAATACCCAATTCAAAACAATCTCATGTGACTGGAAATGTCTGGCGTTTTCCAAATGCTGTCACTATATGAATGACAGGTCCTGAGGAGCTTTGTGCATTTTATTATAGGTTTATTGTTTTCAAATACAACTCAAACTACTCTGTTTATTGGGATCTTAATTTCCACAACTTGTATCCTAAGAGGCTAATAATATTTGCTGTATGTTCTTTTTAAAAATAAAATTATGAAGTAAGATATTAATTTCGGGGTGTGCTTTTACTCATGCCAACATTTCACCCCACAAAGCTGCCTTGTTTGGTGGAACTAAAGAAGGCTTCAAAAATGTTCCTGAGTCACAACAGCTCTGTTTTTGTTCCAGGATCACTTGTAAGTAGTCTGCAAAATCATTCCTGCCAAATCTGATTTGGAAAAATAACATATTTTGAATATGACATATGTTTGAAATTATCAGAAAATGCAGCCAAGATTTGGAAATTAACAAGGAAAAGTTATTTCTGAAAATATTTGAGAGCCAAAAAAGTGTTTGAATTAAAAAAATTAGGACATTTTATTTAGTAAATTCAATAATATTTTAAAAGGCCCAGAAAGAATAGCAATCTTTTTTTGCTTTCAGTCTATCATTAAAGACTTTTGTAATAATTAAATGTGTGCACTATGTGTAACTTATATGCAATAATATTTAGATGAGCTGGAAAATCCTATTTTATTATTATTTCTAGAATAAATCCTGTGCTTGTATTTTGCTATATGTAAATGGGATAAATAGATAAAAGACAGACAAATATAGTTGAAGGGCCCCAGAGCAAAAATACAGTCTGACAACTTGATAAACATGTTGTGGTTTCTATAATGAATTTACAAAAGACATTTCCCCCAATTATTCTGGAATTTCTGAAATCCTTTATGTCAAGGCTGAGCTCATTTACTAGCCAGCTCTGTGCCTTGTACAGAGATTCCACAGTTGCAGACGTATAAACAGAAGTAAGGAGACTCAAAATCTCTTTTAGGAGAACACTGTCTCCAAATGGTTGGCCTTTTTCCTATCAGGACCCCATATATAGAAATGGGATATCTTTTAGGATTTTAGAGATGTATGTAGTCAGATACGTGGTCCAGACTATTCCAAAATAAAAACATGGGTCACCCCTCTATGGAAGAAGTCAATATCTAATGAGGTGCTCACTGTGAGTGGAAAGAACACAGTATGAGGAGAATAATTTTGTTATACATACTCACCATGGCCAATGAAATAAAAAGACAATTTTCAAGGTAAGACATAGAAATGGTCAGTTGTTGTGTGAGGTTTCTGTCCTGCCCAGCTCCCACAATCATTAAGTCCCAAAGAAACCACAGAGGTCTACATTAGTTATAAACTAATTGGCCCATTAGCTTGGGTTTCTTATTAACTCTTATAACTTACCATTATTCTAGTATATTAATAATACTTTGAACACAAAAGGTCATTAATTGTCTTACCTGGATATGTAACCTGTGTGACACAATACTGACCTCAAAGATTAGATATGTTCACTGGTAAAATAGTAGCATGATAGGGAACCTTTATGAAACATTACTGACAAGTCAGAAAGTATGTGCCTACTGGTGATATAATTGAAAGCCTGTTATGAAGATAACCAACCACTGTCTCATTGATTTGAAGCTTAGTGCAAAGTAAAAATCCTCATCTGGTCTATTTGTTCAAATTTGACAGCAGTAACAATTTTTGCATATAAACATTGTTATTTAGGAGGCTTTTAGAGAGGATAATAAGTTCCATTTAATAAAATAACATCAATAGCTTCTCTACATGGCCCTTTAACATCCTTTCTAAAAGCCTCCTAAATAACAATGTTTATACTCAAAAATTTTATTACTGCCAACTTTGATCAACTAGACTTCTTTTTATATTGTTTATCATAATTAAGAGTATCTGTCAAGACTCATAACTGATCAAAATGGTGAGAATTTGTGACATTCAAATACTCAGTCATAAATGTGACTTCTTTATCATCTCCCCAGGGTTAAGGCTCACGGAACATTACAGAAAAGGTAAAGTGAGCCAGAGAAAGTAGGGAAATAGTGTGGAAAGCCATCTCCTAGCAATGACATAGCCATTTTACTCTGAAATCCACAGCAGCTCTAGTTGCCTATTCAATATTCAGTCCATTAACACTTTGCTATATAGAAGGATAGGGTTCATGAGGTTTTACCCATTCCCTGGACATATACATGAAATTAGTATAGTAATGCCAAGGAAGGGAGATACTTTTTTTTCAACTGTAGAGTCACTGTTAAGGTAGTCACACTATTATAAAAAACCTGAAACTCATGCTCCTGTAAACAATGTGAATGTGATCTACTGGGTCCTGGTGGGAAAAGTATAGAAGACATAAAAACATTAGAAGAATTAGTTGGAGAGAAAGGGGGTGAGGAAAGAAATGAGAGTGAGATAAGAAAATAATGGAGGGATGAATATGACAAAAATACATTATGGACATATGAGGAATGTCATAAGAAAATCCATGTTCACTAATAAAATTTCTAATAAAAACAGAAGAGATAATACAAGAAACGAAAATGGGTGACTCACCATCTCCCTTACTGACCTTAAAATGAAGTTATTGTTTCTTGCTCCCTTAGACTTATATTCTTATGTCCTAAACCACCTGGCTCTGAAAACAGTGGTACCTTTATCTGATGGAGCAACCATTGCATTAAACTGGCTGCTAGGGCTTCCATTTTAATATAAATCAGCAGGTTAAGAGAGGACTTACAACATTAGCAGGGGCAACTGACCCAAACTTCCAAGAAGAAATTGCACTACCATTTCATCTAAGAGAAAGGAAAAGTATATCTGCAGTGCAGAACATACCTTGAGGCATTTTCTAGCATTACCCTAGCCTATGATAATGCAAAGTTACAACACATAAATCCCAGGAAAATATGTTCTTAGCCACAAGCAAAGGAAATCAAAGGCTTGTTTATAGATAAGGAAAATCAAGATGCCAGAAAAAAATTGTATGAAGGGCTAATTGTGGAGAGCAATAAAGAGTAGATAATCACCATGGAAGTTTACCACTTCCCTACAAAGTTAGCACAGTGAACTGTGTGTGGGAATTGTATGAAGAATCAATTATTAACCACTATTTTGGATTTAATAGGTATGATAGCTATGTTGGTTATCAACTTGACTATACCTGGAATGAACTGCAATACAATCCAGAAATCAAGGGTACTCATATGATCAGAACCTTGAGTCAGAAAATAAAACAAACAAACAAACAAAAGAACATGTCTTTGATCTGGATCTTTAGCCTGGAAGACACAGACTTTTGATATGAATCTTTAGGTCTTTTGACACACACCTTTAAAACAGATCTTAAGTTGGTAAGGCACACCTTTAAGCTGGTCCACACCTGCTGGAACTGTTTTTCTGACACCATTATAGAAAATCAGTTGGTCCTAAATATAAGGAAGTTTGATCCACTTTGAGTTTTATATCATTGATATATATGTCTACTCAAAAGTCTGTAAATTATTGGGGCTTTGTAGTTATATTTTAATTTGAGAAGTGGTAGTTTTATATTTTTGTTCTTTTAAAAGATTGCGTTAGTTAATATAGATCCTTTACAATTCAATATGGATTTTAGAAGAAACTTGTCAATATCTTTGGATAAATTTGTCAATTTTTATGAGAATTATACTATAAATAAATAAGTATATTAATTAGTGCATCATTGTTGTGACAAAATGATTGAAAAGAAGCAACTCAAAGAACTTTGATTTCAGGAAGATAATTCAGCCCATCATGGTTGGGAATGTATGTTGGCAATTGTGTGAGGTTGCTGGTCATATTGTTTCTGCAGTCAGAAAGTAGAAAGAGAAGAAGTGGGGTCCAGCTATAAAACATTAAGGCTCAATTCCAGTAACCTACTTTTTCTACCATGTTTCTACCTCGTAAATGGTCCATAGTCTCAAGCATCACAACCAGCTATTATTAAAGCATTTGAACACATGAGTCTTTGGATACATTTCACTTTCAAGACAAAACATACCAACTCATTCGTCATATGCTTATTTACATCTCATGATAACAAATGTATTTATACCAACTTCGAAAGTTGCCATAGTCTTTAACAAACACAAAAGTGTTCAATGTCTTAAGAATTTCCTGAGATTCAAAGAAATTTCTTAAATGTGGTGTCCTGTAAAATAAAACTGTAGCTTACAAACTCCTAACAAAGAAGGGCAGAATAGATGCTCTCATAACAAAAGGTGGTATTACAGTATGCAAAAATTACACCAAAGCAAAACCAAAATTATATAGGGAAATACAGCAACTTTATGCCTACCATCCATGGTTCAAAATGTGATCAACTCAGATAAAGGTCTTGGTAGACTTGCCCTGCCAGTTCTTCTGCCTATACCACATATATTTTTCCTTGGACGAACTAGCATATATACCCTAGCATATGAATTTATTTGGCTATCTTTGGTCTTGATTGGCTTCAGCAGCTCTCTGGAACTATGGAGTTAGAAAGCATGACTACTCTGTTGCTTAGGTTCTTAGCTAGGGTTATCCTTGTGGATTCCTGAGAATTTTTATAGTGTCAGATTGTTATAAGGAGGCTGCTTGTTTGTTTCCCGAAAATAATCACACAGAAACCATATTATTTACAATACTGTTTGGCCAATAGCTTAAGCATATTTGTGAGTAACTCATATCATAAACTAACCCATCTCCATTAATCTGTGCATCACCATGAGGTCATGGCCTGCCAGCAAAGTTTTAGCATATCTGTCCCCAGCAGTGGCTCCATGGCTTCTCCCTGACTTTGTGTTCTTCATCCCAGCATTCAATATAATTTTTCCTGCCTAGCTATGTTATACCCTATCAACAGGAAAAGGCAGTTTCTTTATTCACCAAATGGTATTCACAGCATGCAGAAGAGAATCCCACATCATCTCCCCTTTTCGGTTTAAATGAAAAGGAAGGTTTTAATTGTAGGATAGAAAGATTATGTATAAAAGCAGTTATCAAGCAAGAATTATAGTTACAAAGTTTATATCTATTTTATCTTATTTCATGACTAAGGAAAACTATTCTTCAACACCATCAAAGACTCCAGAAGAATACAATGTTACCTAAGTTAACAGGAAGTGCATTGTAAGCAACTTCCAAACTCTAGAATTGACAGAGACTTCTAGCTACCTGTAGAGTAACCCAAAGTTCTTCTGTAATTGGTGCTGCCAGAAGCAGATGTGTCTCATTGTTATAAAAGTCCTAACTTCTTAAAAATTTTAAGTGTCATATTTTGAATGTCTCTGAAACACTTGAAGAATACCTATCTAACTGAAATATATCTCCATATATTTAGAAAACATAACTAACATGACTACAAGCTTGACTAGTATAGATGACTATCTATTAACCTATATTTCTTAATTATACATTACATTTTTAAATGAGCTGTACAAAAACAATACCTTAATCAAGAGCAGAAATACACATATAACAAAATTGACCTTAAATTTGTATCAATAAACCAAGATCCATATCAATGCAAATTATTCATCTCTATAGCATATTCCTCTTGAAATGTAAAAACACATTTATAAAAAATATTTGGGAATTTGGATGTAGTTCTCTAGACTACCTGCTGCTGATTGGGATGCTGTTATTTAGGAATTTCATGGTGTATCCTATGTACTAGGTTCATCTCAGTCAGCAGTTGGGTGAAGTAATTTTTGATTCACAGCAACCTTTCAGGGGTTCTTGGTCATCAAACCATATTAGTCTGGAAGCAATCCACAGGTCAAACCATATTAGTCTGGAAGCAATCCGTAGGTCCTCATCTTCCACTGGGACTGCCACCAGGACTTATCCCTACTGCTTCTACTGGGTTTTGGGGAACCTATTATCTTTGGATGTATACCTTGCTCAGCCGAGATACAGTAGGGAGGGCCTTGAACCTCCCCCAAAGCAATGTGCCTTACCCTCTCTGAGGTATGGATGGGGAGTGTTGTGGCGGGTAGGTGGAGGGAATTGAAGTTGGGGAGGGAGTAGGAAATGGGATTGGTATGTGAAATGAAAAAAGATTGTTTTCTTTTTAAAAAATGTTTTTAAAAAATGAAAAAAATCTAATAGACTGGACAGGATGAATTATATTCCTTTTCAGTAAAGTCAAATACCTTTCAATATAGGGGACGGTGGGGCTAATTCTAGTCTTGAGTAATAACTGCCTTCCTTTTTGCATTACTATTTTATTCCTGCACATGAATACAGTTATAATGCTCCTTTGATACATACCTCGTTAATTTATCTGTTCACAGAGATATCTCACCCAAAGAGTCAGTGTTCTAAAAGTGGGAAAATGTTGTAAAGTTGTGTATCTATGGGGATATGTCTTCCTACAAAGCTATAAATATTATTTGATCAAAGATCATTTTTTTTGTCCACCTCATTTGCTCTCCTCTCAATATGATAAAAATTTCTTCACTCATAAAAAATTTATAGATTGAATGGCTAGAAAAGGAAAACAGTTCTGTCAATAACAATGTCAGTACCTAGTGTGATGCCTGGCACATGGAATGTACTCAGACAACTAATTTACTGGAAGAATAAAGCAATGGGTGATGTTTAGTTAGAATGTGCATTGAAGGAAGCATGCTCAGAGTGTGCAAGCGTGAACACTTGAGCATGTACATTCAGAGGCTATGATGGATATCACCTTTTATCACTTCCTCCATCTTATTGGCTTGAGACATGCTGTCTCACTGAGTGGGTGCTCTCAGTGTCTGCTGTACTGGTTGGCCAATGAACTCTTGGGATCTGCTTTGCCAGTGAACTACATTGCTGTGGGTTCTGGGTCTTCAAATTCTGGTCACTATGCTTGCATATCAAGCATAACTACCCAATGACCTATCTCTCCTGTCCCAGTGATATGAACTTTATATTAGTGTAAACGAGAAATTTGTCCTAGTAAATTGTGCATCTAGTATTGGTGCTTTTTTATTCTTGAAGTGTTTTCTACCTGCCTTTTTCCAGATCAAGAGTCCATTTATTTTCTGCCTTAAGTTTTCAGTGAAGCATTTTACCATGTGAAAGTCCTGTATTAAACAACTTCTCTCATCCTATGTTAAACACCACTGTTATGGAGCACCCCACATGGTGTGCACATCACATTTTGAATATTTCATTCTCTTTCATGACTTTCCTTTTCCATGAACAAAAAGGAACTTTATTTTATTGAAAACTTTGCCATTTTCTTTTATTTAATTATTGCTTGTGTTATTGTATAATAGCTTTTGCATTTTAAAATTGCTTTTGTTTTAAAAATCTCCTTGAGAAAATGTAATCCATTTTATGCTTTGCCCATAATTTCCAAAATTCTAAACAGAAAACTAATTACTTAATTGGATCTTAATAAGGATCTGTTGATGGAGTAATAATCTGAAAAAAATTGTCTATAACTCTTGTCTTGCATTGTGAAGTTATATATGTCACATAAATGACTTCACTTGTTGAGAAAATAATCTGACTTTAATATCAAACAAACTATGTTTCACTTTCTACTTGGTACTTAGGAGAATATGGCACAAGTTTTATAATATAACTTGTGTTGTGAGTGAGACTATATAATTCTTACTAAAGGATTATCACGGTGCTTACTTGTGCTATAAGAGGAAATGCCATTAGCTTCAGAGAGATGGCTCAGTGAGTAAGGTATTTGCCCAATGAGTTCAATTTTTTTTCTAAGAAATATTAAGTGAGCATTCTTTCAATAGTTATAGATATACCAACCACCGCTTACAGATGAAGTCAGAGCACATACAATATGTCTGTCCTCCTCATCAGGTCCTTGAAAACAGTTCCCAGATGATCATAAACACACTGTAACACCTAATTGATATTGAATGCATTCTGAAGCATTTTCATAAGAATTAACTTTAAGAATGGAATGAATTGCCATAAAACAATTATCCATAGGAAACATAAAAAGGGCTTGGATAGGCTTTAAGTCACTACAGGGAAGGTTATCCAGGATGCAACTCGAGGATTGTATTAGGCTGTTTCTAACACAGAAAACTATGTTTCTTCCTGGCTTTTATTCACAGAATTTCCAGAATCTCCTAAGTCAGATTTATCTTTTCATATGGAAGTATTAATCAAGATAATACTATCACAATTTGCTGTACATTTTTTCCTATGTGCTGTGAGAATTATTTCAAAGGAGTCTAATGTCAGCTTCTTGTCACCAACATTTCATTTGTCATCATGGCAATATTTGAAACCTCTCTTATCTTTCAATATTTTGCACATGATATCTATCTATATCTATCTATATCTATATCTATCTATCTATATCTATCTATCTATCTATCTATCTATCTATCTATCTATATATATATATATATAATTTTATGTACCTCATTTGGGCTTTTTTAATCATCTTCCTTGATTGCTAGTTTTTCATGCAGCCAGCAGTGAATCCAGTGCAGACGAACTAAGTAATTAATAAAAAAGCCTAACGTGAGTATACAGACTCATTCGTAGTCAAATTGTAGGCAGCTGAATAGAATAGATATTTTTCCTCCTTCTATACCCCACACAAAGCAGTGTGTTTGCATATATAGACACTCTAGGTGAGAAGCTTGGCCACATATAAAGAGGGTGGCAAATCCAGGAGCACTTACCAATCATTGAGTTGCAGTTCATAAATTAGTTTGAGCAGACTATTAATAAGTATCTATGGGCTCATTCCTCTTTTGGCTGATCCCTTTCTAGTGATTGGTTTAGAATTTACAGTAAGAACCAGTAAGATGTTTTAGACATTTCTTGCATTGGGAGAGTAACTATTCATAATGAGCTGTTCCACTTTTCTCCCTTGAATCAGTACTTATTCTCTACATATAATGAGGTGACAGGATTTTTAGGTTATAATTTTATGTCAGGTGTGAGACCATAAAACTTTATGTGATCTTGCATTAATGTTTACTAATTTTCTAAAATGAATTTGTGTTGCTGTCAGAAAATGAACTTCTGCTAACTAGCTGAAGTTCAGTGTTTCTGTACTCATTCCATTTTTAATGAGTCTTAACTCTATTGTATAGTATGTTTACCAAAATTCTTCAGGTTGTAAGTCACAGGATGCAAGTGGGATTGGTTGCAGTGAAGAGGGAACTGGCTGATGTGTGTGATTCTTGGATCTGATAGTGTTATACAAAGAACAGGGCTTCAGAGATTGGATTTAAAACTTTCCTGCCCTACAATGGAGAACACCACTTTTCGTGCAATTTCCCCTTTATGAACTCATCCAGGTCTCTGATGAGTTCTGCCAAGACTATTTGCCAGAATGCTCAGGGTGTGTGTAATTTTCAAATAAAAATTTCCAGACAGAGGAAACAGATGGCCGTAGGAGAAAAAATGTCTTTGTTTCCTTCTGTGGGAAGAAAAAAACAGTTCTCCCATATTGTACCAAAGACCTTGTTGGGTATCTGTCAGTTAAGCTTATTAACATGGCCTATAAGGGCTAAAATATAATATGTCACAACTTTCATAAAAATGTACAATTAAAATTATAAAGAACTATAAAATCAGTTGATTTAACACTTTCCAGAAGTGTGTTATTTGTTTATAAACAATTGTAAAATCATTTTATACATCTCATTTAAGAAGAACAGAAGGTTTAATGACTGATACAGAATGATTTCTTCTATTACTCTCTTTCCATCCTTTATCTTTTCCAGGTTTCTAGCCTTACCTGGTTTCTGATGATCAACTGACAGATTGCAAACATACTTACTACATACTTTTCTTCCCTGTGCTTAATATCATCCACCAACAAAGAGAAGTTTTCCCTCCTTCCCACTGTTACCAGTGCTAAGGTGTACAAAACAATCACCTTCACATTATCCTTTGGCCAGGAGTCAGCATATCTACAGGAGCAGGGTACCTTTCTGTCTGTGATGGAGGAAGGTCATTGGCTAATAAAGAAACTACTTGCCCCTGATAGGTTAGAACATAGGTGGCTGGAGTAAACAGAACAGAATGCTGGGAGGAAGAGGAAGTGAGCTCAGACAACATGCTCCCTTCTCCCAGGCAGATGCGATGAAGCAAGCCGCCAGGTCAGACATGCTGAATCTTTCCTGGTAAGACTGGTGCTACACAGATTACTAAAAATGGGTTAGGCAAAATATGAGAATTAGCCCGTAAGAGGCTAGAGCTAGTGGGCCAAGAAGTGTTTAAATGAATACAGTTTGTGTGTTGTTATTTTGGGGTATAAGCTAGCCAGGCGGCCAGGAGCTGGGCTATGGGAAGAGGCCCGCAGCTCCTACTACATGTCTGGACAGCTCTTCATAGAAAGATTTCATGTCTGTCATTCTGTTCACAGCTACCCCCATTCACATATACATATTTTAGATTAGTTATCACATGAGGCTTTTCATTTCCTTCTTTGCCCTTCACCTGGGCTCTTCACATTAATTTAAGAGTTAATTATTAATTAATACCTAAATGATATGTAATGAAAAGGTATACAAATTTCCAGGACACTATTTTGATAGTCAAATTTGCAGGAAAAATTCATTTTATTTACTTTTCTTTTTTCTGGAGGAGACTGTTAACATGTATACTAGAAACGCATGTTCAGAGGGTGAGACTAAGGAGCATAATACAGTGAGGTTTTTTAGAGGAACTTTTCATTCTCATTACATATTCATAGCTCAGTCATCTTTAGAAAGAGAGAGAGTGCAGGGAAACTTGAAAGAGTAAAGAGTTTCACATCAAGATCTGGAGTTAGGAGTCTCATATAAGAGTGAACATGTGATGTTTGTCTTTTTGTCTTTTTGGGTCTGGATTATCTAACTCATTGAGAACTTTCTAGTTCCATCCATTATAAGATTTATGATTTCATTTTTCTTTATAGCAAAATAGTATTCCCTAGTGTACATGTATCACATTTTTATTACCCATCTGTTAGTTGAATGACATATAAGTTTTTTTCCATTTCCTAGATATTGTGTATAGAACAGCAATGAACATGGCTGAGCAAATAAGGTGGAGCCCTTTGGGCATATGCCAAGAAGTAGTATAGCCAGGAGATACAGTAGCTTTAGTTTTAGCCTTTTGAGATTTTCCACACAAATTTTTAAAGTGGTGGATTAGTTTTCAATCTCACTAATGGTGATTCAGGGATATATTATCCTCACTCCGTCTACAGCATTTGTTGTCAGTTGTATTGTAGATCTTTGCCTTTCTGGCTGTAGTAAAATGAAATTTCAATGCTGTTTTGATTTACATTTCCCTAATTGTTAGGAACAATGAACAGGTTTTTTACTTTGTCATATTTCTTAGGTGTTTTTTTTTTCTTTAGAGAACTCTGTGTTCAAGTCCCATGCCCAATTTTTTGAATTGGCCATTTTTGTTGTTGCTTTGGTTGTGCTTTTTACAAAAGTTCCTTATGTATTTTATTTTTATGATTGATTGTTTATTATTTATTTGTTTTTGATTTTTCAGCTGTTTAGAAGTATTTTTACTTTCATAAAATCACATTTTTTTCAAACATTGGTGTTAATTATTTGGCAAAAGAATTCCTATTTGGAAAGTCCTTTTCTATATCTACATCATGTACAGGATTGCTTATGCTTCCTTCTAGCATTGTCAGTAGGTCGTTGATCTCTCTGGAGTTAGGGTTTTTATTTATTTATTTATTTATTTATTTATTTATTTATTTATTTTTTGGTGCAAGGTGGTAGATATGAGGCTAATTTCACTCTTCTGCATGTTGATATCCAGTTTTTCCAGCACCATTTGTTGACTATGTTTTCTTTACCCCATCACATGGTTTTTGGAATCTTCATCAAATATTTAATGACACAATTAGGTATACTCTTTTTGTGCCAATACCAATTAGTTTTATTCCATGATGCATCATGGAATATTAATCCCTGCTGCATTATTTTTTTTCTTTCTGAATTGTTTGAGTTCTCTGGGTCTTTCTTAGTTCTATACAAACTTTAGTATATTCTATGTATCCTATTTCTGTAAAGAATGTTATGGGGATTTTGATTGAGATTAAATTTTGAATTGTGTGTGTATGTGTGTGTATAAACTCATCTTTTTTATTGAAAATAAATTCCTCTATCATACAATATATCCCAAACAGTTTCCCTTACTTCTCCTAGGTCCTCCTAATTAACCCTCCGAAAGAATCACTGCCCCTCTGTTTCCTCTTCTTGAATGAACAGGTCTCCAAGAGATGCCTGCTAGACAGGACAAAGCAAGATACAGGAAGACAAGTGAAAACCCTCATATCTAGACTGGACAAGGTCATCAAATTATAGGAAACAAATCTCAAGAGCAGGCAATGAGAGACAACTACCACTTGCACTCTTAGGAGCCTCACAAGAACACCAAGTTATCAACCACAACATAAACACAGAGAACCTTGTATAGGCATATGTAGGCTCTGTGCTTTCTATTTCAGTCCCAATTTGAGCCTTGCTTAGTCAATTTAGTGGGCCATGTTCTCCTAGTATCCTCCATCCCCCATGACTCCTACAGCCTTTCATTTTCCTCTACCATGGGGATCCCTGACATAGCAAGTGAAGTAAAACAGAGATATATCTTCACACTGTGTGATCAGATATCCCACAACATGGCAGTTCTTCACTTGCCTAGGCACCTTCTGATTGGTTTAATAAAGAGCTGAATGGACAATATCTAGAAAGGAGGTAATATTCTTTCTGTGTTTATGTTGTAGAAATTTTAAGGAATATTATGCATAATTCTTCGTTAAAGTCTGGTAGAATTCTGAGCTAAAACCATCTGGCTCTGAGCTTTTATTTTGTGTGGGGGAGACATTTAATGATTTCTATTTTTCCTGAAGGGGCTATAAGTCTATTTAAGTTTGTTATCTGATCTTGATTTAACTTTGGTTAGTGGTATCTATTGATAATAATTTCAAATTTTTGTATATTTTTCTCTTTGGTACAGTACAGCTTTTTAAGTGTACCATTATGATTCTCTTTGGTGTGGGACAATGGTCTGTACCTTATCAATTGTATTTTAATAAAATGCTGATTGGCCAGTAGCCTGGCACGATGGTGGAGTGACCAGTCAGGAAGTGCAGGTAAGGCAATGAGAACGGGAGAATTCTGGGAGAGGAGTCAGTCTGCAGTCATCACCCAGACACAGAGGAGGTCAGACCCAGAGCAAGCAAAATGTGACTGCCTCACTGAAAGAGGTACCAAGCCACATGTCTAACACAGACAAATATTATGGGATAATATAAATTATAAGAGTTAATAAGAAGTGTGAACTAATAGGCCAATCAGTTGATAATTAATACAGACCTGTGTAATTTTTTGGGACTAAACAGATGAAGGGCTACAAGGAACAGAAACCTCTGTCAACACCCCCAATATTATATATTATATATATATATATATATATATATATATATATATATATATATATGTTTCAAGACAAGGTTCTCTGTGTCTCTGTGTATCCTTGGCTGTACTAGAACTCATTGTGTAGACAAGGCTGTCCTCAAAGTTGCACATCTGCCTGCTTCTACCTTCCAAGTGCTGGGATTAAAGATGTGTGCCACCTCCATTGTTTCTGATTTTATTAACTTGGGTATTCTCACTGTGTCCTTCACTTGGTTTAATGAAGAGTTTATCTATCTCGTTGATTTTTCCACAGAACCAATTCTTTGTTTCACTGATTCTTTACATTGTACTCTTTATTTACATTATATTGATTCCATCTCCGAATTTGATTATTTTATTCTATCTTCTCTTGTGTGTACACTTCTTTCATTCTAGAGCTTTCATGTGTGTTGTTAGATTGCAAGTATTATTTCTCTCCAAGTTTTTATGTAGGCACTTAGTGCTATGAATTTTTCTCTTAACACTGCTTTTATTGTGTCTCATAACTTTGAATATGTGTGTATTCATTTTAATTGAATTTTTGAAAGTCCTTTATTTCTGTTTTGACTCATTTTTCATTTACTAGAGAGTTGTTCAGTTTCCATGAGTTTTTAAGCTTTCTGTTGCTTCTGTTGCTGTTACTGTCCAACTTTAGCTCATATTGGTCTGGTAGGATGCAGAGGGTTATTTCAGTTTCTTGTACCTAACGAGACTTTCTTTATATCTGAATATATGATTAATTTTGGAGAAAGTCTGTGAGATGCTGAGAAGGCTTATTCTTTTGTGTTTGGGTTGGATGTTCTGTAAATATCTGTCAAGTTCATTCAGCTCATAACATCAGTACACTCTCGCTTATCTCTATTTTATTTTTTTCAGCATTACCTAATCATTCATGAGAATGAGGTATTGAAGTACCTTCTGTAGTAGAAGGCTGCTTGTTTGTTTCCCAGCTTCTCAACCCCAAAATAATGACAAAGAAACTTTATTAATTAAATCACTGTTTGACCTATTATCTATAGCTTCTTATTGGCTAGATTTTACATTTTAATTTAACCCATTTCCATTATTTTATATTCTACCATGAGGCTCATGGCCTATCAGCAAGGTTCTGGTATGTCTGTCTTCTGCAGCCGCTCTATGGCTAACCAGGTGAAGTTCTGTCCAGTATCTGTGTCTGGCGGGGCTATGTGGCTTCTCTGGACTCTGCCTTTTTCTCCCAACATTTAGTATAGTTTTCCCTACCTACTTCCATTCTGTCCTATCACAGGCCCAAGACACTTTCTTTATTTACCAATGGTAAATACTATAGAGAGGAGAATCCCATGTCACCACTCCATCAGACTAGAAGGGTTAATGTGTGATTTAAACTGTAGTAGTAAAGCTTGAACAAAGGTGGGTGCCCTTGTGTTTAGGGCAGAGATGCTGAGAATTGAAATGTCATCCAGACAAATTCTTCCTTTGATGGATATATGTAGTAAGAGTTGCGGGCTTGCTTTTTGTCCTGCCCAGCTCTAGTACGGCTAGCTTTACACCAGAAATAACAACACACAAACTGTATTCATTTAAACACTGCTTGGCCCATTATATCTAGCTTCTTCTCAGCTAACCCTTGCACCTGGACTAGCCCATTTCTAATAATGTGTGTAGCACCGAGGTGCACTTACTGGGAAGATTCTAGCCTATGTTCATCCTGGGTTGGAGCTTCATCGCTCACGTCTGCCTGGGAGAGGGGAGCATGGCCTCTGAGCTCACTTCCTCTTCCTCCCAGCATTCTGTTCTGTTTACTCCTCCCACCTATGTTTTAACCTATGAGGCCAAGCAATTTCTTTATTACTTAACCAATGACCTTCCTCCATCAGATATATTGTGTTCTTCTGCTTCTTTTCTGATTAATTTTAGTTTAAATTCTATTTTGTTAGATATTTAAATGGCTACACCAGCTTGCTTCTTAGTCCCATTTGCTTGGAATGTCTTTTGCCAACCCTGAGCTAACATATATCTTTCATGTTAAGGTGTGTTTACTTTATTGCATTGAATTTGTGAATAGCTCATGGTAAAGAATCATTTTCACAATATTAATTCTGCCTATTCATAATCATGTAATATTTCCCTTTATCTAGTGTCTTATCTATCTATTTCTTTAGAGGTATAAAGTTTTAATTATAGAAGTATTTCACTTCCTTGGTTAGGTTTATTGCTAAATATTTTATTTTCTTTTATGCCATTATGAGTGGTAGTATGTCCTTGACATCTTTCTCTGTATTTTTCTTGTTGGTATAGAGAAAAATATATTTATTTGTATCAGTTGATTCCATATTCTGTCACATTGAAGAATTTGATATTTCTTGACATTTTCTTTTGGCAAGTTCAGCAGTCACTTTTCTGTGGGTCTTAATGTCCAACTCATACAGCACACCGTAAAACCATATGAGCAAGAGCAGTTTCTTGCCCAAATGACTAGCCTTGTCACATTGAAGGCAAATTCTATAACAAGTCTCTTCAATGCCTGTCAGCCTCTCTAAAGGTGCTGCCAGAAGCAGACATGTCCCACTGTTGAGCAAAGTCCAAGTTCTTAAAAAAATATTTAAATGTCATGTTCTGTAGGTCTTTGAAAGTTTTGAAGAATACCTATCCATCTGAAACATATCTTTGTATATCTGGAAAACCTAACAAACATGACTATAGTTTTACTACTATAGATAACTACCTATTAGTCTGTATTCCTTAACTATACATTACATTTTTTTAAATGGGCTGCATATATGCAATACCTTAAATAAGATCAGAAATACATATACATAATATAACAAAATCAACCTTAAATTGATTAAGATCCATATGAGTGCAAAGTGTTCATCTCTATAACATATATTCCTTTTTTTAAGAAATTGACAGTGAGCATTAATCACTTTTAATCAACACTTTTAAAGTGAAAATAAGCATTTATAAATGATCATTTTGGAAATTTGGGCAGAGTTTTCTCCAAACTGCTTTTTGCTGTTTGTTGGGGGAAATATTTTTAGGGTTCACAGAGACCTTTTGTAGCGGGTCTTGTTCCATCAAAAAACATTAGTCTGGAAGGAATCCACAGGTTCTCATCTTCTCTGGAAACAAATACAGAATATCTTTTTCAAAGTTACTGATCTTTAAACTTAAATTTTAAACTCAAAAATTTTTTAAAATGTATATGTTGGTTTAGCTTAGCAGCCAATACAATAAAAGGTCTCTCTGTGATAAGCTCATTTAAAGTAAAAATTTTCAAAGAAAACACAGTATATACTTAATCCAGACTCTCTGTGTATTTTCCATCTTTATGTGGCTTTTTTTTACTCTATTACTCAATATTTATTTATCATCTTTACTACTTTAATCTATGTGTGCCTGTCTTTTAATAACTGTGTATATTCTTTTTACTTTCTTCCCAAGCCTACGAACATTTTTAAAAGGCACTGTGTCTCACTCAGAGGTCTTTTATGTTTGAATCTGTCCTTATTGTACATTTGCAATCAATTTCTGACCAGGAACACTTTGTTTTATAAATGCTAAGCAGGCAGGGCTAGCACTAACTCCACCGTCCTGTCCAACATGGCAGAGACATGTTCACTGCTTCTGCGAGCCATGCTCATTGCCCCAGCTCCAAGAACACAGCAAATCTATGTAGCCATTAAGCAATTTGTAACACACTGCTCACAGATGCAATTTGAATGGAGGACCTCCCCTCCCCCCCAAACTGAGCCAATTATGCTTCCAGGATAAAACAGGATGCCTTTCCTTAAAGAAGCTGCACAGTTTTTGCTGCTAATGCTGAGTCAGGAAGACTTCTATTAGAGGAGCCAGGTCTTTGCTCACTGACAGCAAACAAAGCCTATGTGAAAAACAATGCGGCTACTGAGAAGCCATGACTAACTCTATTCTTTAGTGTCTAGAATCTCTTCCTGAGCTTTCTCATGCTTTATATGGATGTAATTGCCTCACATTGGCACCACGTAAAACTGCTTGTTTGTCTCCCAGACACCCAGACCTGAATAATCACACACAAATTATATTAATTACAACACTGTCCAATGACTCAGGTGTATTTCTAGCTAGCTCTTACATTTTAAATAAACCTATTTCTACTAATTTATGTATTTCCATGAGACTCATGGTTTATTACCTTTTTCTTCTTGAGCTACATGTCATCTGAATCCTTTGGCAGCTACATATCATCTCTTTGACTCTGCCTACTTTCTCTCTCCATATATATTTTTTTGTTGAGATTTCCTGCCTGACTTTACTAAGTCATTGGCTGAAATAGCTTTATTCATTATTCAATAAAAACAACACATTACAAAAGGATATCCCATATCAGCTGTGGTGTCTACTCTTGGTTGCCAACTTGAGAACATCTGGAATTAATTAAAACCCAAATGGCTGAGTACTCAATGAGGATTTTTTTCTTAATAAAACCATTTGAAGTTGGAAGACTCATTTTTAATGTGAGTCTTTTAAGGTGTGTCGATATATATCTTTAATATGAACCAGACCTTTTCATGGCAGCCTATATAAAGGACATGGAAGAAGAAAATGCTTATGGTTAACCTGCTCACCCTGTACTTGCTGGAAAGTACATTCATTCACTGGCATTAAAGTATTCTTCTTTATGGTTCTCGTATATACAGAAGACCAGTTGAGACATCTAGTCTACTAATGGACTGAGAAATTACTGGAATATTTTACTATCTATTGGTAGACAGTCTTTCTTTCTCTCTCTCTCTCTCTCTCTCTCTCTCTCTCTCTCACACACACACACACACACACACACACACACTGTAGCTCTGTTCCTCCACAGAACACTGAATATTGCACCTGCTTAAAGTGAATTTTTTAAGGAATATATAACCTTGTCAGAGGGCATTATTTACTCATTTATTTATTTATTTATTTATTATCTATCTGTCCATTCATTTATTTGTTTGTTTGTTTTACATCCCAGTTTCCCTCCATCCTCATCCTTCTCCTCCATACCACTTTTGTGCTTTTTCCCCCAATCCATTTATCATCAATTTCTGTTCAGGAAAAGACAGTTTTGCAATAAATGTCAACAAAACATGATGTATCAAGTTCCAGTGAGACTAAGCACTTCCCCATGTATTAAAGTTGGGAAAGTCAAGCCAGTATGAGGAGTAGAGTCTCAAAAAGCCAGTAAAGGATTCAGAGACAGCTCCTGTTCCCACGGTTAGGAATTCCACAAAAAACCAAGGTACCCAACATATATGCAGAGGCTGTGGGTCAGTTCCATGCAGGCTTCCTGGTTGTTAGTCTATTTTCAGGACTTTCTGCCTGATTAACTATTGTTTGTTACTCATGAACTGTCCTGGTTGCTCATTGTTACTACTATCACTTCAGAAATCAAAGGGGCTGTGGCCACTAAAAAACATCCAGAAGTCTAGGGTAAACTGCTTGCAAGTGTAGCACTGTCAGTGAACTTCTCCACCTGCAAGCCGTAAGCTCTGTAGTTGTCCCTGTGACTGCTAGACTCATGATAATCACCAGCATTTTCTAGATCAGCTTTGTGTCAGACAGAAAAATGACCATAGAAGTAGTATCAGCATTTTTAGAGTATGGCCTGATTAAAAGTAATTACAGTGAGCCATCTGTACCAGGGCAAATGTGAGAATGTGAGCACTTAGAGGAGTGGCCAGAGAATCTGGACTCATGAAATCCAGGCAGTAGTTAAGATATTAGTAGATGCAGGTACAGCTGCAAAGCTGACGGAAGGTATTTAACCTTTCTCGTCCTAGCCCTTTAGAACCAAAGCCACAGGAACACTGTGTTCAGACAAGAAGGTAGCTTGCTGGGTGTAATTCAGTGGAAACTTTTGCTAGAAAATTCTGGCAGAAAGCAGTTTATGTTTACAGAAATCCCTTTCATCTAGATGGGCACACTAAATTAAATTGTCTGCATTACTAAGCTTTATAGTCTTCTGCTTCCCCACCTATGGAGAAAAATACAAATGAGTATCTAAGGAGAGAGAGAGAGAAGCTATACTATGCCAATGAGAAAGAAATTTTGAATAGAGGCATATCTTTTATTTTATTTATCACCTATTTTTAGTTTTTTATTTGTTTAGTTTTGTACTATATTTCTAATAATTAGTTAAAGCCCTGTACTTTAACTGAAGAACAACTTATTTTATTTCTGTTTCACCAAAAAGGTTGTACTGACTTTTTTCATCAGCATAGAGCTTTTTAACACTTCTGTCTCCACCACACCACTTTCAATCTATAAACATTTCTCAGACACATTTTACTTTTCTTTCCCCATTTTCCTAATCTTTCTTTGTTTCACTACTTAAATATGGGACACAAGTAAAGCACATAGTGTCACCTACTGCAATTTCATTGCAGGGACTGATGATAAATCTTTAGGCAAAGTTGCATCCATTATTCCTTCACTAGCAGAAGGAATCCTGATTAATTGTGGCAATAACCCTGTATGAGTACTACATACATAAAACAAAACAAACACACCAAAAAAAAGAGAAAGAATTCAAACATGAAGGACCCTCTATTCAAGTAGACGTACACAAGACAAAAATGAAACACACAAAATTCAAGGAGTCCTTGTTTTTACTGCTGAGTAGTACTCTAATATGTATATATTCCATACTTTCTTCATCCATTCTTCCATTGAAGGGCATCTAGGTTGTTTCCAGGTTCTGGCTATTACAAACAATGCTGCTATGAACATAGTTGAGCATATACTTTTGTTGTATGATAGGGCATCTCTTGGGTATATTCCCAAGAGTGGTATTGCTGGGTCCAGGGGTATGTTGATCCCGAATTTCCTGAGAAACTGCCACACTGCTTTCCAAAGTGGTTGCACAAGTTTGCTTTCCCACCAGAAATGGATGAGTGTACCCCTTTCTCCACAACCTCTCCATCAAAGGCTATCATTGGTGTTTTTTATTTTAGCCATTCTGACAGGTGTAAAATGGTATCTTAAAGTTGTCTTGATTTGCATTTCCCTGATCGCTAATGAAGTTGAGCATGACCTTAAGTGTCTTTTGGCCATTTGAAGTTCTTCTGTTGAGAATTCTCTGTTCAGCTCAGTGCCCCATTTTATAATTGGGTTGGTTAGCCTTTTACGGTCTATCGGGAACTCACCAAGGCCAGCTGGCCTGGGTGTGAAAAAGCCTGGGATAAAACCGAACTCCCTGAACATAGCAGACAATGAGGACTACTGAGAACTCAAGAACAATGGCAATGGGTTTTTGATCCTACTGCACGTACTGGCTTTGTGGGAGCCTAGGCAGTTTGGATGCTCACCTTACTAGACCTGGATGGAGGTGGGTGGTCCTTGGACAACCCACAGGGCAGGGAACCCTGATTGCTCTTTGGGCTGACGAGGGAGGGGGACTTGATTGGGGGAGGGGGAGGGAAATGGGAGGCGGTGGCGGGGAAGAGACAGAAAGCTTTAATAAATAAATAAATTAATTAATTAAAAAAATGAAACACACACATAATACAAAGGTCCACCATGAATAATTCATAACTTCACAATACTCAAATAATAGGAAAGAAAGATGCAGACAGTCAAAATCTCACAGAAGTCATTCTGAATAAGACTTCTCAGGATCTGATTAGGTGTTGTGGTGCATACCTTTATTTCAGGACTTGGTAGGCAGAGGCAGGCATATCTCTGTGAGTTTGAGGCCAACCTGATCAATAAAATGAGTTCCAGGACAGTCTACATAGAGAAACTCTGTCTTGAATAAGCCAACACACACACACACACACACACACACACACACACACAGATACACACACACACGTGCTGAGAAATCATTTAAAGTCTTAAAATGAGCATGTAAACAATGAAATAAATCAAGGACTAGATAAGAAATTTACATACATGAACAAAAGTTTAGTTACTAAGAGTGAAAATTGAATACCTGGAAGAAAATCAGCAAAGAAATTGAGACAATGGAAAAGAACCAAACAGAAATTTTGGAAATAAAAGAATGATTCAATTAGTGAAAAAGCTTAAAAATACAGAAAGACCATCAGAGAACTTTATTAACAGACAAGACTAAACAGTAGAACAAAGTTTCAGGATTGGAGACAAAGTGATGACAATGATATAACTAGAAATACTATATAAAGAAAAAATGATTAAAACTTCAGAAAATAAATATAATATAAAGGGCAAAATCAGGAACTGAGGTAAAATCAAAAAGCATGAGCATTTATTTTTTCAAATACTGTTCCAGAAAATTTGCCACAAATAGAGAAAGGCTTTTCATTTGGAAAAAACAAATAGAAGAAAGTTACCAACACATATCATAATCAAATATCTAAACAAAAAAATACTAGATCTTTAGGGGAAATCACCATTACATAGGAAACCAAAAAATATTAGAAAAATAATTATTTTCTCATCACCAACCCTAAAAAGAAAACAAGTATCAAACATGATAACTCAAGTACTAAGAAGTAATTCTCAAGTAAGATTACTACAGCTATAAAAGTTGTCTCTATTAAAGGTGTCTCTAGTTTTCCCAAGGCCTGACCTCCTTCCCTTCTAACTTTTCTCTCCCCATCTTCCCTTACCCCCATCCCACCCCACCCCCAAGATCCCAATTTTCTCCCCGGCAATTTTGTCTACTTCCCTTAGCCAAGAGGATAACTATATGTTTTTCCTTGGGTTCCCCTTCTTACTTAGCTTCTTTAGATTCACCTATTGTAGACTCCGTGACCCTTTTTTATGGCTAGAAACCAATTATGAGTGAGTACATCCCATGCTCATCTTTTTGGGTCTGGGATACCTCACTCAGGATAGTGTTTTCTGGGAGCACGGAACCACAATTCTTAGTTAAGGGAGCCAGTTTAGGGTTGGCAAGAGACCTGACCCTAGAGGGGCTCCCAGGTGCCCAAGCCGAGGTCCCCAGTTAGTTCCTTGGGCAGTTGAGGATAGGGAACCTGAAATGACCCTATCCTAGAGCACTACTGACGAATATCTTGCATATCATCATAGAACCTTCATCTGGTGATGGATGGAGATAGAGACAGAGACCCACACTGGAGCACTGGACTGAGCTCCCAAGGTCCCAATGAGGAGCAGAAGGAGGGAGAACATGAGCAAAGAAGTCGGGACCACGAGGGGTGCACACACCCACTGAGACAGTGGAGCTGATCTATTGGGAGCTCACCAAGACCAGCTGAACTGTGACTGAAAAAGCATGGGATAAAACTGGACTCTCTGAACATGGCGAACAATGAGGGCTGATGAGACGCCAAGGACAATGGCACGGGGGTTTGATCCTACGTAATGTGATGGCTTTGTGGGAGCCTAGCCAGTTTGGATGTTCACCTTCCTAGATATGGACAGAGGGGGGAGGTCCTAGGTCTTGCCACAGGGCAGAAAACCCTGACTGCTCTTTGGACTGGAGAGGGAGGGGGAAAGGAGTGGGGGGAGGGGGAGAAGGGTGGGTGGAGGGGGCGTAGGGTGGGAGGAGGGGGAGGGAAATGGGAGGCTGGGAGGAGGTGGAAACTTGTTTGTTTTTTTTTCTCCTTTTCTCAATAAAATAAAAGAAAAAAAATAAATTTGAAAGTGAAAAAAAGGTGTCTCTAAAATTAATTAATAAATAGCATTTTAAAACCAATACAAAAAAAGATAATGTAAGATAATTTAAAGTTCTTCAAAAAATCTATTCTATATGCATAGAAGAAAATCTTTTATCCATTTGAGCATTAGATTAGAAAAACAAAGAAGATCAAGATAAAAGTGAGGAAAAAGAGTAAGGGAGGAAGTTCAGAAGGAGAAAGAAGGAGAAAGGAAAAGGTAGAAAAGGAAGGAGAGAGGATGGGGTGGTTGTAATGAATTATAGCCAACACAGCAAACCAACAATCCTCTGTTTATAATATGGGAGGAGAAAGAGAAATATCATAAAGCCAATAAAATAGAATACCAACTAACAAAATAATTAGAAATGGTAAAATACCTTTAACTCCTTAAAACATTAGAAATAAATGGCCTCAACTCACCTGTAAAATATGCAGACTGCGTGAAATAAAAATCAGTATCCAACCATCTGTTGACTCTAAGATATGCACATAGCTATGTAAAAACTGTTAATCAAGGAACAAGGAACAGAAGACAACTCACTAAGTAAAAAGAAATTATAAACAAGCTGGTATAGTAATTTTATATTTGATGAAATATGTTTCAAAGAAATTATTGAGAACAGAAAGGAAATAGCTACATATTAACAAATGGGAAAATTAATAAAAAGGATATGTGGAGCTCAAAATTGCATAGGACATGAATAACACCGATTTCCTGACACAATAAGATTGAAAGATTCAGCCCCTCTCAAATTTAGGTAATTCTTCCAAACTAAAAGTCACCAAATTAAACTTGAAAGCTAAATTATCCCATAGTTATCTGTGTTTAATTTTGTCACATTATAAGTTAAAAAGAAAACTTTATTATTATTATTTCTATTGATTTTTGTTGAGCTATAAAATAATTTACATGGGAAGTAGAAAAAGACAACATCTCCTTAGTAAATTGGGAGCATGGGGACCATGGGAGAGGGTTGAGGGGGAGGGGAGCAGAGAAAAAGAAAGCTTTAAAAAATGCTAAAGTAAAATATGTTACTGTGTCTCATAAAGTCATTGGCATAAAATGAAAAAAGAACAGGGTACGTATGCTGTAGGTTTTCATATGACATTTTTAAAGATTTTTGGTGGTAGTTATCCCTGTCACCAAATCCCACATCCCATCTAAACTGTCCTATTCAATTATTTTGTTTCCTCCTTCATGACAGCTGTGTTCTGTGCATTGAAATCTTTCTCTCTATGTTCTCTTACTATATTTCTAATTTATATCTGGTATCATAATTAAGGATAAATATTCAAAGATTCAAATCTAACAACCAAATATGAGAGAGAATATGCAGGGTTTGTTTTCCTGGGTTTGGATTGCCTTAGTCAGGACAATTGTTTCTAGCTCCATCTAACACCTGAAAATTCCATTTTTTTTAAATAGTGGGATGATATTCTATTCTGCATATGTATCATATTTTCATAAGCCATTCAGCATTTTGTGAATACTTAGACTTTCTGTTTCTTTGCTATTGTGAACAGAGCATCAGTGAAGATAGATAAACAAGTATCTCTATAATAGGATACAGAGTCTTTTGGAAATATGCCCAGGAGTATTGTGGTGGTTTGGAAAAGTATGGCCCCCCAAAGTTTCATATATTTGAAAACTTAATCATTATGGAGTGGTACTATTGGAGAAGGAGTTGTGGTCTTGTGGGAGGAAGTGTGGGAGCAAACTTTGGGGTTTCGAAATCCCACACCAGGCTGTGCATATCTTCTCTCTCTCAGTGAATGAGGTCTTGGCTACATCCCTAGCTCCACATCAACCTGTTGTCATGCTCCCTGCCATGATGATAATCCTCCAACAACAAAAACAAGTTCCCAAGAATATGTTTTCCTCTGTAAGAGATGTCTCTGTCCATTAATAAAACAACAGCTTAGACAAGTTATAAGCTGTGTCACATGAAAGATCTAGACTGTAGAGAATCTTCTATATTGAATTGGATAGATGTTGCATCAGGTACCTCCTTCAACAGTGAATATGTCTTCTTTACCACTCCACACCAGCATTTGTTTCTTATTTTTGTTTTATTTATTTTTTTAGGTGTCAATTTTATGTTTTCCTGAGACAGGGCTTCTCTATGTATCCCTGGCTGACCCTGGACTCACTGTGTAGACCAGATTGTCCTCTAACTCCTAGAGATATGCCTGCCTGTATATCTTAAGTATGTTTTTGGAATATCTTAGTTACATAGCACATCTTCATGAAGAAGTTTCAGTATAACTTTTATGAGAAAAAAGTTATTCTTTTAGGTTCTGGCTTCCTATTTTTCTTATTTGGGGATTATCTTATGTGCGATGACTTTCATTCACATGGCCACTCATTCTAAATACTATTAACCCTTGAAAAACAGAATGGAGGAATACCGTGAGAGCTGTGCTTCAGTGAATTGCTCTAACTTGACATGTTTGACTTCAATATGAGTGACTGGAAGCTTGTTGTCTTACATTCAAGTATAAGGGAATAAAACATACAAATTCACAGATAGAGCTCCTTCCTTTAATGTTTTTATACCAACTGCCAAGAGTATAAACTTATCTTCTAATATGTAGATCATGGAATACTCTGAAATCCTCTACCATTAAAAACTTTGATGTAATTCCTTTTCATATTTTACATATTAATATTCCTCTTTCTGTTTCTCTGTATCTATCTCTGTCTCTTATTCGCTCTCTCTCTCATTTTATGTATTTTATAACTCTCACTGACCACTTAGAAATTTGAGCCTTTCATGATAATTATGAGTTAGTAACTTTGGAGAATAAGGATGATAGAGTCACATATAGTCTTAGTAAAATAAGTTTAATAAAAATTTTGTTTGTATTTTAAAATAGTGGCAGATCCTCTGCTTAAGGGAATCATTCACTACTCACCTGAGTACAGGAGACTCTTCATGTGGTAGCATGTATATTTGATTTATCTTTAGGCCTTTCTAGTTACTAAAGACTAAAATTGAAGATTCTACTACTGGTGGACCTCTACCTATGCTTGTACAAATTCATGAAGGGGTATTACCAGATGTTACTACATCACAGAATATGTTAGTACTGTTATACTTGCCTTTACCAGATGTTTTGGGATTATGTCATGTATGAGACAAGAACTTTTATTATGATAATCTATAAATATGCTTAATTAGCATAGACAGATTTCTTGTCAGTGGTTGGTATATTCATTTGGCAAATTTTTCCTTTCCCATACTGCCAAATATTCAGTTTTTGAAAGCCTGCCAATCTAGCTACAATAGCTTTAAATCTAAACAACATTTTACTTCTGTGAAACATTTGCTTAAAATTTCATCTGTATTTTATTTTTTAACTTCAAAATCCAATAAAATTACTTCCTTACTACTGTTAGTCACTCCTTTTTTCTAGCTACTATGACAAAATCCAAAATATTATCAATTTAGGAAAAAAGATCTTAATTTCTTCATGATTTTAGATATTTCCATGATTCCACCATGTTATTTTGTAATGGTCTATGCATAAGACAGAATAACCTGGCACCATGTTGGGGCAGATAAAGTTGATCATCATGATGCACAAAGCATAGAAAGAAGAACATGCCCAAGATAAGGTATTTCCTTTCAAAACATGTCCTCAATGACTTGCCTTCTCTAACCAGGCTCTACCTCTGAAAATTTCTGCCACTTCCCAGTAAACATCATTGCAGTATGAATACATTACCAGAATAAACTGTGATAAAGTCAGAGCCTTCATCAGCTGACAACTCAGCCTGGAACACATGAGCCTTTTGGGCAAAATACTTCAGAATCAAGCCCCAGAATTCCCTTATGAATATATTTGCTTTGCTTGCTGTGAATCACAGACCGTAATTTACCAAAGTCTCTGAATTATCCAGGTCTTGTTTTTATTTTTTTTCACAATGCAACATTTTATGTCTTCATTATTGTTTCCAACTTGGACTTTTCAGCTCTAAAGTGTCCTTTATATCTCCTGAAGAGTTTTTATGCAATTTATTTTTCCTAGTGCATGCTGGCTGGCTTTTTGTTGTTGCTATTTTTTTGTTTGTTTTGTTCATGTTCACCTTTGGAAACATGGGCTAAACAATAAAGAATAAAGGATTTCTACTTCTAACAACCTCATATTATAGGAGAATCAATATAGATTAATAGCTTTTTCAGAAGCATAAACTATTTCAGTTTATCAATTTTATAATTCAGAATTCACTAATTCAAAAAATATACATTTCTCAGGCTACAACTCTGGAGCTGAGTGGGTGATAATATGAACAAGGTGATTCCTTAGAGATACCATGAGGAAGCTGAGCTTTGAGATTTTAATAGGTGTCTTGGGAAATGGAATTGTTATTTTAATTTATAATTTTTAATGATTTATCATGGTGAACACATTTTTATATCATTGATTTAAAATTCATTTTCTTCGGAAAATTTTATATTCCATTTCTTTGCCGATTTCTACTTGGATTTTTAAATTTGTTGTTAAATTACTAGAATGCCTCCAGTGTTTTTGGATAACAACATTTCTCCTGTTAGATATATACTTTGAAGATATTTTCTCTAAGTTTGTAGTTTATCTTCTCATTTTCTAAGCATTGTCTTCAACCCCCAAGATTTATTTTTTATACTAAAATATATTATGTTCTTTGCTGTCTGGTTTTATGTAATAAAAGATACATAAGTAATTTTGAAATTCATGTTGAAAGATGATGTAGCTTGTGATATCTACTCTTGGTTTTCACTTGAGTACATCCGGAATTAAATAACCCTCCAATTGTTGAATACACTTGTGGGGGATTTTTCTTAATAATTAGTTTGAAGTGGGAATACCCACCCTTAACCTGTATCTTCTGACATGGGAAGATTCATCTTTAATTTGATCCAGACCTTTTGGTAGCAGGAAGGATCTAAAGGAAGGAAACTTTTGCTCTTTGACTCTTTGCTCTTACTGGAAAGTTTATTCCTTTAGTGTCATTAGGGTCTACTTCTTAAGGAATGCTGAAGACCAGCAGAGATATTCAGCCTCATGAACTGAACAACTACTAGATTCTTGGACTATCTGTTGGTTGATAACCATTGTTGGACAAGCTGGATTATAGACTTTAAACCATTCTAATAAATCCCCTTTATATATATATATGTATATTCTGTAAGTTCTGTTACTACAGAGAACCTCAATTAATAAGATTGTAAAATATTTTAAATGTCAAGACAATAAATGCTAATCCAGTTAATTATGTCCTGCAAAACATTCTGTATAATTGAAAAGTAAAGACTTTCCATGATAAAAATAAACTGAAGTGTCTGGGGAGGTAACTCAATGGATAAAGTGCCTACTATGTAAGTATGAGAACTTGAGTTTGGGATCTCAGTACTCAAATGAATGCCTGGCATTATATTTAGATGTCTACATTCCCATTATTTCTGTGTATTTTAGGGAGAGGCAGATGAATACTATGGATGAATAAACAAGCTTATTTGGCTAAAAGGGTGAGATTCAGGTACATTGAGAGACCTGTCTCAAAACTGAGATGGAGAGTGATAGCAAAAGATATCCAGCATTTATAAACACATGTCACTGAATACACAGGCACAGTCATGCATAAAATACACACAGATTGTGGCAGTTTGACAGAAAAATGGCCCCCCAAATGGGTTACATTATCACGAGTTGTAGCTTTGTTTGAGCAGGATATGGCCTTGTTGGAGGAAGTATGGCACTGTGGAGGTAGGCTTTGAGGTCCCATATATGCTCAAGTACTATCCAGTATCTTAGACCACTTCCTGTTGCCTGCAAGACAAGATATAGGAACTCAGCCACCTTTCCAGGACCCTGTCCTACCATGATGATAATGGACCAAACCTCTGAACTATAAGCGAGCCACCACAAATAAATATTTTTCTTTATAAGAGTTTCCATGGTCATGGTGTCTCTTCACAGCAATAAAAACCCCAGCTAAAACACACACACACACACACACACACACACACACACACACACACACCTTACACATATGCAAAAATTGCAGGAACCAATAAATACCTTTTAAAGTTAACTTCAAAAAACAATGACTAGCTGATTTTATTAAAAGAACATTTCTCTAATTTTTCCTTCAAGAAATGCAGCATAATATCAAACACAGATGCAGACTTAGAGGGAAATTATGGGAGAATATATTTTAAGTAAATAGTGCTAGAAAATAAGCATGGGTCATTGTTCTAAAAGCTAAGAAAGTAGACTTCAAACCAAAATAATCCAGAAGAGGTATAAAAAGGGTCACTTCATACTATTTAATGAACAGTTCATTAAGAGACTATTACAGTTCTAACTATATACTGTCAGAAAACTGTGTTGAATCCAGTTTCATAAAGCAAGCACTTAGAAACAAAGAAACAATCTTAGCACACTATACATCAATCTACTCCATAGCTCGACTTTCCATGTATTCTTCAAGCGTATAGCCTGGTGATTAACACACAACACCACTCTGCACTTGGTTTTCCACATCTTGCTGCATCTAGTCCTCATCCTCATCCCACCACCAGTGCCGCTGGCTATTCTGGCCCACTACATCTTGCAATAGTGACCTCTAGTGACCACATACTCCCAAATCCTAGCTTTCTTCAGGACCTGCCTGATTGCACCTACAAACAGGACCTTTGTACCACATTCACCATCCCAGTTCATATCCAGACTTTGGAAATCCCATTCCAGGATCTAGCCTGCTGAGTAGCCCTGACCTCTTAATCCATGTCTTTTCTGTAATCTTCCAGATTTACCCTTAGTCCCACAATTACTACACAAGTCTTGTCTGGCTTTTACTACCTTTTCCACAGAGAAGTTCTAGGCTTGAGCCAGTATCCTCACTATCATTCCCGATACCACAGGACTCTCCTAAGTCACAACGGTGTCCCTTACCCCTTGCAGAAAGCAGCAGTCATATATTTGAACTTAAGACCCACTCAGTATGGGGGGGGGCATTTATGTATATATATATATATTGAAATATTCATGTCTGGTGATGTCATGAAAACTAGAACAGAACACACTAAAGTTATCTTCCTAAATCAGTGTAATTCTTACTGCTTTCTAAATACCTATCCTTGTATGCACAGACAAGCGTACTGTTCACCCCTTATCAAATAAACTTCTTTTTGTAGGAGATCAAGACCATTACAGAAATCCACAACTACTCAAAATGCATAGAATAACTGATTGTCTGGTGACAGCACCAATAGATAATGACTAAAACACAGCCACTATAACTGAGGCCCAGGGAGCATCATCGAAGAGAGGTGACAAGGTTGTAGCAACCAGAGGACCAGGATATTTGCTCTGAGCTTATGTCTTCTACAGAAAATGGGTAATTCGCACCCATGAAATCTTAGCAGTTGGGATTGCTTAAAGAAGACCTGCAAAATGACAACACCAGATGGCATGTTAATATGGGTAGTGGAAATGTCACAAGGTCCACCCCCTAGATGAAGTGTTACATACAAGAAAGACTTTTGAGAAGGAGAATTAGTCTTATTTCAGGATGAGAGCCCCAATTATTGGTGGGGAGATATAGAGGCAGAGTTACTGGGAGAATAAGAACGTGTGTGTGTGTGTGTGTGTGTCTGTGTGTCTGTGTATGTATATATGTATGTGCTTGTAAATGTGATATTCATACATGAAATTAAAACAGTAATACATTTTAAAAGAAATAGATTCAAGATAATCTTCATCTACATTAAGCTATGTCTTAAAACAATGTGGTTACAGAGACATCTCAGTTACTAAGTAACATGATAGACATTCATCAGCACCTGAATTCAGTCCAGGCATCCACAGAAGAAGCCAAGCAGCCTACAAATACTTGTACCTCCCTTTCCACTTCTACCTGCCTTATATACAGCTGTATACATGTGTGAATACACCCACACAGACATGCACACATGCAGAGAGACAGACAAAAGTAAAATAAATAAAATAAATCAAACAAAAGGAATATTCATGTGAATTAGAATATTAAGAGTGGATTAAATGCACAAGCAGATATGTGAATCTAAAAGCCTTCATGACATAGTATAGAAATTCCTAAAAAATATATGAATAAATGTTCCATTCCAACTAAATATTTAGTTGAATGCGACGAATAATCTTGATTATCAACTTTATTGGACCTGGAATCAGATGTTCCTCTGGGCAGATCTATGAGTATATTTCCTACAAAGATTTACCTTCTGGTGAACAAAAAGCTCTTTCCTCTACTTCCCTTCACTGACACTGGAAGCCAGAACATTTTGGCCTTCCTCTTAGGTTGCAGAGTGTTGATTTGGGAATCCCCTAGGCCTTAAATGCCAGATTGGGACTGCTGAGACATTCAGCATCAGAGAATGTGCAGTGATTGAATCTTGGCCTCTCCAGCATTTAACTAGTCACAGTTGGAACACCAAGCTTTATTGTGTAAAAAATCTAATAACCCCTCCTTTTTAAAATGTATATTCATTTATTTGGTTCTGTACTTGTAAACAATCCTTACTAATTTACATAGTATTAAAAATAAACCATCTTGAAGTGCAATGTATAACAGCATATTTTGAGTTTAGTTTTGAATTCATTCATAAGTAAATTTGATTGAACTTATTAGCTTGAATTTATAGTATAATAGCTATCAATTGATATAATCCATCAATCAAAGTATCACAAGACTGAAATAAATGTAATTGTTAATTAAAATTAATTTTTTGAGCTAAACACTGTTAAAAACTACCATCTCCTGCTACATAATCCCAATTACTTAAGTTATTCTTGAAATATTAATTCAAGCATTTGTAAAACTTTTGGTTTGTTTGAGAACTGGCTCTTCAATGAATTTACTGGGTCATCTTCTCCATGTCAATGTGTTTTCTTTTGTAAAAGAAAAGTGTTAACAATGGCATTAGCTGAATGAATATTACCAAGTAGAAGCATGTTCTATATTCTAAGATTCAATAAGTAGTCACATCCTTCTCATGTCAAATTTATTATGAATTATTCATACTTGATAGTTACGTCAACATGACAACAGCAAGAGTTATTTGTGAAGAACTAATTACAATTTAGAAAAATTTCCCTGGTATATTTTCTTGTTTGGTGTTTGATGTGTGAAGGCACAAGTAATGGTGGGTTGTGCCACACTTAGGCTAATGGTTCTGAGGGTTATAAGAATGCAGGTTGATCAATCATGAGAAGCAATCAATAAACAACATTCTTTCATGTCATCAACTAAAACCCAAGATACTGAGTACCTGTAAGTGTTTTCCTTAATCAGTTTATATTAAGAATGAAAATCCACTTAAATTTGGGCCAGACATTTTAGTGGTAACCCCACTAAAGGAAAAGAGGGAAGGAAATTCTCTTTTTGTTTGCTTCCCTCACTTACATTGGCAAGTTAATCTATAAGCGACTGCGTGGAAAAGTGGCCAGGAGCAAAACTGGTCCAGTAAGATGAGGAAGAAGAGAGAATAGTTTCCTTTGACACCCAGCGTGGGTTTCTCAAAATTTCCCAAAGGATTTGAAGAAGATTTAAAAAGGGGGGGATTATGGAATTCATAAAAAATGTTGAGGATTCTTGGTTGTTTCTCCCATGTTGGCCATGGTGCAGAGACGCCAAGGCCTTTGGGTTTGAGCACAGCATGACAGATTCCTGCCATGAATCTCCATGGGCATCTCCAAGCCATATAGCATGCTGCATGGTGAATTTAGCTTTTATTCATATGGGCAAAAAAGATTTATGGGCAGAGTGCTACAAGCTGCTTGTTGGCAGTGTGGACCCTATCCTTCCCTGAGTTGGGGCAATGACTATGGCAATCAGAGCTGGAGGTAAACATACCTCTGCCATGTTGGAAAGCCAAATGGGGTTGAGCCAACAGCCAAAGTCATGGCTTTCACCCTTGCCATGCCTCTTTAGCATTTTAAAAACTCTCCTTGTCAGAAAATTATTACAGATACACAATAAGGTTAGAATCATACAAAATGGGTCACATTGTGTTTAATAAATGTGTGTATGCTTGAGAAGGAGAGGAGAAGGGATACAGACAGTCATAGATTAAAAGAGTAATTTTAAAGATAATAAGATGAGGTCCTTAAAGAAGAAATAAAGTAATTAAAAATTATAATAAGCTACATAAAATAGAAAATATACAGAAAATCTGGATTATGTATACTATTTCATTTTCTTTAGAAAGAGTCAAAAAATTCAAAGATAACACAATAATATACATAATTTAGACTCTGAATTTTTTTATCTTTACCTGGCTTATTTTTACTCTATTGCTTTGTAATATTTTTAATATTTATTTTATTATATTTATTCCTTTAATTTATGACAGTCTTTTTCAACTCTCTATACTTCTTTCCTTCTATCTCCCAAGACTACGTATACTTATCCAACACACTGACATATTTATAGGTTTTTTAAAATCTGGATTTGTCTTTATTGCATATCTGTAATTATTTACTCTCTAGGAACACTTTTTAAAATACTAAGCACTTCTTAAAACTTAAGTTGTGCATTTATTATGGTATATATGGTACTGTTTGCCTACCAGTCCAGTCTAAAACTTAAGCTGTGCAATTACTATGATATATATATATATATATATATATATATATATATATATATATATATATGGTACTTCCTGCTAGAGCTGCACAATCCAGCATGGAAAAGCTTGTGCCTCCGAGATGTGCACACCTACCCCAGTTCCAGGTCCACATTGCCATTAAGCAAGCTGCAGCAGTTTGCTCATAAATCAAATCAAATGCTCTGTAGTTGGACCTCCTTCATGAAAGAGTCAGAGGCCGTGCTGGCAGCACAACCCAGAGAGCTGGCATTTCAAAACCACCACTTTTTTCTGCTGTGTCTGAGTCAGAAAAATGTCTCTTAAAGGAGCTACAGCACACTATAAACAAACAGCAAGAAGCTGTGTTAAACTCTGTATTTTTGTGTCTAGAATTCCTTTTCAAACTCTTTCAGGAGGGGGCTGGAGAGATGGCTCAGCAGTTAAGAGCATTGCCTGCTCTTCCAAAGGTCCTGAGTTCAATTCCCAGCAACCACATGGTGGCTCAAACTCTCTCAGGTTTCAAGTGGATTTAGCTGGCCACATGTGTTCCGATTGTTGCAAGAAGGGGGCTTCTTGTTTGTCCTGGTTTCCAAGAACCAAAATAACCACACAGAATCTATATTAATTAAATTAATGCTTAGCCCATTAGCTTTAACTTCTTATTGATTAACTCTTCCATATATATTTAACCCATTTTCGTTAATCTGTGTATCATCATGAGGTTGTGACCTACCAGCAAAGTTTCATTATGTCTATCTCTGGTGGTGGATCCATTGCATTCCCTGACTCCACCCTTCTTTTTCCAAGTATTCAGATCTGTCCTCCTTGCCTACCTAAATTCTGCCCTATCAACAGGACAATGCAGTTTTTTTTTTTTATTTGATAATGGTAGTCACAGCACACAGAGTGGGCTTCCACATCAACAGCATACAGAGGGGAATCCCATATCATTTTTTGAATTGTTTATTTTGACTTCTTTGTAAAGAATCAGGTGCCAACTATTTTCCTTAATCAACATATTCCCTAGCAATAACCTATTAACATTTGTTCTTACAGCCACAGGTAACTGTAGTCTTTCCTTGTCATCAAGAAAACTTCTACTTGAAACAGAAACCACCACAGAAATCAACAATTAACAAAATAGAGTTAGTTGTGCAGTCCAGTCCACTCTGATACTTTTAAAAACTATGTCTTCACCTAAATCTCAGGTAACACTATAAAAACAAATCAAGGAAAGAAAGATTGTAAGAGTCTGAAGATCAGGAAGTTTGCTTTCTGTGTGATTGGGTATCCGAATATTAGAATATTCACTCATAAAAATTGAATATGGCTGATTCCATCTGAGTAGAACAAAGATGATATCAACGAACCTGCTAAACTGGAAACTCCAAAAGGCATCATCACTGTCCAAAGAGCTATACTTAGAAAGTTGTTGTCCATTGCCAATGTGTCAGCCTGGAAGACATACATACACGTAAAATTAAATTGACTGAAAAAGTTATATTTTGAAGTATATATGCCTATACATTTGGATATATGCATGCATAATAATTAAGTAAAAAAGTGGCCATGAATTTAGAGGAGAGAGAAGAAGTTTATATGAGAGTTTTTGAAGGAAGATAAGAGTAAAATGTTATTATATTATTATCTCGAAACAAAAAAAGAAAAACCAGTATCAAAGGTTTTTTTTTTTTTAGTTACATACAGGTGTTAAAGGTATTTAACTCTTTTTCAATGATAAATGTTTCCTTCTTCATGTTAATATTATAGTATTTTTATTAGTATAGCTCTTAACTACCACTAAAAATCTAACATGCTTGTACTGCTAGCGATTCTGTTGTTCTGAATTGTTTTATCTAACTTGAGGGCTTTTTTGTTTCCAAATGAATTTTAAGATTCATATTTCACTTTCTGTTAGAAATTGTTCTATAATTTTGATGGGTATTGCATTAAATAAATACATAGATTACTTTTGGTAGGATTTTTTTTCACTGTATTAATCCTACAGATCCATGATGCATACTTATTGTTCCATCTTTTGATTTCTTCTTCAGTTTGTCTCTTCAATGTATAAATAATTATTGTTATTATGCAAATCTGTCACTTGTTTTGTTATAACAATCCTAACATATCTTTCTGAGGCTGTTGTAAAAGGTACTACTTCCTTGATTTATTTCTCAATGTTTGTGATTTGTATATAGGAGGGCTTCATCTTAATTTTATTAATTTGGGTTCCCTCTGTCTTTTTGGTTAAATTGGTTAAGGTTTCGTCAATATCATTAATTTTCTTAACCAACTCTTCATTGCATTGTGTCTTTGTATTACTTGTTAGTTTAATTCAATTTCATTCTAGAGTTTATTTATTCTCATTTCCTCGTTTAGGTTTTCTTTTACCTTGTTTTTTTCTAGATCTTTTAAATTTGTTGTTGAGATATAAGACCTCTCCAGTTTGTTTCTTTGTTTTAATTTAAGTACTTACTACAATAACCTTGTCTCTAAGACCCACCTTATTTGTGTCCTATAGGTTTAGATATACTGTGATTTCAATTTCATACAATTCTAAAAGGCTTATAATTTCCTTCTTGATTTCTGTCTTGACATGATTTTCATTCAGTAGTGAGTTGTTTGGGTTCCATGAGTTTGAATGAACACTTCCCCTTGTTATTGCTTTAATCTATAGTGGTCAGATAAGTTGTATAGTGTTATTTCAATTTCCTTGTATCCGTTGAGAAATTACTTTGTGTCTAAGTACACGGTCAATTTGAAGCAAGCTCCATGACCTGCTGAGAATAAGGTATATTCTTTTATTTTGTAAATATCTGTTAGGTCCATTTAGTTTGTGATGTTGTTTAGCTCCAGTATTTCTTTGGTTAGTTTTTCTTTTTTTAATGTGTCTATTGCTAAAACTGTGGTATTGAAGTCACTTATTATCACTGTGTGAGAGTCAATATGTGATATTAACTAAAGTAGTAGTTACTCAATGAACTAAAATGTATTTGTGTTTGGCACAAAAGTGTTTAGAATTGCAATATACTCTTTAGCATATAAAGTCCTTTAGTATCTTTTTCAATTACTTTTGATTAAAAGTCCATTTTTTTCTTATATTAAAATAGCTACACTTCTTTTTCTTAATTTAATTAAGTTAGAACACATTATTATTTCTTAATTTAATTAACTTAGAACACATCCTTGATGGTAAGGTATGTTTCTTGACTGTAGCAGAAGGGTGGATTCTGTATTCAAATACAACCTGTTAGTTTGGTGGACAAAATGAGACTAATAATTTTGATAGTTATTATTGAGCAATGTTTACTAATTACTGTTATTTTGTTGTGATAGTACATTTCCTTACCCCCTTTCTTTGATGAACTAGTCCAGTATTATTTATTCTTTGTGTCATCTTGGTTATCCTTATCTTTTTTTATTGCTTTTATTGATCTATACATTTTCTCTACTATCCCCCCTTTCTTTGCCTCCCCTGCTACACTTTTCTATGACCCCTGTGCTCCTAATTTACTCAGGCCATCTTATATTTTTCTCATTTTTATGTAGATCTATATATGTAGCTCTTTGGGTCTTTTTGTTGTCTAAGTTCTCTGGGGTTGGTGACTGCAGGCTATCTGATCTTTGCTTTATATTTAAAAGCTAGTTATGAGTGAATACATATTATATTTGTCTTTCTGGGTCTGGGTTACTTCTTTCAATATGGTTTTTCCTAGATCCATCTATTTGTCTGAAATGTCAAGATATCATTATTTTCTACTACTGTGTATTACTCCATTGTATAAAAGTACTACATTTTCTTTACCCATTCTTCGATTGAGGAGCATCTAGGTTGTTTCCAAATTCTGACTATTATTAATAATGCTGCTATGAACATAGTGGAGCAAATATCTTTGTGGTAAGATTGAGCATCTTTTGATTATACACCCAACAATGGTTTTGTTGGGTCTTGAGGTAGATTGTTTCCTAATTTTCTGAGAAATTGCCATACTGATTTCCCAAAAAGCCGTACAAGTTTACACTCCCACCAGCAATGGAGGAGTGTTCTCCTTGCCCCACATCCTCTCCAGGATAAGCTGTCATCAGTGTTTTTGATCTTGGCCATTTTGGCAGGTGTAAGATGATTCCTTGATTTCTTTGGCAGTTTCTTTGATTTGCATTTCTCTGATGGCTAAGGATGTTTAACGTTTCCTTAAGTGTCTCTCAATCATTTGGAAGTAACTTACAATATACTTTCTATTTACTTAGGTAATATTATATCCTTCTGGCATCTTTGAGAAGTTGAAGACAACTATATCTTTTTTTAGTTATGATAAAAGGTAAATTAGATATTAAACTTTATACTCAAAGAAATATTGTTAGTGTAAGTCTTGCTTTTTTATTACATGTAACTTAGTATTTGTTAAAGTTAAAATCTTCCTTTTTACTTAGAAAGGGGAGATGATATGGGATTCTCCTCTACATGCCGTGAATATGTCTTATTATCATTGGTTAATAGAGAAGCTGTTTGGGTCAATGGCTATCCTGGGATTTTGTTTTTCCTATTGATGTTCAATATTATTCTTTTGAGGTCTGTGAAGAATTTTACTGAGATTTTGATGGGCATTGCATTGAATCTGTAGATTGCTTTTGGTAAAATTGCCTTTTTTTCTATGTTAAGTCTACCTATACAAGAGCATGGGGAATTTCTCCATTTTCTGAAGTCTTCTTCAATTTCTTTTTTTAAAGTTTTAAAGATCTTGTCATACAGGCCTTTCACTTTCCATTGAAATTCAAATACTTTTCTAATTGCCATGCCTTTATATGTTAGTTAATCTTTTTGACTTGAAGCTTTTAATATCTTTTCATTTTTCTACAAATTTAGTGTTTTGATTATTATGTACCATGGGGAATTTCTTTTCTGGACCCATATATTTTATGATCTGTATGCTTCTTTATAACCACTTTTTACTTTATTTTGGAAAAATTTCTTAATATTTTTCCTGTTTACTGAGGTTTTTGGTCTTTTATTCTAATTAATTTTGTTTTAGATTTAACATTTTCTCTGACTATATATTTCTTCTATCCTATCTTCCAGATAAGATTGAAATTCTTTCCTCCATGTCTTATAATATGTTGGTGACACTTATCTCTGAGAACTTTATTTTACTTTCTGAGTTTTTAATTTTGAGCTTTACTTCATTTTGGCTTTTCTTTAGCAATTTTATTTATTTGTTAAATCCCCTTTTATGTTTTGATGGATTTTCATCATTTTATTCAACTGTTTTTGTTTTCATAGTCTTCATTATTACATTTATTAATATTTTCTGAAAGCTTCCTAAATATATTAATAATATAATAATTATAATATATTAATACTTGTTATTTTAAAGTTACTATCTTATGATCCAGCTATTTACAATCAGTGCCATTTACAATCAGTGTTCTGGAAGAAGCATATTGCCTTTGTTCACATTTGTGTTTTTGTGGCGGTATCTAGGCATCTTTTTTCGTGTAAATATATGGTTTTATCTTTGTTGGGTGAGTGCTCCATTCTTTGGTCCTGCTTCCTCAATATGGGACTAGCCATTTGTAGTAGCTATGAGGATTATCTGGCAAAGAGTAATTCTGTAGGTACTTAGGAGTCACTAAGGACTATAGGCTAGAAGGAATTGCTGAAACCTAGTGAAGTGTGATGGCTTTATCATTCATCACAGAGAAGGGTTCTTTGTCCCAGTGTGACAACTGTGGGTCCCTGGTAGTTGGTTTTTTGATGAATTAGAGGGGAGTCACTTACAAATGGAAGGAAAGACTGCAGTGGTATATAGAAGAACAAGGGGTTGTTTCCAGGTTCTGGCTATGACAAACAATGCTGCTATGAACATGGTTGAGCACATGTCCTTGTGGCACAATTGAGCATCTTTTGTATATATACCCAAAAGTGGTATTACTGGATCTTGAGGAAGGTTGTTCCTACTTTTCTGAGAAATCACTACATTGACATCCAAAGGGACTGTGCCAGCTTGCATTCCCACCAGCAATGCAGAAGTGTTCTCTTTTCTCCACAACCACTCCAGCATAAGTTGACATCAGTGTTTTTGATCTTGGCCATTCTTACAGGTGTAAGATGGAATCTCAGAGTTGTTTTGATTTGCATTTCTCTGATGACTAAGGATGCTGGAAACAACTTAAATGCTCCTTGAATGAAGAATGAATATAGAAAATGTGGTACATTTACACAATGGAGTACTACACAGGAGAAAAAATAACATCTTGGATTTTGCATGAAAATGGAGAGAGCTATAAACATGATTTTGAGTGAGGTAACCCAGACACAGGAAGACAATTATCATATGTACTCACTCATTGGTGGCTTTGAAACATAGAGCAAAGTAAATCAGCATACAAACCACAATCCCAGAGAACTTAGACAACAATAAGGACACTAATAGTGACTTACATAGATCTAATCTACATGGGAAGTAGAAAAAGACAAGATCTCCTGAGCAAACTGGGAGTATGGGGTCTTTGGGGGAGGGTTGAAGAGGGGAAGAGAGAGGCAGGGAGTGGGGCAGAGAAAAATATAGAGCTCAATAAAAACAAATAAAAAAGAAAATGGGAAAAAAGGACAAGGGGAACACTAGATCTACACCATGAGTCCCAAAGGGATATATTTGGGCTGGAAAAAGGGGCTCAGGATGGCAGTCAGGGGCAGGTCTAAAAGTTTTCTGGAGGGACCATAATGGAGGAGGTAAAGCAAGTCCCAATTAGCCTTCCTGACTATCAGTAAAATGTGATGATTGTAGGTCCCTGCTGGGTTGTCAGAATCACAAAATAATGAGAATGGTTTAAAAGAAAGACTGAAAATAAGTATGGAACTCTTAAAGAGCAAAAGCAGTCTTAAGAGGATGTAGAGGACTGATAATAGTATTTCAGGAAGGTAGACAGCAATGGGTCTAAGAATAGTTTGGAACAACAAGAATGATGGAGGGAAAAAAGGACAAATGCAATAAACTCAGTTCCAGACATTTATGGTGGCTATGTGCTCCTTGTAGAAAGCTGTTCTGTTGGTCATTAGGAAGTCACAGAGAAATGGCTAGAAGTGGGGCAGGAAAGAAGTAGGGAACCCTGGATCCCCACCATGAGTACTAAAGGGAATCTGCCTTTAAAAATGCTTCATATTCTTTCTTTTGTGTGATTTAGTACTCCTATTTTGGTGTGGAAGGTCCTTCTGTCTACGTGGTGGTTTTATTAGTTAATGAATAGAAAAACTGCTTTGGCCTGTTGCTAGGGCAGAACTTGGCTAGGTGGGGAAAACTGGACAGAATGCTGAGAGAAGGAAGGGCAGAGTTGGGAGATGCTGTAGATCCATAGCCTCCCATGGTAGGTGTGCTGAAACTTTGCTAGTAAGCCATGACCTCATGGTGATATACATATTAATAGAAATGGGTTAAATTAAAATCTAAGAGATAGCCAATAAGAAGCTAGAGGTAATGGGCCAAGCAGTGATTTAATTAATACAGTTTCTGTGTGATTATTTCAGGAGTAAGCTAACCAGGTGGCCGGGACAAACAAGTGGGCTCTTCTCCCCAATACTACTTCATCTTCAAGTTTTGATACTGTGTCTTCTACTTAACCTGTTTTACTTGTCATGAATTCTCTTGAGTTTTCTCATTGAATTAGTGAAATTTTAAAGTTCTATTTTCATTTAAACTTCCATTTGTTCTAATATTTCTGTCTCTAATAAATTCAATTTTCATGTCCTCTATTGTTGCTATTTTGTTTGTCTTTCTTTTTTCTAGTCACACTCAATTATTTATTAATATACTTATTAGATTCATTTAGCTTTATATTATTGTTTCTTTAAACTTTTTCAATTCTTCAACACAGATTATCATTGTTCTGTTAAGTACCTGTCTTGAGTTCCATCAAAATAATTATTATTGAACTAGTGGGCTTAGTTAGAGATATATTATCTTGATAATTTATATTATTTGTATTTTTGTGGTGAGATCTGAGCTCTCTCACTTTCACTGATTATGTGCATGATGTGATAGTCTTGAATTGCCTCCCTTGAATGGAATCTTTATTTCTGTTTATGCTTAGACTTTGCTGATTTCAGGTCAGGTATGAAGAGTTAGTAGTAGTATTCTTCAGATACTCTGTGTTAATTTTGGATATGAAGAATCTGGATGATTCCAATTCAGTTATAAGCAAGAAATCATGTGAATGGGAAAATGGGTAGATCTGCTTGGGTTTGTTTGAAAGCTGTATGGCATGAATTATGGGTGTGTGAGGTTCGAGTAGAGTGGGTTGGGTTGTTGGATATCCACCAGGCAAGATATTTGTACAGGTTATGTGGCTGGGGCAAGGTCTGAAGTTTTTTGATGATACATCATGTGAGGTTTATGGAATTCAGCATGTTGGATTAGCTTATAGATTTTGATCATGGGATAGGACTGGGGGTTGGTTATGGCACAGTTGGGATTGGTGACTCACTAGATTGTAAGAGGATGCCTGCTGTGAGACTAGAGAATTGCCTGAGTATTGGAAATTTCACCTGACTATTCAGGTCCATGGAATTGGAACACAGATGAGATACAGTCATATTACATTTCAGGGACCTCACCAGATTGGACTTGAATATATCCCATGCAATTCAAGCCAAGACTAGAGTTTGAAGTGTGCATGAATCAACTGGGCTAATCAGACCTGGCTGGAACATAGTATATGCAACCAGGGTCATGCCTGGGCATGGAGGATGCTTTATAGGTATATTTAATCATAGTGGGTCAAACTACAGAATGTTCCATGAAAACAAGAAATAGAGTTGGGCTACCTTGAACTTTTGATCTTACAATATATATCTTCTGAGTGTTGGGATTATAGATAAAACCCCCATTCCTTGTTTAAATCTAGGGCTTCATGCATGATAGGCATGTACTCAACCAATTGAAATATATCTCCAGCCTCCATTTTATTCATGTAAAATTTTTCTTGTATTTTTAGACTTCCTGATAGTCTGCAAGATTCTTAGGGTTCCTAAGATCTTATTTGCATAGATGATTTGGGTAACATCAGATGTTTAAGATGGAAATATTCAAATTCTGTCCAAGTCTCAAAATTTAGTTCAGAAGTGGGAACTTAGTTATAATGAACAATCTGTCTCAGTTAAAAACAACTCACAGTATTTTGTTGCTTTTGTGTTAATATTATTTACTAAACACGTATTATTACTGCAGGAATCCACTACAAGCTCAAGCCTTGCTTATATTATAAACATTAGCTATTTATTACTCTATTTTTTTTCTAAAATAGCTCAGGTGGAGCTGGTTTGTAATTACTCAGAAATAAATTCATGAGTTTGTGATCTGAACTTATAGGCAAAAGAAATATTCTACACATTCACTCTGTACACATTCACATTTTATTTTGTCATACAAGACTACTGAGAATTTCTCAGTACTTAGTGTTGTAATGAGAATTAGACACTTTTGGTGTACTGCTTCTTTTTTGTAGTTGGTATGAGTAGAAGGCATGGAAGATAATTTTTCTTTATGTCATTCTTTCCTTCTTATCAGTTAGATCTTTACAGTTGTGACACTATTCACTGTAAGATATGAGCTAGGAGACAGGAAGAAGGCCATGCTAAGTTTGTCAGAGCCTCCGTTTATTAGAGATGGGGTTCAGCTTTATATAGGGTAAGGAGTTGGGGGTGGGCACAGGGGCCTGGGCTCTTGCCGCGTTGTTCACGTTGGTCACATGGTCCGAGTTGGTCACGTAGACAGGAGGTTCTCTTCGGTCAGGTCACTGTAGGCCAAGAAGTCATGAGATGACACACCTAGATCCCTAGATAGTTTGGAATGTGGGGTGGGTTCCGCTAACAGCTCCCATTAATAGCCAATTTGGCTGTGGGGTAGGCTCTGTCAATAGAACTATTCCTAACACAATTAAGGGTGTGGGGTTCTCTGCAGACTCCCCAGGGTGATGGTTCCTGTAATGATTTTAGGAGGAAATTGGCTCCTAACAGATCCCCCTTTCTTTTATAAAGACAGGCGGCTATTAAGTGAAGGGTATAGGCCAGAGTCCAACCATGGTGTCAGATCTAAAGGAGAAGGGACTGGAACAAGGAGAGACCCTCCTCTTGAATGGTGAAGCAATTTACCTCTCCTGGGAACAGACGGGTGCCTTATGATTCTTAGGTCGAGTGGGGACCAGGTCTTTATCCCCCTTACCCGTCCTAGGATTCCCAGTATCCTGTCTTAGGTTGGGGGATTTCCTGCCACAAGTCACCCTTCCTTGCAGCTCCTCAAATGAAAGTATCTAGCGAGATTTAAAGTAAACAGATCACAGGGCACCCTGTCTTAGGCTATGTGGAGGGCACTCCTTGTGCCTGGCACCATGCCATTGTTGAGCCGGGTTCTACAACCTCTGTATGGTGTGCTGTTCAGGCGAGGATCCACACTAACTCCCGTCATTGGGCCCCTGCGTCAATCATTAATGGAAAGACTGTGAGTAGCCTCTCAAACAAAATATAATGATATAATTTTGGGCACCAATAACTCCATCTTCCAGACAAGAAGAAAGGGCGTTTTCCAAACCCAGTATTCACCTTTTAATCTGGCCTTAGGTATCCTCCTTCCTAAATGCCTACTCCACATAAAATTACGTGTGTTGTCTGCCAACAATTAGGGCAGTGTAAAAGGGATCTAAATCTAAAATTTTTAACATATGCATTAAACCCAAACACTTTACAGCGTGTGTCAATCCTTTCCCAACATCTATAAGCAGTTATAAGTATCAGGTCAACTGTAGTAAGAGCACAGTGACATACACTGTTGTAATCAAATACCACCAGTTCCAGTCTCTGAGCAACAGTGACAGGAACCCCCAATCTTTCCCCTTAAGTGAAGAGAGGTTAGTATTTTAATTAAAATGAGTTTTGTGTCCCAAAAATTAAAACTGTCAGATGTTTAGTCTGCATCAGAAGCAGCTTAGCATTTGTGCTTCAGGGCAGGTGGGATTCCTGAGTGAGGTGAGCTGGATTCAGCTATCTGAAACACATCCTGACACTCATCTCAGGCGGGTCTCCCTGGACTCTCTAGGGGCAGAACAACACCCAGCAGAGTGGCCTAGCAGCTTCTGTTGTCAGGCACTCCTCTCCTTGGGGCAGGAAAGGCTGGATCAAGGACCTCTCCCCAGTCGCCTCTGGAACTCCTCTGTGTGCATCTGTAGCCTCGACATCAGATCCAGCTTTTATTTTCTTTCTGTGAAAAAAGCATAAACATATCCTCGACCCCAAATATACATAGGTCGGGTTTTTTCATAATGCATTGTAAGGGCTTTTCCATCTTGCCCTAGCAAAGGTTATCTTGGTGTTATCACGCCAGATCCATTTGCATCAGGATCTGTTGGCAACTTTTATGAGTTGCTTCCAAGGAGCCTTGTTACGCTCCACAAATTTTATTTTTTTTTATTAGCCATATATGCAGTTCTTCCATTGGAAAAGCCATTTGTAAAATTTAGCATAAAATCCTTTAAGGGATTTTTTGCTATAACATTAGCAAAATACAGTTGTGTGAATTGCAGCAATGATCTGGGAAAAGATTATTGTTTTTGCCTTTGAATTGAGCAAAGACAACTGTCTAGGAATCAATCTTAAAACTATCAATGGGTCTATTATTTAGTATAAGAAGTATTGATCATAGTCAACATTTTGTCAAACCGTTTTCCAGCTTTTCTCCTGCCCTTTTGTATCAGACAGGCTGCTGTTTTAAATTAAGAGTTTAATATCTTAACTGGCAAAGCTGAGAAGGTTTAGCCATAAACAGCATTTATTTTATAAAACTGTTGTAGAATAAGTTTTATATTTAATATACACATTTGCCATAGCTGTAAATTATCGTATACTTTACCTGTTGATTTATATTTTACCTGCTTGAGTACCTGTTAGGCAGCTTTCTTTAAGCTCTCTATTGGAAACTGTTTTTTTGTAAGAATTTTACCTTAGTGGCTCAAGGTCTTCCATAAGAATATTATAACTAGGGCTTTAACCATTGTATATCTAATTAAAAGTTTGTAAGCTATCATCCTCTTAAGTTTTAAGTCTGCCTTGTAGATAGGAAAATGGAAAAAGGAAGCATTTTAACTAATGATTTAGGCCTCATTAGATACCAACATGTAGAAGAATGAAAATAGATCTACATCCATCTCCATGTACAAAATTTAAGTTTAAATGAGCCAAAGGCCTTAGCATATAAAACTTATGTTGAACCTCACAGAGAAAAAAATTTTTGAAGTATACTTTGCCACATCTCAAACACAGCCTCAGTGGCATAAACATTTGGAGAAACCATAAATCTCCTGAACTGAGAAACTTTTGTATAACAAGGCTATATAGTGGGAAAAGATCTTTACTTATCATAAATCCATTCCAGAAATATATGAAGAACTCAGGAAATTAGTTATTAAAAATTTAATCCAAAAAATTTGTTACAGACCTAAACTGAAAACTCTCAGACGAACTTAAAAAATGACTGAGACACTTAGAAAATGCTCAAACATAACAACCTTTATCCCTCAGAGAAATGCAAACCAAAACTCTGAGATTTTATCTTATCCTTGTAAAAATGACCAAGATTAAAAATTATTGCTAACAATTTATGCTTAAGAAAATGTGGGTAAAGAAAAGGCTTTATTGCTGGAAGTGTAAACCTACAGTCACCTTTTGATCACACATAGTATTGAAAAACCTGGACAAACCAGACTCCTCCAGCAGGAAGAGAGAATCAAAAATCTAGGACTAGCCCCTTCAGCCACCATGCCCTAGGAACCAGCTGAAGACAAAGCCAGACTGCAATCTTGATAACAATCCCAATAAACAGTGAGTCTCCCCAGTGAGATTATCATTGTACTGTTTTAGGAACTAGCCCAAGAGAAAGCCAGACCAGATCTTAAGAACAATCTTGAGAAACAGGGAGTTTCCCCCTGCAGGTACAACTGTTTTAGGAACTAGCTGATTACGACCTTGGGAGTGGTCCCGAGAGGCAGGGAGTTCCCCTGCAACCACCATTGGATTTTTGGAATTTATGACTCTCCCTGACCACTGGGCTGTGGCCTCTTTCCTCAAAAATTCTTTCTCCCAGTCATTCGGGGTTGAACTCCTCCCCCTGCCAACCAAGGCCACATGCGCGACCTCAGCAAGGATGGTCTCCGGGCCTGCGCCATCCCTAGACCCAAGTGAGAGTCTCCCCAGCACTGAGGGACCCTCATTCTGTCTATTTTTTAAAATTAGGCAAATATCTACCTCAAAACTTAGCAATACCCTTTTGGGCCTAAATATAAAGTTGTTTGATCATACCACAAGGACATGTGCTCAGCTATGCTTACAGCAGAATTACTTTACCCTAGCCAGAATCTGAAAATCCAAATGTATCTCTTTTACATCTAGGATAAATGAGACATCATCCTTTTAAATATCCATGAATACCACAAAATATCTTGGAGTAACTTTAAGCAAGCAGGACAGAAGTTTTGGGTCCTGTCATCTCTGCTTGTGAAGGCGAAAATGTTTTTTATTTTTAACCATTATCACTTGTTAGAGTATAACTCTGGCCCTTGATAAATTTAATTAAGAGGCCTGAGGCCTGAGTCTCAGCATTCCACCCTGAAGCCACACCAGGCAGCAGGAAAGGATCTCAAACTGAAACAAGCTGACTCCCACCCAAGAGCGGGCCTGGCCGTACAAGAGGAAAAACTTGTATAAGAACTTTAAATCTTGAAAGATCCCCTACTTTCTTGGGAAAGTAGAAGAAACACAGCAAAATGACAATTTCACTGAAAGCAGTTTACAGATTCAGTGTAAATGTCCATTAAAAATTATAGCAACATTCCTCACAGAACTCACATACAGATTTTAATGTAAATGTTCATTAAAATTATAGCAAAACTTTTCACAGAACTCAAAAGAACAATATAGAACTCAAAAGAACAATCCCCAACCTTATACAAAAGAAATAAAAACTCAGGATAGCCTAAACAATTCTAAAAATCCTCTGAATATATCACAATCTTTGATTTTAAAACTTTTTTACAGAAACACAGTACTGAAATTAATCTACCTTAGATATAAACTTATACACCTACAAACTAAAGATTTTTGACCAAGAAGCAAGATTTTTAAAATGGAAAAGAAGCATATTTACTGTCCTAAATGAAGCTGCAGCTTTTTGAGTCTAGATTCCTGTATAGCAAACCTGCCTGTCAGCTTTCGCTCCATATGGCAGGGGGTTAAAGACATAGGCTCTCTAGCCCTAGCAACCAGCCTGCTTGGCAGGCATAGCTGTGTGGATTGTACCCTAACTTCTTGCATCTCAAGGGACTCCCTTTTGAGTCCGCAAGCAAACACATAAGGGAAACACATAAATCTCTGTTTTTGACTCTTACTCCTCTCTCCCTGATTGATTGATTAAATTCCTGTATGAATTTCTCTTCCTTTGAAAGTCTCATATCTTTTTGGATGACGGTGAACCTGCGCCTACCTTATCCTGCAGATCTGTTGGAGTTCTACAGCCGCAGAATCTTCTTTTTTCTTCTTGTTGTCCCGGGACTGCGCATTGTCGTCCGATAGTTGACCGTGCTCCGAGTCGCTGGTTCGGGCGCCACTGTCGCTCACCTTTGGGTGGGCTACTCAGTCTAGGGGTTGTAACCCACCCGGCAGTCAGTTATTCCAGGGTCCCGGAGAAGCACTACCTGTAAGATATGAGCTAGGAGACAGGAAGAAGGCCATGCTAAGTTTGTCAGAGCCTCCGTTTATTAGAGATGGGGTACAGCTTTATATAGGGTAAGGAGTTGGGGGTGGGCACAGGGGCCTGGGCTCTTGCCGCGTTGTTCACGTTGGTCACATGGTCCGAGTTGGTCACGTAGACAGGAGGTTCTCTTCGGTCAGGTTACTGTAGGCCAAGAAGTCATGAGTTGACACACCTAGATCCCTAGATAGTTTGGAATGTGGGGTGGGTTCCTCTAACAGATAGCTCTCATTAACAGCCAATTTGGCTGTGGGGTAGGCTCTGTCAATAGAACTATTCCTAACACAATTAAGGGTGTGGGGTTCTCTGCAGACTCCCCAGGGTGATGGTTCCTGTAATGATTTTAGGAGGAAATTGGCTCCTAACAATTCATTAACAGGATTATTTAGAGAAAGATGATTATTTATGATCAACACAGGGAAATAGTGATATTTTAGCTGTGCATGGGGAAAAAACAACCTACAGTTGTGCTATCTTTTGAGGTTGGTTCTGATTAAGATAGAGTATTTTTGGAATTTTCAACAGGCAGATATTCCATATTTTTTAAAGTAAAATTTGAGGTCATGCACTCTCTATTAATGATATTTTTATTTTATTCATACATTTTTTTATTTATTTTTAATTACTCTTGACAAACATATTACTTGATGATGACTTAAAGAGAAGCATTCATAGTTATTGACGAGTTATGGAAAATATGTATAATTATTTAAATCTTTATGAACTATACATAGAAAAGAATTGTACCAGAGACACAGGCATAAAATCTTAGAAGAAAGGTAAAGAGAAACTAATCCTCTTTGAGCAAAGAATTTCTCACTATTCTGTTAGAGGAGGTTAGCATTGGTGATGAACTGGCAGGAGCTTGAATTTACAACAAGGCCTAAATTCGGCAGGCAATGACACTTTCATTGAAAATGAAAACTAGGGCCTTGCAAATAGAGAATTGAGCAAGACCATGAGGAAAACTGTGGTCAGCCTGGCATGAAGCCTAACATGCTGGGAAGGATATTTATATTTTGTTCATAAGCCACAGGGAGTCACCACAGTGGACTGTTTTCTTTTGAGATATGTATTTGTTCTGCTGGATAGTAGGCAGAACGAGAAATGTGATAGGGAACAGAAGTAATGTTCCACAAAATACAAGGTGATTTCTTCCACTAAAGCAATGACAGTAGTTACATAAGAGAGGCATTTGACACAGAGAAAAAGAATTTAAAAGCTGGAATGAATATGCTTGAAGGAAAACTAAATTTGGAGTTAAGAATAATTCATAGCAAATTAAGTGTTCTTAGATAAAAGACCATTTACTTCAAAATCATTTAAAAATATTCTTAAAGCCAGCTACCTATTCTTTTTGTTTTAGAAAATATAAGATTCTAAATGTGGATCCTCTGCATGTTGATTTTGTCCCTGATGTGAATCTTCTATGTCAGATCTGCTACTGTATTTAAATATGTTGTTATAAACCCACAGTTTGATTTTCTTCACAGGGGCTTCTTGCTTAACTGCTCACTCCACTGGTATTTATCATTACATGTCTTACTTTTAGAATATCCACCTTGACATTTTAATGGACACTGCAATCAACTAATTGGTGGGGGCAGTACTTCTGCATATGTGTTGCTTTTATTGGTTAATGAATAAAGAAGCTTTCTTGTCCTGTGATAGAACAGAGTAGAGCTAGGCAGGAAAACTAAACTGAATGCTGGGAGAATAAAGACAGAGTCAGTGAGAAGCCATGTAGCTGGGGACAGATGCATCAGAACCTTACCGGTAAGCCAATAGCCATGTGGTAATACACAGATTAAAAGAAAGAGGTTAATTCTAGATTTAAGAGATAGCTTAAGCTATTAAACAAACACTATTACAAATAATATAGTTTCTGAGTGATTATTTGAGTCAGGGCAGTTGGGAAATGAACAAGCAGCCTCCTACTACAACTAATAATTTTAGGATGTTCCTTAAGTGGTTTTTCAGTTGCAATTGGTTTTTTTGGCTTGAGAAAAGAAAAGCTGATTTAAAAGTGCTCATATTATAAAGTTGCATTAAATTTTGGGGTATCTTTTATCATTTCATGCAGAATGACACTCACTTTTCCTCAAATGTTATTTTGTCACTACATTCCAGACTCTGTATGACACAGATGCCACACAAGCAGTTTTACAACATTAATTTCTCAGTGGTCTGAATGTAAACCTCTCTAATTTGGAGTGTGGTGTTGCTACAACAAAAATATCAAAATGTCTATAGTATGTGTACAGATTTTCCCTTTGTGTTTATGCATATGCATCTATTATATAGAAAGCACAAAAAGGTTAAAAAGTAAGTTAATGCTCATATAAAAGCTTATTAAATTTAGTTCAACCAATTATATGACACCCTCCACTTGTTTTCCACTTTATCAACATAATGACTATAGACAAGGCATATTTGTTAGAAGAGTTTTATAGGGTATGATTTATTTGAGAATAATATAAGCTTCCATAAATAAAATTAAACTGAACAGCACTGTTTTTCTCTTTAGCTTGAATGTTTGTGTTGAGATAAAATATTTGCATGAATGTTATTACTAATCTCTTAAAATAAAGGTGACTTTGTAACTCTTTTATCAATAATTATTGCTATAGTTACTATGAATGTTCTAAAAGAGCAAACAAGTATGAAGATAGTTCCTGATATTTTCCTGGGGAGAGTGAACAAATGTTTACACTTGAAAAATCAATGTGTTTATTGTTCCTAATTATGGAGCATAGGTTATATGTTATTTACAGCAGCTGGTGTGAGCCCAAGTCAATCATATCCCATCAAAATTTCATCCCAACATAGATAAAAATTTTCCCACAGCTGACTGTTCCTCTCTCCATAACCCCATCTGCATTTGCATGTGAAAGATATAGATTTTTTTCCCACTTTTTAAAAAATCCTGCTGCTTGCTAAAAGTGTTTGTTAAACAAATCAGTTTTCTGGTGAGGTCTTCAACTCTTATACACAGAACCTTATTTAGATAAGCTTGTCTTTGTATGTGACTTCATGATTCTCTCTTGCAGCTTTCATTATTTTAAATTTTCTCTCTATGTTTACTATTTTAATTGTAAAAGATATGGGGAAGTTACTTTTTGTTCTTGTTCACGTGGTGCTGTAAATGCCTCTTGAATGTGGTCAGTTATTTCTTTCTCTAGATTTGGGTAATTGTCTGATTTGGCTCTATTGAACATATTAATTATGCCTTTGGCTGGAGTTTTTATTGCTGTGTTCATAACTCTTGAATTTGATTTTTGAATGTTCTCTCATAGAACTTGCTCAATATATTCATTTTTTATTTTACTTTTATTGATGTTTGCATATTTAATTCATTATCTTGGTTTTCATTCTTGATTTTTTTTTTGTCTTCAGCTAGTTCTATTTTATTGGCGATGATTCTATTGTTTTTTTTTACTTACTGCACTTTTACATTTCATCTTTATTGTTATTAGTATTTATATCACTTTATTAAATTTCTGTTTCATATAAATTTTTTCTTCACTAATTCTTCTGTTCATTTGTATTGTCTTTCAAACCACGTAGGACTTTTTCTATTCCCTCTGATTTCATTAAATATATTATAATAGTCACTTTAAGTTATAAGTCTGGGTTTTTGTTTATTCTCTCTCATTGGAAGTTATTTCTGTGGGATTGATATTTTGGTGATTGATCATATTGAATGCTTGTTCATATTTCTTTTATTCTTTCACTGATAATTATACATATGCAGTCATTTCATTAAGTGTACACTATTATCAGTTTTATTCTTTCAGTTGAAGTATTTAAAAATATTAAATTGGAGCTATTGTAGTGGAGTTGCTATAAAAGTTCAGAAATCAAATTCTTATAGTATGTCAAAAGTACTTCTAATTTCATAGTAGAACATTTCCGATCATAACTGTTGTATTGGCCCACTGTGCAAATGTTTACTAACTAGAGATAGTTTTGATATGGATTTCAACAACTATGTGAAGATCAATAAGCAAAAAATGGCATGGGGTTTACTGTGGTATTAGTTACCAACAGTAGGAGCAGAGTGGTATATATTTGTTTTTGGAGGGTCAACCAAGAAAGTAAAAAGTGGTAAAAATATTTGGGAGGAAAAGTTGTGAAAAGTTTCATTTTACAGATTATAGAGATTCATAAAGTTTTGTAAGCTTTTTAAATTTTATTAGTACTAGTTTATAAATTCTCAAGTCACAAAATTTATTATTGTCCATATGGTTATAGTTCAAACAATTTCTATTGTATCAGGCAATCTTTCAAAATTGCTTTTAAATAAATTTCTTGAATTGTAGCAATTCATAAAACATAAGATTCATTTAAGCAATAGTGCAGTTTATCAAAAACACATTAAATGTTAACTTTTATTCTAGGGATTAGGAAAAATGATTTTTGGCTAAATTGTAAAAATATTTTCATGCAATTATTTTTTTTATTTTTATTTATTATTGAGAAAAAGAAAAAAAAGTTTCTGCCACCTCCTAGCCTCCTATTTCCCTCCCCCTCCTCCCACCCTTCTCCCCCTCCCCCCAGTCTTCTCCCCCTCCCTTTCCAGTCCAAAGAGCAGTCAGGGTTCCTTGCCCTGTGGAAAGTCCAAGGTCCTCCCCCCTCCGTCCATGTCTAGGAAGGTGAACATCCGAACTGGCTAGGCTCCCACAAAGCCAGAACATGAAGTAGGATCAAAACCCCGTGCCATTGTCCTTGGCTTCTCATCAGCCCTCATTGTTCGCCATGTTCAGAGTCTGGTTTTATCCCATGCTTTTTCAGTCATCGTCCAGCTGGCCTTGGTGAGCTCCCAATAGATCAGCCCCACTGTCTCAGTGGGTGGGTGCACCCCTCGTGGTCCTGATTTCCTTGCTCATGTTCTCCCCCCTTCTGCTCTTCATTGGGACCTTGGGAGCTCAGTCCAGTGCTCCAGTGTGGGTCTCTTTCTCTATCTCCATCCATCACCAGATGAAGGTTCTATGGTGATATGCAAGATATTCGTCAGTATTGCTATAGGATAGGGTCATTTCAGGTTCCCTATCCTCAGCTGCCCAAGGAACTAACAGGGGACCTCGGCTTGGGCTCCTGGGAGCCACTCTAGGTTCAAGTCTCTTGCCAAACCTATGGTGGCTCCCTTAAGTAATATTTGTGCTTCCCTGCTCCCCTATCCAACCTTCCTTTCTCCCAATCATCCTGGTTCCTCAGGAAATTAGGGATCAACCTACCCCTGGACCCAGCAATACCATTCTTGGGAATATACCCAAGAGATGCCCTATCATATGACAAAAGTATTTGTTCACCTATTTTCATAGCAGCATTATTTGTAATAGCCAGAACCTGGAAACAACCTAGATGTCCTTCAGTGGAAGAATGGATGAAGAAAGTGTGGAATATATACACATTAGAGTACTATGCTGTGGTAAAAAACAATGACTTCTCAAATTTTGCATGCAAATGGATGGAAATAGAAAACACTATCCTGAATGAGGTATTCCAGACCCAAAAAGATGAACATGTGATGTACTCACTCATAATTGGTTTCTAGCCATAATAAAGGTCACGGAGTCTATAATTTGTGATCCTAAAGAAGCTAAATAAGAAGGTGAACCCAAAGAAAAACATATAGTTATCCTCCTGGCTATGGGAAGTAGACAAAATTGCCGGGCAAAAAATTGGGATCTTGGGGGTGGGGTGGGATGGGGGTAAGGGGAGATGGGGAGAGAAAAGTTGGAAGGGGAGAATGGGGGGAACTTGGGGAAACATCATGCAATTATTTTTAGCTCTAGTTTTTCTCAGTGTCTGTAACATCAGAACTGACCTTTTAAGAAAACATTTAAAAGAAACACCTCTGTACAAAGCCTTCCACCCCATTAAAGGCTAGAAAAAATTCCTGAAAGCTAGACTAGCATCTTTAACCCCAGAGACCAAGTCAACTCTCTGAAAACCAGCAGAATCTTCCTACTCCACCAGATATCAGGCCAGCATCAGAAGCTCAGAAGATGCCCAGACAGATCAGAAGTCACATGTAGATAAAAATTTCAGCTCCATACTTGGACAGAAATGCCCTGCTGGCTTAGCAGTTATCCAGTATATCAGAAGTTGAGCCCTCAATGCAGGAAGAGACCTCTACTCAACCACAGGCCTCAGGATCCAGAAGACAGGAGATGAAACAGAAACTAAGGAATAAAATTTATTCTTTTTTTGGTAACCCTCCCCCCCCCAGAAATTGGCACCTAGACCTACAATGTCTCCAAATCCAGATGCCTAAACAAAAATATAAGAAGACAAACAACAACCAGGCTCTTGGTTACCACCAGAGCCCATTCATCGAACTATAGCAAATGATAATTCCAAAATAGTAGAAGCACAAGAAAGCAATCTTAAAACCAACTTTATGATGATAGAGGTCCTTAAAGAGGAAATAAAAAACTTCCTTGAAGAAATTGAAGAAAAGACAACCAAGAGAAAGGAAAGAGTGGAGGACACTATTCAAAACGTGAAATTTGAAATAGAATCAATAAGAAAATAAAAAATGGAAGGATTCAAAAAATGAAAAGTCACTGTAAGCAAACTAAAAATACAGATGTATCAATCACCATGATAATTTAGGATAGGGAAGAGAGGATCTCATAAGCTGAATATATAATAGATTAAATATATTCATCATTTAAAGAAAATTATTAAATCTAAAAAATATTCTAACACAAATTATCCAGGAAATCTCAGACACCATGAAAAGACCAAACTTATGAATAATAGGATTAGAAAAAAGAGAAAAATCACAGCTCAAAAAACCAGAAACTAAACTCAATAAAATCTTAGTTGAAAACTTCCTTAATCTTAAGAAGGTGATGCCTATAATGGTAAAATAAGCTTATAGAACACCAAACAGATTCAATAAGATAAGAAAATCATTGCAACATATAATATTCAAAGTAGTAAATGTATAAAAGAAAGAAAGAGTATTAAAAACTGTAAGGGAAAAATGATAAGTAACATATAAAGGCAGACCTATAAGAATTCTATCTAACCACTCAACGAAGACTCTATAATCCAGAATTACCTAGACAGATGTTTCACAGTTTCAAAGGCATCATGGATGTCAGTCTAGAGTAATATACCCAGCAAAACTTTCAATCACTGTAGATGAAGAAACAAAGTATTTTATGTCAAAATCAAATTTAAAAAATATCTATCCACATGTCAGACATGGTGACACATGCCATTAATCCCAGTACTTGGTAGGCAGAGAGAGGCAGATGTATGTGAGTTCAAGACCAGCCTGCTTTAAAAATTGAGTTCCAGGACAGCCAGAGCTCTTATACAGAGAAACTTGTCTCACAAAACCAAATTTTAAAAAATCAGTCCAAAAATACAGCCCTCCAAAAGGTACTAGTAGAAAAACTTCAACCCAAGGGAGTTAACTACAGCCACACAAAGGCAATAGATAATCTCATACCAACAAAATCCAAAGGAAAAAACACACATGCTTACACACACATACACACACATTATCATCACCACCACCACCATCATCACCAACTACAACAACAATAAGGTAATAACTGGATCCAACTATCAGTTTGATTAATTAACATCTCTCTATGTCAATGGATTCAATTCACCAATAAAATGACACAGGCCAGCAGAATGGATATAAAAACAGGATCCATCCCTCTGTTGCATACAAGGAACACCCCTCAACTTCAAAGACAAATATTTTCTTAGAATAAAGAATTGGGAAAGATTTTCCAATTAAATGAACCTAAAAAGTAAGTTGGTATAGCTATCCTAATAAATAACAAAATAGACTTCCAACCAAAATTAATCAAGAGATGGAAAAGGACATTTCACATTTATCAAAGAAAAAGTCCTTCAATATTATGTCTCAGTTATTAACATCTATGCCTAAAATTCATGAATACTGACATTTCTAAAAGAAATAATGCTAAAGCTTAAATCACATATAAAAACCCACACACAACTAGTGCAAGACTTCAACATCCTACTTTCCAATGTGGTCTTTCAGAGAAATAATGGAAATAACAGATATTATGGTTCAAATAGACCTAGTAAACATCTATAGAGCATTTCACCCAAACACAAAAGAATATACCTTCCTTTCTAAATATTATGCAACCTTCTCCCAAACTGATCACATGCTTGATCACAAAACAAAGAATCAACAGATAGAAAAAATTGAAATAATACCCTGTATCTTATCAGATCACCATGGATTAAAGTTGGAGTTCAACAACAACACAAACTACAGAAAGACTACAAATTCATGGAGACTAAACAACAGTCAACTGAATTACCACTGGGCCCAAGCAGAAATAAAACAAAATTATAGACTTTGAAGAATTAAATGAACATAAATGAAAACATACACAAATTTACAGAACACAATGATGCAATACTAAGAGGAAAGTTTATAGCTCTAAGAAATTAGAGAATTCTCATATCACTGATTTAACAACACACCTGATCTAAAAGAAAAAAGAATTATACATACCCAAGAGTAGTAGTTGGTGATAGGAAATAATCTCAGGGCAGAAATCAATAAAAAAGAAACAAAGAGAAATATACAAAGAATCAAAGAAACTGAGAGTTAGTTCTTTGAAATTCAAAAATATAGACAAGCCCTTATCAAAATTTACTAAAAGACAGAGACAGCATTAATTAACGTATTCAGAAAAGGGAGACATTTTTACTATGTTGATCCTTTCTGTCCAAGAGCATGGGAGATCTTTCCATTTTCTGGTATTTTCTTCAATTTCTTTCTTCAAAGACTTAAAGTTCTTGTCAATAGGTCTTTCACTTCCTTGGTTAGTGTTACCCCAAGATATTCTATGATATTTGTGGCTATTGTGAATGGTAATGTTTCTATGATTTTCCTCTCAGCTTCTTTATCCTTTGTGTATAGGAGGGCTACTAATTATTTTGAGTTGATCTTGTATCCTGCCATATCACTGAAGGTATTTCTCAGCTATAGGAGTTTCTGTAAAGGGTTTTGGGTCACTTATTTACACTATCATATCATTTGCAAATAATGAGTTTGACTTCCTCCTTTTCAAATTTAATCCACTTGATCTCCTTTTATTATCTTATTGCTAATGCTAAAACTTCAAGAACTCTGTTGAAGAGATATGGAGAGACTGTACAGCCTTGTCTTGTTTCTGATTTTAGTGGAATTTCTTTGAGTTTCTCTCCATTTAATTTGATGTTAGCTGTTGGATTGCTGTATATTGGTTTATTATATTTAAATATGATCCTTGTATCCCTTTTCTCTCCAAGACCTTTATTATGAATGGTTGTTGAATTCTGTCAAATGCTTCTTCAGCATCTAATGAAATAGATATGATAATATGACGATATGATTTTTCTTTCAGTTTAGTTATATGATGGATTACATTGATAGATTTCCGTATGTTGAACCAGCCCTGCATTTCTGGGATGAAGCCTACTTGATCATGATGGATGATTTTTTTTAATATGTTCTTGAATTTAGTTTGCTAGTATTTTTTGAGATTTTTGCATCCATGTTTATGAGAGAGATTGGTCTGTAATTCTCTTTCTTGATTGAGTCTTTGTGAGATTTTGGTATCAGGGTAACTCTAGCCTCATGAAAAGAGTTTCATGGGCTAGGAAGATGGCTCAAAAGTTAAGAGCACTGGTTGCTCTTCCAGGGGTCTTGAGTTCAATTCCCAGCACCTACATGGTGGCTCACAGACATCTGTAATGAGATCTGGCGCCCTCTTCTCACAAGCCGACATACAAGCAGACAGAACATTGTATGCATAATAAATACATCTTTTAAAAAAAAAAGCCAGGCAGTGGTAGCGCACGACTTTAATCCCAGCATTCAAGAGTCAGAGGCAGACAGAACTCTGTGAGTTCGAGGCCAGCCTGGTATACAAGAGCTAGTTCCAGGACAGGAACCAAAAAGCTATGGAGAAACCCTGTCTCGAAAATCCAAAAAAAAAAAAAAAAAAAAGAGTTTAATAATGTCTCTTCTGTTACTATTATGTGGAACACTTTGAGGAGTATAGATATTAGTACTTCTTTGAAGTTCTTGTAAACTGCACTAAAACCATCCATTCCTGAGCTGTTTTTTGGTTTGGATATTTTCAATGATAGCTTCTATTTCCTCACAGCTTATATGTCTATTTAAATTGTTCACCTGGTCTTGATTTAATTTTGGTATATGGTATCTATCTCAAAAACTGACCATTTCTTTTACATTTTCCAATTTTTTTGGAGTACAGGTTTTTGTAGTAAGATATAATGATTCTTTTAATTTCCTCAGTGTCTGTTGTTATGTCCCCCTTTTCATTTCTGATTTTGTTAATTTGGATTCCTTCTTCACCTTTTGATTAATTTGAATAAGGGTTTGTCAGTTTGTTGATTTTTTCAATGAACCAGATGTTTCTTTCATTGATTCTTTGTATTTTTTTTTGTCTCTATTTTGTTTATTTCAACCCCCAATTTGATTATTTTCTGTCTTCTACTCCTCCTGGGTGAGTCTGCTTCTTTTTTTTCTAGAGCTTTCAGGTGTAATGTTAAGTCACTAATGTGAGCTTTTTCCATTTTCTTTATGTGGGCACTTAGTGCTATGAACTTTCCTCTTAGCACTGCTTTTATAGTGTCCCAGACATTTGGATATGTTGTGCCTTCATTTTTGTTGAATTCAAGGAAGACTTTAATCTCTTTCTTTATTTCTTTCTTGACCCAGTGTTGGTTCAGTAGTTGACTGTTCAATTTCCATGAGTTTGTAGGCTTTCTGAGAGTAGTATTTTTCTTAAATTCTAACTTTAATCCCTGGTGATCTGATAAGACACAGGGGGTTACTCCAATTTTTTTTTATCTGCGGAGGGTTGCTTTGTAAGTGAGTATGTGATCAATTTTAGAGAAGATTCCATGCATGAGGTGCTGAGAAGAAGGTATATTCTTTTCTGTTTGGGTGGAATGTTCTATAGATGTCTCTTAAGGCCATTTGATTCATTACATCTGTTAATTCTCTTATATCTCTGTTAACTTTCTGTCTGGTTGACCTGTCCATTGGCGAGAGTGGAGCATTGAAGTCTCCTACTATTAGTGTGTGGGGTTTGATGTGTCATTTAAGTTTTAGTAATGTTTCTTTTATATCTGTGGGTGCTCTTATGTTAGGGGCATTGATGTTCTAGATTGAGACTTCATCCTGATGAATTATTCCTGTTATGAGTATAAATTTTCCTTCTCCATCTCTTCTGATTGAATTTAGTTTGAAAGCAATTTTTTTATAAAAGATAGTTTTACTTTATAGACAGTTATAAAAGAGTACAGACATTCAGAGATTAAAGGAATAAATATGATAAAATAAATATTAAACTTATAGAAAAAGTAATAGTCAAAGAAAATAATCCATGTAAAGAAAGAATATGCACAGAGAGTCTGGATTATGAATATCATGGTCTTTTCTTTGAAATTTTTGACTGTGAATCAGCTAACTATGGACATTTCATTATACATGGTGCTAAGCTAAAACAACATAGATATTTTAAAGGTATATTAACTTTAAAATTGGGGTCTAATGATTCATTGCATTGGGAAAGAGGTTCTGCTTATATTTCCACAAAGGATAGAAGGATGTGGATTCCTTACTGGCTAACATGCTTTGATGAAAAAGGAGCCCCTGAAGCAATGGCCCAGATCAACTAACATCCTTGACAGCTTCAGGACTGCTGACTGAGACAGACCTATCACACAGGATACTTCATGAAAGAGGAGATTAACAGCACCCCCAATCAACAGGAAATAGTCTAGAGAACAATGCCAAATTTAGGGAAATGATTGTTTGTAAATGTTTGTTTATATTTAAAGGGGGATATAGTATAAAGATGAATATTTATACAGCCTGGCCTATTGGATCAAATTTAATTTGAATTTTGTTCTATGTATCTTTCTGCTCTTGTTTACTGTGTTGTGTTTGTGCAGCTCATTTATAAATGTAATGTATAATTAAGAAATATAGACTAATAGATAGTCATCTATAATATTCAAGCTTATAGTCATGTTAGGTTTTCTAGATATACAGAGATATATTTCAGATGGATAGGTATTGTTAAAACATTTCAAAGACTAACAGAATATGGCATTTAAAATGTTTTAATAATTTAGGACGTTTCATGACAGTGAGACACATCTGTTCCTGACAGCAACAATTACTTCAAGAGGATTACGGGAATCAAAGAGGCTCATTATGGAGTTTGTTAGTCATTTGGGCAAGAAACTTCACTCGCCTGATCTGTTTGACTGGACTTGTAGGACCCACTGAAAAAATGACTGCTGAACTTGCCTAAAGGTGAGACTGTCCTTGGGGTTCCTGCTTCATGAAAGAACAAGAGTCTGCCATATAAACAAAAAGAAAGACAAAAAACCCATGACTGTCTCATTAGATGCTGAGAGAACCTTTCTCAAAATCCAATACTCCTTCATGATAAGAGTCTTGGAGAAATCAGAGTTACAAAAGATATACCCAAACTTAATACAAATAATATACAGCTAGCTTATAGTCAGCATCAGATTAAATGGAGAGATGCACAAAGCATTTCTACTAAAATCAGGAACAAGTAAAGGTTGTCTACTCTTTACAGATCTACTCAATATAGTACTCAAACTTCTAGCTAGAGCAATAAGATAGCAAAAGGAGATCAATGATATACAAATTAGAAAGGAAGAAGGCATACTTTTGGGATTTTCAGATAGTATGATAGTATACATACGTGAACTCCAAAAATTCTACCAGAGAACTCCTAAAGATGAGAAATACCTTCAGTAATGTAACAGAGTACAAGATTAACTCAATAAAAAATTAGTAGACCTCTTATATATAAATGATAAATGGGCTGAAACAGAAATCAGGGAAACAAAACCATTCAGAAGACCTACAAATAATATAAGATGTATTAGTATAGCTTTAACAAAGCAAGTTATGATGTATATGGCAAGAGCTTCAAATTTTTGAAGAAAGAAACTGAAAAAGGTATCAGAAAATCAAAAGATCCCTAATACTAATTTATCAGTAGTATTAACATAGTAAAACTGCCTTACAAAAAGCCACCTAGAGATTCAATGCAATTCCAATTAAAACTCCAACACTATTCTTTAAAGATCTTGAAAGAATAATACTCAACTTTTTATGGGTAAACAAAACAAAAAAAAAAAACAAGAATAGCTAATGCAATTCTGTAAAATAAAAGAACTTCTAAGCCTGGTGGTAGTGGAGCATGCCTTTAATCCCAGGACTCAGGAGGTAAGTGGATCTCTGTGAGTTCAAGGCCATCCTGTTCTACGAGAGCTAGTTCCAGGAAAGGCTCCAAAGCTACAGAGAAACTCTGTCTTGAAAAACAAACCAAAACAAACCGAAAACAAAGCAAAGCAAAACAAAACAAGTAACAAAAGAAAGAAAGAAAGAAAGAAAGAAAGAAAGAAAAGAAAAGAACTTCTATAGGTATCACCATCCCAGGTTTCAAGATCTACTACTGGGCTTTAGTTAAAATAAAAAAAAAAATGGAATTTGCATAAAAACAGACAGGTAAATCAATGGAATGCAACTGAAAACCCAGACATAAACCCATACCCCTATGGTACCTGATTTTTGACAAAGAATTAAAACTATGCAATGGAAAAAAGAAAACATCTTCAACAAATTATGCTGGTTTATATGGATGGTAGCATGCAGAAAAATGCAAATGAATTCAAATCTACCACCCTGCACAAAACTCAAGTACAAGTGTATCAAAAATTCTCAGTAAACCCAGTTACATAGAAACAGATAGAAGAGAAAGTGTGAAACAGCATTAAATGCATTGTAACAGGAGATAATTTCCTGAATAGAACACCAATAGTGAAGACACTAAGATTGACAATTAATGAATAGGGCCTCATGAAACTGAAACCCTTCTGTAAGGAAAAGGACATTATCAACAGGACAAAATAGCAAACTAAAGAATGGGAAAAGGTCTTCACATTCCCACATCTGACAGAGGACTAATTTCCAAATTACATAAAGAGCTCAAGAAATTAGACATCACATACCCTGACAACGCAATTAAAAATGTGGTACAGATCTAAAGAAAAATACTCAACAAAAGAATCTCAAATGTCTGAAAAACATTCAAAGTAATGTTTAATATTCTTACCCATTACAGAAAGATGAATCAAAATGACTCAGATTTTGCCTTACATCTGTCAGAATGATTAAGATCAAAATCACAAGTAACAGCTCATGCTGGAGAGGATGTCGAACAAAGAAAACATTCCTTTTTTGCTGGTGGGAGTGAAAATTTGTATAGTCACTTTCAAAATCAATATGGTGGTTTCTCAGAAAATTGAAAATTGATCTACCTCAAGATACAGCTATACCATTCTTGAACATATACCTACAGGATACTCAATTATACCGCACGGACACTTGCTCAACTATGTTCATAACAGCTTTATTCATAATAGCCAGAATCTGGAAGCAAGCAAATATTCCTCAACTAAAGAATGGATTAACAAATGTGCTTCTTCTATACAATGGTGTGTTACTCAGCTGTTAAAAATAATTATACCATAATATTTGAAGGTAAGTGCTTGGAACTAGAGAAAACCATTCTAAGTGATGTAATGCAGACCCAAATAAACTTCATTGTATTTTCTGTCTTGTAAAGAGTAAACCTTGTTGCAATTCACAGACCTTAAGAGGCCAGATCATAAGGAGTCTCAAGGACAACACTTGTATCTTCCTAAGAATGAGAAATACAAGAGATTTTATAGGTGGACTGGGTGGGGCAGAGATGGGAAAATGAAGGAATAAGTGAAGGGGAGAGTACTTAAAGAGATCACTGGAAAGGAGAACATTTCAGGGCCAGGTAGAATCCTGGTGCAAGAGAAACACCCAGAAATTTACAAGGATAACCCCAGCTAAAATGCTTAGCAAAAGGTCATACATAGCCTGAACTTCTATGACCAAGCAAATTTACCAGTAGAGGTACTGAGACATCAAGCCAGGCACATATTCTTTGCCTTATAGTCTGTCTGTCCTAGGGGATATGCTGGGGTAAGGGTGACATAGAGATCAGGAGGATTCACGCAGGCAAACACTAAGTAGACTTTGTAGGTGTGTATACACACCCACACCCACACACATACACACACACACATACAAAAATGATTTTATTAATGGACGTAATGAAATCGATTACCTCAAGGTCAGTGGAACAGGAGGAGTTGGAAAGAGAAAAGAGAATAATAGAAATGATACAAATATAGTGCACTCATGGATCTAAAATCAAAACATTAAATAAAATAATTTTTGAAATATTTTAAAGTAAAATTTAACTTTTAAAATAAAAAATAAACTTCACATTAGCAAAGACAAAATAAAATAACACTATACTTTATTTAAAATAGAATTTCTACCAATCAATATTTCTTCCTTGCTTAGATGGCATTTAAAACTTTCCCTCCCTGTGATGTTTCCTGTAGAAAACTATGCTTATGGGGAGGTAGAGTATGCAATTCCAGTTCAAGGAAGAGCCTTTAAAGTCCTCCTGGGATCGCAATTTGCCACTCTTGTTCTTTTATTCCAGAAATATGCATAGTCATTGGACTAGCCTGAATCTGGGCTCAGCTGCAATTTTTCTTGAGCTGTTCATTAGCACTCTGTAGAAGAAGGGAAGAAAAGAGCCCTTTCTGATGGTTTCAATTAACCTCAGTGACTAATTTAAAAAGAAGCCTGTCATTCATTGCTGTTGGCCAGGTCATGTCTCAAAAACATTTCTTTAATTTGGTTAATAAGTGGCATTGTTTTGAAATCAAAGTGATCAGTACTGAAAGCTTATTTTTCTAAATTCCTACTTCTTACCTGTTGTGGTAGACTTCAGAGATGCTAATCTGTCACCTGACATTCTTCTACTCACTACTGTGGTAATTTGAAAGAAAATGGCCCACAATGGGCATGGCAATATTAGGTGTGGCCTAGTTGGAGAAAGTATATCACTGTGGTGGTGGGCTTTGATATCTCTTTTGTTCAAGCTTCCTTCAGTGTGACAATCAGTTCACTTTCTGTTGCCTGTAAGATGTAGCATTGTCAGCTGTTCATTGAGCACCACATCTGTCTGCATGCCTCCATTCTCCATGCTACAGTGGTAAGGGACTGAACCTCTGAAACTATATGTGAACCCCCCCCCCCCAATTAAAGCAGTTTTCTTTTTTTATAAGAGTTTAAGTAGCCACAGCGTCTCTTTACAGCAATAAAACCCTAACTAACACAACACCTCACCATTCTTTGCTTACACATAGCAGTGGTCAATTTCAGGCTAAATAAAAAAAAAATTATTCAACATAAACTTCTAAAACCACCCTACCACGGCACATCTGCTTCATGCCTTCTACTCTATAACTATTCCAGATTTAAGCAAGTGGTGGGTTCAGATCCTTACAGTCTCCCTTTTGTACTTTTAAAAGTCACTTTTCCCTTTGATAGTCTTTTCTTCTCATGTTGATCTTTCGTCTACCTTCCAGAATAAAATATTAGTCCCCTGGCTCTCAAACCATTGAGGTGCACAGGATCCTGGCTAAGTGGTCTGTTCCTAATTTTTCTTTGTCCTGGTCCTTGTGTAGGAAAGAATGTGAGACATTGTCTGTGGGTTTCAATTGACGTCTTCGGAACTCTATGCTTTGTTACTGTGTTTGGAATTGAATTTCTTTTCCTGCAGCAATAATGTGTGTCAGGGTAAGTATTCATTAGCAGTTTCCATGTCAGTGAAACTTACTGAACCACTTGCTGGGTCTGGAGAGCCAGTGAGCCCTAAGCAGCAACTGTCTACTTTCCTGTAGAGATCACACCTGGTCTGGGAAGCTTACAGTTGTTATCACTCACTGAAAAAGGATTTCTGTGAATCCCTGACTGTCTCTTCGAAAGGGTTTCTAATTGCCCATCTAACTTGAAAGCACTCTCCCTTATTTTGTTTTATGTGCTGATTGATATCTGCAAATCAAATAAAACATGTCTTTTTCAAATGTGGGTAGAAATTTCCCCCAGAAGTGAGAGACATTGCCCTACTGGTGGATGCCAGTGTATCAGTTGCAGGTGGCTTTGGTTGTGTTTTGGGTTCAGTAGTATAGTCTCTGTATAGATTCCTCATCTATAAGCCTCATCATTAATCTAGGATGCAGGTGTGGGCACACACTGGCATAGCAGACCCAGGAATTTTAAACAGAGCAACAGTAACAATTTATCTTTGAATTGTTAGATAATATTTTTCAGACTTCATAACATACTCTACAGAGTACCTTGATTTTCAATGTTTCTGTTTGTTGTGATTTTATCTCTTGCAATTTTCACTGTGAAAGAAAATTTAACACAAGGATTTTAACAAATGTGTACTCAACATTTAATTTGTATTTCAGCCTCACCCCAAAATCTTATATTTAACACATGAATTAAATATTTCTGAAAGACAAATCTAAATCAATTAATTTAATAAAAGGACACAATGAACATCACCTTTTGGTGTTTTGGTTAACATAAAGCATTTTATGTACTATTAATGTTATGTATGATATGAGTATCTAAAAGAAGAAATGAAGCTAATTATTATTTCTTCCCAAAGAAAGAAATTATATCAAAATCTAAGAATCTATGTTTGAGAAAATATATATTTCAGAAGAAAATTATTATCAAAACTATGTATCAACTATTTGATTTCATAGACTAATGAAACTCATCCAATGATGCAAATGAATGTTTTATTTTAAGAAGTACCAGCTAAAAGTTTTATGAAGAATTTAATAAACACAATGATTGGATTTTAATACATTTTATAAAGTGGAGAGTACCTAAATTTACAAAGCATTATGTATTTATTAGCATGTTAATAATTTCTCAGGTTCTTAACTTCAAAAATATATACATATGCCGTGTTACTAGGTATTCTGAAATATAAAAATAGAAATAAATATAAATGATTTCATTGTACAATAAAAATGAATGAGAAAATGATATGGCCACAGCTTCTATTACTCAGGGGGAATCCTAGGAGCAAACTGAATTTTGCTTCATGATCTATTAATACAAAATGATATACGAGCAACTTTGGAAACAAATATAGACTTTCATGACTTAATTACATTAACAAGCCAAAAAGTTTTTTAAAATTATGTGCATGAGCTCTTTGTGTGGGTATGTGAATATGAGTACAGGTGTGGTGCGGGAGAATTGTATGTATTCTGTCAATCATGTTATAAATATACTCTGATTGGCCAGGCAGGAAATATAGGAGGGAAAACCATACAAGAAGTAGAAATGTAAATAATAATAATAATAATAATAATAATAATAATAATAATAGAAGTAGAAATGATGTAATGAGAACAAGAGAATTCTGGGAAGGAGGAAGTTGATTCCTCTCACTCCTGACCAGACCACTGAAGCAGCAGTATGTGATCTACCCCACTGAAAAAAGGTGCTGAGCCACATGGCTAACATCGATCAGAAAAATGGGTTAATCAAGAAGTGAGAGTTTGCCAGTGAGAGGCTAGAGCTAATGGGACAATCAGCTTATAATTTATGGAGACCTATGCAGTTGTGGGGTACCAGGCGGGACAGAAAACACAAACAAGCAGGCCCCCCTCCATGTTACAGAATGGCGCCCAATGTGGATAACTGCATCCATATAAAGCCTAAAAAGCTTGGGAAAGACTAGAATAAACCATTTTGGTTTTCAGCTGTAGCAGGATAAAAGCTGCTGTTTTAAAATGCTGGTTTTCTGGGCTATCCTGCCAGGGAAAACTCTGACTCTTTCAAGCAGGCGGAGCTATGGATACATTGTTGCAGCTTGCTTCCAGGCAAGAAAACGCCATAAGACCTTTTGACTGTTGTTTATGGACACAACATTGCAGCTTGCTTGCTGGCAAAGACCTTAAAACGCCATAAAGTTGTAGCAAAAATACTTCTCCTTACTCCTTAGCATGACCCATGTGGTCAGAAAAAGAGAGATATACAGTAAAGAGAGATTCAAAGAGGAAGAAAACTTTTAAATGGTTTACAATGTGTTAAAAATATATACAGGTTAAAGGTTAAAGTTCTCAGAGTTAAAGAAAGAAAGAAAGAAAGAAAGAAAGAAAGTAGCCTGGGAGGCAGAGACAGACAGATCTCTGTGAGTTCAAAGATAGCCTGGTTTACAGAGGGAATTTCAGGACAAAGATATACAGAGAACCTGTCTCAAAAAGCCAAAAGTTAAAAGTAAAAATAAAAGAAATAAAGGTTAAAATAAAGCCATGTAAAGATGAAAAATACACAGAGAATCTTGATACTGTATGCTATTATGCTCTCTTTGAATTGTTTGAATGCCGAGGAAGGAGCAACAGCTGCTAAAAGATATTTGCTTATAAATGCTGCAGAATTAATCCAAGATAGGTATTTTGAGAATACCTTGGCTTCAAAATTGAAGTCAAAAGGCATGTTACTTTGGAGAAGAGATTTTGCTTTTGTTTCCACAGAAAATGAGAGGCTGTAGATTTATTCGGAGTTAAGAAAAATAAATTTTGATCAAAGAAGACCACCTGAGAAGTCTCTTGTAGGAACAGATGGCCCGGGTGTCTGAGTTCTTCATCCAGTACAGGTTTAAGACTGCTGCCTGAGATGATCAAGACTCACAGGATACTTCAGTTGCCATCAAAAGAGGAGTCTTGCTTTTCCAACACAGGCTCTACTCAAGATACTCACAGGTACTTATTCTAAGAGTCTGGCCAACACAGCCTCTGTAAGCAAGTGAGATATCTGGTATCCTCATTCCTTGTTAGGCAACCCCCACCCCCCGCCTTATTTCCACATTCTAAGAACTCTTCTGAAGTTCTACAGTCATTTGTTGTATCTTGTGATTCTAATCAATATGTGGCTTTAACAAGAGCTTTACCCCATTGATACCCTATAACCACCAAGCCTGCCTTCTTTTCTGTTAGAGTTAAAAAATTACGTCAAGAAAAACAAACAACAACCTAATTCCAAAGGTTAATGTTTCTCAAGAAAATATGAACAATGTTAACAATTAGTAAATAAGACTTTCCTGAAATCATGAATCTCATAGTAACGAACTTGAATAAAACTTAGAAGAAAGTCAAAACTCCAAATTCAAAAGAATAGGTGTAATTCATTCCAGACTTCAAGATGTACTACACAGCTATGTGAATGAAAACATTTTTGTATTGGCAATACACCAGCCATGTTAATCAATAGAATAGAATTGAAGACGTAGAAATAACTACACATACTTGAGATACCTGAATCTTTTACAAAATTACATATAGAAAGGAAGAAAACATCTTTCATAAACAATGTGGGTCATTCTAGATAGTAGCATTTGGAAGAAAGAAAATAGTTGCATGTCTTGTACCCTGCATAAAAGTCAGCTAAAAATGCATCAAGGACCTCAACAGAAGACCTAATACCATCTGGCACAGGAAAAGACTTTCTGAACAGAACTTCAATAGTGCAAGCATTAAGACCAATGATTAGTAAATGGAACCCTGTGAAGAAAACAAATATATTTTGTAAAAGTAAAGGACATCATCATTTAAATAAATTGGCAGTTTACAGAATGGGAGAAATTCTTAACTGATTATATATCTGATGGGGAATTATTATCTAGAATATGTAAAGAACTATAACTGGCTATTAAAAATAACCCTATTAACATATGTGGTATAGTACTAAACTGAGAATCCTAGAAAGAAATCATAAATGGCATAGAAACACTGAAAAAAGTCCAACATTCCAAGTCATGAGGAAAATGCAAATTAAGACTACTTTGAAATTTTGTTTTGCCTCAACTAGAATGGCCACAATTAATAAAACCTAGGACAGCAGATGTTGGTGAGGATACCTGGAAAGGGAACACGTATTCTTTACTGGTAGAAACTGGTAGAAGTGCAATCTTGTACAATCACTGAGGAACATTGTCTGAAAGTTCCTCAAAAAGTGGAAAATCAGTCCATCACAGGAATCAATTGATCAACTTGAAATGGTTATTCTTGGTTATCAGCTTGACTATATTTGGAATTAACTAAACCCAAACAGTTGGGCACACCTGTGAAGGATTTGTTTTTTTGATAGGATTATTTGAGGTAGGAAAATCTACTCTAAATTTATATAATTATATGTAAGAAGAACCATTCTAAGTCTGCTATAAATATTCTGATGACAGCCAACATAAAAGAACATAGATGAAGGAAACTTTTATTTTTTACCCACTTGGCCCCATTCTTCCTAGCAAATTTATCTGTTCAGTATCTGGGATATTGCATCACTGTATTAGAAACTCTCTTTTGGGATTCCATTGTGGACCTAGGAGCAGCTGAGACATCTGCCTTGTAGATTAAACAACCATTGGGTTTTTGGATTTTCTATCAGAAAAAAGTCATTGTTGCACTATCTGGGCCACAACACATAAGATGTTCTACATGTAGAATCATTTCTCTCATTTCTATTCCCCTAGTAAACACTGACTAATATAGTGCTCTTGGGCATGTAAACACTGGAATCTACAAGTTATTGCAGAGATGCCTTCTTATCCATGTTCAATTCTTCTTTATTCATAAAAACCAGAAAATATAAAAATGTAGATATCCATCATCTGCTGAATAGATAATGAAATGTGGTACATTTACACTGTTAAGAAAAAAGAAGTTATGAAATTACCCATAAATGAATGGAGTTAGAAACAATCACCCTGAGTGAGGTAACCTAGAATCAGAAGGACAAACAATGCATTTTTTCTCATTATTGATATTAGCTTTTTTGCTTCAGATATGTATGGTTCATTAAAATAGACCATCAGTCAGGTAGCTGGTAAATTGTAAAGCAGAAGAGAACCTTTCAAAGAAGGAGATACAGAATACAGTCTTATAAATGGACAAGGGAGAGTTATTAATTTATTTAGGTGTAAAGAAAAATGAAATTATGAGGCTTGCAGCTAAATGAATGGGACTGGAAAACATACTAAGTGACGTTACCTAGGCATCAGAAAACAAATACCACAATTCTCTCTTTTATGTGGATTTTAGTTTTGAATCATTAATCTTGGGTGTTTAAATTAGAGTTCCTTGGGAGGCCAAAAATCTAGATAGAAGCCTTGAGAGAAGGCTAAAAGATGAGTGGATTGGGAATTATAGATCATATAATAGGAGAGAAGGGGAATATTGAGTGTGCAATAATTTAAAAGGGGAGCAGTGGTGTGTAGGGGAGGAGAGGAGGCATGGGAGAAAGGGCCAAGCCAAATAACAGAGTATAGAAATATCCTACAATCTTGTGACCAATAAACTATGGTAACAACAACAACAAAACCTCCCAAACACCAAAACCTTAGCCAGCAACAGTAAACATTGGGAAGAAGATGCTCTGTGTGGCTGGAAAAATTACCATTTATTCTATGGGTTTGTAAAGCAAAACATTTTATGTCACTACAGAAAAACTGGATAGGAGCTTTTGGAAAAGGAGTACTTAATGGACCCCCAAACAATGAAGGCTTGATTCTTGGTTTCTCACTAGAGTTAAATCATAAGACCCCATTGCTGAAGACTCTGCAAACTTAGGCAAATCAAACTTGGAATGATGTGAAGTTTATCTCCATTCTGGATACCATTTATAGCACCATATAACTCTAGTGTAGCCTTCTGAAGGAAAAGGGCACCAATAGGCTTACTCACCTCATTTAAATCTACATCAACAGCACAGGTCTTGAACCCCTCAGTAAAAATGAGTATTTCCTCAGAGAATGGGAAGTTGGATTTTTGCTTTCTGCTCAGGACCATTGACTAAAGGCTCAGGAAGCTTGGAATTGTGCTGGATAGTTTTGTACAATCTTGAAACAATTAATGTCATTTTTGTCAGAGGGTCAATGAGCTGAGAGAATTCCTCCATAAGAGTCTCTGTAGACCAATCTGGAAGTTGTTTCTTTGATTCGTTATTGATGTGGGAAAACCCAACTCATGGGGAAATGAAACAATCTGTGGACATGTGGTCTTGGATTATATAAAAAAAATGAGGCTGAGCAAATCATGGGGAACAATCCAATATGCTCTTTTTGAAGCACTATTAATAAAAGCTCAGAGACTGAAATTGGGGTTCAACATGAAGATTCAAGAGCAAAAGTAAATGGTTTAAAAAAAGTGAACTCTTTAAAGAGACAGAGTACAGACAGTCATATATTAAAGGAGTAAATAAAAATAAGCTATGTAAAGATGGAAACTACTTAGAGAGTCAGGATTATGTATAGTATTGTATTTTGTTTTAATTTTTTTGACCATAAATGAGCTAAGTCAGAAAGACATTTCATTGTACAGGCTGCTAGGTTAAGCCAACATAAAGGTATCTTGACTTCAAAGGTTGGGTCTTAGGATATGTTGCTTTGGAAAAGACATTCTGCTTTTGTTTCCACAGAGGTTGAGAACTGTGGATTCCTTCCATACTAATGTGGTTTGATGGAACAAGACACCCCAAATGTCTCTGTGAACCCTCAAATACTTTTCCTAACAAAAAGCAGAAGCAGTTTTAAGAAAATTATGTCCTAATCCCTGAATTATTGTCTAAAAATGTTTGTTTATATTTAAAGGGGAATATGCTATAGAGATGAATACTTTGCTTTTGTATAGATCTTAGTTTATGGATAGAAATTTCAGGTCAATTTAGTTATACATATATTTCTTCTCTTGATTCAGGTATTATGTTTATGCAGCTCATTCAAAAATGTAATGTATAATTAAAAATATAGGTTAATAGATAATCATCTATAATAGTTGAGCTTATAGTCATGTTAGTTAGGTTCTCAAGATGTACAGAGATATATTTCATTTAGATAGATATTCTTCAAACCTTTCAAAAACTAACAGAATATAGCATTTACACTGTTTCTAAGAATTTAAGCTTTTCATGACAATGAGACACATCTGCTCCTGGCAGCACAATCTACTTCAAGAGGATGATGGTCAAAGAAGATATGCACATATGCATAAATTTCTCACCATATGGTAAATACATGCTCTGAAAAAAAAACAGAGTAATTTTTATAAACTTTTCTATTTTTCTAGTCAAAGAATATTATGTCTCCAGTGCCTGGCAAACTTTTGACTTTAGTCTTGGCAAAAGTGAAAATTAGAGCCATTAACTAGTAAGTCAGAGTTTTAATCTTGTAAAAGTCAAAGACAATAAAGATAAAATTATGTTTTCTGAGAAACTCTTATAAAACAAGATTTTTGCCTTCATTAGGTATTCAAATGGTATAAAAAGTCATTCTATGTCTTTGTTTCTCCAGTTTGATGGTCCTGTCACACAAACCACTGTGCAACCAGCAGAAAGATCAGCTATTCCCTAGTTTTCAAGGGGGAAGATTTTCTTTTTTGGTTATGGGCCTTTGTTGAGACACATCTAGAACCAGGCTTAGTTATAGATTGCTATGTTCAATATACAACACTGTAAAAGAATAGAGAGAAAATCACAAGGTAATCTTTCTGTGAATTAAAACTCCATTCTGTTGGCTTGCTGTATATTGCCTTTATTATGTTTAGGTATGTTCCTTGTATCCCTGATCTCTCCAAGACCTTTATCATGAAGGGATATATTTTGTCAAATGCTTTTTGGCATCTAATGAAATGATCATGTGGTTTTTATTTTTCAGTTTGTTTATATGGTGGATTACATTGACAGATTTTTATGTGTTCATCCATCCCTGCATTTCTGGGATGAAGCTGGCTTGTTCATGGTGGATGATGGTTCTGATGTGTTCTTGGTTTCGATTTGCCAGTATTTTATTTAGTATTTTTGCATCAATTTCATGAGCGAGATTTGGTCTGTAATTCTCCTTCTTAGTAATATCTTTATGTGGTTTTGGTATAAGGGTAATTGTAGCATCATAAAAAGGGTTTTGCAATGTTCGTTCTGTTTCTATTGTGTGGAATAATTTGAGGAGTATTGGTATTAGTTCTTCCTTGAAAATCTGGTAGAATTCTGAGCTGAAACCATCTGGTCCTGGGTTACACAATGGAGTACTACACAGTAACATCTTGAATTTTGCAGGAAAATGGATGGAGCTAGAAAACATCATTTTTAGTGAGGTAACCCAGACACAGGCAGACAATTATCACATGTACTCACTCATAAGTGGTTTTTAAACATAAAGCAAAAAAAAAAAAACAGCCTACAAATCACAATCCCAGAGAACTTAGACAACAAAGAGTACACTAAGATAGACATACATAGATCTAATTTACATGGGAAGTAGAAAAAGACAAGATCTCCTTAGTAAATTGGGAGCATGGGGACCTTGGGGGAGAGATGGAAAGGAGGGGAGAGGCAGAAATGGGAGCAGAGAAAAATGTAAAGCTCAATAAAAATCTATGAAAAAAACTATCTTGATTCTTTAAAGAAATGGGCTTCTCATGTCTGTTACTGGAGTTTTTTGTTTGATTGTCTTTGGCTCTTGGAAGCAGCACTGTCTTCCCAGATGGGAAAATTTCATTAAAACTGTGTAGGTATATTTATAAATGGGATCACATTTATTGCAGGGTTTTAGTTTGGGTAAATAGTTAATAGGATGATTTTTGTGGGGATTTTAGACATGTTGATATTTTACCCATATACCTCCTTCTGAATTTACCTTCTGTTTCACTAAGAAGCCACACATTTTTATTTCCATTATCAGGTAACATTTAACCAGCTATTTCCCCTAACCCTTCTCCCACCTTCTTCTGTATTTAACTCATTTCCCCTTTCCTATTTCCTTCAACAAATCACTTGATCCAGTTATTTCCCTCTCTATTTCTCTCCAACCCCAGTATCCTGGCAACATTCCCATTTTATGTTCATGGTTTTTGGAGTTATTTAAACCTGAAGATTTGGAGCTAGGGATCTCTAATGAGGAAGAAAATAAGACATTTGTTTTTCAGGATTACATCACTCAAAATTTGGTCTTTTCTAGTTACATCTATTCAATTGCAAGAATTATGGCTTCAGTTTTCTTTACAAATGAGTAGTACTCTATAGTGTAATTCCAACAGCTGATATGTGAAACCCTATTTTGAGTTGTTGACAAGGACTGTCCAAGAGTGTCCCCCAATATGAAACCTAATGTTCTTGCCTTTGAATACTTTCCCACAGGTGGAAGCCAAGTGCCTCAATCACTTCAGAAATAGAGCACAGAGACTCCTGAGCTGGAAATGATCTTACATAGGACGAGAAGGCACTATGCAAGCTTCTAAGAGAGAGGCAAACAAAAGTCATATAAACCACATCAATGGCAAGCATGGTACAATAATCCTAAAGGTGAAGGAGCTGCATACATTAGTGGTAATCAACAGCTTGCTACTTGGTCCTGAGACAGTTTCAACAAAAGAGAAATCATGTTTGGCAATGGAAACTACAGGGACAGTGAGGTCATGTATATTAAAAGGGAACCTACAGTCACCAGTTTACTAAGCCAGCACAGTGCATAATTCACTTCTAAATAGCCATTCTTATAACCAGAGATGCGTTGTCTTCACCCATTATAAAGGGCACTTCTCTTTGAGACAGAAAAAGATTTACTATAGAAAAACACAACCAATCAAAATGCAGATTTGTGGTGCCCAGTCCCAATGGGTGCATCTACAAACTACTCATGCACTACTCAGGAACATTGCAGAGGAGTGGGTGAGGAGACTTTAAGGGCCAGAAGTTTGGGGAATTTTCTGTGAGAGTAAGTCTCCTGGTATCATCAGAAACTATACACATAAAGTCTTTCGAAAATGACTGCACACATGTGAGCTGACACCAATGACCATATCAAATGGGACCTAGATAAGGAAAAACTTGAGGGACTTAAATCCAACACAGAGAATGATAGTCAACTAAGGAAAGCTGTGAGCAGTTGAGTATCATTCTTTGTGTTTCAACTATTGGGAATAATTGTAGATGGGAAAGCAAAGTGATCTATCATGTAATCACATTACATGATAATATAATATAATCACAATAAAAAGATACAGGTGTTTTATTCATTCATTGGCATAGTTTATGAACCATAGATTATCTATTAAGAGGCCCCATGCTTAAAGGGCTATTTGTGAACTTTGAACAACTTTAACAATGTATACAACATGAAATGGCTATTTTCCTTAAAACCTCAGTATTGGAGAAATATGTAATTTTATTTTTTTTTGTTTTAGACAAAAGCTATTTTTTATTGGGCAGAAAAAAATTTCCCAAAGTAACAGACTTTTAAAAAAGAACCCATGGAATATTTTTATTTTCTTTTACAGCACAGCCTAAAATCTGGAGAACTTATGAAACTGGTAAAAGCTCATGTGTGTGTGTGTTTAAAAGAAGCTTCTTGTATCCTAATATGATGATTAAGAGAAGTATAAATCAGTTCTCCAAGAGCTGAGATCCTGTTTGAATTCCAGTGGGAAAACACTTTTGTGGTTATGCTTGAGTGGCATCCGTTGGCGGACTTGGTAATGAACACATCCCCACAAAGTGAGGGCTTAGGCTTTCTGCTAAGTGGACAGAATATGCTATGTCTTTCATTTAAAGAACTCAATTCATATATTTTCTTGAAGCAGAATGGTGTCGTTGGAGACTGCTTTGGAAAAGATGTCTTGCGGTAAGTTTCAAGACACCTGGACAAACATAACCACAGTCTGAGTTTCCAGAGTTTCCAGTTTGAAAGGCAAGAAGCTGTCCTGTCTTTACATGTATAAAAATATAGAGGGAGCAATAACTCCATAATGGCTTGACTCGTGGCCTGTGTAATCTTGGGAGAGAAAGAAAAGGCAGGCATGTACAGTAAGTCAGCTAAAAAGTAGGCTGACTTTGGGAAAAGTGAATGCCAGGTTACAGAATGAGCCATTAGACTGTAAAATTTTCACCTCACCCTTTGTAAATGCCAGAGCAGAAAAGGGGAAGGGGAAGAAATAGTGGACAGTTGCAGCAACGGGAAGAATAGACTGCTGTTGATTTGAATATTTGTGAAAAGCCACAAGGACGATATTAATATCTAATGAGAAATTTCATTGAACAATATAATTGGGAATCTCCTTAGATTTATATATTTCTTTCTTTTTTTTTTTTTTTAGTTTTTCGAGACAGGGTTTCACTGTGGTTTTGGAGCCTGTCCTGGAACTAGCTCTTGTAGACCAGGCTGGCCTCAAACTCACAGAGATCCGCCCACTTCTGCCTCCCAAGTGCTGGGATTAAAGGCGTGCGCCACCACCGCCCGGCAGATTTATATATTTCTCAGTGAAGATGATTGTGACATTTAGCTACATGCATTCAAATGGAATAATGGTCTCATTCTCAATGAAAGAATATTCTGAATTTGATATTAACGATGAACAAGGAATAAAATTATGTAGAAGACGCATGTAGTAGGGGGATACAAAATGCAACCCATTCACCTCAAGATACTTACACATTCTGTACATAAGATATCTACACTGTCTGTGAAAATGCTAAAAAATAAATTACTTGAAAAAGAATATTTAAAGATGATTATGTTGAGGGTATTGAAATAAGATTTTTCTTCAAGCTTTTTGGGGGCCGTGTGCACTATCAAGTATGTTGTGACTAGGAGGAGGCATAAGAGAATTTTACCAGTGGAAGAGAATGATTCTGGGTAACGTCAACCACAGGAAAAGGGATATCAACATATATATATATATATATATATACATACATACTCTTAATTTGAGAGCATTTGGTGGGCTTGAGGAGCTCAATCCTCTTCTGTCGTTCTTTTTTTTTTTACTTTTTTAAAAAAAATATTTATTTATTATGTATACAATATGCTATCTGTGTGCATGCCTGAAGGCCAGAAGAGGGCACTAGATCCCATTACAGATGGTTGTGAGCCACCATGTGGTTGATGGGAATTGAACTCAGGACCTTTGGAAGAGCAGGAAATGCTCTTAACCTCTGAGCCATCTCTAGCTCCTCTTCTGTCGTTCTTTTCCAAAATTTCTTTACTCTTTTTCCCTATAATTCCTTTAAAAAAAGATTAAAGAAAACAACATTAATGCCTATAAATATTTTAGACTGAGACAATTGCTGTAGAAAAATGAACTCATGATTCTAAATTACTTATCTGCTTTGTAGATTTCTAGTTAGTTTCCTTTTATTTTTGTGATTTGTTATTCTATTAGAAAATCTGATATTGAATTTATATTTCTTTTAATTTTGAGGGACCGGAGAATTGACTGAGCAATTAAGAGCTCTTGCTAGTGTTGAAGAAGGCTTGAGTTTTATTTCCAACACCCATGCCCTGGCTCACAACTGTCTATAACTCCAGTTAAGGGGATTTGATGTCCTCTTTCTGACCTCCAATGGCACTAGGCCTGTACCTGGTGAACAGATATGCTCCCTGGCAAACACTCATCAGTAAAATAAACACAAAAATTCATTTTGATTTATAAAAAGTGTGTGTGTTTGTGTGTGTATGTGTGTGTGTGTATATGAGCACATGTATGTTCCACAGTGCATAGGTAGAAGTCAGAGGACAATTTTTATGGAGTCAGTTCTCTCATTGCACCTGTTTCCTTAGTTACTTCTGTCCCTTCTCTACATATTCTAGGCTAGCTGTTCTTTAGGCTTCTGGAAAATACTTCTATGTCACTGCAGTACTAGAGTTACAAATGTATGTTTTACATGGGTTCCAGTATTAAGCTTTCAATGAAAATGCTTTTAAAATCCCAACAAGAGTGTAGTAGGAGCAGCAGGCAGGAGCTGTGGGCTGCGTTCCCGACCAGCTCCACACAGCTATCTTTACCCAAAATAATTACACAGAAACTGTATTCTTTTAAACACTGCCTGGCCCATTAGCTCCAGCCTCTTATTGGCTAATTCTCACATCTTGCTTTAACCCATATATAATAATCTGTGTAGCACCACAAGGTGTGGCTTACCAGGAAAGATCTTAACCTGCATTTGTGTCGGGTGGGAGAATCATGGCGACTGCCTGACTCGGCTTCTTTCTCCCAGCATTCTGTTCTGTCTACTCCGCCTACCTAATTTTCTGTCCTATTAAAGGGCCAAGGCAGTTTCTTTATTAACCAATGAAATCAACACAAAACAGAAGACTTTCCCACATCACAAGAGCACTCTTGCCAGCCCTTGTAATGAAAATATAAATGTATTGTATTGTTCTCTGAGGGTCTTAATGGAAGACACATCTTTTTAAACATATCCTTTGTATCTTTCACATCACACATCTTGATTCCATTCTTCTCCCTATCCCCTTCTATCTGCCCTCTGCCCCCGTATTCTGCCCTTGGGACTCCCCCTACCCCGCAAAATAAAATTTAAGAGAAAAGGAAAGGGAAGAAAGTAAAAGAAAAAGAAAATTCTCATCATGGAAGCCATAGTGTGACACTGTGAGTCACATAGTACACCCTTTAGTCCACATATCTTTACTAGCAAGTGTTCATTGTTAAGAGTCATTGGTCTGGTACAAGTCCTTTGATTTCTGCCATACCATCAATACTAAACCTTCTCTGGGACTCCTCATGGATAAAAGGAAAGCATAATATTTATATCAGTCATCCATCTCCTGGTGATCCAAGCAATTGTGCATAATTAAGTCCTAAAAAATCCTTTAAATAATTTTGACATTTTTTATAAGATTCAAAATCTCCAGTGATTGAGAACAAAGCCAGTGGAAATGGGTGTCGCCTGTCATCTCACTGCTCTGAAGGGGTAGTAGGCAAAGTCTGTCATCACATGCACTTAGAAGACATTTCAGCTCCAACAGTTTGGTTCATTTATTGATTTAATTCTTTGCTGTTCAGTTCATTCATTGATTCAAACACCTACTAAGTGCATTGATTCATACACCTAACTCTGCCAGGTTAATATGCTGTCAAGTATGAGACACTTTTATATTGCCCTTAAAAAACTAAAGAGGCTATGTATGACTTGGCCCTTTACCCAGGTTTCTTCTGTTAATTGAAATTCTCATGCTTTCTCCATAGTCTTGATTTCTCCCTACTGTGTTTTATAATGAAGAAAAAGAGGTCATGAATTTGAAAAAGAAGGGGGGAGGGGTATGTGAAAGGGTTCTTAGGAAGGAAAATGGAAGATTATATAATGATATTATAATCTCAAAAAGTTAAAAACATTTAAAAATTAACTTCATGTATTTACATGATCTGCCTTTTTAATAATTATTTCTTAAGTGAGATTTTAGAGCATTGTCTTCAATTTTATTGGGGAAGATAGATCTTTGGAACCATCCTAATTTTAAACTTTAATTTTTGAATCACTTTCAACTTCCCATAGCAACTGGAGACATAGAGTCTGAGAACCAAGAAAGACTGAATATATTAATGTGTAATGCTGTACTTACTGAATGAGAGTATAGTAGCCAAATGACTGGCTGAAGACAGTTTAAAAAAACAAATTTAGAGTACTAGAGAAGCTGTTTCAGAGTCTGAGGAAAAAAAATCATACAGAACAAAGCTTCAAGTCAAATTTACTCTTTTGAAAATACAAGAGTTACAACAAACAAACAAACAACAACAACAACAAAAAAAACCATATCTCAGATGGAAGGCACTGGTCGGGCCATCTAGTCACTGTAAGAATGAGTAAAAGTGAGTTCCTAAAGGTTTTCCATGAACTACTTCAAGCTAGTGAATAAAAGATACAGTCCAGGACATCCTGCATGCAATAAAGGTGAATGCCAAAAGTGAGGACTTGAGGTTTGGACAAACACTTGTTTGTAAAGTGTCTAGAGCAGTGGTGACCATTTGGCAGGCACTGAAAACATTTATAACAGATATGATCCCTTTGTGCATGTTGTTGGAGGTGTGAAAAACTGAGGTGTGGAGCATAGTTTATGGAGCATATTCATTTTTTTCTATAAAACCTTACTTCCAAAAGCTAGAAGATCATTTTTTTGTTATGCCAAGTGTTTTGTGTACAGTGGGAAGCAAGTGGCTTAATTCTCTGAATTTAAATTCCTCTATGTGTCATGAAGGTTACCAATATTTTTGAAGAAGATAAGGCACAACTTTGAAAGAATACATGGTAAATCTTGAGGCTTTCACCTTCCTGACTTCACCTACTCGTTACTGGTGATAGTAACTATTTATGCCATACTGTTCAATGTGCAGGCTGTCTGCAGGCTTAGATTAGACATCCATAAACTAACTCTGTGTCAGTTATGAGTCATGGAAACAATGCTTGTCTCCTTTGCCCTACAAATGAGTACAGTTCTGGCAGGAAAGAAAGGGTGGATAAATATCACAACTGATTTGCACTTATGACCCAGATCCGTTCTTGTAGTTGTGCAGCCTTGCACAAGTTCTTAAACTACATGGAGCTCCAGCTTTCATATTTGTTAATGCTGAACTATCCCTGCCTTTCAATGTTTCTATAAGATTTCGATGTAGCCATGAACATAGGCAGAAAAAGTGATCAGTAGAGTGACTGTTTTTGCATAGAGTCTCCAGTTAGTGGGATTTTCCAGTTCAACTTATTGTGACTATCACTATTGCAGCTCAAGGTAGCTATTTCCCGATAGACTAACCAATCAATTTCTCCAAGAAGTGAGTCTTTCATTTAGCCAAACCAAGTCATTATTTATGTGACCTGAGTTTCAAGACAAAAAAAAATTGTATACACAATTTCTTCTTTCTCATTAGTTTCCTCCTAAAGGAATGGTAATTTCACCATTAGTGGTGATAGGTGTGAAGTAATTTTTCCTTGTAATCAAGAAAATCTTAAAATGAGGATATTTTGACAGAGAAGTCAAGAAGGAACTAAATTTGCAATATTGAATCAAGTTCTTGTAAGACTCACCCAAATGGGGTTCACAGTGAAGAGATATATGAAGGCAAATTTGCCACTTTTGCTCTGGATGCTACCATGTGGTGCATTAGAGAGTGTGTTTGCTTCAGAAATGATTCTTACACCAAAGAATCACCTGGAAATTCTGTAATGTCCATATTTCTGGATTTTAGATTCATCAGGTCTGGTCTGGGACAGGAAAAATTTTCAGTTGTACCAAAATGAGATTAATGATTTAGAGATCATTCTGAGAATTGTGGTTCTTTGTTAATCAGTGAGAACTGTGAGAAGTACCTTAGACTATAACCAGTACCTAGAGAGAGTACATATTTGACACCAGGGAGACATCTTTTCCTGTACAGATGATGCATGATATGTATATGATTTAATGGAAGAGCTAATACCATAAATAGTTTTGATATAAGCACCAGATATTTTATCTTATGCTTTACTTGTTTTGATCAATAACCAACAAGGCTAAAATTCTATAAGGAAAACATAGCTAATTTACATTGTATTCTGTGAGCATAAACTTAGATGGCCCAAAATATGCAGAATTTTTATTTACTATATGTATTAAAAGTAACCCTCATGTACTTACATAGATTTGGAAGTCATTTTTAATCTGAATATCCCAATTTCAATTTCCCCCCTTTATAGAAGGGCTGTATAGTTAGAAAGTAAAAACTATTAAACCCTAACTATAAGCCATTAGTAGAAAGATCAGATGAGTTTTCTCTGTAAACACTTTACACTTAGCTGGTGTGGCTTGCATTTTATATTTCAGACATTTTGTTGATCATGTGAACTGAAGGTGCATTTCATTTGTTTTGAATTTTTGTCTTGTTTATTTCCTGAATATGGAGTCATTTAGTTAATAACGGATGATATGAGATGAATGTTCAGTCAATGCCCGAGGGTGGCTTGCTCTGCTGCACAACTCACAGAGACAGTGGAGCAGAAAGCGAAGGAGAAGCTTGTAAATCCCTTAATGAAATTTTTAATAAAAGCAGCTTCGAATACAAGCTTTATTTTTTTTCAAATCATTGCATCCAATCATTTCTGAGATTCGAATAACTGATTAAAGAATATTCCGAATGCAGAGAAAAAAGTGCAATTAAAGAGAAAGTACAGTGTCTGTGAATGAAGGCCAGAAGGCAGCTTTGACCCTGGGCCAGGGGATTTTCATGGTAGCCAGTTTGCATGGAAAGTTCTGGGATTTCTGTTATTCTTTTGTTGACCTTCAGGAGTAAGCTGAAATAGAAAGTTGTGCTTACCTCCACACTCCTCTCTTTCTAGGATTTTTTTTTTTTTTTGTAAGAGAAAAAAATTCTGAGTTAGTATTAGCAGACCAAACCTTGTCAAGAGGCTTTTGGGAATGAGAAGCTGAGAAGCAGGGTATGTGGGATGCCTTTGGGAATCCATATAGTCAATCTCACTTCCCTCTCGTGCAAGTCTCACTTCTCCACCCAGACCCTGTTTTCCAGGTATCAGTGAGGTTAACTGAGTTCATTAGAGCTAATGGGATGTAAGACTCTCCTCAAAAGGAATGCTGATGGTGGGAATCTCACTAAAGGACAGCACATGATGCTAGGAACCCAAACTGCTCCTCTTTCACTTAGAGGATTATGCTTTCCTTTTCCTTTCTCTACATGTAAATAGTGGGTGTTTAAGCCTTCCTCAGAGTTAAGACAATTAAAGACCTTCCTGGTATTTCCTAACAAATGTAATTATAAGTAAAAAATAAAGTCAACTGAAGAAAGCTTTCAGAATGAGAATGACAATGGAGGCGGCCCAGTTTTTATTTCAGCAGTCATCTGCTGACATCACTTAGAAATTCCTGTCTGAAGCAACGATCAAGCAAATGTTTATCAGCTGCACGGAAACAGCTGTAGTCAGAATAAGATTAGAACTGAGGGATGCTTGTTGCATGCATAACCTTCTGTAATTTTGGAATCAGCCTCTGAAGTACTGGGCTGGAATGCTTCTCAGGAGATCTCATTCACCAACACTTATATATGTGAAATTGACATTTCCCTTTGCTCCACTTGAAATGTCCTTTATCAAAAATAGTATGAGTACCTACTCTGCATGTTTACATGAACAGGGGGAATCTTGAAAAGATCCCACTGAAATGGAATTCTTTACAGGCTGTTCTATAAGAGAAAGAAAATGAAAAAAGGAGGGTGGTAAAGGAGAAAAAAAGTTGAAAATAGGATTTTGTGGCTTTTGGCACTGTTGACAGTTTGTGTGGAAAATAATGTTTTCCTGTGTGTTTAATCCTGTGCCAATGCAGCTGCTGGTGTAGTAGCATTTTGCAACAAATTAGAGAGAAGTTAAAGTGAGATTTTCCACCATCAAGAACAAAGCCAGGCCAGTTAACACGAGGACAGCTTGTTCTAGCTGTTAATGTGCTTAAAAACTTGCTATACATAATTTACAACATCCTTTGTTTGATGATGCCACAGTTCCGTGTCTGAGGTCTAGTTTAAATTTCAGTTAAAATGGAGGCAGCTGTATTAGAAAATGAGAAGTTAGGAGCTGGCATCTTCAGCCCTCCCATGTTTCTATTAATTAAATTAAATCTCCTCCATACTTAAATTTTTAATGGTGACAAACATGTGAAATGTGCAGTCTGTAGCCCTTGTCAACAGACTGTTGCCAGTAGAGTGAGTCATCATGAACAGAATTACAAGTGCCATAAAGGTGTATTACCTTTGTTGAAAAGCGTGCAGAAGTTAGAAATATCCAGTGTCTCTTTAAAGACTCATCTGAGTCTTGAGAATTTTAATTAAGGTAGCCCATTTCCCCCATAGGCTTGAAATTAAATAGGGAAGAATAAAAGTTTAGCTCCTGAGTTCACTGCCATGAGGTTTTGTAAAGGCCAAGGCAATACTGACACTTTACCATTTGAATTTCCATTAGTGTGTTATTCCAAAAAGTTACAAAAGGTATAAATTTTCTTGAAAAAAAAACTAATAAGAAACGTAAAGGCTCAAAAAAAAAAAGAAAGAAAAGAAGAAAGAAACATGGCTGAGATCAAAGTTTCTTGAGAGATTTTTAAACACCTGAAAAATATATAAGTATTTGGATGTCACTAAAGTAAAACAGACAAAATTTTATTTGAAAAAAATTTGAAAATATTTCTTTCTGTTATGTCGTTACCATTTGGGGTCAGATTCACATATTTTTTCTTGTATATACTATCAAATGTGATCTTCTTCTTACCCATTATCTTTTAGAAAATGTAAACCAGTTAACTATTTAACATTTTAAGGGCTATTAATCACCAGTTGAATTAAAAGGAACTTAGAGTTGGAGTAGAAGGATTTATATATCCTCTTAAAACACAGGAAACTTGCTTACAGGCTTGTGGTGTGCTTGTGCAGTTTGTACAATGTAAAACTCAAGGGCCAACATATTATGCACAGAACAGTTTGTATAGTAACTAAGTTGTATTTGAATTGTTAGATAAATGGACAAATTTGTCTGTCCAAACATCCTGTGTACAATCATAGTGACTGATTAGTGATCTAAGAAGCTTTATAAGGTTTATGTGTTGAGTTGATTACATAAGGGTTTTCATTAGGAAGATCCATAGTTTAGAGAGCTAATGCATTAATGCACCTAAAATTTCTTAAAGTTGTACTCCAAAAACAAAAAAATAAAATAAAAGAAAGAAGCACAGAAAAAATCAGTTCTAATGGTGAAAAAGGGAAAAATATATGATTATTTATAGCCTATTTAGCCTATAGAGAAACATACTGTTTCTTAATCAGACAGAAAGCTTTGTAACATAGTAGATTTTTATTGAGAAACTATGGAAAATGAAAAAAAGCCTGGTGTATTTCAGAATTTCCCTAGAGCCACCCTCATTGCATAAGCAAAAACTCATTTAGATTTCCAGCTTTTCCTACATTCCATGGGTATCATTTCAAACAAATCTTGTTCTCATCTAGCTTGTTTGTTATAATAGAGCATGCAAGGACATATTACAGTTCCTGATCTCAAAATCTTGACATTGAAATAACAGACAAATGCTAACAGAGGCCCATTAATGTCAGAATTGGGAGTCCTGGGTGCTTAGAGAAGGTTTAGATCACATATGGTTGTAGTGAGGGCTGACTAAAGCAGTTTTCTGGAGACAGTTTTAGTGGATGATAAAACTAATTGCCTAATTAGACTACAGCTGTATTTTACGGAACTAAAATGACTTGGGAATTGTAAAATTTAGATAAGCCGAGAAATTTTCCAAAAGTTTACCACTTTTTTAGTTGGTGAAATCTCACAGGCCACTGTATATATTACTTGATACTGACATTGCTCATTGTTACCCTCTAGGACTTCATGGTAAGACCCACCCAATTATTCAAGGAACCATGTGCCAATGACAGTGGCAGAGGAGCAGCAGGTGCCAATTGAAGTTCATGGAGTTGACCCAAGAAGAGGAAACTCTCTGCCAGGTAAAGCCCGTTTAGGCCAGACCACTGGACTACAGACCCCATAATATCTTTTGCTTCTGTTGTGTCTTTACATGTTGTTATTACAGTATTCCTCTGTTATCTAGCATGGTGTGAGGGGATGTGGGGAAATAGCCACTGTCTTTGATAATAGTGTGTTTATTGTTTGGAAACTTGCCATTCTACTGGGCATGTTTATCTGTAGATTGTCAAGAGGATGATCGCTCCCTAAGCTGCACTGTCTAAATTGATAACAATAATGATAGCCTATAAAGAGTTTTGAACAATAAAACTAAATGCAAGGATATGTTTCTCAGAAGATCTCTGAGTTTCACCTAAGGAGCTGCATAGATTGTAGCTCAAGTTAAATGATTAACAATTGAGTCCCAGTAGCCCAGCTTGTTTAAATTATTTGAACCTTAATGTTGGGTGCTATGTTTACAGGTTTTGGAGTACACGACAGCCGAAATAAGGTTTGAAAACAACAAAGTTAGACTAAGATGTTTTTGTTAAATAGCTTTGAGATGAAAAAAAAAAAAACCAAAGAAGAAAATCAATCTAAAGTTTTAGAAAGGAACATGGTTGAAGGCAGAACTTGCTTAGGTCAGGAAGCAAGAACAAAGCAGTCCAATTATTGTTGACTTGACATACCTTTCTTGCTAGGATTGGTTGATGACCAAAGATGATAACTAATTCATTGTACCTATTTCTTCCCTAAATCTTCTGATATAAAATGCTCTTAATGAATGGGTATGAACCTAAACATTTAAAGTAGAGCTGACTGATTCTTTTCCATATATAAAAGTTTAGGCTTATGATTCCTTTAAGATTTCTTATAAGATTACCTTTTAAGATAAATAATAAAGTAATTGGCCCTTTCTTTGTAACTGCAAAATGCAACCTTTAAGTAAAAGACCTAACAAGAACACCTTGTTTTCCCACACAGTTAATCTATAACAACTTGTTTGGCTAAGAATTTATGTGGGTTCTTGGAATAATATGTTGTTTTTTTTTTTTTGCTAGTAGACTGTAAAATGTTTAGTCCTATGAGGGATATAGAAAAAAATCTGTCATGTTTTTTTCTCTTTATTTTATGTTAATTGTAATCATTCACTTGAAAGACAGTGCAACAACATTGTAATTCTTATATTGCCTGAAAAGCTTTGTTGGAAAGCTAAAGAAAAAAGTATACAGTAGAAAGAAGAGAAAATGAACACAGAAAGGACAAGAGAGAACAGAGAATGAGGAAGGAATCCATAAAGAGAGTGTGTTGTTTTTTTCTTTAAACCCCCTCAGATAGAAAAGTCTTAGTTACACTAACTTTGTGGATTCAATACCCTGTGCTGCTGGATATTGCCCCCTAGACAACAGTAATCATGTACTTGAGTGATAGAATATGTGGTAGCAGAGCTGGTACTGATCTTGGAGTTTTGTTCCTATGGGTAGCTTTAATAGTGCTAGAAGTTCCAATGCATGCTACTGGAGAAGAAAAGTAATCATCAATCATAAAGGGTGAATCCTGTCTTGTAAGGAGTATATCTTGCCACAATAATGGCCAGAGGTAAAAGGTTAGGACAATTTTTACCAGTTTAGAGAGTGGACCTAATGGTCCAGTTCATGCATTCAACCTGTCCAAAGCTCTGATGTCAGTAGCCACAGTGGAACTTCTGGGTTTCATTTAAGTCCTTCTTGACCAGTTGAGATAGAGATGAAGGTAAAGACAGATGAAGTAAAGACAGGTCCATTATCTGATCCAGTTGACAGGTGTAGCCTGAATTTATAAATAATCTCTTCCAAAAGAGTTTTAAAAACTGTAAGAGCAATCTTACTCTGGGTATCAAAGGCTTTTATCCATCTTGAGAAGGGATCACAAACATTTACAGATACTTATACATAGCATGAGGGGGTTTCATTCCTGTGAACTCAACTTTACATATTTTATTAATGGTTAGTTCCTTCAGACTAACAACAGGGATTCTTTTTCACCCTTATATTTGGTTGGCCTGTGTACAGGAAAGACATTTAGAGGCAGCCTGAGTGGCAGTCTCTCAGAGTTGTTATTTAACATCATCAGTAAGTGCCACACCCTGGGATAACTTACCCAGAGTTTTAATTGCATATCTGGTAATTTCCTTGGAAACATCATCTGGCACAAAGTACCCTAAGGTGGTCAAAGAATATACATGGAAGCCAATATGTATGAGCAATCTAAAAGGAATTAAACAATCAATAGTATTTTATGGACTGCAATCCCCTTTTGTTAGGGAAATGGTAAAAAACGTGGACTTCAAGCAATAAGCCATCCCCACATGATTGGCTTCAATTAATCTCAGCAATCCTAAAAGATGGACTTCCACTGTTTTGGAAGTTTTATTGGAAAGAAGAGGCAAAAATTTTAGAATAACAAGGTTTGAGATTTCCCAAGATCAAATTCTTGGTGAGGGTCATTACTCTGATCCTCAGGACCAGGCTCGCTATTACTTCACCTTGTGCCTATGCAGCACAGCAGCTTTATGTTGGGACAGGATTCAGGAATGAGGAAAAAGAATTAAATCATACATTAGAATTAAAAGGGACCCAAAGGAACCCGTTAGTGACTTTTTACAAAGTTTAACTAAGGCTGTACAAGTCAGAGTAACAGACCCAGAAGCTAGACCTGTACTTATTAAATTTTTGGCTTTTGAAAATGCCAACTTAGAAGGCAAAAAGGCTCTCGGGCCTTTAAAAATCAGATCTGCACCAATAGATGAATCGATCTTGCATACAATGCAAGTTGAGACATTTGTCTATAGTACTGAGGCTTGGGTAGGAGAAGTGATTTTTCAATGGTATGAAGAAACACCAAAATTACAAACATTTTAATTGTGGTATACATCTGAGGAGGGACTGTAGACAAGGAATTCCTAGGAATAATATCTTCTTTAGGGATGACAAAGAATAGGAGGACTCACACATCTGGTATATGTAGAAGGTGTAGTAAAGGCTGACAGACCAATGAATGTAGGTTGACAAAAGAGAGAAGAGGCAACCCAATATCATTGGAAAACTGGAAAACTCCTTGTGGGGCTTCATGCAGGTCTTCATTTTAAACAAGGTCCAATCATTCCCATTCACTGTGAAGAACATATGTCACCAGGAAAATTAAGCAATTCCGTGCCTACTATAAAAAAAAAATACTGGTCTAGTTGGAGTAAATATGAAGGTTGAGTCCAAAACTCCCATAGGAAATAGTAAATGTATATTTTGGCAGACTTCTATAAATGATCAAAGACCAAAACTAAAAGTTCTTATAAATGACATTGTAATTGAGGGATTACTAGATATGGGTGTGGATGTGAATATAATTCCTCCAGAATTTCGGCATTCTGAATTGGCCTCTTCAAGAAGCAGGTGTTCCATTCCTAAGAATTGGAACCCTATCTCAAGTGAAGTAAAGCATGAGATGATTAAATACATAGGGCCAGAAGGACATAAAAGAAGGCTGAGGCCATATGTAGCTAATATTTTAGTGAATATTATTTATGGGGTCATGACCTACTGCAGTACTGGAATACCCAAATTAACATTCCTGCAATCCCCAAAATTCATGTTTCTGGCAAGGATGTTATAAGATATTATAAATAAAAGTCACTATAAATTCAGGCTGTACAAGAACACAAAACAACTAGCAAACCTTCATAGGTACTAATGACCCTGCCTTTAAAATGGTGACTTCAAAAACCAATATGGGTTAAACAATAGCCTTTAACAAAAGAGAAACTTCCACTTTAGAACAGCTGGTACAGGAGAAACTAGATACTCAACGTATTAAAGATGCAACCAGCCCTTAGAATTCTCCTGTATTTGTTGTTAAGAAGAAATCTGGAAAATGGAGAATGGCGACTTGTCTAAGAGTTGTCAACAAGGTTATTCAACCTATGGAAACTTTACAATCTGCAATTCCTCTGCCTTTTTTATTACAAAAAGGATGGCCTCTCATAGTTATTGATTTAAAAGATTATATTTTCACTATCTTTTACAAGAAAAGGAGAGAGAAAAATTTGCCTTCATAGTGCCTCCTTATAATAATTCTAAGCCTACTAGGAGATACCAATGGACCATCCTTCCACAGGGAATGCTCAATAGCTTTACTCTATGCCAATGCTTTGTAAGTCAGGCATTGGAAATAATATGTAAACAATTTTCTAAGTCTATAACTTACCATTTCATGAATGACATTTTGTTATCTCACTGAAATGCAGATATTTTAGAAAGAATGGTTGAAGAAGTAAAGAAAGTTTTGCCTAAATGGGGATTACAAATTGCTCCTGAAAAAATACAAAGGAGGTATTCTGTCAGTTATCTAGTTTATAAAATAGTTTTTTCATAAAACTACAACACAAATGGCAAAAATTAGGAGAAACCAAATTTTAGACTCTTAATGACTTTCAAAGATTCTTAGGAGATATTTCCAGTCTCTGACCAGCTGTTGAGATAACAACTGATCTAATAGTTCATTTAAACAAACCCTTATATGGTGACAAAGACTTAAATAATTCCTTCAAAATTATCACCTTAAGCAGAAAAAATAATCGATGATTGTTGATGTGGAATTACAAGAGGTAAATGTAGATAGGGTGAATCTAAATCTTAATTATATTCTAGTCATATTGCCTTCCAGATTTTTTCCTACAGGAATTTTAATGCAAAGGGAAGATAATATCTTACAATGGATATTTTACCACATAAACCAAGCAAAACAATTAATTTTTTATGTGGAAAAGTCTCTGAATAAATTTTAAATGGAAAATTGTGATTTTTGTCAACTATCAGGAAGAGACCCAAAAGAGATTTTAGTGCTTTTACTACTGATGATATTAAAAAAATATGGGTAGACAATGAACTGTGGCAAAGAGCTTGTGCTAATTTTTGGGGAGAAGTTAATAACAATTATCCCCAAAGTGATAAACTTAACCTTATAAAGGGAACTTCTTGGATCCTTCCCAGAATAGTACTGGATGCACCAATAACCAGGGTCCATAAATTTTATACCTATGCAAATAAACTAGGAAAGGCAGTTTACAAGTCAGAAGACTTAATTAAGGTAGAAAGAAGCACCTTAATTATATGCTATTCTCCTGATACTAAGGGATTTTAAAGATCTCAATATGATTACTGATTTGCAATATGCAGAAATAGTTGTCTTGCATATTAAAACCACTAAATTTATAACAGATGATACAGAGATGACTGCATTATTTACTCAAGTTCAAGATATAATCAGGAATAGGCTTTGTTCTACACATATAACACACATCTGATCCCATAGAGATCTACCAGGTCCTCTGGCACAATGTAATGCAGAAATTGATTGATTATCATTTGGGAGTGTGCTGAAGGCCTCAGAATGAAATCTGGTAGATGGATATATTCCACTTTACAAATTTTTGAAGACTGGAATATGTACACCACACCATAGACACATATTCAGGTTTTCAATGGGCAACTGCCTTGAGCTCAGAAAAGGCTGATTCAGTAATTATACATTTATTAGAAGTTACGGCCATCATGGGTATACCTGCACAGATAAAGATAGACAATGGTCTAGCATACATGTCTAAGAAAATAAAATTGTTTTTTGCTTATTATAATATAAAGCATATGACAGATTTACCAAGTAATTCTACAGGTCAGCCAGCTATAGAAAGATTAAATCAAACTATAAAGAAAATGTTATATAAACAGAAAGGGATAGAAAAGTACTCCCAGAAATCAATTGTATAATGCTTTATTAACCATGAATTTCCTTAATGCTAGTGAGGAAAGAACAATGGCAGTAGAGAGATATTGAATAATAGGAAAAAACTTCTGAATTAAATCAGTTGGTGAATTTTAGGGATGTGCTGACTTCACAATGGAAACCAGGAAATGTGCTTCACTGGGGAAGGGGTTTTGTTCTTGCTTCCACAGGAGAAGAAAAACTATGGATACCATCAAAATAAATAAAGATTTGGTTTGTAAAAGAGAAACCTCTTGAGAAAGAAAAATGACAGCTCTTGTCATCCACTGAGATGACAACCATACAGGTGGTAATGAAACCTCATAATGGTTGGAGCATGGTTCTGTTCTTATCTTTACAGGAAAACACACATCTTAAAAAAATCAAAGATCTTGGACATTTGAATGCCTAAAGAGGAAGAAAATAACTACCTAGAAAGAATCACCAAGCAAAAAGGACTATGGCTTATGAGAACAGGTCATCTGAGTGTAAAAAAATTATATATATATATATATATATATTTATATTTATGTTTATAAATATATAAAGCTGGCTTTGGAGTTATACAATAGACATCTTTCTCTAAATCCAAGCACGATGTTAAAAGAAAAATTTAGAGTTTATGTCTCTTGTCAGGAGCCATCTGGTATGGCACAGAAAGAAGATAGATTTTAAGGAAATATTTTACTTTTTTACATGCCTAGTTTTTCTACATCATATCTTTCATTGAATTTATGTCTATATGAATAATGTTTAAGTTTTTCACAACGAACAGTAGATTTTCCTGCAGTAATCTTTGAAGTTCCAGGAATAAAATGGGGGCCCACAACAATGACTCCACCTGGTCAATATGATGCTATGATGCTCATAGCACTATGCTGTGGGAGCACGTTCTGCTCCTTCAGCCAATAGTCTTTAGGATACCATCCCACTTTAGTGTGGTCTTTTATACTGTAAAAGCAGCTGTAAACATGAACCTTCTCTCTTGCTTCCGGGTCCCACTTCTGGCTGCTACACTCTCTTCCTGTTTGTGTAGAGGAATGTTATCTAGGACAGTGATCTGTAAGTTTTCCCCTTAAATAATTAACCCTTTTATTATTCTTAATTCTGAACTGGTGTGGAATTATTTTGTGACTTCCATTATCATCTGGTACCAACCATTTGGTGTTAGAAACAGTGGCACTGCTGCACGCCACCAGGCTTGGAGCAAACCTGGCTCAGCTTGCCTCGGCCACAGACTGTGCTCGAAACCAGCAGTTCAAATAAAATTATTGTGCCATGGCTTTTCTTGCTATGGATCACCCACATTTCTTTATATTATCTCATTACATACTTCAGAGCAGCTTAAAGTCCCCGCGAGCTTACCCAAGTGCCTTTACCCTGGCGCTGTGTACCATGCAGAAACTCAGGCGAGATATGGGCTTTCCTGAGAACTTCTCAGATTCTTTCCTGAATTTTACATGATACACCAATAACTGGAGCCTGTATATTTTATTTGTACAAATAAATCAGAGAAGGCAAGTTATAAATCAAAAGAATTAAGTAAGGTGGAACTGCCCCTACCTCAACCACTGAAAAGGTATGTGGTATCCAGAAATAGATAGGCAGGACACAAGGGAAAAGACTGTCACATCTTGCCAAGACAGGTTAAGATGGTTTTGAAAAATTTCCTGCCTCTGAAAATCGTCTGTCAGTTATGCTAGGCTTTAGCCAACATTTGTATCTTCAGTGTTTTAAATGAGACTTAGGGTGATTGCTCAGGTATCTATTTGTCTCCGTCTAATTTTGATTGCTTTGGAAGCTGCTTGATTGTACTTCCTGCCTGCTCAAGTAATATTATCTCCCTTCTCAGGCCTTCGGTTGAAGATTATATAGTCATAGTTACTGTACTCTTATGATCTAGCCAAGTCATTTTCTATACAAGACTTAGACTCCTTAGGGTAGGATATTTATTAAAACATTTAGCATACATTACTTGCTTAATATTGTTTATGCTGGTTGTAATTCTAATTATACTTGATATCTATTTGTAGTGTATATAGTTTTGTATTGGTTTGAAACCCTCTTATTTTAACAAAGGGGGAGGTGCTATGTGAGCACATTCTGCTCCTTCAGCCAATAGCATTTAAGATACCAGCCAATTTGGCATGTTCTCTTATACTGTAAAAGCAGCTGTAAATGTGCACCCACTCTCTTGCTTCCAACTCCTGCTTCCAGCAGCTAGACTCTGTTTCTGTTTGTGCAGAGGACTATTATCTAGGACAATGATCTGTAAGTTTTCCTCTTAAATAAATAACTATTTTATTATTCATAATTCTGATCTGGTGTGGGATTATTTTGTGACTTCCTTCATCGGTGCTACAACAAGACAAGATTTTGTGTACCAGCTGCTGAAATGATGCACTTTCTTACAACATTCTGGCCAGAACTCCAGCTAAGAACTCCAGAAAAAAACCCTATTGACTACTCAGAGACCATTTGCAATTATACAAAACAGCATTCTTGAAACTTCACCATCATTTTACTTTTAAAGGATCCCATTGAAACAACATTGCCCACATGAGAGCTGGAAGACGACATCTCTTCTCCCAACAAAGTTTGTCTCAGGGTTAGGTACACCATTTAGGGGTTGATTATTACTTGTATAGGGTTGGGGGTTGGGGTGAAAATATTGTAGGTCCAGAGATCTCATAAAAATGAGGGAAAACTGAATGGGATAATAGGTAGTAGGTTAGTGCAAACATACACTAATAATAATAATGGTGAGTAATAGAGTGAATACTTGTGGGCTATTATTTATGGACAATTTACATTGACAGATTTTTGTATATTGATACAAGTTCAAATTATATTTGTTATATTGAATATGCTCTTATTTCTCTTTATAATATTTGTACACCTATGCAAAGTTATTTTGTCAGATTATATGCATGCATATTTCTACCTCTGTTTAAGATATTTTGTATATTGATACAATTTTAGGATATATTTACCATATTGCATTATACATTTCTATCTCTGATCAAGATACTTATACATTGCTTATGTTTTGAGGTCATTGTCCTCCTTTACTGAACAGTTGCTTAAAGATTATTTAATATTCTGACATGAAGTCTAAATCTTTAAGTTATATAGGTATTAAGTATTATTGGTCAATAGTCATTAATGTTTGTTCAACTTTTGGTCATTTACTGCACATTTTGGAAGCTGCTTGATTTTACTTCCTGCCTGCACAGGTAATATTATCTCACTTCTCAGCCCATTGATGGGATTGAAGATTAGATAATCACAATTATCTTCCTCTTATAATCTAGCCAAACCATTTGCAATACAAAATGTATACTCCTTATTGTAGAATGTTTATTAAAACATTTAGAATAGTATATATAGTTTGTATTGGGTTTGGAACCCTATTATTTAAACAAAAGGGGAAAGTACTGTGGGAGCTCCTTCAGGCAATAGCCTTTAAGATACTAGCTCACTTTGGTGTGGTCTATTATACTACAATTGCTATGGTAAAGTGTGAGCATGCTCTCTCTCTCCTGGCTGCTGGATTTGGTTTCTGTTCCCTGTTCAGGCAGAGGAATGTTATCTAGGACTGTGATCTGTGAGTCTATCCCTAAACATATAACCCTTTAATATATGAAATTCTGAGCTAGACATCCAAATAAAACCTGACAGATCTTGGAAAGTAATTTAAGACACAAAAGAAAAGAGCTAAGCATAGTTTCTTGGTAGCAGCATTTTTTTTTTCAATTATGTTCTGTTTGCTAGAGGCAAGGGCATCTCTTTTAAAAAAAGAGAGGCTGCCTGACTCAGATTTTGATGCAAAATCCTTGCAGCTCTTTTTAGAGGCCCTGCTGCTAAATACTTAACTGGTGTTCATGAATAGCTGACAGCATGATTCTTTGTGGTGGTGGGAACCTTGAAACTCCATAAGTTGTGGCAATAAACAGTGCTCCTACCAATATCTCTGCCATGAAGGTAGATACGATAGAAAAGCTAAGGAATGGGATGTATCCAGTCATCAAAATCATGGCTTTAATCCTAGCTCTATTGCTTAGCAAGTTAAAGACTTATGTGGTCACAAAAATATACAGTAAAGGTAGATTCAAATTTAAACCCTCTGAACAGTTTAGAATGTGTTTAAAAATATATGTGGGATTAAGAGAGAAAGGATAAAGTCCTTTAAAATAAGAGAAGGAGTAGTTAGGTGTGGTGTCACACAACTTTAATCTGAACACTTGGGGGACAGAGGCAGGTGGATCTCTGTGAGTTCAATGACAGCCTGGTCTACAGAGTGAGTTCTAGGACAGCCAAAGATACACAGAGAAACCCTGTCTCAAAAGACAAAAATAAAAAATAAAAATAAAAGAAATAAAGGTTAAAATAAAGCCACTTAAAGATAAAAATACACAAAGAATCTAAACACTGTATGTTACTGTGTTGTCTTTGAATTGTTTGATGGCTGAAGAAGGAGCAACAGCTGCTAAAAGACATTTTCTTATAAAAAATATGTATCTTGAAAATGCCTTGACTTCCAAATTTAAGTCAAAAATATGTTACTTTGGAGAAGTTTTGCTTTTGTTTCCACAAGAAGACTGTGGATTCATTCTGGGTTAAAAAAAATCAGGTTTGCTCCATGACCCCCCCCCCCACAATCTCTGATGGGTGTGGATGACCCAGATGATCTAACATTTCAGAAGACCTTTGTTGGAGTTTCCTTTGAGTTTTATATCCAGAAAAGCCTCAAGACTGTTGACTGATATGATCAAGCCTCACAGAATATTCCAGTCAGATCTTGGTCATAATTCTAAATTTTCTTTAGGTCCCCATAAAATTATCAGTGCCCTGAATCATCATCATGAAGTATCCTGGAAAACTATGGCCACATACTCAAAACATAGATTATCAATGTTTTTCGTTGTTTAGAGTGCTTGTTATATGTTGTTATGGATAATAGTCAGGAAGAAACCTAAACAAAAGAGATTAGATTCAGAGTTTTTGTTTTGAACATAAAAAGGGGGTGCTATGGGACAATGTTCTTGTACCCCATAAAGATTTGTTGCTTATATTGGTTTAATAAAACCCTGATTGACAAGTAGCCACTCAGGAATTATAGGCGGGGAGATCATGTAGGAAGTATAGGTGGGGAGACCAGAACAGAAGAATTCTGGGAAGAGCAAAAGCTTAGTTTGTATTTGTTACCCAGACACAGAGGAAGCAAGTTGAGAAAGACTCACTGACAAAAGGTACCAAGCCATGTGGTTAACACAGACAAGAATTATGAACTAATGTAAGATGTAAGAGTTAGTTAATAAGAAAGCCTGAACTAATAGGTCAGCAAGTTTATAATTAATGCAGGCCTCTGTGTGTTTATTTGGGACTGAATGGCTGTGAGACAGGGAGGTACAAAGACCTCTGTCAACAGGGAGGAAAGGCATATTTCAAGACAATTGACACAGGCAAGAATGTTAATTTCTAACAGTCTCTTGATATGGGGAACAATTCTCAGGCTAGAATTGTAGTTTAAGGGATTTTGCTGGATTCATACCTTAAGTGTGGCCATAAGACAAAAGATTTTCCACAGCTGATGACTGTCAAGCCACCCAAGTTGTTGATTTATTATAGTCCATACCTTAGAAAATTGTTGCTTAAAGTGCTGGAGCTAGATCTGTTTCAGTTCTGGAATCTGGCGTCTGGAAATTTAGCAGATATTCTTCAGACAGAGGTACAGTGAAATTTTGTTAGTAAGCAGTCATAAAGGAAATTTAAAATTTTTAAGGAATAAAGGTGATGGTAGTGCCTAACTTTTGAAGATCTCTGATTCTCTGATCATAATGAGGAAATAACAGTATTCACAGCATGCAGAGGAAAATCACACATCACCTAATGAAGGATATTTTATATGTAAAGAACCCTGAAAAGAGCAACAGTAAGAACATGTACAACCTTATTGCAAATTGATCAAAAGACCTGCACGGATGCTTTACCAAAAAAGATACACAGATGGAAAAGAAACATGTAAAAATTGTCATTCCATATGTTTTCTAAGGAATTAAAATCAAGCAACAAAATACTATATCTGTCTATATTAAAGTAATCGCAGTCTATAATATGGTAGTAACAGATTATGTTGAAATGTGCACAAAATGTTTCAGCTACCTGGAAGACAGGTTGGAACTGTCTTATACAAAACTGAACATACTCTCATCAAGCAAACTGGCATTTTCACACCTTGATGCTTATCCAGTAAGTGGATATTTGTGACTCCACAAAATTTTACACAGCTAGGGCCGTAATAGAGCTAGTCATAATTTGCTATAACATATAAGTGACCCAGATGTGTTTGGAGGTGAATAGATAAGTCAAATGATAATGCAAATAATAGAATATGATTTAGGACTAAAATACATAATCTTGGGGTAAGTGTGTAGGTAATTTACAGAATGTTTGCCTATTATGCAGTTAATTTTGGGTTCCGCTGCTAGCAGCAAAATAAAGTAAGATAAAATTAGGTAAGTATTAAACTGGAAACAAGTGTAAGGAACTCAAATGTATAATGTTAAGTGAATGTAGTCAACTTGAAAAAGGCTTCATAATAGTTTAAACCACAGAATATTCTGGAAATCAAAATGTATGTAGATAGTAAGGGATCATTACTTTCCTGTTGTTGGAAAGAAGAATAGAGAAGTATTTCAGTAGGATCACTTCTATTTATGTTACTCTAATGGTAGACACAAGCAATTATGTTTTTCTACAACTACAGAATAAAGAACACCAGCAGTGAAAGGGTTCCAGTGTAAACCATGCACTGTGGAGAGCACTGGTGTGCTAGTGAAGTACAAATCTTTAACATTTCTGCCCCCTGGTCTTGCATGAGCATAACAGGGGAAGTTGTGCGTGTGCCAGCAAAGGCAGATCTGGGAGCGTGCTGTCCTTTCTACTCACTTACTGTGGGCCTCAAAGGGTTCTAAAGAACAATTGACTAAAAAGTACTCTTAGCTCATTGTCAAGATTCATTGAGATGGTTATCTAACAATGATTGGCCCCAGAAATTGATTTCCTTATTTATTTTTCTTAAGTTGGGGGACAGCAACTTATTTAGTATAATTTTATAAATTTATAACTCTTCTGACATCATTTTTAACTCCTATGACATTGCTTTTAACTTCTAACTAAGCCTTGGGTAGATGTTGGGAGATTAAATGAAAGGGAAACCACCCTTCAACTATAATAGATTAGGTTGTATACCTGAGTATTGTCTCTTTAGAAATTCCTATTATATGAAGCACACTGATTGAAAAAAATCTATTGTTAATAGTCTTTTTCTTGCACAGTAGAGTGACATAAGACTATTTTCTGGCCGTACTGAATTTGTACAGGGCCTATATGATGAGACAATCCCAGTGAGTTTGTAATTAATCCTTTGTATAATAATGAGAACAGCCCAGAGTCTCTGCATGCTCTGGCCTGTGGGTCCCAGTTGCATTACTTTTTATTATGGCATGCTTATGATTGACCTGCTACAACTGGGAAGTTCACAGTCTCTTATTTGAGTTCAACACTGAAGCCATAAATTGTTTGTTCATTTACAAATACAATAAAATGGGGGACATGACAAAGCTCAAGGGAGCATATTGTCTGAAACTCTTGGATCTAATTCTTGCACATATGGGCCAAAGCTGTTTGGCAAAGTACAAGTTGAATAGGATTTTAGAACTGTTTATAGTCCAATAGGGGAAGAAGGGCTGGGCACTTGGCTGTTTTTGATTCTGTGTATTAGGAAATGGCAAGGTCCTGAGATTTTTCAGTGTATTCTGAAGGAGTACTGAAAAACATGAATAAAGTAATCCCACAAGACCTCCAAATTGGGCACAATAAGTGGTTCATTATTTAAAGGGGGAAATCACAGATGACAGTCTTCTGTATAAATGGGGAACAGGTACAGAATCAAGGACCCAGGTGTGAGAGAGGAAAGAGAGCATGCAGGCAGGCACACACCTTTTTGGTACCCAAGGCCATGCCAAACCTGGTCCAGCTTCTCAAAGACTATTGGCTTATGAAGGTTCCCCAACACCACCCCCTTTTGTTTACATAAGAGAATTGTAAACCTAATACAAAACTATATACAATAAGAACAGATATCAAGTATAAAAATTAGAATTACAAACTGCATAAACAATATTAAGAAAGAAATATATTCAAAAAGTTTTAATAATTATTGTGTCCTAAGGAACCTAAGGCTTGTATTAGAAATGACTTGGCTAAGTCATAAGAGCAACGTAACTATGACTATCTAGTTTTTAACCACATCGAAGTCCTGAGAAGAAAGTTACTTAAGTAGGTAGGAAGTGCAGTCAAGCAGCTTCCAAAATGTGCATTAAATGACAGAGACAACTGGCCAACTGTGCAATTACCCCAAGTCTCATTTGCAACACTGGAGCAACCAACTTTAGTTAACAACTAGAGTAGCTGACAGACCATTTTCAGAGGCAGGAAGCTTTTCAAAACCACCTTACCCTGTCTTGGCAAGGTCTTGCAGTCTTCTTCTCTTATATCCTGCTTGTGTAGTCTGGACACTATAAATTTTGTCAGTGGTCAAAGCATGGGCAGTTTCTTGCCCAAAAGGCAGTTTTGCCCAGAAGAAAACAAACGTCAAGTAGAGAGTCTTTGGTGCTCAACATTTTCTCTCAATAGATAGGTACTGCCAGGAACAATTTTTTCTCAAGTCAATAGATCCCTAAGTTATTTAAATGCTATTCTACATTTCGTTGAAGTGGTTGAAGATTACCTATCTATGTGGAGTACAATCTCTCTATATCTAAAGAATCTGATTAGTCTAACTATAAGTATGACAGACATGGTTGACTATTGACCTATAATACTTAAAATACCTTTATAACTTAAAGATTAAGACTTCATATTAGAATATTAAACAATCTTTAAACAACTGTTTATCAAATGAAAACAATGGCCTCAAAATGTAAACATTATATAAGTATTTTGTTCAGATGTAGAAATGCAATATCATGTATAATGTAAAATGATAAATGCATCCTAACATTTTTTCTAGTTATAAAATGTCTTAAGCAGAGGTAATAACATACATGCATACAATATGATAAAATAACCTTGCATAGGTATAAAAATATTGCTAATGGAAATAGGATATTCATATAACAAATAGAATTTGAATTTGTACCCAGCTCTTAACCCTGTAAACTAAAATTAATAACTGCCCTGGCAAGACGTCCTTTTGGTTCCATAGAGGCATGAATACTTAAGAAGTAACAAACCACTTTCTGTTTGGATTTGAGACCTACTCCAAAAGATGAAACACATACCTGGAACCATTACTAGTCTGATAAGTTATAATTAGATCATATGCTCTAGAGAGAACCTACCCCTAAAATTGGTATATTTTTAGACTGACTCTTAATGACATATCTTAATACCAATACATTAAGGAACCTCTCAACATTCATTAGAGAAGCTCCTGTTTGCAATGAATATCAGCTCAAATGCCCATGAGTAGCCAAAGGACAGAAAATGAGACCAGGATAGTCAGTCCTAAAAAGAACATATGTGCCACACCCTCCTCCAAAAGGCTCAGGGATCACTGCAGAAGAGGGAACAGAAAGGGTGTAGAAGTCACAGGTGGTAGATAATTTATGAGGAAACAACAGCTTCTGGGCGTAGCTGGGCAGCTGTACATGAACTCACACCAGTTGTGAAAGCATCCTAAGGCCCAATAAACCCAAGCTACATCAAATATGAGAAAGAAGAGATAACTTAGACATGAAGTTCCACCAATAGTGGAGGCATATCGGAATTTTTAGGTTCTGGAAAAATTTCAGTGGAAAGCTAGGCATCCAAAAATATTTGGGTGACATATATTGAACTTGATGCAAAAAAATGACACAACGCTGTGTGGTAAGGGAAGGGGCAGTCATCTGGAAAGTGTTGGGGGTTGATTATGATAAAAACTAAGTGTATGAAATTCTCAAAACTAATAGTTAAAAAATTAAAAACTGCAACACTCAGAGAATCTCTTTTCTGGGAGCTGTTATTGTTCAATATTGTTTAATAACTTTTAGGAAGACAAAATATTTTAAAATTTACCTTCCCAAATTATAAAATAATTATGGGCAGTATCCTGGTAAGTTTTTGTAAACTGAAGACAAACTAGAGTTCCCTGGGAAGGGAGAACTTCAATTGAGAAATTTCTTCCTTTAAATTGGTCTGTGGTCATGTCTGTGGGGGAATTTTCTTGATTGGTATTTTACAAGGGACTGCTCAGCCAACTGAACTGCTAATATTCCTTTGCAGTTTAGCCTGCATTGCATAAAAGAGGAAGCCAGGGAGAACAAATCAGGAATAAGTGTTCCTTCAAGGGTTTTATTTAAGCTCTTGCTTTGTGTTTGTGCCATGGCTTCTTTTCATGATAGACTACAACATGTAGACAATAATAAACCCTTAGCCCTGCAGATTTCATGGAAAAGACTTGCGAAGGGGCTGGAGAGATGGCTCAAAACTGGACTCTCTGAACATGGTGAACTATGAGGGCTGATGAGACGCAAAGGACAATGGCATGGGGGTTTGATCCTACGTAATGTGATGGCTTTGTGGGAGCCCAGCCAGTTTGGATGTTCACCTTCCTAGATATGGACGGAGGTGGGAGGTCCTAGATCTTACCACAGGGCAGAAAACCCTGACTGCTCTTTGGACTGGAGAGGGAGGGGGAAAGGAGTGGGGGGAGGGGGAGAAGGGTGGGAGGAGGGGGCGTAGGGGGGGAGGAGGGGGAGGGAAATGGGAGGCTGGGAGGAGGTGGAAACTTGTTTTTTTTTTCTTTCTCCTTTTCTCAATTAAAAAAAATTGAAAAAAAAAAGACTTGCGTTTAAATTCTTTCCTATTCTCTGTCTGATCTTGGGCATTATTTTATTTATATAAGATTATAACACCCAAATTTTTAATATAAAATCTTTGAAGAGCACGTGTATGTTCTTCATAAACTACATTTACTAATTTTCAGAGACTACTATGGAATGAATTCTGAAAATGGTTTCTGTAAGTATTTCCTTATCTTTAGGTCATCTGATTCTGTACTTAAGATCTTTAATGTGATCCCAGTCACTCTAATGTTTGGAGAGGAACATATCTAAAGAGTGTCATGCCAGCTGTGATCGACTAGAATGGTAGAATATTCTGAATAGGCAGACATAGGAGGCTCGAGTTTGAGGCCAGGCTGAAATACACTTCTCCAGATGTGACAGGAATTGCCTTAAATTCCAGTTCTTTGGAGAAAGAGAAAGAAGAATCTCTGAGATTTCAAAGCCAACTACATAATGTGTTTCAGTTCAGCCATGGCTACATTGTATGACTTGTTCTCAACAAACCAAAACAAGACTTTCAATATGTTGCCAAATAGATTTTGTGTTTTTCCAAACCTGCTAAGAATATTGTATTAACTTCTACCCAAATGAAAAAAATAGAATCAAGTAACCATACCAGAACTGGATCACTTTCCTTAAGGTAAACAATTACTCAAATCAAGAAACACCAGGATTTGAAAATGAGAATAATAGTATTGCTTAATATTTCTAGTAAAACAAGATCTGTATCTATCTTTATCTATCTATATATCTATATACCTAGATACTGTTATATGTGAAAGAAGACAATAAAACAGCAATGCTTAACTGCTTCAAGATAGAACCATAGCCTCATTCAACTTGCCTATAAACTGAAAAATTTGAGAAAAGGTAACAGGAATCCCAGTACCCACTGAACCAACAGGACAAAATTTCTAAATCGGGAAACACTGACAACAATATAACTTCAGAAGTCCGGATCCCACCACAAAACCACAAACACCAATAACCAAACAGTAGTTCTTCACTAGAAATTAGTAGTTCTGCCCCAAAAAGGTGACTTACATGATGTACAAGACAGTGATTTCAAAGTGACAATAACACATTAAAATCCACAGAAGCAGTGTTAAGACTTTCCTGGGGTCAGTTTTCATTCCAGAAAGTCTCCTGTTGTGTAGCTATAAAAAAAGAAACTATTAATATCATGGTACCTTTAGTGTTGTATTTTGTGTGGTTGTATATACATGCTGAAATTTTTACATTCCAATTCTTTGAGAGGGCACCAGAATAGACATCTGTTAACTATCATCTAAAATATGCTAGGTGGAAATAACATTAAATTGGGTGATTCAAGCTGCAATAACTTTTTCATAAGATGTGTTTGACATTTGAGCTTTGACTCATCCATATATTGGAGTCAGAAAATCAATAGGGGAATGATACAGCAGAGGCACAAAAAAAGATGTTAGTTGTCTTAGGATTTTGTTATTGTGAAGGGACCCATGACAGGCATCAACTAAGACACTAGGAGATATCCTCAGCAAAGGAAACCTCAAAACTTACCCTCACAGTGACACATTTGCAACAATGACACATTTGCACCAACAAGACCATAGCAACTCCAAAAAGTCAATCTCCTTTTAGTGCCACTCCCTATGATATATTGGGAACCAATTGCATTCAAACTACCACATAATTCATGCAAGGACAATTAAAGATTTTTTTCACAAAGTACTGGTTAACATTCCATTGGATCAAAATAAGTCACTTGGTCAAACATAAGCCAAAAGGCAGGAAAACATTCATCCTACATTTTAGTAGGAGGAGTTTTAAACTGATACTGTAAAACACCAAGAATTGAACCACTAATATGACCTACTAGATAGATACTATTTACCTTTGAAAACATAGAGTCCTATTATATCTCTCCCATACACATTCACATTGGCCTTCCTTACAAAGAATTCTTGATTTAACACCCCTCTCCTGAAAAATGGATCTGCCTTCCTCATAACTATGTGTCTAGGAGTGCTCAGATCTGTTGTGAGAGGCCACTTGTTTGTTCCCAGTCACATAGCCTCAAAATAGCCACACAGAAACTATATTATTTAAATCACTGCTTGGCCCATTATCTCTAGCTTCTTATTGACTAACTCTTACATCTTAATTTAACCCAACTCTATTAATCTGTGCATCACCATGAGATCGTGGCCTACCAGCAAAATTTCAGCGTGTCTATGTCTGGTGGTGGCTCCATTGTTTCTAACTTCTCTTTCTTTCTCCCAGCATTCAGTTTAGTTTTCCCTGCCTGACTCTGTTCTGCCTTATCAGGCCAAGCCAGCTTTGTTTATTAAGAAATACTACTCTGAATGGTATTTACAGCATGCAGAGGGGAATCCCACATCACAGGTCAATAAAACTCAAGTGTTGTTCAAAGGCTAGCATAATCACCTGGGATCTTTTCAGAGTAGGTTTATGAGCCCCTTCTCAGTACTACTGACTCAGAAACTCTGTTAACCTGATTTAAGAATTAGTATTATCATTATGAAGAGTTTTTGTTGATTTGAATTTTCAGTTTTTGCTGTCTAGTTTTGTTTTGTTTTTGTCAGCTTAATAGACAGTCATTTGAGAGAAGAAAAATTCAACGAAGAAAATACCAGCCTCAGACTGGCCCGTGAGCAAGCCTATGGTGCATTTTCTTGATTGCTGAGGGAGGGTCATCTTCTAGGGAATAATGCTACTGATGGGAAGGTCACCCTCAGTAGTGTAAGCAAACAGACACAGCAAGCCATTAGGAATAGGGCAGTAAGCAACACTTCTCCATGACTTCTGCTTTACTTCCTGTCTCAGGTTCCTGCTGTGAGTTTCTGCCCTGAATTCTGTTCATCTTGGACTACAAATGTGAGATAGTCATAAACTCTTTCCTTTCTGAGTTACTTTTGTTCTGTGTTTTAAAACAGCAATATGAACCTAATTATGAGAGATGTTGGTTCCAGGTAGTGGGACATTGCTGTAAAACACCTAACCATGTCTTGGGGAAGACTATGTAAGGACTTTAGAACTTTGGGATAGAAAAGCCGTGTTCAGAGAACACAGAGCTATTGTAAAACTCATGAGTCTGAGAGCAGTGCAGATGACAGAGGCCTGATTGTGAAGTTTCAGAGTGTGTAGTAATAAGAGCGGTGGGGCTGCGTTCCCAGCACCCCGGCCGCATGCTCGGCTAGCTTATGCTCCGAAATAACAACACACAAACTGTATTCATTTAAACACTGCTTGGCCCTTTAGCTCTAGCCCTTACAGGCTAATTCTCACATCCTGATCAACCCATCTCTAATAATCTGTGAGAACCGGTTTTACCGGGAAGATTCTAGCCTAGTCCATCCTGGGTCGGAGCTTCATGGCGTGTGTCTTCCCAGGAGCGGGGCATGGCGTTTCTCTCTCTGAGGCGTCTGCTCCCGAGAGGAGAGCTGTGGAGTCTGAGCTCACTTCCTCTTCCTCCCACCGTTCTGTTCTGTTTACTCCTCCCACCTATCTTCTAACCAATGAGGGACCAAGCAGTTTCTTTTTATTTAACCAATGACCTTCCTCCATCAAGAGTGAAGTTTGAGAGTCCCTTAAAGCCTATATTAGATCCATTTGATATTTTGAATTAAGAATTTGTGGTTCTGGTCAGCCTGTTGTGAATAGATCAGTGTTATTGAAGCAAGATCTTTGTGGAAGTGTTTCCTCAGAGTCAGTACACTGAAGCTGTAGTATAGTGAGGGCCAAGTCTGTACCTCGTGCTGGCAGCCAAACATGGTTATAAGTAAAAGTATGCTAGGTAATACTTGTTTTGAAGGCATAAATGTATCATCTAAGAAGATGAGGCTTGGCACTCTGAGAGTGCAGGATAGGTAATTAGTGAATGTTTGACCTTACTTGCAGTAGAGACTCAAGTATATTGGAGGTAATAGTACCATGGGATCACCATTGACAAAGTCAGAAGCTGTGGACTGGAGCCATCCCTATGAGACACACTGCATATTGTAAAGGATGGCAGAGCCAGAGAAGTAGAAACGCCTATGCCCATGAGTCCCATAAGTGTAAAAATTACCTTTCACTCGGTTGAACTTTGGCCTTGGTTTGACTTGATTGTGATTCATCCCTCTTGGAGCAATGAAGTAAGTAGCTTGATTTTCTTTCTTTCTTTCTTTCTTTCTTTCTTTCTTTCTTTCTTTCTTTCTTGCCTTCCTTCCTTCTTTCTTCCTTTTTTTTTACAGGAGCCAACAGTGGAATGGTTTTTGATATTTTAGAGACACTTTGGATATTTTTAAAGAAACTGAACCTTTAACTTGAGTTTCTAATAAGTAGCCCATTATGCTGACTAATTTATCATCAACTTGATACAAGCTAGAGTCATTTGAGAAGAGGAAATGTTAACTGGGAAAATGCTCTTACCAGATTTTCCTGAAGGCAAGCCGCTGAATCATTATATGACTAATGATTGACATAGGTCGTGTTAGGTCTCAAACCCAGAACAAATGACTAAGATACCTATTTAACATGTCAGTGTGAATTTGGGTACTGGGTTCTCCCAGCATCCTTCAGTCCCTACCAGTTACAGAGTATACCTGGCATCAATCCTCCTACCCTAAACTTATCCAGCCTAGAAGCAGGCTACTCTTTCCTCTCTTGCCCTTATCTATATCATCAAGCCATTTTTGCTACCTGGCACTTTTGTTGACCCTTATTCTCCTGGTCGCCAGGGTCTACCTTCTCTCCTCCCTGCTGTTCTCCTTACTTGGTTCAGCTCAGGGTCATGTTCACTCTGGACTTTCCTGGATATCACTGCCTCTGGTTATACTACCTTCTCCTCCAACCATACCTAGGTACAGTTATATCCTCTTTTATTTCAGTTTTTTTTATTCAAGTAGGTCAATCCTTTAAGGCGGTGGTGCCATCCTGACCAAGTGATCCTTAATTGAACAAGAATTCAAGCTGAGCAAACAATGGGGAAGAAAGTTACTTCTTTTTTTCTTATTTTTTTCTAAGACAAAGTTTCTCCAAAGTAGTTTGGAGCCTGTCCTGGAACTCCTTCTGTATACCTGACTGACCTTGAAGTTACAGAGATCTGCCTGCCTCTTCCTCCAACGTGCCACCAGGACGTGATGACTTATTCTTTCTTATGAATACCTGCCTTAGCTTGCCTTGTTTCTAACTAGTTTTTCTTAACTTAAATTATCCTATCTACTTTTTGCCTCTGGGATTTTATTTTTCTCTATTATTCTATATACCTTTCTTTCCTTCTTACATTATGGTTTGCTGTATACCTGAGTGCCTGGCCCCTGATATTCTCCTCTCTTTCTTCTTTTCTTGCTCCTTGACCTTCTCTTCCCAGATTTCTACTCCTATTCATTCTCTCTACCTGCCAGCCCCACCTAGTCTTTCTCCTGCCTATCTATTAGTCACTCAGCTTCTTCATTAAACCAGTCAAGTATTTTAGACAGGCAAAGTAACACAGCTTCACATTATTAAACAAATGCAACATAAAAGAGTGCAGCATATCTGCATCATTAAAAAATATTTCACAGCATAAATGAATGTAACATATCATAAACTAATATTTTACAATAGGGGAAAAAGTCAGTAAGCAATATTCCTGTGTGGTTTCTGCTTCAGGTCCTGTGAATAAATTCCTGTCTTTCATTTGTGTCTTGAATTCTCTCCATAATAAACTTCAACTACAAGATGAAATAAATCCTTTTCTCCTCAAGTTGCTTTTTATCAGTGTTTTTTTTTTATCATAGCAATAGACATATAAGGCAGCAGTAATGTTGAAAAATCCATTGACATAATCCAAGTCTTTGCTATGGTATCACTGATAGACTCATCTCTGTGTTACCTTCTCTTATTTTACTTAACTAGGTTGGTGCTAATAGCAAAATGTTGCAACCTACTTTACTACTGTGTTTGAAACTTTCTCTTCTTCTGTTTCAGCCCAAGTCTGTATGTTGACTAGCATGTATGGAAAGAAGCAGAAAAGGGAACTGTCACCCCGGTGCACAGAGCCTCATGTTGAGCACAAAAACAATAATCAGAGTTCAGAGGTATAGTATCAGTAGAAGTTACATAACCGAGGCATTTAACTCTACCCAATAGATACATCTGTGCTAAAAGACATCACATTAGTGCTATCTCATTAAAAGTAAAGAGGATAAAAAACAGCTTTGCAATATTTAGACTGCAAACTATGGTTATGTGGATGAAAAATAATGGGAGAATTATAGTTCCATCTGTCAGGTTCCCCAAGAAGTTCATTTTCACAATGTCAGGAATGTAGACAAAACTGGCATTCCCTCAGGGGATTGATGAAACTTTATACTTGCTAAAAGGAGTAATTTTCCTTGTGTCTGGCAAATGGGATAGGTGGCTCTTGGATTGACACAACACTGTGTTGCCTATTAGCTTGTCAAGATCAATGTTAGCCTCTAGGCCTCCTCAGTCATAGCCTTGAAGCCCTCTCAGTTTCCACTCAAAAGCTTCCACTCCAGTGCATAGGCCCCCTTCCTCCCATTACTCCATTGTAACCCTGGAGCCTTCCAGCTTGCTTCTTTCTGCTTTTACTGTTTAAACTTTCTACTTTTCACATTTTTTATACCCATGGAGTGGCTATCTTCAGTTCCTTTAGTATGTCCCTTTTATTCCCCTTTCACTGAAGGTGCTCCTATCTTCTCAGCAGTAGCACACTTTCAAAATGACAGCAGCCCCATATTTCCACTTAGTCACCAATATAAATATATTATCCATGAGGTAAAACAATATTATTTGTGTTATTTAGCACAATTCCAGGTTAAAAAAATACTCTTTTTTTGTTGCCATCTCATTTTCAGAGAGCAAAACTGTGTTTACAATCAGTGTAATTCATCACCATGGCTGATTATATGTATATGACCATTCACACATATATATTGAGTCTCTTTATTTATTTATGTTATGTCTCAAGGTTTAAATCTAATTGATTTATTAAGAGTGAGTTAGCTATGACTGATAATATAAAAAGGTGGTTTTGTTCTTCTTCTTATGTAAATGTAAGAAATAAGCTTCAAATTTAGATTTACTTTGTTATTAAATACAGTAAGTGGGTGTGTTTTAAAAACAGAAGACAAGCCGGGCGGTGGTGGTGCACGCCTTTAATCCCAGCACTTGGGAGGCAGAGGCAGGAGGATCTCTGTGAGTTCGAGGCCAGCCTGGTCTACAAAGGGAGTTCCAGGACAGGCTCCAAAGCTACAGAGAAACCCTGTCTCGAAAAACCAAAAAAATAAATAAATAAATAAATAAATAAATAAATAAATAAATAAAAACAGAAGACAGAAGAGAACTTCTAAATGTCCAGGAAGGCTTGAAAGAAGTTGCAGAAATACAGCACCATATACAGACAGCTTTGGCAGTGTTGCTGTCACTGTTTGGTGACTTGATAGTTTGGGGCTTTCTTCTATTTTTCTTCTTACTTCATCCTTGGTGAACATCAACTTCTGTTCTTCATTGTTTATAGAATTCACCTTTTTCTTGTTCTTAACTCTGTTAATCCATCCTAAGTTTATCTTTTCTCAATTCAATTTTTGTCAAATATTTTTAGCTGCTCTCCTTTGTAGCTCTTTGTCAATGATCTTCATGACTTTGTGACACTTTGAATTATAGTTTTCCATGCTGCCCTACCCATTCACCATATGTATTTTCCAAAGAGATTGTTGAAGATGACACACACACACACACACACACATTTATGAAAATTGCAATATATTATTACTCAGCATGAGATGTTATGGGGTTCTTACCATTAGAAACAAAGTCCCTGTAAAGAGCAGCTTGTCACTTGATAGTGCATCTTGGAAGTTTCATCAACCACCCTCATTGTTGCCAAGAAGAACTCTATTTCTCTAGATTAAGGGCAGGTCATCTCTCAGCTTTACCCAAAGGATCCAAAGCAACAGATTCACAAACCAAACATTTTATTTCTGATTCTAGAGGCTTTTTAACAGTTTAATGAGTAATGCCCCAGTTTTTACAAAATTAACATTTAAAATTAGGGCTGAAGACTTCTGTCTGGAACACTGAAGGCAGAGATGAAATAAGCTGCACTACAGTGGTACTTCTATAGAAGAAATGTGAGATTTACTCTTTCTTACTAACTTGTGACAAAGCTTAGTCAAGACAAAAATAAACATTACACTTATAACCAATAGCAAGCTAGTGAGAAAGCTCAATGGGTAAAGATACTTGTCACTAAACCTGGTGACCTAAATTTGATCCTGAGACTTGGGTAGGAGGAGGAAACTGATTTTTGTAAATGGTCCTCTGAGCTCCACATCTACACTATGGCAATGTGTGCACATATACACACACATGGTTATCTTAAATAAATAATATCAAATAAGTAAGGGACAATAACATATATTACACAACTGGAAAATTATGGTAAGTTTTTGCACATATGCTTTATATTTACATGCAAAGCATAAGTTCTTCCCTTAGATGGCTGACTACAAAAGCCTGAAGTTTAATATTTTTATTCAACACTGGGAGTTTTCTAAATGATAATAAGGAAAGAAGCCTGGGTTTTTGCTGATGAATTGCCAAATGTCAGTGATAGAAAGTTAAAGCAGAGAGAATATAGTAACAGCTAGGACTCTTGTTAAACACTTTTCTGTAGCTAAGTAAGACTTGAATTGCATGGCCACTCTCTATATGTAATACAGACATATAAGTACATAGCCCATCATGCTGGACTTTATTTTATTTTTTATTTTTATTCTTTTTCAGTTGCTCTTCCTTCAGCTTGTTGACTGTAAGGTGGCTGCGTGCAATGTGGACAACTGTCTGGTTGGTCCCACATGAAGATAAAGGGTTGGGGGATAAAGCTAATTGGACACAAATTTAAATTTACTTTTTTCAGTCTCTGATATGAACAACAGCTCAGAGGTTCAAGACTTTCATTTGTGAAGTGGAAAACAGGAAAGTAAGCGTTGGCATGGCTTATTAAGAAGAATAAAGGAAACCTATTCATGTGCATTACTACTATTCACAATAGCTATGGGATGATAATGGTCTAAATGTCCATTAGCTGATTAATCAATAATGAGAATGTGATATGTTTCTACAATGTGATATTGTTCAGCTATTAAGAAAAAAGTAAAAATTCTTATGTAAATGATGAAGCTGTAAATACACATTTTGAATTTATTCACCACTGGAATAGTCTAGATATTTTGAGGATTTATCTCCAGTGTTTCTTTTGCTTTCCCCATGTTTTAACTTCTAGGGAAGTTCATGGTTGTTGTGGTAGGGATGCCTGGGAATATAAAATGATTTTTAATACTCAGACTGGCTTTATGAATCCACAAGCAAACTAGCAGAGTCTGATTTCTTGGATATTTGCCTCTTATGGCTGTTAACTGATTTTTATAATTTGCTTGCATTTCTTCTATTCATTCAGTAGCTAATGATTCCTAGACAGATTAAGTACATCAGTTGAGAAAGAAGAACTGATATATTTACAAGATGTGAAGTTTTTTTTGAAGAAAATAACTTTTCTGTCCTGTATTTATTAGTTTAGGATTAAGTAAGAATGATAACTATATAGAGCAAGTAAGCTAAGATTTACAACCTAGGACAAACTTTGCTTTTTTGTGGGGCTTTATTTCAGAAGACTTCCATCATCTGATGATGGCAAGACCGAGGAGACTGAATAACTCAGCATTATAGTCTGCAAGGAGAAAGTTATGTTAGTCATTTTAAAATCAGAAAGCAAAAACTGGGGCTTTCCCATTTGTCTAACTTAACTGTTTTATGTTACCATTAATGTTTAAAGTACTATCTATATAAAGATGTCATAGCAGTTTCTTTAAACATCCTAGCTCTTGTACTGATATGGGAACTAACAATGTGTTACAAAAAGGGATCTTCAGTTCTCTCTAAAATGCTACATACCTGTTTCAAATTGAGGTCTCTGTCCAGAGGTACATATATACAGTTAAAAATAAACCATATTAGAAGTAACAGCTGGATTTGCTATTGAAATGCAAGAAAGAGAAACTGTTCTCAAATTTGTCTGGATAAATTTTTCTATAATTATTAGAAAAATAAGGGATCTGATGTATTCCATTCTCTATCTTCTTATTTTTCCTTCATATCAGAAATATTTGTAGAATATGAAAAAGTGCATCAGAATTTAAAAAAAAATCACATTTAGATTCTGGTATATTCACGAAGACAAATTAAATTTTATTTTTCATTATCAGCTACTTGATCAGATAAGAAAAGGTCTATCTGTAGCTTGTTTCCTAAGGGTTTTGGGCAAGGATGGTGCCTTGATTGAAGTGAAATACATTGTTAGTTACTAGGAGCCCAAGTTCCAGAACGGTTTCATCTCAGATCCATGGGAGCTTTGGTAACAAGACTGATGTGCTGTCTGTTCCTCATTGACAAGGTAACACATGTGCACAGGTACCATCTGATGATGATTAATTTCTTTGAAAATCATTTTTAAACTTAAGAGTTTATTCTGTGTGTTTTCAGTGACAGGGCTATTTTCTACCCTATAGTCCCAGGGTTTTCCAAGTGTTTCATTTCTCAAAAGCAATGTATTTGGGGACTCACATCCTCTGAAGGGAATGTCAAGAATGAAGTATGCCAGCATGGTAGCTCCTGCTGTGTAGGACATGGCTTCAAGGGGCAGGTAGGGAGTTCTAGTAGAAAGCAAGACATTAATCAAGTTATAAGACCTGAATATGAGCACACTTGCACAGAATCTCATTGTTTGTTGTTATGTGTGTGTACATATTTAAAAGCAAATGCACATCAACTTAAGGCTACAAATGAATTCCAAATAATGATTTGTCAGTTTCTCAGTCAGTTATTACTGAAAGGATACCTAATACAAGCAATTTAGATATAAAAAAATGGGATTAAAGTGAAATATTCAGGGACCCTTTTCCTATAACGGAAAAAAGTAGAAATACGTATTTTTAAACAAATTTTCAGTAAATCAGGAAAGCAAAGAGGTTTTTATAAAAACCAATGAACTTCAAAAAGAAAGTGACAGAAAGCCGCTAATGATATTCTAACCTCCTAAAAAGAATTCAAATGTACTGCTATGTTATAAATGAACACCACGAAACTCCAAAGTTAAACTGTAGGTGGATAAGGTTAGCAGGTGTTGCTGTGCTACATATTTATTACCCGGGCCACACTCACCTGAACTGAGTGCTTGAAGGGTCTCTCACATATTTAGAACTCTGACACAGACAATTGGACTACCAGGCATCTCATATTCTGTTACCTGATAGTCATTCTCTCTTTTTGTGCAGGGTTACTAGAGTTATTCCGTGGTAGATCAAGTCTTCCCAGTGTAGAAAATGGAAATCTTGGTCTTCTTAGTATCAATATCTTTCAGAGACACAACATCATTTACTCTATAATCTATGGTTAAAGCAAGTGACAGGTCAACAGGGAATTCTTGTCTAAATGAATTACAAATGTAAGTAAATATTTGAAGGATATTTTACTTAAAAATATATTAGTTGTCACCCCTTTCAATAATAACCACATCAACAAAGTAGCATGGCTAGGATGTCACTGATGATTTTTTAACCATCAGACACTCATAAATACCAGCTAGATTTAAGCTGTGTTTTTTTTTTAAATCATCATTCTGTTGACTGATGCAATTGGCATGCCTGTGTCTTAGATATTGAGGAATGAGGAAATGAATCCTCCTTTCTTGCTAACTACTGTTATAGAAGGTGAGGGAGAAGTCTAAGACACAATGACTTTATGCCCTGATTTGCCTGGGATAGATTTAGCTTATATTGACTCTTACGGAAAAATAATAAATTATGCCATCTTTTCACTCTCTCAATCACTATGTAGTCATCTATCATGAAGAGTTACACGATGATGTAATCTTCACAACTAAGAAGAGACTCATATTGGAAATATTCCAAGGATGAGAATATGTACAACTATTTTGTTGGGGACCATTATCCACAGCACTGACTCTGACCTAGAGCTAAGAAGAGGTTTAAATTGTGGTTTGATAGAAAATTTTCTTTTGGGTGGTGTGGCTTGACTTAATGGACAGTATTAAAAAGACCCTGATATTGGCATGAAAACAGACAGCTTGATTAATGAAATCAAATCAAAAACTTGGATATTAATCCACATACCTGTGAACACCTGATTTTTGACAAAGAAACTAAAATTATACAATGGAAAAAGAAAGGCATCTTTAACAAATAGTTCTGGCATAACTGAATGTCCACATGTAGAAGAATGCAAATTGATCCATATCTATCTCATGCATAAAACTCAAGGACAAATGGATTAAATAACTCAATAAAAAAACACACTGTACCTGATAGAAGAGAAAGTGGGAAGCAGCATTTAATGCATGGGCACAGGAGACCCCTTCCTGAATTTAACACAAGTAGCACAAACATTGAGGGCAACAGTAATGACAAAAACCTCCTGAAACTGAGAAGCTTCTGTAAAGCAAAGAACATAGTCAATAAGACAAAATGGCAGCCAACAGAAAGGTAAAACATCTTCACCAATTCCACATCAGAGAGAGAACTGATCTCCAAAATATACAAAGAACTCAAGAAATTGGTCACCAAAATTCCAAATAATCAAATTAAAAATGGGCTACAGAACAAAACAGAGAATTCTTAACAGAAGAATCTCAAATAGGAAAATTTCAACATCCTTTGCCATTAGATAATGCAAATCAAAATGACTATGGGATACCATCTTATACCAGTCAGAATGGCTAAGACCAAAAAAACACCAATGACAGTTTTTACTAGAGAGGATGTGGTGTAGGGTGAACACGCATCCATTGCTGGTGGGAATTCAAATTAGTAAAACCATTCTGGAAATTATCATGGAGGTTTATCAGTAAATTGGGAATCAACCTACCTCATGACACAGCAATACGACTCTTGGGCATATACCCAAAAGATTCTCAATCATACCACAAAGACATCTGTTCAACTACCTTCATAGTAGCCTTATTTGTAATAGCCAGAAACTGTAAAATTACTTAGATGCCCCTCAGTCTAAGAACGGATAAAGAAAAAGTGGTACATTTACACAATGGAATATTACTTAAAAACAAAAAAAACAAGGACATCTCGAAACTTGCATGCAGATGGATGGAACTAGAATAAACCATCCTGAGGGAGATAACCCAGACCCAGAAATATGAACATGATATGTACTCATGGATACTAGATTAAAATAAAGTATAACAGGCCTATAGTCCATGATCCTAGAAAAGCTAAGTAACAAGGTGAACCCTAAGATAACATATATTGATGAACATGTAAAGGGAAAATAGACAAGATTTTCTGACAAAACTGGGAGTATGGGGGTGGGAGGAGAAGGAATGGTGGAAAGGGGAAAAGGGAGAAGGATAACCAGGAGGAGAACTTGAGGGAATGGGATAATCGAGATGGAGCAAAGACACAGATGAGAGCAAGGAAAGAGATATTTTGATTGAGGTAGCCATTATGAAGCTAGCAAGAAACCTGGCCATTAGAGAAATTCCCAGGAATCCACAAGGATGACACCAGCTAAGACCCTAAACAATAGAGGATAGGGTGCCTGTGCTGGCCTTGCCCTGTAATAAGGTTGAAGAATATCTTAAATGCCACAATAGAACCTTCATTCAGCAACTGATGGAAACAGAGGCAGAGACTTGAAGTGGATCACTGGGCTGAGCTCCCAAAGCCCAGATGAAGAGTGGGAGGAGTGAGAATATGAGCAAAAAGGTCAAGTCCATGATGCTTACACCCACTGACACAGATGGTAAACTAAAGGGAGCTCAACAACTCCAACTGGACAGGGAAAGAACCAGCAAAGGACCTAACTAGACCCTATAAATGTGGGTGACATTTGGATAGCTGGGGCAGACTGTGGGACCATTGACAGTGATACCAGGATTTATTGCTACTGGCTTTTGGGGAACCCATTCTCTTTGGATGTATAGCCAGCTCAGCCTAGATATAGTAGGGAGGGCCTTAGACCTTCTGCAAAGCAATGTGCTGTCTGTAGAGTAGGGTGAATGGAAGGTAGAGGGAATGGGAGGAGGAGTAAAAATGGGAACTGGGATTGATATGTAAAATGACAAAAGTAGTTTTCTTTAAAAAAAAATAAAAAAGAACAAAACTAATTAAATGTGAGGAAAATATTAAAGTTTAACTGAAATGCTAATCATACCCAGGAAGTTTCCATGTCACTATGGAAACCCACTATGGAATATTTTTTCTACTCCAAGGAGAAATTATGAAGACTAAATTTCTGTTTGACCATATGTTTAAAACATAATTCAGCCTGGGTACAAGAGGAAGCAACATGTTACAGGGGTTAGTGTTATGCTCAGAATCCTTCAAATTCTATAGAACAGGATGTTCTGGTGGAGGTTTGCTTCTGTGGAAAAAACTCTGCCCACACCATTAAGGAATTTGGGTTCCTTACTCCTTTCCTTGTATGATCTGATAATTTCTGCAACACTTTCATATTTAAATGAATACAGAAATTCCTATATGAGAGACTTGAGAGTCCATGTAAAAATATACATTGATTTTGTACTTGACACCAAAATTAATGTTGAGATGCTTTAAATTCAAATTGGTATTTGAATTGGACTCTGCCTTTCAGTCAAATCTATGGTGATGAAGATTTGGATATCTATTCACATTATTTCAGGAAAGTTGATGCAACCAACAATTTTATAACCTTTTGAGGATTTGGGCAAGAAAATTCATTTTCCTTCATCCTGTTGCCACTAAAAGGCTTTCTCCATTTCTTTCTTTTAAAAATATTTGCTTTTCACTACTGATGGAATTTGTAGATTGTATTCACATGAAGCATCACTGTATCAAGTTTACCATGATAAAACTCTCCTCCATACCTGTAATACAGTGTTTCTCAATCTTTCTAATGCTGCACCCCTTTAATATCGTTTCTTATGCTGTGGTGACCTTCCCCCAACCATAAAAATATTTTCTTGCTACTTCATAAAATAATTTTTCCATTGTCATGAATCATAATGTAAATATATGATATAAGACCCACCAAAGAAATTGTGATACACATGTTCAGAACCATTTAATTGTGGCCTGACTCATGTCATGAACTTTGGGGAAAACTGATTCACTAGTTTTAAACCCTAGACTTACCTATTGATATCTTCCCTGTGGCTAGATTAAAAAATAAATGGAGTCTTGTTCTTCTGTATCTTCTATAAAATTGCAAGAATAAAAAAATAACAGAAAATATAGTTTTATGAACTACAAGCCACATCTGGCCTTATATGTCTGTATCTGTGAAATCCTCCACAAATTATTTTTTGGTTAAATATTTCTGTACTTCATCCACACATGTGAACACAAGCATTTCCTATCCTATGCTTTGGAGTTTACAAAGTGCTTGGATAAAACCCAGACACCCAAATTATAGACTTCTTATTTAGAAAGCTGAGTCAGCATCAACGTACCCATCTGGAAATGAGCTTAAAATAGTGCTCAAGAGGATATGCCTAATAGGGTGTTATAAATCAGAAGATAAAATTAAAATTCTATATTAAGAACTGCTCTTGCTAGAATGGGTGGATTCTGGAATTGCTCTTTTCTATTGGATACTCTTGTGTTCTTTACCAGAATATTACACAGATAAGATATGTCCTGCTAACGGTAATGCCAAATGATGAAAGTAAGCCTGTTGTCTTCTGAGAAAATATTATTTCAGGGGAAGATGAGGGAGCTCTGTGTACAGTCTCATTGAACTTTATGGGACCATTTGTTCTGCCCTTGGACACTGAAGAGTTTTCTCAGAATGTATTCACTTGTTCATGTGTGTTTATATGTGTGCATGTATGTAAGGGTTTATGTATGTATTGTATGCATGTGTATATATGTGTGTTGTGCATTTGTGTAAATGATTCTTGTCATGCAAAATTAATAAAATAAGCTTCTGTTCTATAATATGATTCTTGTTATCCAAGGTTAATAAAATAATCTTCTGTTCTATAAAAAAGGAAGTGTTACTTTTTTGTAGTGTCTCCTAACAACATATTTTATATTAGTTTAGAATTTATTAAATCTTAAGAGCAAAAAACATCGACTTGCTCTGTTGAAATGAGAAAAGAAAATGAGTGCGGTACTCAGAAAACATCAAATGTCCCAGCTCCAAATAGAGATAAGTTGTTTGAAATGAACAGCCAAGAGACAGCCTGTGCATGTGCATGCTGCAACTCAGGAAATTAAACTCTCTGTGCTCGCAGGCTGCTTCCATGCTGATGCACTTGCCTTGTAGAAAATCACATGCTCACCCCTACCCCCTATCTTTCTGTCTCTAACAGATGACAGTAATAATGAAATCTAAAATCACTCAAGTCAGTGTATGAAAAGGAACTGTCTATTTAAAGAAATAAAAAAGGCATCTTTCAGTGCCATCTGCTGAGATACAATGATGTTTCTTAACAGAAAAAGCACATTGCAAGGCTTCTTCATCTGTGCCTGTCCTTTTAAACCAGTCAAGATATAGTTCTGTTCCTCCTGTCTGATGTGGATGTTTGAATCATGCAATCATTTCTAATTTATCTCAAACATTAAGTGTTTCAGATGCAATTTTATTTGAGATTTTGCTAGGTACTTAGTTTACCATGTGTCAAATGATAGTTGATTATTCTGGGCAAGAATAGAAAGTTTGAAAGAAATAGTGGGAGAATAATGTGCCTCTCAAAACTGGTGATGTTTAATAAATGTCTCAAAGCAGTTGATATATAATTAATATAAGTAATTTGTGCAATTAAACTCCATTCATGAAATTCTGCTGTGATGTTTTCTATCTTAAACTTAAACATGATTGTTGCTCTTTTTTCTAATTAAAATTAATTTAATGAGAGAAAAACCAAACAAATGCAGGCTTTAAGGGAAGAAGGCAAATGTTTTGGTTTATGAGATTTAAAGAGAAATAGACATTTATAAAAAAAGCGTGGTCATCTTATGTAAGTGAATTAGGCATATACAACACACATGGAAAGTATGAGGACAGGTTAGTTGAACAATGTACAGCTGGATTAGGGAAATCAGGTTGCTCATCTGTATAGCCCAGCACCTAGAGGCCAAAATTGTGTCTCTAACTTTACCAATATCACCAAATATTGTTTTATTTTGTGTCCATAGCTTTAGTAATGAGGTACATAAGAGCTAACTATTCTGAGATAATGGGATTGAAAATAGGTTTGATAACACTACTACATATCCATCCTGAGTTCACTCTATCTAGACATGAGTGACTGGCTAATCTGAAGATTAAAAATTTATTCAGCATAAATATAAGATGGGTTAAGACTGAAAGTCTTTTTCTCATTCTTATGCCACAGGGACAAAATGTTCAACTCATGCGATTTCCAAAATAAAATACCAGCAACAATGGCTCCCAAATAAGAGCTTGTACTGTAGAAAACATCAAAATTCAGAATAACTATTATATGTTATTTAACAGACTCAGATTTCAAAAACAAGAGCAACAACAAAACATAAAAAGAAACAAGGAAAGCTGACATGGTTACAGGGAAAAGTAGTCAAAAGAAATCCTCTGTGTAGGTCCAGATGTTTCATCAAACTGAGAAATGCTTCAAACCAGTTGTTCAAGGTAAGTTCACATAACTCAAGGAAGCCAAGTATCAAAAGAGCATGCACAGATAAGAAATTGGGAATGAGAGAATAACAGCAGAGAAAAGCAAGTACAAAAACTACGCAAAAATGTTTCTTTCAGTTCAAAAGAATAATGTCTAATACAAAATTCATTCAATAATTCAGCTGGAGTTGAGGAGAAATGGCAAACTTCAAAATAGATTATTAGGAGTCATAATGCCTACAGAACAGAACACACAAACTGAACTAAATAAGGCGAGTGGCAGATGATGTGACATCACTAGCATGTTTACCAAGTTACATGATGTAATAGGATCCCAAGGTGGAGAAGAGCAAATAAAAAAATGAAATGAATATTTTTAGAAATGATTAAAGAAAATTTCAAAACATTGATGGAAAACAAAACTAAGCTAAACTATTGATTTACAAATCTCAACAAACTCCAAAGGGGAGGAACAGAAAGGACATTTATACTGGATGTTGTCCCAACAGACATTTTCCAGTGACAACTGCAACTACCTTCCTCTTAGGAAGCAGATGACAAAAGACACTGCAATACCCACGTGAAGTTCTGAAAAAGAAGCAACAGTCACAACAGAATCACCAGCTAAAATTTTCTGTTTTAGAAAAATTGTGTTTTGGAAATGAAAGTGTAAAAGAAGCAGTCTCACATAAAGATGGGGATAGTTTGTTATCAATATAATCCTTTAAGCTGAAAGGAATGGTATTATGTAAAAACTAGCAACCATCACTATTGACAAGGATAAGACCTGCAAATGATTAAGTAAAGGGGTGAATACAAAATGCGGAACAATTATTTTTTCTTTTATTTAACTGCTTAAAAATACAGTACAGAAAGTGTTATCAATGCACTGTGGTTGTTTTTACACTGAGACACACACACAACTAGAGTCACAAAGCTTATGTATTTTACCAGAATTGAATCAATATTACTTCAATCTAATTCCTTTAAGTAGATTATAATGAATTAAGATACATATTGCAATTCTTAGATCAATTACAGAAAATAGCTAAATATATAGTGAAAAATTCAACATTATGTTTTGCTTCTGAAAAAGAAAGAGAAAAATATAGGCTTAAAAGCAAGACAAAAATCATGGACACAAAACAATGGTACTTAAAATATTTTGCATTGAAAAAGAGTGCAAAATATTAAAAAACACACTTTGAGGTTGTTCTGTGCTTATTATTCGGATTTAAGTGGCACCTTTACCTATGTGTGTGTACCAAATTGAATTACTTTGTATAGATTAAAAATGTGCAATGAAATCATTTCAACATGTAAGTGAAACATTTAGGTACATTTCTGAAAAAAAGCCACAGGCTCATGATAGATAAAAGTACACATAGCTAATATGAAACAATATTGTAAGAGCTATAAGAATTGCTAATGGTAACTTTAAATTGTCTTTCTGAATCACATCTGTAATTTGAAAAACATTTGGGAAGTTTACAGTTTTAATGATACAAAAATGTATATGCAATTTATACCTAGTAATTTTAATATCCCAAGTCAGTGAATGTGTTGAAAAAAGTCAGAGTTTTGGTTATTTTTAAGGTCAGATTTGGCCCAATTTAGAGTCATTTAGGCTGACAATTTTAACAAGATTATCTAGATCTTGTTGACTGATAAGCATATATTGTAATTATTAATTGATGTGAGTTATGAAAACTCTCTGTCATGGCAACATTCCCTGGTATATAGGACAAGAAAAAGCTAGATCTCAGAAAGCAAACAAAGAAGGATCTATTCTCTTTTTTTGAATTTACTATGGATAATACCATTGTTTGAGTTTCTACCTTAACTTCCTTGAAATGATGAATGTAATTTGGAATTATGCAAAACCCTTTCCTCCCTTTTATTTATTTTAGTTATGGCATTTGCAATAGCAACAGAATAAAATTAGATAAAAAATTATAAAGAAAATAATGTATAATAGCTCTTTGAATTAAAAAATGACTCTTTCAGACTCTCCTTATTTTCTCTTACAATAGAAGAATTCATTGAAGAAACAAGGACTGAACTCTGGTAAGAATGTCTGGATAAGAGTCATTACTGCCTATGTTAACTGATATAAGTTAAGTTAAAGTAGAATATAAAAAAAATATTTTCATGACCTAGTAGATGATAGGGAAAATAGTTAAAGGTATCTGGAATTTCATTCTGGAATAGACTCGTTAAGTATGATGTTATAAAATAATATGGGAATTATAAAACTATAGTAGGTTTGTAGGAAGCCGAAAGATGATGGTTTTATATTGAATTGCATATTTGAAAACATACAAACACCAATTTCTCTAGTATTTCCCTTAAAGATACAAGGAGAAACTTCTTCAATGATGGATAAATGAGACACTGGTGTCTATGAGTATAACAGAATGTCATTAAGATACACATTTATTACTAAGTTCAGTTAGTAGAACACTACCAGCATTTGGTTTTCCCCTAGACCAATACCCTATCCAATTGCAGATTCTTAGCCTTACTGGCAATCTTTTTTATGGGTTCCATCTTGTAGCCTGGACCTTTAATCCTGTCAGATAATTGGTTCTTACTTCAGCATTTGTGCCTCTATTCCACCAGTTTATCTCTCAGGCAGGTCATTGTTTTATATTGCATGGTTTATAGTTAGACTGGTGATTGTCTTGTTTCTGTGGTATCAGGCAGAGTACTTTCAAGTATCATGAATGCTAGTAGCAGTGTGTTTCCCTATGATGTTAAGAATTTTTTGTTTTTTAAAAAATCTCTGTGAAGAATTGTGTTGGAACTTTCTTGAAATTTTATATATGAAATTGTGCTGTGATTTTCATGGACTATTTTATTTTTTTAGAGGCTCAAGTTAGGTACCAGTATGACTTCTCCATGTTCAATGAGTTATATATGTGTTGTCTTCGGCAATAGAGCTTTGTCATCAGATTGGAGAGACACCAATATCCTTGCCAATAACTTTGGTTGTTGGGAGTCTTCCATGGGATCCTATTGATCGACAACGTGATTAGATGTAACCCACACCTGGCATCGAAAGTTTTGTTTGCTGGTGAGAGATATATAAAAGAGGCTTTTTCTCTGCCATTATTTGGTGATTCTGCTTAGCTTTTTTCTTATGTGTGTATATCTTAAAATGTTTCTACTGTATTAGATTTCTACACAAACTTTTGCTGTGGGAGCTCCTTCAGCCTATAGCCTTTAAGATACCAGCCTACTTGGGCATGGTCTCTTATACTATAAATGGAGCTATAAAGTGTACACCCACTCTCTTGCTTCTGGTTCTCACTTTTTTGTTGTTGTTGTTGTTTTGAGACGGGATTCCTCTGTAGCTTTGGTGCCTGTCCTGGAACTAACTCTTGTAGACCAGGCTGGCCTCTAACTCACAGAGATCCGCCTGCTTCTGCCTACCGAGTGCTGGGATTAAAGGCGTGCGCCACCACCGCCTGGCTTCTGGTTATCACGTTTGGCTCCTAGATTTGGTTCCTGTTCCCTGTTTGTGCAGAGGACTGTGATCTGTAAGTCTACCCCTAAATAAATACCTTTTTATTATACATAATTCTAAAGTAGTGTGGGATTATTTTGTAACTTCCATCATCATCTGGCACCCAATCATGGGGACCAGTCCACCCTTTTTTGGGATTGGTTTGTCAGCTGCATGGCACATTGGGCAATGACTGTCCCACCCATGGCTCTAGCTGGCACTCAGATGCAGCAGGCTCCTTCTCATCACTCCCAGCTCACCACCCACAGGCTGCTGCTTGGTGTGTTACACACTGGTCCACACACTGCTGGCTGCAATCACCATGGTGGACAGAGTCCGAAACTTGCGCTGGTGGAAAACCATAGGTTTTATCTTTATCCTGGCTCCAACTCTCAGAATCATTTGCTTAATTTGTTAAACAAAGCATATATTTTAGTACCTAAGTGAGATGCTTTTCAGGGCTGCTAGCATCTCAGTTTCACGGCTGTAACTGCGACACCTGTTGGCTGATAGTAACTATTACATCTACTCTAATTCATTGTAATTACCCTACAGCAAGTAAAATTTGAAAAACTACACAAATTACTGATAATAGAACTATCAAGGAGTTCAATAATTATTTTGTGTATATTATGGATGATATTCTGCAAGGCTTATGTGACTTTCCTTCTACATATCTTTATTTGACTCTAGGAGTTAGTTTTGTTTTTCAAATTATCTTATTAAAAATGGTTTGATAATAGAACCAAGAATGAGGCACTATTAGAAACAATACAGTCCTTACAGACTAATAATTGAGAGCTAGTTGAGAAAATCAATACTATGGAGAGGGATAGCATCAATTTGACAAAATTATCTGAAAGAATTTGTGCTGTTGAATTTAACAATCAAAATTTGTTGAATAGTTAAAATGTATAAATGGATAAGATAACTCTGGAAAATGTAATATGCACAGAATAAAGATTATGTCCAAGGATGAGGTGTTATCTTTCATGGACAAGTTTCATACATTGGAATTCTTAGTGAGGGCATTAGAACAAAACACTGGACAGCAGATTCAGACTTTACAAAAGCCAGTAGTAAAATGAATTGAAAAGTGTGAGAAATATATTAAAATTGATGAGGAAAGACAGATGGTACAAGGACAGGGTTTAGCTTCATCAGTACATATCAGAACCCAGGATGACTTAACACAGTTTTAACGGCATATTCAGTAATTTTCTTGAAAAGACCATCTGGCACAAGATACCCTAAGGAAATCAAAGAATATATGTGGGAACAAATACATATGAGCATTCTAAAAGAAATCAAACAAGAAATAATTTCTTTTGGACTACATTCACCTTTTGTCAGGGAAATGGTGAAAATGCAGGCTTCATGCATAAAGCATCCCCACATGATTGGCTTCAATTAATCTCAGCAGTCCTAGAAGAATGATCTCAACTGCTTTGAAGTGTTGTAAGAGAGAAGAGGTAAAAAATTTGAACAACAGGGGACAGTAAAAGGATTTGAGACTTCCCAATATGAAATTTTTGGTGAGGGTCATTCCTCTGATTCTCAGGAACAGGCTCACTATGATGAACACACTTTGTCCCTGTGTAGCACAGCAGCTTGAAATGCTTAGGACAGGATTCAGAAACTAGGAAAATGGTGGATGGAATCACATAGTAGAGTTAACCAGGACTAGGGAGAATCAGTTAGTGATTTCTTACAAAGATTAACTAAGGCTGTACATTGGAAGTGACAGATCCTAAAGCTAGATGTGTACTTATTGAATCTTTGGGTTTTGAAAATGCCAACTGAGAATGCAAGAAGATCCTTGGCCCTTTAAAGGTCAGATCAACATCAATAGATGAATGGATCTTGCATTCAATGAATGTTGAAACATTTGACTATAGTACTGAGGATTAGGTAGGAGAAGTGATTTCCAATGTTACGAGGAACACCAAAATTCCAAATGTTTTAATTTTTGTGGAATAGGACATCTGAGAAGGGACTGTAGACAAGGAATTCCTAGTAATAATGTCTCCTTTACATATGGCAAGAATAAAAGGACTCACTCAGCCTTATGGTATATGTTGGAGGTGTGGCAAAGGCTGACATTGGACCGATGAATGTAGATCAACAAAAAACAGACAAAGCAACCTGATAACATTGCAAAACTCCTCAGGGGGGCCTCACATAGGCCTACATGTCAAACAAGATCCAGTCAAACCCAGTCACTGTGGAGAACATGTGTCACCAAGGAAAATTAAACAATCCAATGCCTACTGTAAAGAAAATAATACTCTTCTGGATGATGGACTAGACATGGAGGTTGAATCAAAAACTCCAGTTGGAATAGGAAACACATATTTTGGTAGACTTCTATAAATGGTCAAAGACTAAAGGTAAGAATGCATAGAAATGACTCTGTAATTGAGGGATTACTAGACATGGGTGCAGATATGAATATCATTACTCCACAATCTTGTTATCCAAATTGGGCTCTTCACAAGGCAGATATTCAATTCCGAGGAATCAGAACCATATCTCAAGAGAAACAAAGCATGACATGGGTTGAATGCATAGAGACAGAAGAACAGAAAGAAGACTGAGGCCATATGTAGCTAAAATTGTAGTGAATTTATGAGTGTCATTTTCTATTGCAGCAATAGAATAATCAGGTTAACATTTCTGCAGTCCCAAAAGCTCATGTTTCTGGGAAGGAGATTATAAAATATTATAAACAAAGATCCTCAGCCATTCAGGCTGTACAAGAACACAAAGCAACTAGCAAACCTTCAGAGGTACTAACAGCCTTCACTTTAAAATGGTTAACTGAGAAATCCATATGGGTTAAACAATGACCTTTAATTGAAAGACAAATTGCAGGCTTTAGAACAGCTGGTACAGGATCAACTAGATACTCACCATATTGAAGAATCAACAAGCCCTTGGAATTCTCTTGTATCTGTAGTTAAAAAGAAATCTGGAAAATGTAGAATGGTGACTTATCTAAGAACTGTCAACAAGGTTATTCAACTTATGGGCCCTTTACAGTCTCAAATTCCTCTGCCTTCTTTCTTACCAAAAGGATGGCCTCTGACAGTTATTAATTTGAAAGTTTGTTTCTTCACTATACCTTAACAAGAAAAGGACAGAGAAAAATTTGCTTCTACAGCATCTACATGTAATAATTATCAGCCTACTACAAGATACTGGTGTACTATCCTCCCACAGGAAATGCTCAATAGCCCCACTCCATGCCAAAATATTGCAAGTCAACCATTGGAAATAATATGAAAGCAATTTCCCAAGTCTATAATTTTCACCATAACACGAATGACAATTTGTTATCTGACTTAAATGCAGATACTTCAGAAAGAATGTTTGAAGAAATAAAGAAATTTTTGCCTAAATGGCAATTACAAATTGCTCCTGAAAAAATTACAAAGAGGATATTATGTTAATTATCCAAGTTACAAAATGGGTTTACAAAAAATTAAAACACAAAAGGTTGAAATTAGGAAAGACTGATTGCAGATTCTTAATGATTTTTTTTTTTTTTTGGTTTTTCGAGACAGGGTTTCTCTGTGGCTTTGGAACCTGTCCTGGAACTAGCTCTGTAGACCAGGCTGGTCTCGAACTCACAGAGATCCGCCTGCCTCTGCCTCCCGAGTGCTGGGATTAAAGGCGTGCGCCACCACCGCCCGGCTCTTAATGATTTTCAAACATTTTTAGGAAACATTTCCAATCTATTACAGGGTGTTGGAATAACAACTGACCTAAAAATTCATTTATACAAAACCTTAGATGGTGACAAAGACTTAAATCATCCTAGAGAATTAGCAACTGAAGTGGAAAAAGAATTCATTATCGTTGAAGAGAAATTACAGGAGGTACATGTAGATAGAGTGAATCCAAATCTTAATTGTATTCTAGTCATGTTACCTTTCAGAATTTCCCTGTGAAAACTGTTAATGAAGAGAGAAGGTATTATCTTAAAATGGATCTTTTAATGACATAAACCAAGTGAAAATATAAAAACTTATGTGAGAAAAGTCTCTGAATTAATTACAAAATGAAAATTAAGATTTCACACGCTAGTAGATATAGACTTACCAGAGATTATATAGTGTCTTTTACTAATGATGAAATTAAAAAAAATATAAGAAGACAATGGATCATGGCAAAGATATTATGCTAATTTTGGGGAGAAATTTATAGGAATTATCTCAAAGGTGATAGAAGTAACCTTATAATGGAACTATTTGGATTATTCCCTGAATTGTACCTGATGCACCAATAACCAGGAACCACACACTACATACAAATGCAAATAAATCAGGAAAGGTAGTTTACAAATCAGAAGAATTAATTAACAGGAACAAAGCCATTATAATTCTGTCTAAAAGGCAGAGTTATATGCTATTCTCCTGATACTAAGGGTTTTAAAAGAACCTCTCAATATAGTTACTGATTTGTAATATGCAGAAAGAGTTGTTTTGTATATGGAAACCAGTAAATTTTTACCAGATGATACAGAATTGACTTCATTATTCATTCAGGTTCTAGACATAATCAGGAAAAGGTTTGTCCCATATAAAAAACACACATCAGATCACTTACAGGTATGTGAAGTCCTCTACCTCAAGGTGATGAAGAAATATTCTGATTTTAATTGGAAGTGTGCTGAAGGACTCAGGATTTCATAAGAAACATCATGTCAATACCAACTGTTTAATGAAAGAGTTTCTTATTACATGTCAACAAGATAAGGAGATTATAAAGAGAAGTCTTTCTTGCTCTTTCTATAACCAAATACCATTGCATGCAAGGAGTATCCTAAAGGGTACTCAAAGAAATAAATTCTGATATATGGATGTGTTCCACTTTACTGAATTTGGAAGATTAAAATATGTACACAACACCATTGACACTTACTCAGGTTTTCAATAGAAAACTGCCTTGAGCTCAGAAAAGGCTGATTCAGTAATCATGCATTTATTAGAAGTTATGGTCATCATGAGAATACCTGTACAAATAAAGACAGACAATGGCCCAGTTTATGTATCTAAGATAATGAAACAATCTTTTGCTGATTATAATATAAAGCATATTACAGGTATATCAAACCAACCTCTAGGTCAAACAGCTATAGAAAGATAAAATCAAACTATAAAGGATATGCTAAACAAACAGAAAAGGATGGAAAATGCTCTAGAAATAAATTGCATAATGCTTTATTAATCATGAATTTTCTTAATGCTAATGAGAAAGGAACAACACCAGAAGAAAAACATTGGATACCATTAAAACTAATAAAGATTCAGTTTGAAAAAGAGAAATCTCTTCAGAAAGAGAAATGACAGCTCATCCACAGAGGTGTTAATGAAACTTCAGAAGGTTGAAACAGGGTTCTGTTCTTGTCTCTGCAGGAAAATATTCATCTTTAAAGAGTTGAGAGACCTTAGACATCTAGATTCTTAAAGATGAAAAGTTAGCTATCCAGAAAGAATCAACACACCAACAGAAATCTGACTTATGATGCTGTATCATCTGAATTTTAAAATATGATTATCTGGATATGTATATATCTCTAATTAAAAGTAAAAGCTTGCTTCGAAGTTGGACAATGGCTATTCTTCTCTAAATCCAAGCGTCTTGTTAAAAGAAAAATTTAGAATATCTGTTTCATGTCAGGAGCCATCTGATATGTGACAGAAAGAAGATTTTTAAGAAAATATTTTATTTTGCCCCATGCCCATTTTGTCTGTATTATATCTTTCATTGAAAATATGAAATATATAATATGATTTATTATTGAATAATGTTTCAGTTTACAAGAATGAACAGTAGGTTTTCCTGCAGTGATCTTTGAAGCTTACAGGAAGAAGAAGAGTTCCACAACAATGCTTCCACTTGGTTTATATGACATCATGATGCTGATAGTGCTACTGTGAAACCAGACTTTGGGAACCAGCTGCAAAAACATTGCCCCTTCTTACAACATTTTGGCTAGATCACCAAATAAAAATTTCAAAAAAACAAACAAACAAACAAACAAACAAACAAAAAACAAAAACAAAAGAAACCCAAAGAAACAAAAATAAACCAAAAAACAAAGAAACCCTATTGACTACTCAGAGAAAATTTGCAACTATAAAAAAAAAAATCTGAAAACTTAACCATCATTTTACTTTTACAGGATCCCATAGAAAGAACATCTCCCCCATGACAGCTGGAAGCAATTCTAGAAGACAATATCCCCTTTCCCAACAACGTTTGTCCTCAGGGATAGGGACAGCATTTCAGGGTTGATTTTTACTCTCATAGGGTTGGGGATTGGGGTGGAAATTATGTAGGCCAAGAGATCTCCAGAAAAGAGAAATAATTGAATGGAATAATAGTTAATTTAATGTGAATGTATTCACACTAATAATAATAATAATAATAATAATAATAATAATAATAGTGAATAATAGAGCAAATACTTGTGAATTATTATTTCTGAACAATTTCCATTGGTACAGTTTCTTGTATAGTGATACAAGTTTAAAATTTATTTGTCATTTCTGTTTAAAATATTTGTACACCTATGCAAAACATTTTGTTATATTGTATGCATGCACACTTCTGTCTCTGGTTAAGGCATTTTGTATATTGATACAATTTTAGGATATGTTTTCATATTGCATCATATATTTCTACCTCTGATCAAGATATTTATATACTATTTACATTTTGGAGTCATTTGATGGAGGAAGGTCATTGGTTAAGTAATAAAGAAACTGCTTGGCCTCATTGGTTAAAACATAGGTGGGAGGAGTAAACAGAACAGAATGCTGGGAGGAAGAGGAAGTGAGCTTAAACTCGACAGCTCTGCTCTCTGGAGAGAGACGCCATGCTCCTCTCTCCCGGACAGAGGCGATAGCTCTGCTCTCTGAGGCAGACACATGAAGCTCAGACCCAGGATGGATGTAGGCTAGAATCTTTCCCGGTAAGACTGATGCTACACAGATTATAAGAGATGGGTTGATTGGGATATGAGAATTAGCCTATAAGGGCTAGAGTTAATGGGCCAAGCAGTGTTTAAAAGAATACAGTTGTGTGTTGTTATTTCAGGGCATAAACTAGCCAGGCAGCAGGGGTGCTGGGGACGAAGCCCCGCTGCTCATATTACAACCGTCATTGTCCTCTTTTACTGAATAGTTGTTTAGAGATTGTTTAATATTCTGATATGGCTTCTTAATTTTTAGGATATATAGATATTCAATATTATAGGTCAATATTTATTCATATTTGTTATACTTGTAGTCAGATTAATTAGGCTCTTTAGATACATAAAAATTGTATTCTGTTTAGATAGGTAACCTTCAACCACTTCAAAGATCTGTTAAACATGACATTTAAATAATTTAGGATTCTGTTGACATGAGACACGATTGCTCCTGGCAGCATCAATTTATTCCTGAGAGAGTGTTGAGCACCAAAGACACTCCACTTGGAGTTTGTATTCTTCTTGGCACTACTGGTCTTTGGTCAAGGAACTGCCCATGCTTTGATCACTGACAAAGTGCAAGATGTCCAGACTGCACAGCAGGATAAAAAAAAAAGACTGTCAAACCTTGCCAAGACAGGGTAACACGGTTCTGAAAATTTTTCCTGCTCCTAAAAATCATCTGTCAGTTGCTCTAGGCCTTAGCCAAAGTCAGTTGCTTCAACATGGTATGTGAGACTTTGGGTGATTGCTCAGGTAGCCAGTTGTCTCTGTCATCTACTACACATTTTGGAAACTGTTTGATTGTACTTCCTGACTACTCAAGTAGTATTATCTCCTTTCTCAGACCTTTGATGGGGTTGAAGATTAAATAGTTGTAGTTACTGTCCTCTTATGATCTATCCAAGCCATTTGTATAGTTGTAGTTACTGTCCTCTTATGATCTATCCAAGCCATTTGTAATACAAGACTTAGACTTCTTAGGATAGAATGTTTATTAAAACATTAGGATACGTTCCTTGCTTAATATTGATCATGCTGGTTGTAATTATAATCTTATACTTGATATCTGTTCCTAGTGTAGATAGTTTTGTATTGGGTTTGGAACTCTCTTAATTAAACAAATGGTGGAGGTGCTGTATGAGCTCCTTCTGTCAATAGCCTTTAAGATACCAGCCTACTTGGGCATTATCTCTAATACTATAAATGCGGCTGTAAAGTGTGCACCTGCTCTCTTGTTCTAGCTCTCATCTGGCTGCTAGATTGGGTTCCTGTTTCCTGCTTGTGCAGATGACTGTGATCTAGGACTATGATCTGTGAGTTTACCCCTAAATAAGTAACCCTTTATTATACATAATTCTGAACTAGTGTGGGATTATTTTGTAAATTTCATCATCAAACCTTCAAATGTTTTTGAGCTGCCCCTTCTTAAATTCCCTCCCCTAACTCCTTCTTCCCTCCCTATCCATTATCTTCCTGTTCTATTTCATCCATACTTCCCTATTCTATTTTCCCTTGCTAATAAGATCCTCCTCTCCCTTTTAGTATTTTCCTTACTGTATACATAATCTCTGATGCTATACATGTTGTATTCTCTTTATTAAAGACAGAACATCTAACATCCACATGTTTATCTATTTGGGTCTATGTTGTTACTCGGGATGATTTTTTTCTAGCTCTTTTCATTAACCTGTGAATTACTTAATTTTACTTTTTTAAACAGATGTGTATATTCCACTATGTGAATGTACCACATTTTCTTTATTATTTCATCCATTGATAGACAAGTAGGCCATTTCCAATGTCTTGCTGTTGTGAGTACAGCAAAAATGAACATGGTTGATGAAGTGTCTCCATAGGGGTATGAAATGTCCTTAGGGTATATGCTAAAGAGTGGTATGTAGTAATATGAGCGGCTGGGCTTCATCCCGCCACCCGGCTAGTTTTATACTCCAAATAGTTACATGGAAACTGTATTCTTTTAAACACTGCCTGGCCCATTAGTTCCAGCCTCTTATTGGCTAGCTCTTACATATTGATTTAACCCATTTCTAATATTCTGTGTAGCACCATGAGCTGGCTTACCAGAAAAGATCTTAACCTGCATCTGTCTGGAGTGGGAGAATCATGGCGACTCTCTGACTTGGCTTCTTTCTCCCAGAATTCTGTTCTGATTACTCCGCCTACCTAATTTTCTGTCCTATTAAAGGGCTGAGGCAGTCTCTTTATTTAACCAATGAAATTAACACAAAACAGAAGACTCTCCCCCATCAGTGGTTTAGCTGGATATTGAGGTAGATCAGTTTCTACCTTCTTCCCTAAGAAGCAGCAAACTAATATCCATAGTGGCTGTCCAAGTTTACATTCCTACCAGCAGTAGATGAGTGCTCACTTTACATAAAATGTTCCCCAGAATGAACACAAAATGTCATTTGTTTTATTGATTTTAAACAATTTGACTGTTTATAAGATGAAATCTCGCAGTAGTTTTGTTTTGGATTTTCACAATTGCAGAGGGCCATGGGGATATACAGCAGGTGACAACTAGTGTTCTGCAGGTCGATCCACAAGAAAAATGACTCACTGTTGGGGAAATCAACCAGGCAAATTCTGTGGGGTCACTGACTGTGGAAACCAGTTGTTCCTATATGTGATTTCTCTCATGTGCCATTTCATTTTCCACTGCTTGTGTGTTTATCTTATGTGTATGTTCAATATATTGTGCACACCTATAGCTGTGGATGGCGAGGAAGATGTGCAGAAAGCACAGGGCAGTTGTGCTGCCTGTCCTTATTTCCACTTAAGACCCCAGCATGGCTGCAGCTGCTACAGCCTGTAGTGCTTGCCGTGCTGGAGGACAGAGAGTGTAGGGCAGTCAAGGCTCGATAAGCCTCATGGCTGCAACCACAGAGTGTTAGGCAACATCATGGAGCTTCAAAAGAAACATGCCATTACTAAGTAAGTTTGATCCTATGCCCTGACACTCAACATGGAGTCACTGCAGCAGTAGTCTATGCTGCTTGCCCTACTGGGAGACAGAGAGTGCAGGCATGCAGGCTACAGACAATAATATGGAGTCCAACAAGCTTTAAAGCAGCAGACATCCAGGGCAAGGGCTGGGAGGTGTGTGTCAGCCCAGTGCAAGTTTACAGTGATTTTGAGCAACTCCAGGATACCTGAGACAGCCTCAGCAATAGTCCAGTATTTACGGTACTTCAAAAACCAGAAACCTTGAACTAGAATGTCTCCTTGCAATGAATATTTGTATATAAAACTGTCTCGGTAAAACAATATACTATATGATACATGGCAGTCTCCAATATCACTATAACAATCAAATCTTCAATAGACAGATGGGAAAGATAAAGGAATGGAGCAGTGAGTGTGAGGGGAAGTGAGGAGGAGCCACAGACACAACATTGGTGACATGTGTGAGAGAAGGCTGTGTGGGATCGGGGACATGTCCTTTCTGATTGGGGCTGAGATGACAGAGGGAGCCAACCTGGAGCTTGCATAGACTCTGCATGATCATCCATCCGGGTTCTGAGCAACAACAGGATGGAAAAAATGAAAAATGGTTCATTTTCTCAGCATTAGACCTCCTCAAATGACTTCTATGATCCTTATTGCTTCTGGAGACTGTGGGATTCTCCTCTGTATGTTGTGAATATCATTGGTTAATAAAGGACTGTCTTGGGTTTATGCAGGGACTAGAGGTAGGTGGTGAAAGCTAGGCTGAATGCTGGGAGAAAGGAGGTGGAGTGAGAGGGAAGCCATGTGGCCCCACTGGAGCCAGATGGAACTTTAGTCAGTAAACCACAGCCACGTAACAATACACAGATTAATAGAAATAGGTCAAATTAATATGTAAGAGTTAGCCAATATGAAGCTAGAGCTAATGGGCCAAGCACTGACTTAATTAATCTAGTTTCTGTGTGATTATTTTGGAAGTCTGGGCAGCCTGGAAATGAAAAAGCAACCTCCTTACTACAGGAGGCCACATAGGTGAAGGGACTATAGTCAGACCAAGCATGACAAACATTGCAAACATGTCTTCAGCAGGCCATGCCATTCTCTCCCATTTCCTCTACCTTGCTAAAAACCATTTGATTGCACTCCTGAAGGTAGCCCCCAAGGTCTATTCCCTTATTTGACCACTTTCTCCTCCTTACACTGAGTACCAAGAACAAACTTTCAAAGTGTTGAAATCTAGTAATCAAAAGTCTTTAGTTCAACTAATTAACATGCCAAATTAAATTAGATTTAAACATCATCCTAACTCTAGGTTTACCATTTTTACCCCTTTAAACCAGTATTTTCTTATGGGCCATGTCTATCTTCTCCCCATTCACAGGAAATACTATGTTTCCCAGGAAAAATTCCCCTCCCAACTCCCTTGCTGTTTTTCTGCTCTCTCTCTTGTTCCCTTCCCATTCTCTCTCTTCATCTATATCCTGTCTTTGCCCCTTATCCTAGCCCTCAGTCCCTCTGGCACAAATAAATCTTGGGGCGTCGTGAGCTGGTACCTGTGTACATGTTTGATATCCATGGGCCATGCTGACACTAGGAGCCATGTCTGGATCCATGGTCCTACTGCAGTCAGAGGCAATATTAATATATGTGGCCTATGATACCACCTAAGGTCTCCTAGATGTCTGTGGTTTGTTCTGCCACTTGAAGCCTTGTTGATGGTCTTGCTGCTACTGGGCCCCATGTTGATGCAAGGGGCTGATGTTACCATGTTGATGCCAAATTGATGTTCATGGTCCATGTTGCCACCAGGGACCATGTTGATGTCAGTGGCCTGTGCTGCCCCTGAGGGCTATCATGGTATCCATGGCTGGTGCAGGAGGTTCTTCTGTCTGTGTTGCTTTCATTGGTTTAATAAAGAAACTGCCTTGGCCTTTTGATAGGGAAGAACTTAGATAAGTGGAGTAGACCAAGATGAATTCTGGAAAGAAGGGCAGTGTGGCAGACACCATGAATCTCCTGCCTGAGACAGACATAGATTAAAATCTTGCCAGTAAGTCACAATCATGTGGTGATACACAGATTTAATAGAAATGGGTTAATCAAGATGTGAGAGTTAGCCAATAAGAGGCTAGAGCTAATGGGCCAGGCAGTGATTTAATTGATACAATTTTTGTGTGATTATTTCGGGTGTAAGCTAGCTGGGCAGGATGGAACAAGGGGCCCCGCGCTCAACACAACACATGCCACTCTTACAAGGCAGACTATAGCTTTCTCCAGAATGTTTTTATATAGTGAGATCTGTGGATATGGCATCAAGTCAGTGTTTTGCTTTGGGAAATGGGAAGAACAGGCAATTTATGGAAAATAGAAATTTTTCTAGGCAAGCTGAGTTCTTATCAAGATAACACTAATTAATTTTGTCCATGTAAAAATGAGAATGAAGACAATGAAACTAACAACCCTTTCCATTGTGGTTCTAGGGCTTTTTACTGATACGTTGGTTGCTTCTTTAAGCTATTCTGAAGATGAAATTGTCCTGTGGTCTTACTCATGTGGCTCTTCATTAATTACCAGACAAGGATGCTCCAAGACTGCTAGCTATGTGGCAGGTTAGTATATGTGAGTCCTTAGTGAAAAATCCTGGCACAACCTGATTAAGATTTGAGGCAGAGAATATTTCCCTGAAACTTTTTTTGTTTACATCTCTGCAGGTTCTGTATCCATTCAGGAGGAAAATTAAGTTTTAAAGATTGTCATGAATACTCACAAGACGAATTAAATTTAAGTATTGTTATTTTCATTTTCGCTAAGAGATGAGTGTGGATCATAGCCTGATAAGAGGTCATAGAAAGCCAGGAATGCAGGCATGACTGATGGTATTCTTTTGGTACCAATTTCCTGTACATAAGGTACTTCTCTAAGAAACCAGTCTTCTCACGATTCTTGACTATCCTTCCAACATACATTTCACCTCTTTCTCATGATTACTTACCTCCTCTAGCTACAATCTCTTCAGAGACTATCAGGTATTTTAATTGAGTCAGGTGTTACTCCGTGCTCCTGGCTGGCTAGTGAGCTTTTTGTCATCTGGAGATCTAGAAATATAAATTTTGCCATGGGCTGTTTTGTAAATTGAGGCTGGAGTTGTGTTGGCTCTACTCTTCTGACCAGGGAAGGCTTGTATTGAAATGCAACAGTCTGGATGCAGACTTTTTAACTTTTCCTCTTCCCTTCTCTCTCATCTGTCATACCATTTGCTAAGTACTTTCTGTAATTTTCTACTAGGCAGCCATACGATATAAAGCTTGCCACCTGAATAAATACTTGTAACTTCAGAGTCTGATTAAAATGTAATGTACAAACAAGCTTTTGTTACTAAAACTATTCATAGTTTCTAATCCTAGGTTAATATATTTGTCTGTTTGGGAAATGATATTCTCAAAACACATTCTTTTAATTTATTTTAAAATTTAAAATCTGTATCTTAAGATGAAATTCTTAAATTGTGGCTTTCCAACTAAATTATTTCTTATTTTAAAGCTTATTTCTAAGCCTTTTAGGTAATGAGACATTTTGAAATAAAATGTATATGTACCCTTTAACAGTGCAGAGAATATACTGAAAAAATATTAGGGATCAGGTATGAAATAAGAAATAAAGCAATTAATACTTTTCTCCATTCAGAATGAACTGAGAGCCATGGAATAAAGTACTTCAAATCTCTTACGGAACAAAGCTTGTGTGTGTGTGTGTGTGTGTGTGTGTGTGTGTGTGTGTGTGTGTATTTGTGTTGACAGATGGGACTTAGCTACCAAACTTGGAAGAGACATAGGCAGTAAATCAGATTTCCCATTTTTGTGACAGACTTTATCATGAGGGATGGTTGTAAATGTAAACACAGTGGGGCAAATGCCACTTAGAGGGGATCTAATAAGGATGCTAATTTAGACCTCAGCAAGAGAGCAACTAAATATCAAACATAATGATATACCACAAATCAAATACTCAGGATATCTATTTTAGTCTAAGAGGAAACTGAACTCTTTATCCTAATCTTGGTGTAATGCCTTTGTTTCTCTAAAGTATGTGTGTGATCTTGTTAAAATACAGGATTAGAGAGAAAGCATCATGTGTGCTTACAAGGGAATAAATAGCATGCTTGTGATTACTGCAAACAAAATGAAGTCATTGAAACAAGAAAGAGATCGTGGACCTGATAATGTTTTTGTTTCTGAAAGTCTCTAATCCTGGAAACAGGAAGATGTTGAGATAAATAAACATTTCTCATCTGTGGGAGTCTCCAATTAGACAAGTCTATGCCTAGTCCTTCTAAGAAGTCAGAGACTAAAGGTCTGGCAAGTTTGAAGCTGTAAAAAGGGTACTGTTTTTTCCACTGTTTTCTCTGCTTCCTGCTTATCTGAAAACTTACTAATGTTTAGCATTTTGGGGCCCCAGATGGAGTAAGAGAGGAATGAAGAAGAATTCCTCCTTAGACTCTTTTGTAGAGTTGTCCTCCCTCAACAGCTGTCTCAATTAGGTTTCATCAACTGTCACTGGATCACGAAACATAGAACATGAAAGATTTTAGTGCATTTTGTGAAACTCTACCCAGCATCATTTAACTAAGGACACACATACTCCCCCTTTCTTCATGGAATTTTCTCATGAGGCAAATGTACCCAGAAACGCACCACAAATATTTCTTTATTAGGAGTAAAAATATGAAGTGGGCTACAAAATAGGGGGATGGGTTACTAAGATCAGACTGAACTATGGAGGTGCTTTGTTAAATTACCAGTGCACAATATTGAGAAGATTGGAAAGTCATAAACAACATTTGGAACTAAAACACGTCATTTAACCACAAGCCATACTTTATGAAATCTTAAACTGTAATGTGAAGACTGAGCTAATTTAATCCATGTGGACTACATGTTTGATGTCAGCAGCCTTTTGTTTTTAAACTGTCTAGGGTACGCAGTAGGGACTTTAGTCTTTTATAAATTTGAGTTGTTTTCTGGTAAGTCACTTATCTTAATGGATTCATTATTTTTATACCTTCATTAATATTCCAGGGATTTCATGAGTATTCCTGTATTGTCTTCTACATTTTTACAAGGAACAATTAAGCACAGGGTTTTAAACATCAGTTTCTTGTAGTAGATGTGGTAGTGAATCCTCAGGAGATAGGAGTCCCTGTAGGGTTTACAAGAAACAGAGAGAAGATAATAGTTGCTCTCAGATGAAAAAGGCATGGTTATTGCTTCATCCAGAAGTTTCTACCATCTTAACATGACATATATGCACTTGTTATATTGAATACTTTCTAAAAGAATTTTTAAATCACTGGAGATGTTACTTGGATTGGAATATCCACAGCAAAATTTTACTAGAATATTATTTTCCTAGCATGATTAGAAGTTGTTTCTTTTACCATATAGACAAAGATATTTTTAATCTTTCACATTGTGGCCATTGCTTGCAAGTTATTATATGTATATATTTTGCAGACTGAAATAATGGAATATCAGTGCAGGTGAGAATGTTTGAAAATATTTCAATCTGTCTTCAAAAGTTTCAGGACAGCTGGACTGATAAAATTAGGGAGAACTTGATTTTTTTTCTTTTTTCTTTTGGTAAGTGTGGAAACTTGTAGATTCCTACCTAGGGAGAGACTTTTAGGTTCCCAATACATACCCTGATTGCCCAATTGTTCACAATGTAAAGCATCACCATTGCCAGGAATTTGGCTCATAATGAAGTCATATGCTCAGAACCTTCCCTGGCTGACTAAATCATTATCTATGTTAAACACAGAGGGCAATGTGTTCATCGTCTCCTTTAGTCTTAAATGAGGATTAGAGAACTCTGGCACATACTTTTATAGGACTCTTGACCATGGTTTTGGAGGCCCAAAGGAGTTTAACTGATCATTATAAAGTATCCTGGAGAAGGAAACTTCCCTTTGTAGGATGAAACTGGAACTAAGACCAGTTAAACCTTCAACTTGGGAACTTCTCAGCCAAAGAACAAATGTTCGGAGATATCTAAAAACTAAATATCTGACTAATCAGTAGAAAATGAGAACCTTGTATGGAACAGGTTTCTTGTAATGGCTGAAGATTAAGGGAAATAAGAAAAGAAATTGTAAGGATATTCCTGCTTCTGCATTAGGCAGAGTTCCTAGAGTCCAGTCAAAGAGAAAGACAAGAGGTATTATATGATGTCATATGAGAGGTAATATGATTTCAAAACCATGATGGAGTTACCCACAGAATCATCTGGACTGAGCTAGTGGGACCTCATTGATTCCAGACTGACAGTGGGGGAACCTGCATAAAACCAAACGAGGACCCCTGAATTTGGGTAACAGTTGTGTGGCTGGGGCAGTCTGTGGGGCCACTGCCAGTGGGATAAAAATTTATCTCTAGTACTTGAATTGGATTTTTGGAGCCCATTCTTTTTTCAGAGATACCTTACTCAGCCTAGATATTAGGTCAGGGGGCATGTCCTGCCTCATAGTGATATGCCAGACTTTGTTGACTTCTCATGGAAAGCCTTATACTTTCTGTGGAGTAGATGGTTGGTGAGGTAGGTGGAAGGTGAGGGATGCAAAAAGAGGGAAATGAATGGGAACTGGGATTGGCATATAAAATGAAGAAAGATTGCTTTAAGAAATAAATAAACAAGAATTTAAAAAAAGAATGTTCCTGCTTCTGTTTTAAGATTTAGTTGAACTCTGATCTTCAATTTTTAATATGAACATTTAATGTTGTAGACCAGAAGAGCTCCAGTTTTCTCTTAAGCAAATAGGAGTCTCTTTCTTCTTTCTTCACACCATAACAGGAAGTTCTTTGTTAATTCTTATATAAAAACACCTTGATAATTAGTACACACAGAAACACATTTATTCAACTTGTATATAGAATGCAATGTTTAATCTATTAACAAAATTACAAAGTAAAATTGTTAGTATTTACTGTGACTTTTGTATAATTAAAGAAATTGTATCATATGTAACATAACTGCAGAGAGACATTTAATTCTGTGGACTGCTAAGCTAAACAATCATATATACTTCAAAGATATCTTGACTTCAAAATTTAAGTTTTAGGATGTGTTGCTTTGGAAAAGAGGTTCTTCTTTTGTTTTCACAGAGGATGAGAACCTATGGATTCTTTCTAGCCTAATGTGCTTTGATGGACCAAGATCCCCCTAAACTGTCTCTGTAAACATCCCCAAATAAAATACTTTACCCAACAAAAAACAGGAAGCAGTTTGGAGAGAACTATGCCCAAATTCTCAAATATTGTTTATAAATGTTTCTTTACATTTAAAGAAGATTATGCTATAGAGATGAATACTTTGCAGTGGTAAGGGTATTTCTCTATTGATATAAATTTAAGAGCAATATTGCTATAAATATTTATACTCTTTATTAAGGTATTGTGTTTGTGTAGCGCATTTAAAAATGTAATGTATAATTAAGAAATGTAGGTTAATAGAGAGTCATTTATAATAGTCAAACTTCTAGTCATGTAAGTTAGATTGTTTTTAGAAATATAGAGGTATATTTCAGTTAGACAGATATTCTTCAAAACTTTCAGAAACATTCAGAATATGTCATTTAAAATATTTTAATAACTTAGGACTTTTCATGACAGTGAGACACATCTGCTCCTGACAGCAGCAATCTACTTCAAGAGGATGATGGGCACTGAAGAGGCTCCTCATGGAGTTTATTAGCCATTTGGGCAAGAAACTGCTCTCTCCTGAACTGCTTGACTGGACTGGTAGGACCCACAGCAAATGACTGCTGAAACTGCTTAAAGAAGGTAGAAAAGTCCTTCGGGGTGCTTGCTTCATGAAAGCGTCTAGCAGATATTCTACATAGCAAAGAAAAAATTGACTGACAAACTGCCAATATAGGTGGAACTGTCCTTGAAATTTCTTGCTTCGTGGAAAAGTCTGTTGGCTACTCTGGCCCAGTAGGCTGAAGATGGGTGCCCACAATGTTACAGAACTTTGGGTGACTGTTTGATGAGGAAAACCTTGTTAGCCAATTATCTTTAAGAGATGGAGCCCAGGTAAGGTGTTGTTTTCTTGGACCAGAGGTAAAAAGCCTGTGCAATGCCCACGTGATCTCTCTCTCTGCGTCTTTCCATGGGACATTGCTTTGCTTGAATTTCTCATTTCCTGTTTCACGAGTTTTCTTCTTATAATAAATAAAAATATAATCATTGTATTCTTTAGCTAGCCTGGTTATTTCAAGACTTGGAGCCCAATGTATTTGGATATAGAATTCCTGGCCCTGACTGCCCACTGTTCTTGGAGTGATTCCTGCTCAGCAGGCATCGACTTTCAGCCCACCTCAGCTGTGGCCTGTGTGCAGAGCTAGCAGTTCATTTGAATAGTGGATAATAGAGTAAATACTTGTGAGATATTATTTATGGATAATTTACATTGGTATAATTTTTGTACATTGATAGAAGTTCAAATTATATTTGTTATTTCTCTTTACAATATTTGTACATATATGCAAAGTTATTCTGTCAGATTGTAAACATGCATGTTTCTACTACTGCTTAGGACATTTTGTATATTGATACAACATTTAGGATATATTTTCATATTTTATTATATATTATTCTTACCTCTGAACAAGTTACTTATACGTTGTTTACACTTTAAGGTCATTGTCATCACTTGCTGCCCATTTGTTCACAAATTGTTTAATATTCTGACATGAAGTCTTGGTCTTTAAATTATACAGGTATTAAATATTAGGTCAATAATTGTTCATGTTTGTTATATATACAGTAAGATTAATTAGGCTCTTTAGATACATAGAAATTGTATTCTGTATAGATAGGTAACCACTTCAAGGATCTGTAGAACATGGCATTTAAATAAATTAGGGTTCTGTTGAAAGAGACATGATTGCTCCTAACAGCACCAACCTATTCCCGAGAGAATGTTGAGCACTGACACTCCACTTGGAGTTTGTTTTCTTCTTGACATAACTGACCTTTGGGCAAGGAACTGCCCATGCCTCAACCATTGACAAAGTATGTAGTATCCAGAATGGATAAGCAGGACACAAGAAAAAAGACTGTCAAATCTTACCAAGACAGGGTAAGACAGTTTTAAAAAAAAATTCTGCCTCTAAAAATGGTCTGTCAGTTTAGATAGGCCTTAGACAAAGTTGGTTGCTTCAACATTGCAAATGAGACTTTGGGTGATTGCTCAGCTAGCCAGTTGTCACCATCATAATCTGTTCACATAGAAGTTACTTGAGTGCACTTAGTGTCTACTCAAGTAAGATCATCTTCCTTCTCAGCCCTTCAGTGGGGTAGAAGATTACATATTTGTAGTTGCCTTCCTCTTATGATTTAGCCAAGCTTATTTCCAATGTAAAATTTGGACTCCTTGGAATAAAATGTTTATTAAAACATTTGTCATGTGTTCCTTGCTTAATATTGCTTATGTTTTTTATAATTTTATACTTGATATATATTCCTATTTTATATAGTTTTGTATTGGGATTAGATCGCTTTTGTTTAGACAAAAGGGGGAGATGATGGGGAAAACCTTGTTAGCCAATTATCTTTAAGAGGTGGAACACAGGTAAGGGATGTTTTTCTGAGACCTGAGAAAAACCCTGTGCACTGCCCAGGTGCTTCCTCTCTGCACCATTGCCATGGGACACTGCTGTGCTTGGATTTCTCATTTCCTATTTTATGAGTTTTTCCCTTATAATAAACAAAGATATAATTGTATTCCCAAATTTTGTTTATAAATGTTCTTTTACATTTAAAAGGGATATGATATAGATATGGATAATTTCCATTGGTATGGATTTTTGCTTTATTGGTATATCTTTAAGGTCAATTTTGTTATATGTATATGTATTTCTGCTCTTGATTAAGATATTGTGATTGTGTAGTTCTTTTAAAAATGTAATGTATAACTAAAATATAGGCTGTTAATAAATAATCATATATAATAGTCAAGTTAGATTTTCTAAATGCGCATAGATATATTTCAGATAGACATTCTTCATATCTTTCTAAGACTACAAAATATTTAATTTAATGTTTTAATAACTTAGGTCTTTTCATGACAATGAGACACTCTGCTCCTGGCAGCACCAATCTACTTCATGAGGAAGTTGGGTATCAAAGAGGCTCCTTATGGAGTTGGTTAGCCATTTGCACAAGAAACTGCTCTTTCCTGGACTGCTGCATAAACAGGACATAAAGAACCCATAGAGAGAGGACTGCTAAACTTGCCTAGAGGTGAGATGATCCTTTGCGGTTCCTGTTTCATAAAAGTCTGTGAGACATTCTGCAGGACACAAAAGAAAGTGACTAAACTGTCTTTAAAATTTCCTGCTTCATAGAAAAGTCTGCTGTATACTGTTGGTCTGTAGGCTAAAGATAGATGCCCCAATGGTACAAAAGAACTTTGAGTGACTGTCCGGGCAGTGAGATGTCTCTGTCACATTTAGAGTTTGGAAGTTGCTTGTTTCTTGTTTACTTAGGTAATATTTTATCCTTCTGGAGTCTTTGATGGAGTTGAAATAGTCATAGTTATAGTTTTCCATTGTTATGATAAAAGATATCAAAATAATGTAACTGTAATTCTTGCTTGATACCTGTCATTTGTAATTTTACTATGTTAAAGCCTTCCTTTTTGTTTAAACAGAAAAGGGAAAATGGTGTATGAAGCTCTTCTTATTTGTGTTGCTTTTATTGGTTATTAAAGAAACTGCCTTGGCCTAGTTGATAGGGCAGAACTCAGGTGGGCAAAGAAGACAAAACAAAATTTTGGGATGAAAGGAAGTGTGGCAGACACCATGAATCTCTGGCCTGAGACGAACATAGGTTACAATCTTGCTGGTAAGCCACAGTCACATTGTGATACACAGATTTAATATAAATGGGTTAATCAAGATGTGAGAGTTAGCCAATAAGAGGCTAGAGCTAATGGGCCAGACAGTGATTTAATTAATACAATTTCTGTGTGGTTATTTCAGGGGTAAGCTAGCCAGGAGTGTGATGCAGCCCGCTCTCCCTCTTACTACAGATTGGCGGCTGAACATTGACCTGAACCCTGGACAGGTGTCAGCTGGTTCGGTGGGACAGAAGAGGCCCTGCTCCTTCTACTACACTGTATTCTTTAGCTAGACTGGTTATTTCAACAACTGGCTAGACAGCAAGATGTCTGTGTCAATTCTAGAGTTTTGGGAGTTGCTTACAATGCACTTCCTATTTACTTATGTAATATTTTACATCTTTCTGGAGTCTTTGATGGTGTTGAAGAATAGATAGTTATAACTATAGTTTTCCTTATTTATGATAAAAGATAAAGTAGATGTAAATATTGTAACAGTAATTCTTGCTTGATATCTGTTTTGTTGTATGTAATCTTGCTATTTTAAAGTTAAAACTTTCCTTTTTATTTAAACAGTAAAGGTGAAATGTTGTAGTACTCTGTTGAAATAGGAGCGGCGGGCTGCATCCCCGGCACGCGGCCGCCCGCATGGCTAGCTTTACCAGAAATAATTACACGGAAACTATATTCTTTTAAACACTGCCTGACCCATTAGTTTCAGTTTCTTATTGGTTAGCTCTTACATATCGATCTAACCCATTTCTATTAATCTGTGTAGCCCACGAGCTACCTTACCAGGAATGATCTTAACCTGCGTCTGTCTGGAGTGGGAGAATCATGGTGACTCCTTGACTCGGCTTCTTTCTCCCAGGATTCTGTTCTGTTCACTCCACTCACCTATGTTTTAACCTATGAGGGACAAGCAGTTTCTTTATTGCTTAACCAATGAAATCAACAGATTGATATATGACACTCCCCTATCAGTGAAATAGTGTGGTAAGTCCTTTTGTCTATTTTTTATTTTTATTGATTAATGAATAAAGCTGTTTTGGCCAGTGGCTTAGCAGAATAGGGCAAGGCAAGAATTCCAATCATATAAAGGAGGATAAAGTAGGGGAGTCATGAGACACCATGTAGCCAGCAGAGGAAAAAGATGCAAGCTGCCAGCTGGAACTTTTTCAGTAGGCCACAAGCCTCATGGTAAAATATAAAATAATAGAAATGGATTAATTTAAGATATTAAGAGTTAGCCAGAAATACATTTAAGCTATTGACCAAACAGTATTGCAAATAATATAGTTTCTGTTTGATTATTTTGAGTCAGGGCTGTTGGAAAACTAACTTTCAGCCTCAGCCAACAGAGAAATAAATGGGGGGAGAGGGAGAGGCAGTTAGGGTACCCTTTTCTTATCAAGAGATATACTTTCCAGGGAGTGAAGGTAGGATAATAGGCAACATTCATGAATTTAGACTGCTATCAGACTAAGTGAGGAGAGACAGGAATGAAAGGTATTAGAGTACTTATGTTTATATCAAGAACTAGAGTCCCCAGAGATTATAGAAAATTTCACACTTCTTCACTGACTTACCAATTTTTTTTTTTAAAAATTGTCTTTGAGACCTTATATTCTTTCTTACGGTTGACCTAATATACCAGTGAGGTGTAGGAGCAGAGAGCTGTTTGTTGGTTCCCAGCCTCCTGGCTAGCTTATACCCAAAATAATCACACATAAACAGTATTAATTAAATATGTACTTGATCCATTAGCTCTAGCTTCTTATTGGATAACTCATATTAATTTAACCTATTTCTATTAATCTGTGTATCACCATGTGGCTGTGGCTTACCAGGTAATGTTCCCAGTATCTATCTCCAGAGGCTCCATAGCTTCTCTCTAACTCTGCCTTTTTTATCCTATGCTATAGGACAAGCCAGTTTCTTTATTCATTAACCAATAAAATACACAAACACAGAGAGACCTCCCACACCAGTGAGGCTTTTATTTGGGCTTTTTATTTGACTTTATTAGTTTTTCATTTTATATTTTACTTCAGTTTTGTTTATATTCAGAGATTCTATTGTTTGTTAAATTTTACTTTCATATCTTGAGTTATTCTTATTATTTTTTGAACTATTTAAATTTTGTCAGTCTTTGATCTCATATATGATTTATAATTGTTTTTTGAATTCTTTGTACACAAACTAATTTCTGAAGCAGTCACACTGGCTTTGCTTTTTATTTTGTGTATGTGTTTTACAGTGGCAATGGAGTTATGTACAGTTGAGTTCTATATGCTTTTTCTTGATCTGAATATCTGGTCTCAACATTTTTAGATATGTACATCATTGCTGCTACACAACTTATTACTTTGTGTTTTAGCTGTATTATTCTCAGGGATCAATCTTGGAATAATTTTGGGTTTCTACATTCAGAATCTATGTAGTCCCATGTTTGTGTGAGATCTGGAGTGTCTCAAAGATAAACAGGCAGTAGATAAATCCAATTAATATCAATCATCAAATAAATCATAATTAATGATCATGAAATATGTTCTTTGATAAGTTTTTGAGTATTTTTTATCTAAAAATTGTGCATGTGTGTTCATCAGTGGTATTGGTCTATAGGGTTCTTTTGGGGGTGTTATTATTTTTTCTTCAACCTATTTTGTTATTATGGTATATTGGCTTCATCAAAAAAGTTTAATAATATTACTTCCTTTGCTCTATTTTTCTTTCTTTTTTGTTTTCTTGAGATGGGGTTTCTCTAGCTTTGGAGCCTGTCCTGGAACTAGCTCTTATAGACCAAGTTGGCCTTAAACTCACAGAGATATGTCTGCCTCTGCCCCCAAGTGCTGCGATTAAAGACATGCACCACTGCCACAGAGCTCTCCATTGATATTTTATATAATAAGTTGAGAAGAATTGGTGGTTGTATTTCTTTATGGTCTTGTATAATTCTTCTGAAAATTCATCTTGACCTAGACCTGGACTGATTGAGATTTTTTTTTTTAGTTAGTACTCCAATCTTATTGCTTTTTAAAAATCTCTTAAAAATGGTTACCTCATCTTGTTTTATAATGGATGGGTCAGATGCACTTAAAAACTATTTGTTCCAATTAGGTTTTGCACTATAGTGAAATGTATAATTCCTAAGGGTTGTCTTTCTAATTTTTTTTCCAATTTTTTTGGTGTCTATTGTTATCTCTTTATTTAATCTTATTACTTTAAATCTTCTTTTTCTTTCTTTTTGGTAATTTGTTTAATTATTTACCAATCTTATCTATCTTTTCAAAGACAATACTTTATTTCACTGATTTTTTGTTTCAATTGCATTGATTTCTTCCTTGGCTGTATGTCCTCTTATCTATTTCTTTTCGACTCTTATTTTTTAAGTATTAAGTTATATAATGAAGATACTTATGTAAATTTTCTTTGAATATGCTTTGTATCTTTGAAAATTCCACACATGTAAACAACATACTGTAACATTAGGGCCAGCTTGTGGGGTTTATGTCCTGCCCAGTTCCCACAGCTGGTAAGCCCCAAAGAAAATCACACAGAGAGTCTGCATTAAATATAAACTGATTGGATCATTAGCTCATACTTCTTATTAGCTCTTATAACTTATATTAACCCATTATTCTAGTATATGTTAGCCACATGGCTCAGTACCTTTTTTGGCAGGGCAGGTCACATCTTGCTTCTTCTCTGATCTAGGCAGGACTGTGGAAAGAGCTTCCTTTTCCCCAGAATACTCCTGTTCTCATTGCTCCATCTCTACTTCTTGTCTGGTTGACCCACCTATACTTTCTGTCTGGCTACTGGCCAATCAGCATTTATTTAAAACATAATTGACAGAATACAGAATTGTCCCCCACCAACATACTTTGATCATAGCTACCAAACTAACATCCCTCTATATTACACATGGACCACTTATCACATCTCCTGACTCCACAATCCCTTTAAAAACCAATAACACATTACTAGCAACCAAACTCCAAAAGTAATTTGAATCTCTCTGTTTCCCAACATTTATCAACAGCCATTAAATCTTCAGCTAAGGATGAAGCCTCTAGAACTAGTACCCTTTTAATGCTGAAATTTTAACTAACTTGATGCTGTGCAGGTAACCACAATTGTAGAAACATTATGTGTGCAATGATCCACTCTCCAGAATACAAATTCCAAAGACCTATTCCCACCCTCATCTCTTACATTTTTTTAAATATCTCTCTTCTATGACATTCTTTGAGTCTTGTGTGAATAGACATTGATGTAGATGAATTATTTATGGGTGATAGCTCAGTCACATATTCTTGGCACTATGTATGATTAATGTATGGCCTAAAACAATAGAGTTATACCTCAAACAAAGTGATAGGTGGAACCACTGCTTGTGGTAAGAGAAATTACTTCATGAAAATTATCAGATTGTAGTGTTTAAATATCAGAGGAACAGTGACAAAAATATTTGATTCATGGAATAAGGAACATTTGGTGTATTTTTTCAGATTGCCAGGATAGGTGCTACAGGGTATATTAGACCTACCTAAAGAGGAAGTAGGTACTCTTAGTTAGTCATGAGATGGTGAGGAAGTTTAGCATATTTACTGCAAAGTCTTTATACAAAGGGTGCAGTTAATCATTTCAGGTCCTCAGAAAATAGCATTGAAGTTTCTGAGTGGGTAGGAAGAACAAGTTCAATCTGCAAATTGACAAGTCCTGAAAAAGGAGATGAGTCCTCAGATGATAGAGTTACAGTACCCATCAGAGGAGACAGTAAGATACTATCAGCAAAGTAAATAGTAATAGAAAGAATTTGACTGGCAATATGGGCAGCCACCATTTTCAGAAGACTGCTTTGAAGTTCCTAAGGGACAATATAGAGGAGTTAGGTCTCTAGTAATCACATTAGTAGTGGAAGGATGTGCTCGGATTCCATTAGGATAACAAGTGTAGGTCCTACTCACAGTATACACAGTAGTATTCCTGGAAAATTGCCATTGATTATCCATAGGATATGGAACAAGATAAGCTCTGGTAGCAATATAGGTAATGCAAGAGCCTCAGAAGACTTCATTTTCTTTTTTTTCTTTTTTCTTTTTCAAGAAAGGATTTCTCTGTGTAGCTTTTTTGCCTGTCCTAGAACTAGCTCTCTAGATCCATCTGGTGATATGGAATTCCCTTCTGTATGCTGTGAATATATTGGTGAATAAAGGAAGTGCCTTGGTCTGTTGATAAGGAAGAACTTAGGTAGCCAGAGAAAACTAAACTGAATGCTAGGAGGAAGGAGGTAGAGACAGGGAGAAGCCATGGAGTGCCCCTGGATGTAGATGCACTGAAACTTTGCTGGTAGAAAAATCTTTCCTCATTTTACATACATATCTCAGTTCCCACTCCCTCCTCTCCTCCCACTGTCCCACCTTCCTCCAGACCTCATCCACTACTTAGAGAGGGTAAGGCTTCCCATGGGGAGTCAACAAAGTCTGACACATCACTTTGAGGCAAGACCGAGGCTGTCCCCCCATATCTAGGTTTAGTAAGTTATCCCTCCAAAAAGAATGGGTTCTAAAACACCAGTTCAAGCACTGGGGATAAATCCTAGCCCCACTGTCAGTGGTCCCACAGACTACTCAAGCCACATAACTGTCACCAAGATTCACTGGGCCTGGTTTGATTCTGTGTAGGTTCCCCTGTTACCAGTCCAGAGTCAGTGAACTCTCATTAACTCACATAATGGTATTCACATTATGAGCATGACCTCTTTGCTCATATTATCACTTCTCTTTCTTCTTTACTGGTCTCTGAAGACTCAATCCAGTGTTTGGCTGTGAATATTTGTATCTGCTTCCATCAGTTGCTGGATGAAGTTTCTATGATGCCAATTAAGGTAGTCATCAATCTGCTAACAGAGGAAGGCCAGTTAAGGTACCCTCTACACTATTACATAAAGTCTTACCTGGGCCCTTTCTTGTTGATTACTGAGAACTTTCTTAGTGTCAGTCTAAACAGAGATTACTTGAGGTAAAAGATCCATGGCAAAATATGCTGAGGGTTTGAAGCAGAAGGACAAGGCAATGTAAAGGTTTCCAGGAAAGACAGTACTTGGAAGGTTGGCAATCAAAAAAGATGCTATAGTATTCTATCTCTACCTCTATCTCACCATCCCAGCCCTTTCAATAAAGTTTCTGTCACCTTCAAACCAAGGATTAATATTTCCCATCACAACATCATTCTGTTGTGTAATCAGGCCCTGTGAATTAAAACATTTCAATTTGTGAAATGAGGTCTCTTAAAAACATGTAAAGCACATTCTTGAATATCAGATCAGAGTTTATTGAGACTCAGTAAATAAACAACCCGTACATCTCATGGAGTCCCTGAAACTTAAAAGATGTCCAAAGCTCCTTACTCACAGGTTATCTAAACAATACAGACTTGAGGAGATTCACCAGACTATTGAACTGCCAGCATGTTGTACAAAGAGACACAGGGATTTAACATTTGTGAGTCATCCCTCATTCTGATGTGAGCTTTTCATTAATGTAGTTGCCTTAAGGTTGTTTATGTTCATGTAGGTAATCCCTCGCATCATACTTCTTAAAGTAACTCAGATAAACTATGGGTTTTCTAACTTGTACATTGATAGAATTATTAATTCTGTTTGTCTTCGGTTCCCTATCTCTGGTGAGTACATGTTTGTTCAGAATTATCCAGAAAAAGTCATACAACACAATCAATACCTAGAAATGGGGTGACAGAACCATAATAAGTTTGGGAGTGGAGGGTGCATGGACCCTGAAGTGGGTGCTTAGCCGTACAAATAAGGCTGATATGTGTGAGGGTGGAAATCAATTTGGGGGAACTCTAACATAGCTACTGTTTTTTATTTTGTATAGAATAGTATGCCTTATTGTCATGCTGTTGCATGTTTTCTGAAATGTTTGATGAAACATGCAAATAAAACTGTGTTGCATGAGAATACCTGAATTTAGGTTGGACATAATACAAAGTGGAATTCCTGCAAGATGAATAAAGTCTATCAAATGCATTTAGAGAAGCATTAAGAGTGATTGACGGTCTAGTGCAAATATTGCTGTTTTTAAGGGACAGAAGTATGGAAAGCTGCTCCAGGAACTACTTAGCAGGTATAGTATAAAATTAGATGTCAAGAGAAAATTGAAATGACTCTCAGGGGACATTACTTGTATACTGGAGGGATTATAATATGTAAAGGGCAAGGTTCTAGCATCCTTTCATTGGCCTCTGATTTGGTCAATGAAATGGATAAAACTATTGTGTTCTTTTTCTTACGTATAGGAGTAGATAAGAAAATAAAACATAAGTTGTCTTTGCCAAAAACTGTTGCTGAAATCATCTAGCTAGGAATATTGGGGAAGTAATGAAGAGTAGGGAAAACAGAACATGATAGAAGTTATTGTAAATACTCTCCTAGTGTAACCTCTCATAGAAAAGAAAGGAAAATTTCATCATCCAACATGTAGACAGCATTCTTATCAGTGGTTCAGTATAAGAAACTATGATAGAAACACAGGTTGCAAATTCACAGAGAGGATCAAGAGGTGAGTGACCACCCACCCAGCAGGACACTCCAATCTCTAGGCCCTCCACACTGGGGCAAAATCCTGGTTCTCTCACTCACCTGCATCAGCCTCTCTATTCAGCCAATAGGCAATTTTCCTGTAGGTAGTCTGCTCCAAAAACCCCACCCCATTGATTGGACCCAGCAAGATACAAGTAACATTCTGCCCTGAAACACATGCTGCAACTACACATACAGGACCAAGAGAGGAATCCTAAAGCACAGCCTGAGATTACACAGAGGGGGCCAAGAAAGAAACTCTAAAATACAGAGCGGGAGGATTTTACAGAGTGAACCAAAAGAGAAAACCGAGATTGCAGACCAAGAGAGCAGGCCATGAGAGACCTCAGTGGCTCCCAGATACACAGACATTAACAGTACAGAGCATACCAAGAACAGTTCCCAAAGATACAGACAGTCATTGCAAGGGTTGGACCAAGAGGCAAAGTCACAGCCAGTACCAACTGGGGGAAGAGACAGGGAAGTGCCAATGCAAGAATTCACCCAACAACCTAAAAAGCAACATGTCATCAACAGAACCCAGTGGTCATACAACAAGAAGACTTGATCAACCTAACCCAGAAGAAGTAGAAGGAAACAATTTTAAAAATAACTTCATGAGGATGATAGAAACCTTTAAAGAGGAAATGAAAAATTCATTTAAAGAAATGGAGGAGAAAACAAACAAAAAATTAGAAGAAATCAATAAATCTCTCTAAGAAACCCAAGAAAACCAAGAAAAAGCAATCAAACAGGTGAAGCAAACAGTTCAAACAGTTCAAGATTTGAAGACTGAAAGAGAGGCAATAAAAAAACACAAATCAATGGAATTCTGGATACAGAAAATCTGAGTAAATGAAAGGTAACTACAGAGGCAAGCATAACCAACAGAATTCAGAAGATGGAAGGGAGAATCTCAGGTGTTGAAGATACTACAGAGGAAAAAAGATTCATTGGTCAAAGAAAACATTAAATCCAACAAATTGTTCACACAAAACCTTCAGAAAATCTGGGATACTGTGAAAATAACAAAACTTGGAATAATAGGGATAGAAGAAGGAAAAGAACTCCAGCTCAAAGGCAAAGAAAATATGTTCAACAAAATCGTTGAAGAAAACTTTTCCAATCTAAAGAAGGATATGTCTATGAGGGTACAAGAAGCTTACATAACACCAAATAGACTGGTTAAAAAAAAACAGTTCTCTCTCCATATAATAATCAAAACACATAACATACAGAATAAAGAAAGAACATTAAGAACTGAAAGGAAAAAGTCAAATAACATATTAACATATAAAGTTAGACCTATGAGAATTACACCCAACTTCTCAATGGAAACCATGAGAGTCAGAAAGTCCTGAACAGACGTGCTATGGACACTAAAAGACCATGGATTCAAGCCCAGACTACTATACCTAGCAAATCTTTCAGTCACCATAGATGGAGAAAACAGTAGATTACATGACAAAAACAGATTTAAACAATATTTACCCACAAATCCAGCCCTACAGATAGTACTAGAAAGAAAACTCCAAACCAAAGAAGTTAATTGCATCCACAAAACACAGGAGGTATATTATATCCCACCAGCAAAACCTAAAGAAGAGAAACACACAAACATTACTACTGAAAAATAACAGGCATTAAAAATTATTGGTTATTAATATCTCTTAATATCAATGGATTCAATATACTTGTAAAAGACCCAGGCTCACAAAATGGATAAAAAAGCAAGATCCATCCTTCTGCTATATACACGAAACACACCTCAACCTCAAAGATAGATATTACCTCAGAATAAAGGGTTGGGAAAAGATTTTCCAATCAAATGGATCTAAGAAAAAAGTCGGTATAGCTCTTCTAAAATCTAACACATTATACAAGCCAAAATCAATCAGAAGAAATGGAGAAAGACACTTTATACTCCTAACAGGAACCATCAGTCAAAATAAAGTCTCAATCCTGAACTTCTGTGTCCCTAATACTAGAGCACCCACAAATGTAAAAGAAACACTATTAAACTTAAGTAAAACATCACACATTAAACCCCACACACTAATAGTAGGAGACTTCAACACTCCACTCTTGCCAATTGACAAGTCAACCAGACATAATCTTAACAGAGAAAAAGAGAAATAACAGATATCATGAATCAAATGAACTTAACACACATCTACAAAATATTGCACCAAAACAGAAAAGGATATACATTCTTCTCATAACTTCATGGAACCTTTTCCAAAATTGACCACATGCTTGATAACAAAGAAAACCTCAACAGATTAAAAGAAAATTGGGAATAATACTCTGTGTCTTATTGGATCACCACAGTTTAAAGTTAGAATTTAGCAAAAACACTAATTGCAGAAATCCTACAAAATATGTAAATTGAACAGTTCTTAATTAAACCATCCCTGGGTCAAGGAAGAAATAGAGAAAGAGTTCTATGAATTCAAGGAAGGCACAATATATTCAAACCTATGGGACACTCTGAAAGCAGATGCTAAGAGGAAAAAGTTCATAGCACTAGGTGCCTACATAAAGAAACTAGTGAAATCTCATACTAATAACTTAACAGCACACATGAAGCTCTAGAACAAAAAGAAGCAGACTCACCCAGGAGGAGTAGATGACAGGAAATAATCAAATTAAGGGCTGAAATCAACAAAATAGAAACAATGAAAACAATATAAAAATTAATGAAACAAGGAACTGGTTCTTTGAAAAGTCAAAAGGTAGACAAAAGTATATCCAATCTAATCAAAAGGGAGAGAAAACATACAAATTATCAAAATCAAAAATGAAAAGAGGAACAGATGAAAAGACACCGAGGAATGCAGAGAATCATTAGGTTATATTACAAAAGCCTGTTCTCAACAAAATTGGAAAATGTAAAACAAATGGAAAATTTTCTGGATAGGAACAATATATTAAAATTTAATCAAGATGAGCTGAACAATTTACATAGACCTATAACCTGCAAGTAAATGGAAGCAGTCATCAAAAGCCTCCCAACAAACAAACAAACAAAGAAACAAACAAACAAAAAGCCCAGGGCTAGATGGTTTCAGTGAAGAGTTCTATAAGAACTTCAACAAAGAGCTAATACCTATATTCCTCAAAGTGTTCCACAGAATAAAAACACATGGAACTGTTTCTATGAGTCTACAGTTACCCTGATACTGAAACCACATAAAGACTCAACCAAGAAGCACTATTACAGACAAATCTAACTCATGACCATAGATGCAAAAATACTCAATAAAATGCTGGCAAACCGAATCCAAGAACACATCAAAAAACTCATCCACCAAGATCAAGTCAGCTTCATACCAGAGATGCAGGTGAAAAACTATCAATGTAATCCACCATATAAATAAACTTAAAGAAAAAAAAAAAGACATATTATCATTTCAATAGGTGCTGATAAAGCATTTGACAAAATCTAACACCCATTTATATTAAGGTCTTGGAGAGAGCAGGGATACAAAACATATCTAAACATAATAAAAGCAACATACAGTAAGCCAACAGCCAATATTAAATTAAATGGAGAGAAACCCAACACAATTCCGCTAAACTCAGGAACAAGGACCTGGAAACAACCTAGATGTCCCTCACTTGAAAAATGGATAAAGAGAAGGTGGTACATTTACACAATAGTATACTAATACCGTTTAAAAAACAATTACATCATGAAATTTGCATGCAAATGGATGCAGAAACATCCTGAGGAAGGTAACTTGTAGTAGGAGCTGCTGTGGGCTGCATTCCCACCCAGCTCCACACGGCTAGCTTTACCTGAAATAACAACACACAAATTGTATTCTTTTAAACACTGCTTGGCCCATTAGTTTTATCCACTTACTGGCTAACTCTCACATCTTGATTTAACCCATATCTAATAATGTGTGTAGCCTGTGAGGTGGCTTACCAGGGAAGATCTTAACCTGCATCTGTGTTGGGTGGGAGAATCATGGTGACTGCCTGACTCGTCTTCTTTCTCACAGCATTCTGTTCTGTCACCCCGCCTACCTAATTTTCTGTCCTATTAAAGGGCCAAGGCAGTTTCTTTATTTAACCAATGAAATCAACACAAAACAGAAGACTCTACCACATCAGTAACTCATACCCAAAAAGATGATTGTGGTATGTATTCCCTCATCAGTGGATACTAGCAATAAAGGAAAAAAGAGAGAGAGAGCATATAGTCCATGACTCTAGAGAAGCTAAATAACAAGGTGATAAAATGATAGATCCACCTGTAAAAAGGAAATAGACAAGATTGCCTGACAAAAGTGGGAGCACAGAGGTGGGAGGAGAAAAGTGGGCAAAAAGGGGAGAAGGGAAGTAGAGAAGTGGGGAGGAGTACTTGAGGAATTAGGATAGTTGAGATGGAGGAAGGACAGAGATGAGAGCTAGGAAAGAAATATTTTAATCGAAGGAAGCATTACAGAGATAGCAAGAAACCTGACGAAGGAAGCATTACAGAGATAGCAAGAAACCTGACACTAGAGAAATTTACAAGAATCTACAAGGATGAATTCAGCAAAGACCCTAAACAATAGAAGAAAGGGTGCCGGAACTGGCCTTGCCCTGTGGTCAGATTGATGAGTATTTTTAATGTCACCACAGAACCCTCATCTAGAAACTGATAGAAACAGAGGCAGAGACTCACAACAGAGCACTAGGTTGTGCTCCCAAAGTCCAGTTGACAGTGGGAGGAGTGGGAATATGAGCAAAGAGGTTAAGATCATGATGGGGTTATCCACTGAAACAGTTTATCTGAACTAATGGGAGCTCACCAACTTCAGCTGGATAGGGAAGAAACCATCTTAAGACCAAATTAGACCCTCTGAAAATGGGTGACAACTGTATGACTGTGGCAGACTGAGGGGCCACTGACAGTGGCACCAAGATTTATCCCTACTGCTTATACTGTTTTTTTGGGGAACCCATTCTCTTTGAATGGATACCTTGCTCAGCCTAGATATAGTGGGGTGGGTCTTGGACCTTCCCCAAGTTAATATTCTTTACTATCTGAAGAGTGGATAGGACATGGATTGGGGGAAATGGTGGAGGAATGGGAGGAGGGGAGGACATGGGAACTGGGATTGTAATGTATAATGGAAAAGATAGTTTATTTTCTTTTCTAAAAAAACTAAATAAAAATAGTGTAAAATAATGAAAAACAAAATAAAAAATAAAACAAGAAAGAAACTATGATAGGGAATGCTCAGTGCATGAACATGAACTGTATGAATTCAGAATGATTCTTATATATGCAAAAAGAAGCTTTCTTTCCGACTTTGCTGTATATACTTCTTTACCAAGGGTAAAGGCTGTTTTCACAGCTAGGAACCTTCTTAGCAGTCAGTTGTTATGGAGAGATATCAGTTGTGACTGTAATGCTGTGCCAGCTGAGAGTGCCAGCACCATGCAGACAGATGCAGGCATACCCAAAATACTGGCAGGCACAAACATCACTCAAAGGAGCTGGCAATGATTTGCTCTCAGTTCTAGGCCAAAGTAAGTAGCTCTGCTAGATCTACAGAATTAATCAGTGATGGGACATGCACAGAGCCTCATGGGAACACTCAGGATAAAGGACATCTAAAGGAGAATGACCATGGATTACAGAGAAATGAAGAGGTGCTACCAATCCATGTTTCCAGATTCTTCTATTAGAGCAACTGGTGCAAATTATGGGATATTTTCATGCTGTGTAGTACCTGGTTAAATTTTCTTTAGTATTCCCTTTGCTGCTGATTCATGAGACAAATTGACAATTGGTTGAATAGGCAATAGTGGACTTTCAGAGTACTTCCTTAAAGTTATATCACAACCCTACTCTTTATCATGGGATGGTAGCCTGGGACTTTGATTCATTATCTTTAGAATACTCTGTAAAAATAATTCTTTATATATATATATATATATATATATATATATATATATATATATATGACATACTGTCAATCTCTGAATAGTGTGCAGAATTGGAAACCTATTTGAAACATGTAAAACTGTACCAAAAGGGGCAAGTATAGAAAAATAGTTAAATGGAATACAAGGGTCAGGGACCCTTGGAAGTTTTGTGTTTGGGAAAAACACAAGTGATACCCTGAAAAACTTCTGAGATAGTAAACATTAAAATAATTGTTTGACTTAAATTCAGACTTGTACACTGTATTCCTAAATGAGGGCATTCTCACAGACTGTAAAGTTGTAGGGAAAAAAAATTGTAGGAAAATCAGTGTTGGTGGAGGTCACAGGCCCTAACTGGGAAGCAACTGCTATTATTTTTGTTGTGATATTCCTGCCAAACTGGCTTCTCTACATTTGTGCATTCACTGATAAACCACTTGTTAGTCACAATATGTGGTGTAGAGAAACATCATTTTCTCAATAGGAGTTGTACTGCGGAGATCCACAACCACCAATTACCTCCCTGAGAACAAGCAACTGTTGCTTCAGCACAGTTCTTCAATGTTTAGCCTTAGATGAATATCTACATCACCCCCTATAAGACTCATGGAACAAAATGGAAGAGGAAAGTAGAAAGAAAGTAAGAGTTAGAAAACGGATAAGGTATTGTATAACAATTTTTCCTGGAACATTTCCATTTTGGAGGAAGACTCATTAAGTCTCAGAAAGTAAAGAACTCACATGTCTCAAAAAGACATTAAAACTTAAAAGATGCACAAGGCCTCTTTTTAAAGCTCCATGAGAAAGTCACGCAGTGGTCATCTATGCCTTTAATCTCAGCACTTGAGAGGCAGAAGCAGATGGTTCTCTGTGAGTTCAAGGCATGCTCTGTGAGTTCCAGGACAGTTTCCAAAAGTACACAGAAAAACCTTGTCTTGAAAAACAAAAACAAAAACAAACAAACAAACAAATGAAAAAAGAAAAAGCTGTATAAAGTACTAAGGAATGCTAAGGAGAAGAGACCCCCTAACCTGTCCAACTGCCTGCACATTGTGAGTGCTGCAGCATTTATGAATCACCATCTATGTTAAAATATCATTTTCTACAATTCAGCTGCCTTTGAATTGTCTGTGTTTTTGCATGTAATCTCTAACCCCATAATTATGCAAGCAACCACAATAAACATATTATTTTGACAATGTGTTCTTTGGTAGGGTTGTTTCTTTACTTTTTCTTTGGCTTCCTATCTGGGGTGAGTAATATTTGTTCACATTTCTCCCAGAAATGTCATAGTACATCAGCACTTTTTACATGTCATACAGAAGCATAAGTGCTTAAAAGAATATAATTTTAAATAGTGCTTTTGGTCACAGAAAGAAAATCTTAGGACTGGGCAGAGTCAATGCTTACTTTTATCAAAGTTATCAAAGATGACACAGTATTCACTTTTTCAAACGGTTCCACAAAACAAAAGGAAGAAAATATATCAAATTTGTTTCATGACACAAATGTTATCCCAATACCTAAATCAGAAAAAATACAACAGAAGCAGAAAACTATAGACTATTTCTTGGTATGTATGCATGCAAAAATTCTCAACAAAATGCTTACAAACTGAATTCAAGATCCCCCTAAGAAGATCATGAATATATTAAAAAGATCATACCCATGACCTGGCAAGTTTCATTACAGAGATGAATGGTTGCTATAACATATATAAATCAAGATACTTAGTTCAAGAGAGCTCACAGACTGGGAGAAGTTCATGTAGGCTGCCTGACAACCAAACTCCCTCCCTCACTCACTCTTTCAGAGTCCACCCAAATTATTCTAATTTCCCACCCCTCCTAATTGTTCTGCCCTAGCCTCCAACTGGAGCTGAGACTCCATACTTTACCAGGAATGACAAATTCTTGGAGAAGTACAAGTAGGCTGCCTACAAACCAAATGCCTCCACTTTTACAATCTTGGCATCCCCTTAACCTATCTCCAGGTCCATGGACTTCAAATTCCATACCACATTCCCCAGCTGGGGCCAAGACTTCCTGCTCTTTAAGAGAACAGGCTAACCCCCAAAGCCCTTCCTTCAACTGCTCTACTAGAGACTGAGAGAAGTCAAAATAGGCTGCACACCAGCCAAACTCCCTTACTCTCCCACTATCTCAGCATCCTCCTACACTATCCTATGTCTTATGTCCTTAAGTTGCTCTACTGCAGCTTCCAACTGGGGGAGACTCCCTACTCTACCACAGATCACTCAGACTACCAGAAGTTCAGGCAACACCAATCAGAAGACCAAGGGGAAAAGATCTTATCCAACCTAACTAAAAGACACACAGAGAACATGCAAATTAACAAAAATTATAAATGAAAAGGAGGAAATAACAACAGACACTGAGGAAGTCCAAAAAAATCATTCTCTTGATAGGTACTATTAAAGTTAAATCAAGTGAAGTAAACTAGACCCAGAAAGACAAACATGCTATGTACTCACTTTTATGCAGAGATTAGCTGTTAAGTAAAGGATATACAGTATACAAACCACAGAAGTAGAGAGTCTTAAATAATAAGGAGTGCTTAAGGTGGGGGAATGCATGGATCTCCCTGGAAGGAGAAATAGAAGAGATTTTGCAGGTGGAATGAGGACATGTGGGAATTGGAAGAGGAAAGTTTAGGTAGGGGGAGAAAGTACTTGGAGAGACAGCTCGAATTAGAGGACATGGGGGGGGGGGTGATGTAGAAACCTAGTGCTGTGGAAACTCCCTGGAATGTATGTAAGTTCACCTAGAGAAGTTGCCTAGTAATGAGGGACACAAAGCCAGAACAGGGCATTTTCTATGATCAGGCAAGGCCCTTAGCAGTGAAACTGGGACATCAATTCAGGCACAAAACCTTAAACCTCCAATATGTCCTGTATGTAAGATGTGCTGGGGTAATGGTGGTATAGAATACGCAGAATACGAGAATGACTAAACAATGAGTGTTAAAAATTTAAGCCCATTCACCATGAAAAGGAACTCATGCTAACAGGGTGTGGATGGCCAGCAATCAGAGACTGACCAATTCAGAGACCCAGGATAACCCCAAGTAAGACTGGTTAAAAAGGAAAATAGTCAAGGAAATGATTCCTAATTATATTCTCCTACACTGATAGATCAGTATATAACCCAATTGTCATGAGATAGACATTGTCCTGCATACCATAAGAGCAGATGCAAAGACTATAGACAAACACTAATTGAAGCCAGAGAATCCAAAAAGAAGAGTGGTAAGAAGGATTCTGGGATATAGAGGGGTCAAGGACACCATAAGATCATGATACATTGGGATCATAGAGGCCAAGAGAGGTTGAAGCAACAACCACCGACCTGTATAAGTCTAAGCTAAGTCCTCTGCATTTACATTAACTAACACAAACTAGTGTATTTGGGAACCTCTCCCAGTGAGTCTTAATAGCGATACACTTTCCCTTTTGCCAGCTTTTGGGACTCTTTTCCTCCTATTAGGTTGCCTCATCTGGTCTTGGTATGAAGGCTTTGCAATAATTTACCCTTTTATCATATCTATATGCTTCCTTTTTTATTTTCAGAGTAGATTAAATAATATACCCTTTTATCCTATCATATATGTATCCCTTTTTTTCCAAAACAAGAATTATAAATCTAATCTCTTTTGTTTAGCTTTTTACCAACCATTACCAATAACAACTTGTAATCAATCCCCCTAAATAATGACAATTATCTATAGCCCAATGAAAGACTAAAAACCACATACTTCACCTCTTGGGAATATGGGCATTGTATTATTAAATATAATTCCTGATGTCTGAGGGAGACAAAATCTTTAGGGAAACCTGAAAAGAAAATTTGGGCTAATTTTCAAGTCCTGGGAAAGGTAGCTTTATTATTTGTTGTCCAGTTTCTGCATAATGAGAAAGTGCAGTGCTTGTCTCAAGTCTTAACTAGAGTAGCCTGTGAGACTAGAACATCTCAACTGGCCACCATGAAATTTCTCTGAGCAATTAGTAGTCCAAAGTCCATCTTTAGTTGATGTTTTTCAGCTTAGTGATGCTATCATAGTCATGGTTGAATCATGGTTGTTGAGCCCCATCCTTTTTTTGGATATTTCACAGGTTGCTGTTAGGTATGGTCATGATTCACTGCAGAAACTGATATTCAAATGCAAAATTATGTACAGGAAGGTAGGGAAAGCCTCTTTTAGAATTAATTAGTACTCTATATGACCATTAATATCATGACAAAAGTTTAAAATATTTGTACGTATATTAAAATTATATATATATATATAAAATTTATAAATTTTAACTACCTTTAAAAGACTGTCAAAGAGTCAAAATAAAACCAAAGGATTTTGAGGTTAATGGCAATATACTAGTCTTTAAATACTTATTTTTCTTCTTTTACATATCAGGTGGCTCTTCTGATACGAGACAGAGATTTTGGGTTTTAATGTAATCTTGATGAAGTAGTAAATAAGTTTGATGTTACAGATACAGCTGGCAATACCTAGTGGGAGCTTATTGAGTATGGACTGACAACTAGGAAACCTGTATAGAGCTCAACTGGATCCTCTGTATGTGGGTTACAGTTATGTGGTTTGATCTGTTGTGGGGGGCATGGCAGTGGCACCACAACCTATCCCAGATACATGAACAGGCTTTTGGGAGTCTATTCCTTGAGATGGGATATCTCTTTCTCAGCCTTGATATATGAGGGAGGGGCTTGATCCTGTCTTAGTTTGATGTGTCAGATTTTGGTAACTCCCCCCACCCAAGGAAGGCCTTCCCCACTCTGAGGATTGGATAGGAGATGGGAAGGGGGAGAGAGTGAGAGTAGGGGAGGGAGGGAAACCTGGGATGGGCATGTAAAATGAAAAGTAATTTTTTAAAAAAATATGGAATAAAGAAAATTTGGATAATTCAAGGATTATTTAAGGAGAATATAATTCCAGAAGTGATAATATAGAACAGAAGTGGAAAGAGTAATCTTGGATGGCACTTATGAGGGATAATTAAGAAGTAAAATGTACAATGGCTTTGTGCAAAATAACAGACATACAAAGATACCAGTGACAACCAGATTGTTTCTGGTATAAACATATGGATGAATGGCAATGCTGGTAGAGTTACTAGGAAAGCTAAATGGGATAGAATGTGAAGAGAAATTCGAATCCATCTGTTCTATTAATTTTTTAATTATTTTTAAGTGCATGCTCATGTATGCATCTGTATGTGGGTATTTTCACATGAATGAAAATGACTGTGGAGACCAAAGGTATCATATCTTCCAGAGAAGGAAGTAAAGGTAATTGTGGACTGCCTGATATGGCAGCTATGCATTGAACTAAAGTCCTCTGGCAAAGCAACCAGTACTCTTAATTGTTGAGATACATCTCCAGACCCCGTAGTTCAAAGATTCTTCTTTGTGTTCTGGTTGTTGCTCACAGGTAGCTAAGCCCCTCTGGAGTCTGTCTTTTACCACATTCCAATGGATTTTCCTTTTGTAAGAGAATATGATAGTCAATAACCAATTCAATTCAGATGCTGATATTGGGAAAATGAAGAACAGGAAAATAGCCAGCCAAAAATTTCTAAAATGAAAATGTTTCACAATACAGACTTGTTAAAAATTAATGTTCCTGTCCCAATACACACTTCTTCTCCAAAAATTTATTGTATATGTACAAAATTGTAGTTATAATGAGAGGAAACTATATAATAATTTAATGGAATTTTAAGTGAATTTCAAACTCTTCCTTGACAAAAATCTTATATTAGATCTACATGTACTACAACAAGTTCTCAAAACAGCATCCTAAGAAAAGCTCACTCAAAGAGTAAAATTAAAAATAAAGAAAAGTTGTGCAAGTAGCTACATTGACTAAGACAGTATTGAAGAAAAGAGGTTTTACATGAATATTTTGGAGTCTTACCAGTTGGTTCTTTTTAGTACATGGTCCAATATGAACGTCAGTATCTGAAATTGCATGCATACAACATAGTGGAATTTAATTCAGAAAATCTGGAAACTTAACATGTAACCCAAAGCACACCAAAAATACCATAGACACAAAAAATTCAATAAAAATTTAGCATGTTTCTTACATGTTTCTGTGACAAGTGCAGTTGAAGATTAGTCCAGGGAAAGAAGATCAGCCCAAGTTCTGCTCAGACCATTACACATCCACATAGGGAAAGAAACTCTGTACTTTCTGGCATGCTTGTGATCTGCTGATACAATGCTGGTACACTTTAGCTTACCCTATGTGTATAAATCTCAGCTGTTCTTTATGTTGATGAAATGCGGGAGGGTCACTCACCTTGAGTTGCGAAATTTCATCTGAGCTAAACTATACATGGCTTTTGTTTTAGTCATATACCATGGGGGTCACTGAGGGCATTTGCTCATTCCTTCCCAGTGTTTAAAAACAATGTTGACACAGACACCTCTTTTCTAATTGTGGTCTTCAGAATCTGTTTCATACTCTACATGGAGGAAGGAACATAGTTTTATACTGAAGAAACTGCAAATGCGCAATGAGAACCATAGGGATGAAGCTTTAATGTAAGTAAGACTTGTCTGAAAGAGCATCTTCATAGGTTGAATTAAACTAAGCATAAGGAGATGGCTAAAACAAAGGCCTAGTATACTTTAGATGAAATTTAACAACTCAAGGTGTGTGTATCTATGACTATATTATAAAATAAGATTAAACATAGATTGGGCAGTATCATTTAATATTTTTTTATTTTAAAATGTAATAAATTGCTTTAGCTATTAAACTGATACACCCTCATAAAATTATCTATTTTTATCTATTTTTAAAATTTCAATTTTTGACCCACAATCTAGTCAGCAGTCAGTTTTTGTATGTGTGTGTTTAATAATATTAAACATGCCTACATGTCTACATCCATAGTAGATAATTATTTATTTGGGAGGCTAAATGTCAGAAATTGGGGTAATTTAGGGTCATATATGTTAGTATTACCATATAATGGTGTGATTTACTAGATCTAAATGATCCACTAGTGACAGAATGTGGGATGCAAGTCATACGACTCTATGAATCTTCATTAAAAGGCATAAATTGCCAGTTTTCAGTTATACAGGATAGGTAAGCCATGTAAAATACAGTAAACATATACAAACAGAAATACAATTTGATTTTTCGAATCATTTTCCTAGTATTATTTTGGATTTTACAGAGTTTTAAAAAGGAATTATATATGTGATTGAAGTAAAAGTATGCAAGAAAATGGTCAAAGTAACAAAAATAGACATTATCTAGTAATTATAGCAACAGATAAAAGAGATTAGATTTTTGATGAAAAGCCAAGGTGATTGTATAGACAATGACTAAAATTAAACACCAAGTCAATGGAGGGCTTTTAGTAACCTTTTTTGATATGATCGCTGTGGAGGACAGCCCATGGTAATCAACTAGCGACATGGCAGTGAAAAGGAACTGAACAACACACTCAGGATGATCAAGTACTAAGGGTCAAGTGTTCATCTTAAAATAACTCAGTAGGATTCTGGAGAATTTCTGGAGATGTCAAAAGAATCATAGAAAGCCAAAGGTCAAAATCTCATCAAAAATAGTATTCTGAAGAGTCTGACTAATATTTACTCTGGGAGGTCTTTGAACATTTATCATACATGTGTAACAATGAAAAAGGCTGGGTACAGCATGGCACCATTTTCAGTGAAAGTTAGGAATAATCAGATTTTGTTGTCATATTAATTTTGAAAACCCAATTTTCTGAGATCTTTGGATTTCACAATTGTGGAATAGTAAAATAGTTTATTCATTAATCTTGGTAATAAAAGGGGGAAATAGCAAAAGAATACAGTCCAATGTTGTTGGTACTAGATATTTTTATATGAAATACTTTTTCAAATCTTTCAGATTTAAGAAGGATTAACTGAAAAAACAGCTTTGATCATTGACCACTTGTTATTTATACAGATGAATTATGGAATGAGTATGCAAAATATACTATGTAGTGTATAATGAATCCTTCAGATTAATGTGGACTTCATTTATAACATGGGTTGTTATGCTGTAGTGCAGTGGAAGTACTTTACACCCAATAGTACTTTACTATTGGGAGTAAAGTGGTTCCTTATGTGAAGATTTGCAAGAACACTGAACTCTTTTGTGGCAATTTTCTAGCATAGGCTTTTGTGGCTTAGGTTGAGTAGGACATGTTGCTAAACGGAATGCGTAATATAAAAGAGAAGTTTGCTTTTACATTTCAAGTAGCTATTTAGATACCTGGTCTCTAGTGCATTATTGTCTGATTTGAAAGGGTTTCTCTTTTCATTTCTATCCAGTTTCCATGACTCACACCCCATGTCAGGCAGAATGTGGTAATGGAGGCAATTATACCTTGAGGCTGCAGCTTTGTGATCAGATTTCAGATTCACACCTGAGCACCATTATTTTCCCCTTTGTCCCTTTATTATTTAAAGACTTACTATTTGAAAATTTTTAGAGCACATAAGTAATTAGGATAGCCAAGATTACATTGTTAAATATGTTTGTTTAATTTTTCTAGGTTTTTATATCTTAAATAGCTCAATCTTTCTAATATGTTTATTGCAGATGTTTTTGAATTTGATATCACTCTTTCCCTTATTCAGAAACAAAAACTCTACACAAGCAAGTAGATTAATATCAAGCATACAAGCTAATGCATGGAGAAATAGAAAGAACCCAGACTAGTTAAGAAGATATATTCCCCATAAATCAGTACTAAAGGCAGGATGTATTAATTTTTTATTTTTAATTCACTCCCACTCCAACTTTTTTCACTTCTAAAGGACAATTTCCTCTTGGAAACTAATGCTGCATGTGCAAATCTCTCAAAGCCACTGCGTGTAATAAGGAATTATGATGAGCATTTAAGAAGAGACCTACAGCACAGGAATATTGTTTTGGGAAGAAGGAAGTAGACTGGTTTGTCACAGGAGCATTTTTGCATATGTTTTATATGCAAAAACTGTTTTTAGATTTTGAATTTTATTATATGGCTATTGTAGTCTCTTCTTTAAAGAGTTTATTAGAATGTAAGAGCTTTTCTCTTGGTTCATAGACGATGGAGTTCCTATCCTCAGAGAAAATAAAAGTAGTTCCTCCCAATATGAAAGAGTATAATTTTTGAAGATAAGAGGAGACTTATTCTAGAGAGCTAAGATTACAAAATATGTTTCTTCTATGAATCAATAAAGTTGTCTCTGTTTCTCAGAAGCCCATAGAACTCATCAGAAGTGAAATCTCCTTCTTTGTGATTTTTGTTTGTGTACTGAATTACTTCCACATTTAGTACTCTTTTCTTGGGCAGAGGATTTAAAGTGTGGTTAAAGAGAAATTAGGAAACCAAATGGCACATTCTACCTTTCAAAGTGACTGACTCTCTTATTGGTATTTATGTATTACTAAATGTTGTACACAGAACTCTTTTTTCAGGTTTCATTGGAATCTGCACTTCATGGAAGTTATATTTAACTAAGTCTATATGGCCCTACTTTATCAATAGACTCAGAAGCCAGATTCTGGAGTGAAAACCTGCTGTCTCAGAGGAGCACAAAAACTACCCAGCTGATTCTTCCTCTGCTGTCATCCCATAAAAAGGCCTTTCTCATAAGCCATCTTGAGCAAAACTCCTCAAACTCATTCTTCCTCTCTCTACTTTTTCCGTTCCTCTCTGTACATCCTCACGACTCCCTCTTATTCTTTATGGTTTTATTTATGACCACTTCCTGTCAATTGACTGTTTCACCTCTTGACTTATGGCTGTCTTTTTTTAATCATTTTTTACAATAAGCAGAGAGATCTTGTATTAAAGGTTTATGCTAGTGTTGAGCCAGATTATGGTTATAAACAGGATTTTCAGTAAATAATGCAAATCTCAGGGTTCACAGTGAGAAAAAATATCCTGCAACAATTGATGTATTAGTTGTTGTTTGGGATGGCATTATTTCTTTACAAATAATGACTCCAAGAGGCAAGACGGTTTAGACATGTTTGGCAGCTTAAAAGACTACATTTTAAAGTAGCACTGACTTAGCCCTACGTGTATAGATGTTTGCAACTGTGCTTCTGATGAAGTTGATTTAGCTGTTAGTTTTTAGATTTGTTTTTCAATTACACCCTGGGAAAAATGCTGAATATTACATTAAACCAATTTTCAGATTAATGAAAATTGAGAACATAGCAAGAATCATCCCCATTTTGTGCTTTACAGGCAAAAGTTTCTTACAGATAATAATAATTCTCCCCAGTTTTTGCTAAGTAAGAATATAGAGGATAAGAGTCCTACATTAGCACTTTAAATATTACTGTGATGTGGAATTTTCCTTATATGCTATGGATGTGTTTTATACATTGGTTAATTAAGAAGCTGCTTTGGTTTATAGCAGGGCAGAATATAGCCAAGCTGAAAGAGATATAAAAAAGTAGGCTGAGTCAGAGAAATGTCATATAGCTGTTGAAGGAGACACATACTGTAAGCCACAGCCTTGTGCCTTGTGCTTTTACATAGATTAATAGAAATAGGTTAATTCAATATGTAAGCACTAGCTAAAAATATGCCTAAGTCATTGGCTGAATAGTGTAGTAATTAATATACTTGAATGATTATTCAGGTCTGAGCAATTGGGAAAAAAATGAACAGTCTCTGTCTACAAAATGGCTTCCATATATTTGGGGCTAACCCACATGGCTAACCACACACTTTAGGTGTGGATGTTATATGTCTGCTTGTGGTTTAGAAAGAAAGTAGCTGAGTCTCTTGCCAACCCTAAAATGGCTCCCTTAATTAAAATATCTTCTTCCCTGCTCCCATATCCACCCTTCCTCCATCTCAACCATTTCATCCCCCAAGTTCTCCCCAATCCTCCTGTTCTCCCTTTTCTCTCCCCATCATCACCACTTCCCCCCACCGCACCCTCACCCCCGTGCTTCCAACTTTTGCCCGGTGATCTTATCTACTTCCAATATCCACGAGGATAAATACATGTTTTTATTTGGGATCACCTTCTTATTTAGCATCTTTAGAATCATGAATTATAGGCTCATTGTCCTTTGTTTATGGCTAGAATCCACTTATGAGTGAGTACATACCATATTTATCTTTTGGGGTCTGGGTTATCTCACTCAGTAAAGTGTTTTCTATTTCCATATATTTGCATGCAAAATTCAAGATGTCATTGATTTTTACTGCTGAGTAAAACTCTAAAGTGTATATGTGCCATACCTTCTTTATCCATTCTTCTATTGAGGGGCACTTAGGTTGTTTCCAGGTTCTGGCTATTATAAATAGTACTGCTATGAACATAGTTGAACAAATGCTTTTGTAGTATGATTGGGCATCTCTTGGGTATATTCTCAAGAGTGATATAGCTGGATCCCAAGGTAGGTTGACTCCCAGTTTCCTGAGAAACCACCACACTGATTTCCAAAGTGGTTGCACAAGTTTGCATTCCCACCAACAATGAATGAGTGTTCCCCTTACTCCACAACCTCTCCAGCATAAGCTATCATTGGTGTTTTTGATTTTAGCCATTCTGGCAGGTATAAGATGGTATCTCAGAGTTGTTTTGATTTGCAATTCCCTGATTGGTAAGGAGGTTGATCATGTCCTTAAGTGTCTTTGGGCCATTGAACTTCTTCTGTAGAGAATTCTCTGTTAAGTTCAGTACCCCATTTTTAATTGCGTTAATTAGAATTTTAATGTCTAGTCTCTTGAGGTTTTTTTTTTTTTTTTTTTTTTTTTTTTTTTTTTTTTTTTTTTTTTTAGTTTTTCGAGACAGGGTTTCTCTGTAGCTTTGGAGCCTGTCCTGGCACTAGCTCTTGTAGACTAGGCTGGCCTCGAACTCACAGAGAACCGCCTGCCTCTGCCTCCCTGAGTACTGGGATTAAAGGCGTGCACCACCACCGCCCCGCTCTTGAGTTCTTCATATATTTTGGAGATCAGACCTTAGGAGATGTCCCCAGCTAGTCCTTGGGCAGCAGAGGAGAGGGTGCCTGAACTGGCCTTATGCCATAACCACACCGATGAATATCTTGCATATTACCATAAAACCTTCCTCTGGTGATGGATGGAGATAGAGACAGAGACCTACATTGGAGCACTGGACTGAGCTCCCAAGGTCCAGATGAAGAGTAGAAGGAGGGAAAAAAATGAGCAAGGAAGTCAGGACCACGAGGGGTGTGTCCACCCATGGAGATAGTGGGACTGATCTAATGGGAGATCACCAAGGCCAGCTGGACTGGGACTGAACGAGTATGTGATTAAACCGAACTCTCTGAATGTGGCTGACAATGAGGGCTGACTGAGAAGCCAATGATAATGGCACTGGGTTTTGATTCTACTGCATGTACTGGCTTTTTGGGAGCCTAGTTCTTTTGGATACACACCTTCCTAGACCTGGATGGAGTGGGGATTGGACTTCCCACACGGCAGTGTACTCTGACTTCTCTTAGGACTGGAGAGGGAGGGAAAGGGGGAGTAAGGGGAGTGGGAAGGAAATGGGAGGAGGGGAGGAGGTGGAAATTTTTAATAAATAAATAAATAAATAAAATATCATAGTAAAACTAAAAAAAAAAAAATAGAAGGAAAGTAGCTTAAGCCATCTCTGATGCTCAGCACCTCTGCGTGGGAAAGCAGGTGTATCAGGTCCACTAGGTGTGTACAATCAGGAAAGCATGGCAGATTCCCGCATACACAGAGACATTTCCCAGCCCATGCAGTACACTGGATGGCAGATTTTGCTTCTATCCAGACAGAAAGGGTTTATGTGCTGCATGATGCTTCCTAGAGTTGCAGTGGTGAGTGTGGATCCTACCCTACAATCCTAGAGCTGGCCGTGCCATATTGAAAGGTCAAGAGAAATGGAACCAGCATTCAGGGATGCTACAGCTACACTGTTTACCATTTTAAAATGATCCCTGTCAGAAAAGGATTTCAGATACACAGTAGGAAATATTCAGACATAAAAGACCTCTAAACAAGACAGAATGTGTTTAAAAATGTATGCATGATTAGGGGAGAAAGGAAAAAGAATATAGACAGTTATAAAAAGAAACAAAGTCTTTAAGAAGACAGTAAAATAATATAAAAGAATACAAACAGTCAAAGATTCAAGGAGTAAAGAAAAATCAGCCATGTAAAGATCAAAAATATTCAGAGTCTGGATTATGCATATTATTGTGTTTTCTTTGAAATTTATTTGACTGCAGAAAGACATTTGATTCTGAGAACTGCTAAGTTAAACCAACATAAAGGTATCTAGACTTTAAAATTTTGGTCTAAGGATATGTTGCTTTGGAAAAGAGGTTCTGCTTTTATTTCTACAGAAGATGAGAACATGTGGATTCCTTTAAGGGTAATGTGGTTTGGTAGAACAAGACCCACTGAAAGGTCTCCATTAACCCTTAAAATACTCCACACATAAAACAACAGAAAGAAGTTTGGAGAAAACTACACCCACATTCTCAAATAGATTGTTTATAAATGTTTGTTTTGTTTTCATTTAAATGAGGTCAATTATAAATGATTAATAGTCACAGCCAATTTCTAAAAAAAATCCCAAAATATTAAAAAAATGGTGATTTGATATAGAGATGTATACTTTACATTGATATGGATCTTGGTGTAGTAATACAAATTTAGGGTTAATTTTGTTATACTGTATATACATATTTCTGCTCTTATTTAAAGTATTGTGTTGATATAGTTCATTTATAATATAATGTATAAATTAAGATTATACATTAATCTTAATAAGTAGATAATCATAAATAACAGTCAAACTATAGTCATATTAGTTAGGTTTTCGAGATGTACAAAGTTATATTTCAGTTGGATAGGTAATCTTCATATTTTTGAAAGAATTACAGAATATGTTTTAAGAACTTAGACTTTTCTCATTAGTGAGACATGCCTGCTTCTTGAAGCACAAATTACTTTACAGAAGTTGATGAACATCGAAGAAACTTGTTATGGAATTTGCCTTCAATGTGACAAGACTATCCATTTGGGCAAAAACCTTGTTCTTACCTGGACTGTTTGATCGTACACTGTATAAACTGGACATGCAGGACCCACAGAAAAATGACTGCTGAACTGGCTTAATGAAAGTGAGATAGTCCTTCAGGGTTCCTACTTCACAGAAGAAACTGCCAGATATTCTGCAGGATACAGAAGTGACCGACAAACTACCAATATAGGCAAAACTATCTTTCAAATTTTCTGCTTCATTGAAAATTCTGGCTGATACTATGGTCCTGTAGACTGCAGTTGGATGTCCCAATGTTACAGAACTTTTTTTTTTTTGTTACAGAACTTTGGACTACTGCAAGATATCTCTGTCAATTCTAGTTGCTTACAATGAACTTCCTGTTTACTTATGTAATATTATGTCACTCTGGGTCTTTCAAGAGTTGAAGACACATAATTACATCCTTCCATAGTTATGATAAAAGAAAGATAAATTAGATATAAAACTTTAGGCAGGCGAGATGATTAAGGATATTTTCCTTAATTTGTCAAATGTAAATGGACTAAATATTGTAACTATAATTCTTCCTTGATAAATATTTTGTATATGTAATTTTCCTATGTTAAGTTAAAACATTCCTCTTTACTTAGGCAGAAAAGGTGAGATGATGTGAGATTCCCCTTTGTATGCTATCAATATGTTTAATAGCATTGGGTAATAAAAAAATTGCTTTGGCCTGTGGCAGGGCAGAATATAGCCAGGCTGAAGGAAATATATATCTATATAAAGAGATAGATAGTAGGTCAAGTCAGAGAGATGACATTTAGCTGCCTAAAGAGACAGATACTGGACCCTTACCTGTTGTAAGGGGGCGTCGTTAATTAGGTCTTTCATGGTATAACCTGTGTGCTAGTTTCATCTCAGTTGGCAGTTGAGCGAAGCAATTTTTTTTTTTTTTTTTTGGTTTTTCGAGACAGGGTTTCTCTGTGGCTTTGGAGCTCGTCCTGGAACTAGCTCTGTAGACCAGGCTGGTCTCGAACTCACAGAGATCCGCCTGCCTCTGCCTCCTGAGTGCTGGGATTAAAGGCGTGCGCCACCATCGCCCGGCGCGAAGCAATTTTTTGAAGGTGTGCACAGGAACCATTCACTTACCAGTAAGCCAAAGCCTCATGATGATAAATAGATTAATAGAAATCAGTTAATTCAAGATGTAGGAGCAAGCCAGACATTATTCTGGGTCACTGGCTTAACAGTGTTGTAATTATTTGTGTCTGAACAGTCAGGTAATGAATGAGAAGTCTCTGTATAAACTACTCTACTTGAGAATGACACTAGGGAATTATAAATATGAATAGACAACATTACAAAAATAGTATGCTGAGGAAATATATACTTTTACTGTTTCTCTTTTCTTTTAATTTGTTTTCTTTTTTATAGATTTTATTGAGTTATATATTTTTATCTTCTCCTCTCCTTTCCACTCCCCTCCCTTTTAACCCTCTCCTATAGTACCCATGCTCCGAGTTTACTTTTAGTGGTTTTAAACAAAAATAGACATCAAAGAATAACTTTGGGATACCAAAGTTTCATAAAAGCAATATAGAGGTGGTAATTGTGAGATATATTTACTTATGCTATAAAACAAAAGAACATAAAAATGTTAATGGCACCTGTGTTTCTTTCTATTAACTATTTTAATTGCAATTTGCCTTTTTAAAGATGTTTTTCCTCAAGAAAAGGTACCGCGCCATGTGACTAATATAGATAAGAATAATGGGTTAATATAAGTTATGAGTGTTAATAAGAAGTCTTAGCTAATGGGCCAATCAATTTATCATTAATATAGACCTCTGTATGATTTCTTCAGGGCTAAACAGCTGTGGGATCTGGTGGGAGGACAGAACCCAGGCAGGACAGAAACTCAGACAACAGGAATGGAGAAGAGGGGTGATGAGTAATTGAGGGAATGGGATAGTTGAGATGAAGGAAGGACAGAGATGAGAGCAAGGAAAAATATATCTTGATTGAAGGAACCATTATGTAGTTATCAAGAAACCTGGATCTAGAGAAATTTCCAAGAATTCACAATGATGACCCCAGCTAAGACCCTAACTATCCTTGCCCTATAGTCAGACTGATGAACATCTCAAATATCACCATAGAACCTTTATTCAGCTACTGATAGAAACAGAGGCAGAGAACCACATCAGATCAGTAGACTGAGCTCCCTAAGTCCAGTTGAAGAGTGGGAGAAATGAGAATATGAGTAAAGAGGTCAAGATCATGATGGGTATACCCACTGAAAAAAGTCTACCTGAACGAACGGAAGCTCTCCAACACCAAACAGACTGGGAAGGAGCAAGCATAGGACTCAAGTTGTTCCTCTGCATATAGATGGCAGTTGCATGGCTGGGGCAGACTGAGGGGCCACTGGCCTTGGGATCAGGATTTATCCCTACTTCATATACTGTCTTTTTGGGAACCTATTCTCTTTGGAGGAATATCTTGCTCAGCTTAGATATAGTAGGGAGGGCCTTGAATCTTCCTCAAAGCAATACACCTTACCCTCTCTGAGGACTGGATGGGGGTGAGGTGGTGGGTATGTGGGAGGAGTGGGAGGAGGGAATGGGAAGAGGGGAAGAAATTGGAACTTGTGTTGGTATGTATAGTGAAAAAAGATAGTTTGTTTTCTTTTTTTTAAAAAATAAAACAATGTGTTAAAAAAGAATCCCATCCTTCAGTTGAAGTTGTATTGCCATTGATTCTACCTTAATAACCAAGCTCCTACCTAAATAGAAAATAGCAATTTGTGAAGTTCTCTTGTCAAACATTTCTGATGATGACACAATAGTGTCTTACTTTTGGCACCATAGTCCTGCTGCCATGTACAGACAAGCTAACTTTTCCAGAGGCTGGTCATTATTTAGCAGAGGTCTGTGCTTAATCCATTAGCTTTTGATGACTGATACTCCTTTATGGTTTAAGCTGTACTTTTACATAGCAAAAATAATTACATAGTTATTGTATCTTCTATAATATTAACAATTTATAAGTTTTCTTTAACTGAACCCATGGAATAAACATTCCTATCACTGGCAATTTATATCTGAAAATATTGAGGTACTCAGAGCTTATAAATTTTCCTTGTCTTTTTTTACTTTAAAAATAAATCTCCTAATATATATATATATATATATATATATATATATATATATATATGCAATAACAATGAGGAAGGTGACCACGGAATTAACAGAGAGTGGGGAGGGCTTCATGGGTGGGTGTAGAAGGAGGAAAGTGAAGGGAAAAATGTTGTAATTATGTTATAGTCTCAAAAACATAACTCTACCTTGTGTTCTTTTAATTCTTGTTTTGTATCTTGATGTTTCTCATTATTTTGGAACATTCTTTACCACTCTTCAAACTGTTTTTCTTTCTGGCTCTTCTCTTCTCCCTTATGTATTTTAATTGCCATTATCAGACTGTTTGCTAAAACCCTTCAATGTTTCCCAGAGTGGTGTGTGTGTGTGTGTGTGTGTGTGTGTGTGCGCGCGCGCGCGCATCCGTCTGTGTACATTTCACTTTTGGTGATTTCTATTGGCACATCTTCTGAATTCCTTGTTTGTATGTGGCATATCTATTGATGGTTCTGACATTTATCAAGTCATCTCTCCTGTAGTTTTTCCTTTTGGTTAAAGTTTTGAATGATTTTTATTCTCTTATTGGAATTATTTATCTGATTTTGCATGTTACATCCTTTCTAAAATATCTTCAAAATATTAAGTATTTTTTTTAGTACCTTGTCAGAAAATTTCAATATTTTTTCATATCTGTGTCTGGTGGCTCATTTCTTCCTTTTTGCAGTACTGCCAAGTTTTGCTTTCATTGAAGTCAGGCTGTGTGTAGAAGGGTATCTAGCAGTTATGCTTGAGGGGGCACATCTTTTACCTTTCAGTTTGAGGCATGAACCAGTCTTGGCAAAAATAAATCTAGATTGGAATCTGTTGTTGCTATGAATATTTTCAGTACATTCTAGGTTTCAGAGTTTGCTAGCATTGCTATCTATTTAGGAAATGAATTTTATTACTGGTGAATCTTGATAATTTTTGTCTCATTCTTGCTTTTAAGTGACTTTCTTTCTGTTGTGTATCTCAAGGAGGCATTTGTATTCTTGTCTCTTTCAAACAGAAATCTGTCTTTATTTATGGTGCAACACTTGAATGAGAAGTAAATGAGAAGCATTAAAAACTGCTGTGATCAAACCTTTGTTTTGAGGTTTTAGTGTTTTGGTATTATTTTCAGCTGTAGATCTGGTCCCAGAATATACACACTGTCCTTTTCCTATAGGTAAAGTTTATGTATGTATGTATGTATGCATACATGTATATATGTATATTTCTATCTATCTATCTATCATCTATCTATCTATCTATCCTATCTATCATCTATCTACCTATCTATCTAGCTATTGAATGATCATCTATCTATCTAACTATACACAAAGGTATTCATCACATTTTGAATCTCCCAATTTAAGACTTAGTTTCTGCAGAGGGATCCTGAAAGAAAAGCTGCCTTCCCTTACCTTTATAGTTGGTTGGAAGCCTAAGAACATAGTTTTCTAAGATGCTGAACTAACACACAATAAATGTTCACTGTGTCCAGAATTGTTAGCTTACTTTTTTAAGGATAGAAACAAGTTCTGTGCAATGTTTTCCTTCCCAAGCAAAAGCTGATTGTCCACATATGTTTTACTTCCTTAAGTCGAAACAGACCAGGTTGGAAGTCAAACAGTTGATTCCAGTCCTAATATTTCTAACACTAAGCACCTCAGCTAATGTGGGAATTCCTTCTGTGTATGTGTTGTTTTATTGGTTAATTAATAAAGAAACTGATTTGATCCTAGAACAGAGCTATGCAGGAACATCTAAACTGACTGCTGGGAAAAAGAAGGCAGAGTCAAGGAGAAATGTAGCCCTGCCAGAGACAGTGCCAGCAGAACATTGCTGGTAAGGTACAGCCATGTGGCAATACACAGATTAATAGAAATTGGTTAATTTAAGATGTAAGAACTAGCTAATAAGAAGCTAGAGCTAAAGGCCAAGCAGTAATTTAATTAATACAGTTTTTGTGTGGTTATTTTGGGGCTGAGCAGATGGGAATGAACAAGTGGCCTTTCTATAGCAAATTGATGTTCAATGTGGGGCCAACTAAATCCACTTAAAACCTGAGAGAGTTTGGGAAGAAATTCTAGACACACACACATACAAAAAAACAAACAAACAAACAAAAACAGAGTTTTACATAGTTTCTTGCTCCATTTTCTGGCAGCAAGTATTTCAGATAGATATTCTTCAGATCTTTCAAAGACTATAGAATATGACATTTAAATGTTTAAGAACTTAGGACTTTTCATGACAATGAAACACATCTGCTCCTGGTAGCACCAATAACTTCAAGAGGATAATGGGCCTCAAAGATGCTCTTTATGGAGTTTGTTAGCCATTTGGGCAAGAAAATGCTCGTGCCTGTACTGCTTGATAAAATGGACATTCAGTACCCACAGAAAAATGACTGCTGAACTTGCCTAAAGAAGGTGAGATGGTCTTTAAGGGTTCCGACTTCAAGAAAGAGTTGTAAGACATTTTGCAGGACACAAAAGAAAGTGACCTGCAAAGTGCCAATATAGGTATAACTGTCTTTGCAATTTCTGTTTTATTGAAAAGTCTGCCAGCTTTGGACCTTGAGATTTCTGTCCGGTGCTCCAATGTGGGTCTCTGTCTCTGTCTCCATTCATCGCCTGATGAAAGTTAATATTCAGGAGGATATTCAAGAAATCTCAAGGTCCAAATAAGGAGCAGACGGAGAGGGAGCACGAGCAAGGAACTCAGGACCGCGAGGGATATACCCACACACTGAGACAATGAGGATGTTCTATCGGGAACTCACCAAGGCCAGCTGGCCTGGGTCTGAAAAAGCATGGGATAAAACCGGACTTGCTGAACATAGCAGACAATGAGGACTACTGAGAACTCAAGAACAATGGCAATGGGTTTTTGATCCTACTGCACGTACTGGCTTTGTGGGAGCCTAGGCAGTTTGGATGCTCACCTTACTAGACCTGGATGGAGGTGGGCGGTCCTTGGACTTCCCACAGGTCAGAGAACCCTGATTTCTCTTCTAGCTGATGAGGGAGGGGGACTTGATCGGGGCAGGGGGAGGGAAATGGGAGGCAGTGGCAGGGAGGAGGCAGAAATCCTTAATAAATAAATACATTAAAATAAAAAGAAAAGTCTGCCAGATACTATGGACCTTCAGGCTGAAGATGGTGCCCCAGTGATACAGAGGAACTTTTGGTGACTATCTAGGCAGTGAGATGTCTTTGTCATTTCTAGAGTTTTGGAAGTTGCTTATAATATTTTTTTTGTTTACTTAAATAATATATCTTTTTGGAGTCTTTGATGGTATTGAATAAAAGATAGTTATAATTGTAATTTTCCTTAGTTATGATTAAAGATAATATAGATATAAAAATTGAAACTATAATTCTTTCTAGAGACCTGTCTTGTTATATATAATTTTACTATGTTAAAGTTAAAATCTTCCCTTTCATTTAAACAGAAATGGGGAGATTATGTGGGAAGTCTTTCTGTATATATGTTACTTTTATTGGTTAATGAATAAAGAAAGTACTTTGAGCCTAGAACAGAGCTAGGCAGGGAAAACTAAATTGAATGCTGAGAAAATGAAGGAAGAATTAGCAAGAAGCCATATAGCCCTCCAGAGATAGATGCCAAACAGAATCTTGTCGATAAGCAACAGACACATGGCAATCCACAGATTAATAGAAATGGGTTAATTTAAGATGTAAGAACGAGTCAATAATAAGCTAAACCTAATAGGCCAAGTAGTGATTTAATTAATACAGTTTCTGTGTGGTTATTCTGGGGCTGAACAACTGAGAATGAAACAGGCAGCTATTTTGTCATAATGAAAATAATGTTTCCTAGGCACTTTGCTACTAGTCAGTAATGTTTTTATCTGTGCTATTCAGGAGACACACAATATTATTCAAAATTAATGTTTATAATTGAAAAGGATAAAATTTAAAAGTCAAATCTATAGTGATATGGGTCATATTTCAAATTAGTTTCTGACATCTATTGACTTAATTATAAATAAAGTAGCATTAAATTTTAGGGTCCTGTGACTTATTCTGCTTCAGTGGAAAGTTTCTTTTAAATGTTTGATTAAGTGCTCTGTTTGTTCTTCCAGAGTCCCTGGATTTAAATCTCAGCAGCCACATAGTGATTAACAATTTTCCAAACTCCACTTTCAAAGAATACAAAATTTTTCTCATCTCTGAAGGTACCAAGAATGCATGATAAATGAAGACACGCATGGAAAACATCCATACACATATAGTAATAAAATGAAACTAAAATAAAATTTAAAACAAAATATAGATTCAATTCCCTTAATAAGTCAAAATTATTTAAACTTATTTTTGTTTGATAATCTTTCATATTATTTCCTTTTCCTGAGAGCTACCAGATATTTTGGGCAAAATACCAACAGGATTTAGTTTATGTTATATTTCTATTTCCTTCCTGAGGAAAACTGTCTCACTGTTAGTCCTCTTCACAATTAGTGAAATTAGGCAGGCAAGACTGATGTTCTCATTGCTGGTTTGGTAGAGTGGGTATCTGAATGAAGCTTGTCTGCTGCCAAAATTTGAACTAGATATCCATAACTGGTCTTTAGTTGCTTAATATTTTCCAGTTTTCTTTAAGCACCTGACTATGAACACTTCCTGCATGACCACCCCGACTCCCATTCTGACTTTTCTTTGTTCCCAGATGCAGGGAGCTTCCTGGAGTTTCATTTATATTTATTTAAGGTAATCTGTTTCCAGTATCTTTAACAAACACCCTCTTAATACCTTTAATCCTTGGACCAAATAGAGTTTAATGAACATATTTCAGAGCAAAGAAGGCATTTTCCTTTTCATGTATTTAACAGATGAAAGTGCAACCATGTAATTAAAAGAGGAAAATATAACCATGTAATTAAAGTTGTATTAGTTTGTAGATTTCCATTAGAAAATTTGAATTTTATTTTCTAGAAGCCATTGTTAAACTGCTCCATCTTGTTACGCTTGCACTGCACTTATCTATGAAATAGTTATTTTCTGCTCATTATTGCTTATTTTTTCTTTAAAATGACAGTTTTGTACATTAAAAATTTTAGTTGCATCAGCATTTTTAGGATTTTCTTACAAAATGCTGAAATATAGTATTTATTACATTACCCACTATACATAATAGTATGACTTGAGGAAGAAAAATGTCATGAGTGAGTGGTCCTCATGTGTTTTATGGTTCATGAATGCTGACAGAATGTAGTGCTAAGCATGGTCAACTTATACACACTGAGTTATGCCTGTGGTCAAGTACATCCTCATGTGTACAGAGGCTTAGTCATTGTGCTACATCACATATCTAAACATGGCTTGTAACTTGAAAATTTCTGCTTGCTCTCAGCTAGCCTCAAATTAAGGAGCCAAATTTGTTCTTTCCTCCTTAATAATAATGCTAACAACCCCCCATACCCTGACATTCAGAGAACATTACTGCCTATAATAGCCATTAGTATTTAAAGAGATTACATTAAAATTCATTTAAAGACCATACCTGCCCCATGTCGATTCAAAAACTATTACTTTCAGGTTTCAGAGTTAGATGAACTTTAGCCAAATTCTTTATAAGTGTTTCATCTCATTATAATTGTGTGTCCCTAACCCTTCTGACTGGAGATCCTTATTATTATTATTGTTATTATTATTATTTTATTACTTTATAAATACTAATCCAAATTCCCACACTCTCCCCTCCTCTCACTCCCTCCACACCATACCACCACTTCCCCTCCAATCTTCATAGATGGCAAGGCACCCTGCTCTATAGAAAGTCCAAGGCCCGCCCTACTAAATCTAGGTTGAGCAAGGTATACATCCAAAGAGAATAGGAAACGAAAAAGCCAGTACATTCAAGAGAGACAAATCCTAGTGCCTCTGTAGCGGCCCCTCAGTCTTCCCCAAATGTCAACCACATTCCGTAGGACTAGTTTGATCTCATGCTCGTTCACTCCCAGTCCAGTTGGAGTTTGTTAGCTCTTATTAACTCAGGAATACTGTCTCAGTGGGTGAATCCCTCATCGTCTTGACCTCCTTGCTCATATTCTCACACTTTGCACTGTTCAACTGGGCCTTGGAAGCTCAGTCCAGTGCTCCAATGTGGTTCTCTGACTCTGTTTCCATCTGTTGTTGGACAAAGGTTTTATGGTGACATTTAAGATAATCATCAGTCTGACTTCAGGGCCAGGTCAGTTTAGGCCCCCTCTCCTCTATTGCTTAGGGTCTTAGCTGGGTTCATCCTTGTGGATTTTTAGGAATTTTTCTCGGGCCAGGTTTCTTGCTAACCCCATAATGGCTCCCTCATTTTTGTTTGTTTTGTTTTAATTTGTTGTTTGTTTGTTGAAACTAGATTTCTCAGTGTGACTGCCCTAACTGTTCTCGAACTCACTTTTTAAGCCAGGCTGGCCTCAAACTCACAGACATCTGCCTGCCTCTGTCTCCTGCTGATATTAAAGGCAGGGAGCACTATATCTGGCCCATATAGATCTTTTTTATTTATATAACTTATTTATTTTATATCCCAACGGCAGTTTCTCTTCCCTTTTCCCATTTCCTTCATCTAGCTCCTGTCTGTATGCCACTCCCAGCAATCCACTCCTCTTCTGTTTCTTTTTGAAAGGGGCAGGCCTCCCTTGTGTATCAACAAAGCATGACATATCACATGGCAATAAGACTAAGCACCTCCCCTTTTATTTAGGCAGAACAAAGAAATCTACTAAGAGGAACAGGTTCCCACGATCTAGTCAAAGTGTTAGAACTAGCCCCTAGTCCCATTGTTAGAGTTCTCACAAATACACCAAGCTACACAACTGTCATACAAATATGGAGGGCTTAGGTCAGTTCCATGCAGGCATCCTGGTTGTTGGTCCAGACTCTCACTTCCTATGAGCCAGGTTAGTTGTTTCTGTGGTTTTCCTGTGATGTCATTGACCTCCTAAAATCCTTTCTCCCTCTCTTCAGGAGAATTTGTTGAGTTTGGCCTAATGTTTGGCTGTGGGTCTCTGCACTTATTTCTATCAGTCACTAGATGAAAGCTCTCTGATGACAATTGTGATAGTCATCTATCTGTTCACAGGAGACTGCTAGTTTAGGCTAAAAAAAAACATGTTATTAATATAAAAACAGAAATATTGTTAAACAGAATCAAATTGAAGATCCAGACAAAAATCCACATAATTGTGGTAGCTTGATTTTGACAAAGATGCCAAAATTATACAATGGAAAAAAGAAAGCATCTTCAAAAAATGGTGCTGGCATATGTAGATGTTGGCATGTAGAAGAATGCAAATAGATCCATATATATCACCCTGTATAAAACTTAAGTCCAAGTGGATCAACATGAATCCAGTTATACTGAACCTGATAGATGAGAAAGAGGGAAGAGCCTTGAATGTGTCACAGGAGACAACTTCCTGAATAGAAAACAAGCAACACAGACTTAAGATTGGCAATTATTAAAGAGACCTTATGGGAATGCAAACTTTTGCAACCACTCTGGAAAGCAGTGTGGCAGTTTCTCGGGAAATTCAGGATCAACCTAGCCTTGGACCCAGCAATACCAGTCTTGGGAATACACCCAAGAGAGGCCCTATCATACAATAAAAGTATATGCTCAAGTATGTTCATAGCAGCATTGTTTGTAATAGCCAGAACCTGGAAACAACCTAGATGCCCTTCAATGGAAGAATGGATGAAGAAAGTATGGAATATATACATATTAGAGTACTACTCAGCAGTAAAAAAAAAAAAAGGACTTCTTGAATTTTGCATACAAATGGATGGAAATAGAAAACACTATCCTGAGTGAGGTAAGCCAGACCCAAAAAGAGGAACATGGGATGTACTCACTCATATTTGGTTTCTAGCCATAAATAAAGGACATTGAGCCTATAGTTCGTGATCCTAGAGAAGCTAAATAAGAAGGTGAATCCAGGTCTAGTAAGTTGAGCATCCAAACTGCCTAGGCTCCCACAAAGCCAGTGCGTGCAGTAGGATCAGAAACCCATTGCCATTGTTCATGAGTTCTAGTAGTCCTAGCTTTCCCTGCCTAGTTCTGTTCTTCCCTGCTATATGTTCAAAGCACTTCTTTATTTATTAACCAATAGAAGCAACACACAGGCAGAAGGACCTCCCACACCAGTCTTAGTCTTTTCCTTTGAGATCCACACTCATGTATTCAGCCTTTCTTTTTCTTTTTTTTTCAGCCTTTCTTTTTCATTACTGAATTCTATCTTTGACAATTTCATGTATTATATGTAATACATTTTTATTGCTTTCACTGCCACTTTTTTGTTAAATTAAAAAATATGTGTATGGGCATTTTTGCCTGCATGTGTGTCTGTGCATTATGTACATGTCTGGTGCCTGCAGAGGCCAAAAGGGTGTCAGGTACCCTGGAACTGAAGTTACAGACTGTGTGGGCTGGGAGCTGAACCTGCATCCTCTTTAAGAACAGCTAGTGTTCTTAACCACTGAGCTGTCTCTCCAGCCCCTCAGTCCTCATTATCTCCTGCCCATACTCCAGTTCTTTCACCATATGCATGCTCATTTGTTGTTGTTCTGTGACCCTCAGAATTTATCCAGGGCTACCTGTGCTCATGGGTTTGGAACTACAATGAAGCCTGGTGGTCTCAGCAGTGTAGATAGCTGAGGTTCTGGAGAGAAGGTTGTCATTGTCTTCAGGTACATTGAACTGTTTCTTGGCATTTCATGGGCATCTCAAAATAAAAACGACTACATCAGAAAGGATTGCTTAGGCTACTCTACATAATAAATCATAAAATTTCTGAGGAATTAGCAAAATAAATGTCATTGTTATTTCATTTAGAACATTGCTTGTGGCAATAGGAGCTATTCGGCTGCCGTGGCGAAAAGGTGAAAAATCGCTATATTCTCATGTACTTTTGGACACTCACTCTCCTTTCCTGGTGCTGAAATGTGGAACTAAGAATTATATTGGCTCTTATTTATTTATATCCTTTTGAGTCAGAGTCTTGCTATGTTGCCCAGTTGGTCTTGAACTAATCATGTAGATCAGGCTGGCCTCAAATTTGCAATCTTGAGTGCTGGGATTACAGCTATTATGCCTAGATTTATGTTAATTTTTAACAGTTCAAATGTTTTCTTAGTTGAGCTGTTAGTTTCGTTGGTAAGATACATTTAATAGAGCCCTAAGAGACTTCTCATGGTTTGATTTCACTGCATGACAAACAGCATTTCCCGAAGTCCTTCAGACATAACTCTAAACTTTTCTTTATTTCTTTTTTTAAAAAATTATTTATTAAGGATTTCTGCCTCCTCCCCGCCAACGCCTCCCATTTCCCTCCACCTCCCCTGATCAAGTCCCCCTCCCTCATCAGCTCTAAGAGCAATCAGGGTTCCCTGCCCTGTGGGAAGTCCAAGGACCGCCCACCTCCATCCAGGTTTAGTAAGGTGAGCATCCAAACTGCCTAGGCTCCCCCAAAGACAGACAGTACGTGCAGTAAGATCAAAAACCCATTGCCATTGTTCTTGAGTTCTCATTAGTCCTCATTGTCCACTATGTTCAGCGAGTCCGGTTTTATCCCAGGCTTTTTCAGGCCCAGGCCAGCTGGCCTTGGTGAGTTCCCAATAGAACACCCCCATTGTCTCAGTGTGTGGGTGCACCCCTTGCGGTCCTGAGTTCCTTGCTCGTGCTCCCTCTCCTTCTGCTCCTGATTTGGACCTTGAGATTTCTGTCCGGTGCTCCAATATGGGTCTTTGTCTCTGTCTCCTTTCATTGCCTGATGAAGGTTAATATTCAGGAGGATGCCTATATGTTTTTCTTTGGGTTCTCCTTATTTCGCTTCTCTAGGATCACTAACAATAGGCTCAATGTCCTTTGTTTATGGCTAGAAACCAAATATGAGTGAGTACATCCCATGTTCCTCCTTTTGGGTCTGGCTTACCTCACTCAGGATAGTGTTTTCTATTTCCATCCATTTGCATGCAAAATTCAAGAAGCCCTTGTTTTTTACTGCTGAGTAGTACTCTAATATGTATATATTCCATACTTTCTTCATCCATTCTTCTATTGAAGGGCATCTAGGTTTTTTCCAGGTTCTGGCTATTACAAACAATGCTGCTATGAACATAGTAGAGCATATATTTTTGTTGTATAATAAGGCCTCTTTTGGGTATATTCCCAAGAGTGGTATTGCTGGGTCCAGGGGTAAGTTGATCCCGAATTTCCTGATAAACCGCCACACTGCTTTCCAAAGTGGTTGCACAAGTTTGCATTCCCACCAGCAATGGATGAGTGTACCCCTTTCTCCACAGCCTCTCCAGCAAAGGCTATCCTTGGTGTTTTTGATTTTAGCCATTCTGACAGGTGTTAGATGGTATCTTAAAGTTGTCTTGATTTGCATTTCCCTGATCACTAAGGAAGTTGAGCATGACCTTAAGTGTCTTTTGGCCATTTGGACTTCTTCTGTTGAGAATTCTCTGTTCAGCTCCGTGCCCCATTTTATAATTGGGTTGATTAGCCTTTTACGTTCTAGTTTCTTGAGTTCTTTATATATTTTGGAGATCAGACCTTTGTCAGTTGCGGGGTTGGTGAAGATCCTCTCCCAGTCAGTGGGTTGCCTTTTTGTCTTAGTGACAGTGTCCTTTGCTTTACAGAAGCTTCTCAGTCTCAGGATGTCCCATTTATTCATTGAGGTCCTTAATGGCTGTGCTACTGGGTTATACGTAGGAAGTGATCTCCTGTGCTATTGGCCCATTTTCTGCTATGAAAATGATAGAACACAATTTTGTCACTGGACCCAAATTTTGTTCTTGCAATTTTTAAATTGCAATTTAATTGAATATTGAACTATAATTCTCATTATTGATCTGTTTAGGTTTGGTATATTACACATATTTCGAAATTTGCCTTTTCCTAATAGATAGGTTAGTCATTGATCCTTTTGTCTACTTAAGGTAACATTTTCCTCCTTCTTGATATCAGAGTTTAGTTATAAGTTGATACCATGTACACAGTCTTATAGAATCATATTATACTGGGTTTGATTGATATGCCTGGGAGGCTTGCCTTTCCTGAGGAGAGATGGTGGTTAAGTAAATCTGGGAAAGAGAGGTGAGAGCATAGGGGAAGAGAGGGAAAACTAGGGTCAGAGGGAATATATGAGATAAGAATAAATATTTTACATGACTATTAAAAAAGAAAGATAAAAGTACTAGTAAACTTGAGAAATTTGAATTATCAATATGTTGACATTATTGACTCCTTAACAGCCTTTTTGTTTTATCTTTATGTAGAAAACAGAGAAACCTTGGGACATTGGCTTCAAACATTTTATTTTAACAGGAAACATCACACCTGTTACACCTGCCCTTAAAGAACATGGGTACTTGGTGGGGAGGGGCAGTATAAAATAATGTAAATTGAATAGTCATGTATAAAATTGTTAAAGAATATTAAAAGATGAAAAATTAAAATTTGAAACAAGTTGAAAATGGGCACATGGTTTAAATTATATCATTGATACCACAGATATCTGGAAAATATTTTATCAATAAGTTTGCATGAAAGCAAGTGGCTAACACAGAATGATATTCACATTAAAGACCACTTTTCAGTATCAAAAAGAATGATATCATCATATTCACCAAAGAATCTCAGAGAAAATATAAAATCTTGTAACTGAAAACTAGACAAATTTGATGGCACAGACTGTTAAAGAACTGTTGGTAATGGAAATATTTTTATAAGAAATTTCAATTCTTTCCCTCAGCATAAAGTAGCATTTGTAAATTACATATCATAATTCATACGGTTCGCTCTGATTTAGTTATATCTTCAGGGATGTTGATCCGCAAGTTACTATTTGTAGTCTATAATTTCCTAAGTGACTCTGATTCTATAATTTCCATTGTTCCAGCTAATGGAAAGAAGCAAAATCCTTCCCAAGAATTGTAAAGGAATGGTTTTGTTTTCATAAAATTATTAATAAATTTTGCCTTCAGAAATGTTTACAAAATAGATATATTATCATCTACATAGCAAAATAAAATCTCTGATTAGTAAATAATAAAAATTTTTCCAAATGATTCTTTAGTCATAGCCATTTTATTTTATTGAAATTTATAGAGCTCTACATATTTCTCTGCTCCCCTCTCCCCTTCAACCTTCCCCTCAGGTCCAAAGCCAAGAAAACAAGCCTACAGACCATAATCCCAAAGAACTTTGACAACAATGAGGACACTAAGAGACACTGACATAGATCTAATCTACATGGAAAGTAGAAAGTAGAAAAAGACAAGATCTCATGAGTAAATTGGGAGCAGTTGTAGCCATTTTTGCTGTAACAGCACTGAATGTGGCTAAAGACTTCAACAGTATTTTCTTTTACTTGATCAGTTTTGGTAAGGTTGCATTAAAAAAAAATAAAAAACCGAGAAAAAAACGAGGAAAGTCAGTAAGGAAAAGAGTGGTTTGATATAGTTGTGTTTAGTGCTGCTTTAATTTTAGGCTATTAATGACCAGTGTCGGTATAACAAGGCATGAGTAGTTGACAATGTAACGTTAGAGTTTATACAGCAAAGGCTTTTACATAGACCGAAACACTGCTCTTAAGGAAAGATCTGCATGTACTCAATAGATGGATGCTGGATTTTGAAAAGAGCCTGACTTTTCATTATAGATTATTATTTCTTTGAAGACAAAAATTTCTGGGGTCCTGTTGATCTTGCATTTATGGGTGTTCACAAGACAACAGTGCACCAATATAGCCTGATGATCCTTTCACTAAGGAAAGCCAAGAAAAAGACAGCACAAATCCCACCTTTAGAAACCAAGTCCATTTTCACAACTGAAAGGGAATCCTGGAAAGGAAGAAGTGTGCATGTGATGCTGACCAGCGTCACAACACAAAAGACACAAAAAACAAAGCCTTCTGCTCTAATTCTGTTCTCACAGGACTCCACGTGCAGTCAACGCATTCTCGTGCAACATGCATCACATGATTTCAACCTGGCCAATGAGGGAGTCCTGATTGTCTACCCAATTCGATTGGCTCAGTTCTGTACACGTCACCAATCAGGTTACAGATCAGGCTGCATAGCACGAGCTGAGTGGCTACCAGACAGTTGGTGCTAGTCCTGGAAGGCTGAAGGCCGAGCTTTCACTTCGAGGACACCAGTGGCAGAGGCAGTACCTACAGAGAGTGTATGAAGCCACTCTTGGAGGAAGACTTTCTGATCTACTCCAACAACATCCGGTACAGCCTGATTGACTGTAGTCTTCCAAGAAGACTTTTGCTTTCATGGGACCCACACTGTTCTCTTTGTCAAAGTAACTTTGGGGTGTGGATTTGGCCACTGGCCCTTGTTCCTACTGGTTGATTAATGAGGATCCCAAGCCTGGATTCTGAGCTACCTAGGACTCTGTTCATCACTGCTGTGTCTAAAGAGTCTGTGCCAGCTGAGACACCCAGGTCCCATGACCGTGAACTGCGCCCCACTAACCAATGTCCTCTTATGGGTACTCAGTGGCATGTTTTAGGTTCCCTCAAAATTTACATTTTGAGACTATCATGTCACAAATAACAAAGTCATCTGCATTTGCAGCAGTTTTCTGAAAAATGATTAATTTAATTATTGGAGCTATAGGCCTTGTAAACTGTATCCTCTTCATATATTGACTTGTCGTCTTTTATGTTATAATTGTCTTTCTGTTCTTCAGTAATGAACTGAGCTTGAGCATGAACATAACTGGTTTCATGTGCTGTTGAACTTGCGGGAAAATTTCAAGTACTTTTAATATGAATTCTCATGTCCAAGTATATAGACTGTTGGATTATAATTTCTTATTTTACGTTAAGCAATATTTTCTTCTATTTATTTATTTAGATACATGTGTATTTATCTGTCTGTGCCACAACACACTCTGTTTTTTTTTTAATTGAGAAAAGGAAAACAAAAGTTTCAGCCTCCTCCCAGCCTCCCATTTCCCTCCCCATCCACCCACCCCTCCCCCCACTCCTCTCCCCCTCCCTCTCCAGTCCAAAGAGCAGTCAGGGTTGCCTGTCCTGTGGAAAGTCCAAGGTCCTCCCCCCTCCGTCCATGTCTAGGAAGGTGAACATCCAAACTGTCTAGGCTTCCACAAAGCCAGAACATGAAGTAGGATCAAAACCCCGTGCCATTGTCCTTGGCTTCTCATCAGCCCTCATTGCTCGCCATGTTCAGAGAGTCCGGTTTTCTCCCATGCTTTTTCAGTCATAGTCCAGCTGGCCTTGGTAAGCTCCCAATAGATCAGCCCCACTGTCTAAGTGGGTGGGTGCACCCCTCGTGGTCCTGACTTCCTTGCTCATCTTCTCCCTCCTTCCGCTCCTCATTGGGACCTTGGGAGCTCAGTCCAGTGCTCCAGTGTGGGTCTCTGTCTCTATCTCCATCCATCACCAGATGAAGGTTCTATGGTGATATGCAAGATATTCGTCAGTATTGCTATAGGATAGGGTCATTTCAGGTTCCCTATCCTCAGCTGCCCAAGGAACTACCTGGGGATATCGCCTTGGGCTCCTGGGAGCCACTCTAGGTTCAAGTCTCTTGCCAACCCTAATGTGGCTCCCTTAACTAAGAATTGTGCTTCCCTGCTCTCCGATCCAACCTTCCTTTATCCCAATCATCCTGTTTCCCTAAGTTCCCCCCATCCTCCCCTTCTCACTTTTCTCTCCCCATCTCCCCTAACCCCCATCCCAGTGTGGAATATATACACATTAGAGTACTATGCTGAGGTAAAAAAACAATGACTTCTCGAATTTTTCATGCAAATGGATAGAAATAGAAAACACTATCCTGAGTGAGGTAACCCAGACCCAAAAAGATGAGGATGGGATGTACTCACTCATAATTGGTTTCTAGCCATAAATAATGGTCGCGGAGTCTATAATTGCTGAACCTAAAGAAGTTTAAGAAAGTGAACCCAAGGAAAAACATATAGTTATCCTCTTGGCTATGGGAAGTACACAACACACTCTTATGGAAGTCAGTGTATTATGACAACATGTTGTTTCAAGGGAGAAAAGCTCAAATCGCCTGGTCTTGTAATAGGCTCCTGTAGGCTATGTAGAGCATATTGAAAAGTGTCTTTTCCTTCTTCATCATTGAATAGTTATATAATTCTTTTTGAAAGTCATGTAGAATCCATACGTGAGAGCATTCATACCAGTCTTTTATTTTCTTGAGAATTTATCATTGAATGTCTTATTTGCCATGTATTTTGATCATTTTCCCATTCCCAATTTCCTCCAACACCACCCTATCTTCCCATAACACCTATGGTTATGGTCTTATACACTTTCTATTATATAAAAAACACAAAAACAAAATAAAAATTAAGACCTATAAAATTTACCCCCAAAAGAACAATGCGTCCAAAAGTCTGCCACATTTCTATTGAGTTGATTTTGTGTTTGCCATCAATACCAGGGTATAGGTCCTACCAAGAAAAGTGGTGAAGTTACCCAGTAAGAATCCGTTGGAGGAAACTGGTTCTTCTTGCCATCAGGAAACAAATGCTGATGTTTTCCTGGTCGGGAATGGAACCCTGTTTCCCCTCTTCAGTGACAGAGCCCCCATCTGACTTGAACCTGTATATGCTTGTGCGTATTGCAGCAGTCTCTGTGGGTTCATGTATTCATCAGTTTCATTGTTTTTTTGGAATCATCTATGACCTCTGGCCCTTAGCATCTTCCTTCCACTCTTCTGACTAGCTCTCTGAAACTTGAGGGAAGGTTTTCATGAAGACTTCCAATTAGGACAGCGTATTATGAAACCTCTCACTCCCTCTCCATTGCTGTGAGCCTCGGGGTGAGTGTCATCTCCCATAAGAAAGGGCTTCACTGCTGTGGGGTGTTTGAGACATTGATCTCTTTGTGTAACAATCTGACATCAAAAGTAATTTTGTTCACTGTGTTCCTGTTGCTGAATAATAGTAGGAGGTTTTCCTGTAGCCCATGAACTATCCACTCAGTATCCACTCTTGTCCACGTGAGCAATGTCAGTAATTGTGCCCATCTCCTGGAGGGGTATTAAATCCAATCAAAAAGTGACTGGTTACTGTTATTGTACTCACGCCAATAGTACATCTGTTCATTGTGCTAGTGGGTCACTGTTGTCCTAGGGTTTGGAGCTGCGTGATGCTGATGATTATCTTTCTCCTTCAGTAGAATACAGAGTACTTTTCTGTATCATGAGTGTCAGTCAGAATTGGGGAGGCTTCTAACTGTTGAAGCACCTGCTCTACTGCACCATGTCAGCTGACATCCATGAGTGTTGTATTCACCAATAGGACACAACAGTAATGTTGCTTAATGGCAAGAGTTTTGGCAGTAGGTGTGAGCATCGGGGTTTTCATGAGGCTGACTTTCTGCTATGAAGAAGAACCCAGTCATGTCACTGAACTCAGACGCTTTCCTTGTGATTTTTTTCAAAGAATCTTGAACTATATTCTCATTATTAATCTTCATAGGTTTTTATATGCCATCTTTTGAGATTTAAGAGGTTACATATACTTAGAAATTTGCCATTTGCTCCAGTTTCACAATTCATGGGACCATAGGTTTCCAAAATGCTTCCAAATGAAGGATCAGAGCACCAGGGAGTCAGGGACACCGTGGGTATCCAGCCTACAAAATCAATTGACTGGCACTCATAATTGCCCAAGTCAGGGAGCCTGTGAGACAGGGATCTTTCCTAGATCCTGTGCATATATGTTGTTTTCCATATGCTTGATGTCACTGTGGGATTCCTAACAGTGGGTGACTGTGGCTGCAAATCCTTAGGCCTAATTATGGTGCCTTTTCCTTCATCTAGGTATCTGAGTTCAGTCTTGATAAGATAGTATGTACACAGTTTAATAGAAGAATATTATGGCGTGTTTGGTTGATGTCTCTGGGAAGCCTGCCCTGTTCTGTGGGGAGATCAAGGGACAGAAAACCTGAGGGAAGAGGCAGGAGAGCCTGGAGCAGGGGAGAGAGTGAAACCTGGGTCATAATATAATATATGGGAGAAGAATAAAAACTTCACATTACTGTTAAATAAGGGAACAATAATATTATTAGGAAACTTGAGAAATTTGAATGAGAAATGTGTTGACATTATTGAATCCTAAATAGCCTTTTTGTTATATCTCTACATAGAGAAAAGAGAAATCTTGGGACATTGGCTCCATTATTATGTTTTCAGAAAACATCACACTTTTTACACCTGCCCTCAAAGTAACATTGTCAGATCTTTAAAAAGGAGAAAAATATAATAATGTAAATTCAATAATCATGTATGATATCAAAATTATAAAAATTAAAATCTCAAAAGCAGTCGTAAATGTACAAATAATTTAAAACATGATTGATGCCATAGATTTCTGAAAAATGTTCTATCAATTATGTTTGCATGAAAGCAAGTGACTAATACAGAATAATATTCCACATTATTTAAAGACCACTTTCCATTATTGTATTGACAAGTGTGATATCATTATATTCACCAAACTATCTCAGAGCAAAATATACAATTGGCGAACAGTAAAATAGGTAAATTTAATGTCATAGGGTGATAAGGATTATGTAAGACTCCGGTAATGTAGAATGTTTTACTTAGAAATGGCATTTCCTTTCTCTCAGCATAGGAGCAGATATGCAAATTGTGCCTTACAATTATTTCTACTCCCTCATTTTCGTTGTCTCTGCAGGAATGTTGATTATCTGCTCTCACTTGAACACTTTACTTTCACTACGAATGTTTGCCAAGTGTATATGATTCCATGATTTCATTGTTAAGGTTAAAGAGAACTTAGCAGTGAGAAAAGACTCAAAATTTTTCCTAAAGACTGATTCAGAAATGGTTTGGTTTGCATAGAATTTTTAATTCATTTTCTCTTCAGATATGTTTACAGAATGAATAGGATATCATTTTCATACCAAAATAAAACCCCATGTTAGTTGTCAAAAAAAAAATCTTCCAAATGGTGTTTTAGAAGTAGCCATATTTACTGTAACAAGACCAAAACTTGATTATAAATTTAAACTGAACTTTCTCCTCTTTGATCACTTTTGGTAAGGTTGTTTCTGCTTTGCTTGTTCTTTTCAATAATTAAGCATTTATGTCATTGCAATGTTCACTCTGGTCTATTTCCTTAGGTTTAGTTCTCATCTTCAGTACGTTTCTCAGGATTTCTTTAGAGTTTGGCTTATTCTTATTTTCTGTGACCCAGAAGTTCACTGAAAGGTTGTTCGCATCTGTCACACTTGTGCATGAAGAAACAGAAAGCTAAAAACTTTACCCCTTGACTTACTTCTCATTGTTTTTAATCTGATTTTCTCAGTTGGTGTTGGCATGGAAATTATCAAGAAGCTTTCTAGCAAGACCAGAGAGGAGGAGACCATGCAGCTGAACCTGAATGCCAGCACCTATGAAGATGAGACAATTACAGATCACTATGTCTTACTAAATACCCTCGGCAAAGGGGCCTTTGCTGAGGTGAAGCTGGCTTACCACCGCCTCACAAATATGAAAGTCGCAGTTAAAATCCTTGCGAATGGTGAGGAGAGTGATGGTAATAATCGGAAAGAGCTCAACTTCATGAAAGAATTAGACCACCCGTACATAATAAAGCTCTTCCAAATCATTGACAGCAAAGACCATACCTATATGGTGTTGGAGTTTGCTGCACATGGCGACCTAGTCACGCTCATTGAGGAGGGTGGCCCTCTTCAGCATAAACAGGCCCAACACATCTTCTGCCAGATTGTGTGTGCAGTGCACTACTGCCACGATAATGACATCGCCCACAGGGACATCAAGCTTGATAACATCCTGCTTGATGGCAAAGGAAACATCAAACTCTGTGACTTTGGCATGGCCATCAGAGTCAGCTCTGGGCAGAGATGCAAGGGATTCTGTGGCACTATTGAATACTGTGCTCCAGAGCTATTTTATGACACAGAGTATGATGCAAGGGCAGTTGACATCTGGAGCATGGCAGTGGTTTTATATGCAATGGTGACAGCGAGCTTCCCATTCGAAGCAAGAACCTATCCAGACATGAAGGAGGTGATGCTGAATCCCATATACAACATTCCTTACACACTCTCTCAAAACCGTTTGCTTGTGCACCTCATTGTGCACTTGTTCACTGTGAATCCTGAGCAGAGGCCCACAATATATGACATTAGGCAGCACCAGTGGATCAGAGACAGGGAAGAATTTTGGAAACTCCCATCATCCTCAGAGTCATTCTGTAACAAACCAAATCCCAGCATTGTTCAGGCTATGTGGGGTATGGGCTACCATCCCAAGGCTATTAGTGATTGTCTACGTGAGAAAAAATTCAATAACATCATGGCCACATACCTCATTTTAAACCATGGATCACCTCAGGACCACACTAAATCTATCACTAATTCCTTGCAGGCCTGTGTGGCTGTGTCATCAGCAGATCCTCTCATGTCCCTTCCTCCTAAGAGGAGAGTGAGTGAGCCTACCCTTCCCACCCTCGCCCTGCTGGCTGAACATCAGGGGCATGACAAGAAGTGTTCAAGCAAGCAGTGGAGCAGAAGTCTGAGCATGCCTGCCACCCTGTGCTGCCTGCTGGAGGAAGAAAATCCTCCCCACCCAGTACCCACAAGTCCTTCTGAGGTTACTCCTCTCCTGAGCAAAAGTCTGGCAGTAGGTAGCGTGGTTTGCAATGAGTGGTCCTCAAGAAGCCCAGTCTCTGAGTGCATTTCTTCTGCACAGTGTTTGTCCTGTGAGAAACCCCAGGAAGTGAGCACCCCAAAGAATAGCTCAGATGCTCAGAGTACACCCTCTGTAAGAAAGGAAAGGGAGACACCTCAGGGTATGAGCACCACTGAAATCCATGTCACTCAGAGATCTTCCCTTCAGACAACATCCAAGAACAACTTAAAAGCTGTCCTTCCCAAAGATGTAAGTGCAGCCTCTGCCAGCAGTTTGTCCAAAGGCTGGAAAAGGGTGAAGAAGAGAATTGGGAGTTGTGTGAGATTTCTGTGCTGCTGTCTGCCACTCTCAAGAAAAAGCTATGTTTCTCAGAAGAAAGAGGCACCACTGGAAGGAGAGAGCAGTGCAGGTGCCCACACACAGCTAAATGGGGTGCCCAAGATGCACTTCAGTGTTTATTAATCTATATGATTTCTAATGTCCTTTGCGACCATTGTATGATAGTTAGGGTAGGTAAATTAGGAAATCTTATTTCAAAAGGAATGCTCTAAAACCCCACCACAACATTTACCCTGAAATGTTTAAGCTAAAGTAGACAATAGTTTATGGGAAGTAGAGGCTTTAGAGGCAGTCAGAAGTAGTGTTATCTAAAGGAAGAAAGAATTGTAGAGCATCAGAGGCTTTGAGGGAAGAAAACCAAAAAGACCACGAAGAGTATAGGAAGAAGAGCCAACGAAAAACAGATGATCCAGAAGGATATACGAATCAAGAGTCTGAAGAATATATTTCAAAGTTCTTAAGACTGTGCCTTCCATAGGTCATTATCATCTAATGTACTGAGTCATTGTAGAAGATGAGGTTCTAGTTCTATTGACTGAGATAGCCGAATTGGGAGCAAATTGGGAGCCATGCAGGAAGTCCAGATGACAGAGTGTTGTGTACTCCAACAGAGAAGTCCAGCACCTACCACAGGCTTTTCCACAGACAACCATTATTAAAAGGAGGTATGTCCAATGGCTGGCCTTCAATAGCATCATTCTCTGAGAGCAGCCCTGTGCCAAAATTCTCCCCAAAGATACTCTTGAATTAGAAGACCCAATGTGCTGGTCTTCCATGACATACAATATCAATATTAATTCATCTGTCTTTCCCTTCAAGGTCAAGGCCAAGAGAGATTTTTTTTTTCCCACACTGGACAGAAGTGAGTCTCCTCCTCCCTCCCTTCCCCTCCCTATGTTGTGTTTGCAGGCAGCCTGTATCCATTTCCCTCTTTTCACGGGAGACACACCCACTGCATGCTGGTTCAGTCTAGCTGTTGGTGAAGGGGCCATTACTTATGGCCCCTTCAACAGGAAAGTGACAGCAAGCAGAAAGGAAATGGTTACCACTATATAGAAGGAATTCTGGAATGTTGCTCCAGTTTGCAAGGTGGGTATTGTTTGATTGTCCTGATCCTGGGGAACAGTGAACACACAACTCAGTCTGCAGTCTTGGAACTCCTTTTTGGTTAGATCCCACATCACGGGTCAGAGGGTCAGACCTGGAAAGAATCTCGTGACTGTAGATTAGAAGCATTCTGCTAGGATCCTCTTGTGAAAGTTGCATTGGTGTTGTCATGGACAGCTTCTATACAGAAGCAATGATGTAATGAAGAGTATCCACTCAGAAGGGACTGAATACCAGGGCTTATCTGTGAGTCTCATGGCTGAAGGCAACCCTGAGACCACTAATTTTCATCCTGTTGTATTAGAGAGGTATCTGTGATGTGTTTTATCCTTGACACTGATCCACAGAAAGATAAGCGTGAGGCTGCCAGAGTCAACTGTTTTCAACTCCAGGGACATGGTCATTAAGCTCAAGATGCAGAGGAAACAAGGTAAGAGGACAGACAACAGGGTCATGGATTCAGAGTGATCTTGATATAAACTGGGGCAAGTAGCTCATCTTTCCCCTCTGCCCCTAGCTGTTATGGAGGAGCAGTTTGTGTATAACGGGTGAACATCATCTTACCCCTGTATGGAAGAAAAATCACTGCAACTGGCAAGATGCTTAGTCTGTACTGGGTTGAAGAACCATGAGAACAAGAGTACAAACCGTCTTGCAAGGAAAACCAGACTGGAGTGACAGGCCTTCTTGTTTATGTGGCCATACCTGCTCTGTATCAGTGGGTGATTACTAAGGCAAGTATCATTTGTGATATACTTTACTGAATGCAGTGCATGGGAAAGGAGACTTGGGTGTTGTAGCCAGGTCAGTGAAACCAAGGAGATACAACCAATGAGAATCATGGGATCCAGACTCACATGGCAGACTCTCTACAAGGGCAAATCTCAGAATGATCAGTTGTGGTGTTTATTTTGACATTTGCCTTTGGACTAACGAGGACTTTCCCTGATACTAAAGCAAGTATCTATCTTTAGCAATTTATCTGAGAGAACAAAAGTCAGGTGAGTTCTAGACCCCCACTTCCATCACTTCCCTCCTTTACCACCTCCCTGTTAGATGAAGCAGGGGCAGGGTCCATGATTACCAGCCACTTGTAGGAGGAACTCCACACGCTTCATCCCAAAGCTGTCCACGGGTGTCCTCCTCATAAAGCACAAGACTGAGTCCTTAGATGCTCTTCTGGACATATTTGGTTGGCACAATGATTAAGTACACCCACCGGCTACTTGACACAGCTGTGATGAGCAGTTTGGTACAGGTGGGTCACATGGAGTTTCCCAAGTCAACTCCAGGTGTCTTATTGGTCACCCTTTCTCTCCTATTATCTGCAGATTCTTTGGGACATCATCTTTTGTGGAAGCTCATTTTCACCAAGTATGTATCCTGTCTAATGTAGACAAGAGGACGTGAGATGAGGTGCAGGAAGCAGAGTGCCTATGTTTAGACATGCTGGTGGGAAAATGCTTTTCCTCCTTTGTTTCCAGAGCCTGATTCCTGAAAAGTTGCAGGGCTGTAATGAGGAATTATTCCCTGCCTTCTGCTGTCCCTGACGCACCTTCATGATGTTGGCCTAGGGAATGTCACCTTGGACGACAATGAGCATTATATTTGCCTCTTTAGTCCCTGAATTTCATAAAGTAAACCTGCCATTATCTGCCAAGACCACAGATCGTGTGCCTGTGGATGTGGAACTCTCAGCCAGTTTTCTCATTGATTTGCAATATTCCATCTCTTGTAGGTGCCTGGCCACATCCTGAATCGTGTCCCCAAAGGATTCCTAACCTGAGGACTTGCACACTCAACACTGGTGTCAGCAATGAAAAAGGTCGTCTCTGAGTTCAGGAAAACTCAGAAGTTCTACACAGCTTCAGGAGGACATTCTGTGCAGGGCAGTGAGATGGCTCATGTTCCAGCATCCAACTTCAGAACCTGCTCCAATTCTCATCAAGATCTGAGGATAACAGAAGGATCCCCTAGGAAAGCCATCCAATGTATGTTACCTTTAAATCTCCAGCGTAGATTCATGCTGTGTGTTTTTGGATAGTGTAAAAATGTCACCTATGCCTCTCTTTCCTCAGAGATGACCCTGGAAAACTACCTGAGCAGAGAAAGAACATGCCACTACAGAGCCTTGGGACACACGAGTGCATGTGTGCACAGCCTCTAAACTGGAGTTCCTGAAAAGGGCAGTGTTCTTGGACCTTCTCTGTCAGGCCACCAGTCACATGATGATGGTACACTTGATGTCAGTCACTTATACTGAGAAAATACACAAACAACAAATACCAAAATACCAAAGTAGATTTCCTGCTGAATTTATACCAGTTGGCAAATGGAACATTTATTTTTTATCCAAAGAAGTATAAACACTCAGAGACCCCTGTTTCTCCACTCTTGTCACTGTTGTTAAGCTGACAGATTGTTTCTCAGATAGACTAGAAATTGAAAATCTGGTACCCAAGCACCGAAACATCCAAACTGGGTCTAATCCTAAAAGTGATGGCAGAGGACAGGAGCGACTCATCCAGACCCTGCACTTCTGGTTCCAGCCCTTCACACAAAGCCCCAGAGATCCACAGAGTTGGACAAAGAAGAAACAGAGATGGAAACATGGATTCAAACACAAATCCCAGCAAGAGACCCACCTACATCACATCAGCAGATTTTATCAGGCCACCTTTGGAAATCAAGGCAGAGAAAATGATCTGTCCACAAAAGTCTGTAAATATGCAAAAGTAAACAATAAGGAACCCATTAGAAAACTGAACACAAATTCAATTACTACAGCTGACCCCCATGCAAACACTACAAAATTCACATAAGAGATGCAGAAGAGATCCACATAAGTTTCAGCCTCTTAAGGAAGAAGACAGAGACAGCACAGAAGATAAACTCTGGCCACACGAGCTTTAATGACATTAGCCAAGAAAATACAAAAGCTGAAGCATGGCTGAGGGAGACTGTATCGTAGGATATCTAGAGAAAGCCTGGACACTGTTGTCACAGCCCAGCAGACAACAAATACCTGTTCTACGATAAGATGATGGTTCAGTGCTATGCAGCAGGAAGGAGTGTCCAGGCTGATAACTAGATGTGTACTGCTCACCACTCTTACACCCATGGGACCCTCAACGTTACTGTGTGAAGATATGATAAGGAAGCAGAATGAAGACTCTCCAAAGCTGGGGGCTCATTTCCCCCTCTGACAGTCAACTGTACTCTTCACTCTCAAACACCCCAGCCCAGGAGAAGAGGGATGCTGAGCATAGCACAGATGTAAGACTTGCTTGAGCTCATGAGTCTCCATGCTGCTGCTGGAGGCCAGAGAGCCTAGCATTGCACACTCCCCAGCACTGCTCCACTCTCAATGCTAAATGCCAACCCATGCAGACCACACCACCCTTGCTGCCTCACAATGAATACATGGAGCCAGGCTGTGCTGACAACCACATATATCCCAAAAGAGCTATCTGTCAGACCCTGATGGACATTCGCAGCCACAATCCATATATCCATTTAGATATCATCCCTTACCTGACACTTTTCTTACCCATACACTCATATATTGTCACCCATATCCATTACTATGGCAGTTCAGGATGTCCCTTCCCCCAATAACTCCCACACCAGTAGTAGTAAAGATCCTATACAAATGTCCCCTCCCATATGCTGTGCTAAACAGCATTGCTAGTAATTGACACTGCTTGACATTGCCTGCCTGCCACCATCTCAATGCCTTGGGTGGTATTAGAACCAGCTTAATACCAGCTCTCAAACTGCCCTATGTGAATTCTTTCATATCTGGCCTTGCAGGACCCCAACCATGAAGCCCTAAACATACTGTATATCAAATTCAACTAGAACATGCTCCCACCACACCTTCAAATCAGTTTTTAGTGCTACTAGACAAAAAGTGCACCCCCTTGTCACTTGGTCAGAGAGTTTCCTGCATAGTTTTCACGTATCATGAAGGTGATGATAACTTCCAATTCATTGTGGACTACAGGGTAGTTTAGTTTGCAGCAGTGAAAGCGGAGGGAATGGTTAGGAGTTCTTCAGGGACTGAAATCAAGCAGCACACTTTGAACATGGAATACAGAGAAGGCACATAAACAGGCTTGATATATAGCAGTGTGTGTAGGATATATAGACCAACAGGACCTGATACCTAGAAATTCAAGTGTATTCCATTCTCCCTTGCAAAATCCACACACAATTCTAGGTTTGTGTCAGTGGTAAGCTTCTGCTAACTGCAATACTACATATACTAATTTGTGAATCCCTGCTGCACACCACCATGTTTCCCAACACACACTGCTCAGTATGAGCCCAAGGGGATCGTTCCCCACACCTGACACCAGTCAGCATACAGCAAGATCAGGCCAAGCTGTGTGTCTCTTGTTTTCAGGAACTTTTGTTCCTATATCCTCTTCTGTCTTTCTCTCTGTCTCTGCCTCTCTGTCTGTCTCTCTCTTTCTCTCTCCTGCATGCGTTTGTGTGTCTAATTTGGATATTCAGGACTGGGGACCCAGCCGGCCCTTAATCTATTTGTGTGTGTGTGGATTTGGCTATAGGGGAGGCTATAACTAGCTGAATCTGGTATCTATCCATGTATATAAAAGGCTTTGCCTATGGAGGGGAAAGTGACAGGAACTGACAGCATGTCTGTCCACATCACTGCACTTACACGGACATTTTCTTGTGTTAAGATTCCCCTGTGCCAACATTCTTACTAGATAAAAGAACATACTACACACACAAACACAAAAACATGCAAAATATGATATGCTATGATCAGTTCCTGCCTTTTTTGCCTCTAAAGTCAAAGCTTCACACACACATACATGGATACAGATCAGATTAAGTTAGTTATATCCTCTGCTACATCCAAATCCAACACACATGCAAAGAGATTCAGGACCTGTTGTTTTCGCAATTCTGAAGAGCCAAGTTACACACACAAACACATGTTGGAGAGAGGGAGAGAGAGAGAGAGAGAGAGAGAGAGAGAAAGAAAGAGAGGTGGGAGAGGAGAGGACAGGAGTGGAGAGGGGAGGAGAGGGGGGAGAGGAGAAGAGAAGGGAGAGGAGGGGAGGGAAGAGAGGAGAGCAGAGGACAGAAGAGAAGAGAAGAGATGAGAGGGGACTGGAGGAGAGGAGAGAAGAGAAGAGAGGAAGAGATGATATGAGAAGATAGGGGAGGAGAGGAAAGTGAAATGGAGGGGAGAAAAGAGGAGAAGAAAGAAGAGGGGAGGGGAGGAGAGGGTAGATGTAGAAAAGGAGAGGAGAGGGGAGGAGGGGGGGAAAGGAGAGGGGGGAGAGGAGGGAGATATGAGTGGAGTAGAGGGGAGGAGTTCAAAGGAGAGGGGTGGGGACAAGAGAAGAGGAGAGGAGAGTTCAGGGAAGGGGAAGAGAAAGGAGAGGGGAATGGAGGAGTGAAGGAGAGGAGAGGTGGATAGAGAGGAAGAGAAGAGTGGAGGAGAGGAGAGGGGAGGAGAGGGGGAGAGAGGAGAGGAGGAGAGGAGAGGGGAGTAGAAAGGAGGGGAGAAGAGGAGAGGGGATAGAGGGGGAGAGAGGAGTGGAGGAGAGGAGAGGGGAATAGAAAGGAGGGGAGAAGAGGAGAGGGGATAGAGGGGGAGAGAGGAGTAGAGGAGAGGAGAGGGGAATAGAAAGGAGGGGAGAAGAGGAGAGGGGATAGAGGGGAAGAGAGGAGTGGAGGAGGGGAGAGGGGAATAGAAAGGAAGAGAGAAGAGGAGAGGGGATAGAGGGGAGGAGAAAAGAGGAGAGAAGGGAAACAAAAGAACCTTGAAACAATAGAAAAAGATCTTAGTGTCAGACTCTGTTGGTAAGCCCTCACCCATAGTCAAGGCCCCCCAGACATACACTAGATCCTGATGTCTGGTTCTGCTACATTTACCATTTCCTTAAAACTAAAGTCTTCCACGCAGGCTAAGTTTCATGCCGTCCAAGATCTGCCAACTCGTACATCCACCACCACCCAATACATGGTTTGGAACAAGATAATTCTCAGAGTCCCTTCTTCTATGGCCACTGACACAGTAGACAAATGGGTGGTGATAGGTAATGTGAGTTTTTTTTCCTATGTAACAACTAAAGCACACATCACCACAATAGATGCACCACAGATGTGTGTGTGCGCACACACACACACACACACACACACACACAAACGCACAGAAACAGAGGCACTTGCATGCATGTACGCACACACACATGCATGAAAACACCAGCACATCAGATTCTTCACGTTAACCCCTTACACAGAAATCTTGTATACACATTAATCTTACATAGTTTAGTATTCTCTCTCTCTCTCTCTCTCTCTCTCTCTCTCTCTCTCTCTCTCACACACACACACACACACATATAAACACAGACACTTCTATGCATACAAATACACATAAATGAATACACCAGTCCATATCAAGCACTTCATGATATCCCCTCACAGAGAAATCTTACATACACATAAGTCTTACAGAAATCAGTAAGTGGCTATTCTAAGTATCTCCTACCCTACACTGAAAGTCAGCTATGGCTGAATATTAGTTCCTGAAAAGTGCACTCGAAAATACAACCAAGCTGAAGGTATAAAGCTGTAAGAATAAACACAGGGCTATATGCCATGGCCTCTTTGTTTCTTCCTGCCATATATCCAAAGCCCCACATATTGGAACTCAATCTCTCTCTCTCTCTCTCTCTCTCTCTCTCTCTCTCTCTCTCTCTCTCTCTCTCTGCAGACACAACACACACACATACATACACACAGAAACACATACAGACATACACATCCACACAGATCTCATTATCTCCTCCTGTGAGGTACCACTTCTCATAAACACAAATCACACACATAACCTGGAATCAAGACCAGCTAGGTTTTCCCTGCCTGCCTTATATAGAAGTGTCTTACACACTTCAGTTCTCTAATTCTGTTAGGTACACTTTTCTTATAGTGAAAATTCAACATACACATACAAGTCTTTGTATCTAGTCCTAGGAAATAACCCTTCCCTATAACCAAAGTCACACCTGATCACAACTAGGTGTTCCACCCTGCTCCATATCTCCATATTCATACAAGGCACATGTCTGGTTCTGTTATCTATCTATTGTCTTACAGGTAAATCTCCACCTACACACACACATGGTTTCATAGCAAGTCCTGCATGGTTCACCCTCCCCTACATCCAAGTGACTGGTGCCCTCATGCATCACTTTACGTATAAAAAAAGCTTATCATATGGAGATGTATTCAGGTCCAGCTAGTGTCGGGTTAGCTACAGTATAATGCACATACATGAGCACACACTCACACACACACAGAGCATGCACATATAAGGTGTCTTATTTTGCAAATAGTCCTCCCATATAGCAGTACACTAGATATACATACATATAAACAAAGACATACACACATACAAGCATACACACATCCACACAGATGGTTATGTGTCAGGGTATAATAGGTATCCCGTTCCTTACAGCTAACGACCCACACTCAGGCTTATGTTTCCAGTCCTGCTAGCTTCCCCTATATCAATATCCCAAACCAAAGACAAAATTCTTAATACTTCACTTTCTCTCTCTCTCTCTCACACACACACATGCACGCGCGCGCGCGCACACACACACACACACACACACACGTACCACAAGTCTAGGATTCATAGGCAAAGAATCACAAATATCTGCATGTCTATGTGTCTGGCTCTTTGTATCAATCGATTCATCCCTGCATGTAAAGCTGCCTAAAATGTGGCTACTTGTAATCCCTACTGGATTCAAACTCACCCACAACTCCTACCTCAGACCACAGCTTGATGAGAATTTTCAAATGTATCTTCCAAACTAACCAAAGTCCCACCAAGGTATTGAGATGCTGGTCTCCCTGTGTTCCCACTCCTATGCCACAGCCTGTGAAAAAAACATGGCTGTAATGGACTGAGCTCCCAAGGTCCCAGTGAGGAGCAGAAGGAGAGAGAACAGGAGCAAGGAAGTCAGGACCGCGAGGGGTGCGACCACCCACTGAGATGGTGGGACAGATCTATTGGGAGCTCACCAAGGCCAGATGGACTGGGACTGAAAAAGCATGGGATAAAACCGGACTCTCTGAATATGGTGGACAATGAGGGCTGCTGAGAAGCCAAGGACAATGGCACTGGGTTTTGATCCTACTGCATGTACTGGTTTTGTGTGAGCCTAGCCTGTTTGGATGCTCACCTTCCTAGACCTGGATAGAGGGGGGAGGAACTTGGACTGCCCACAGGGCAGGGAACCCTGATTGCTCTTTGGACTGGAGAGGGAGGGGGAAGGCAGTGGGGTGTGGGGAGTGGGGGGAGGGGGAGGGAAAAGGGAGGCGGGGAGGAGGCAGAAATTTTTAATTCAAAAAAATAAAATGCTAAGTTCTTCTCAAAAAAACATGGCTGATTTAACAACTACCACATATGTCCACCCACACATCCAAAGCCCTACAAATACATACATAGTTTGGATTCAGCTCCTACTAAATATCCCTACCACTATAGCAAAATCTTACTTACACATATAGATCAAATTATACAGCCACCCCAGGTAGCTTCTCCCGTCTCTTCTTCAATTTTTAATACTCACAATTGACGAACAGAAGCTAAGAACAGTCTATACAAAGAACTTTCAGCATTTGTCTCTCTGCATCTTGACTCACTCATTATAATCTATTCCCAGTCTATGCAGCTTCCTAGGAAGATGGCTCACTAACAAAAACGTCAATATGTTGAGAATCTGAAAGTAGGCTTGCAAATTTGAAGTTGGTGACCAGTCACAGGACTCATTTTCCTGTTGAATCATGTGGGAAACCCCAATACCCTGGGTGACTTAACCCCTTCATAATGGTCTGAAGTAGTATAAGTCAACTGAGCAATGCATGAAGAGCAGACAGTAGCCAGATTTGTCTGTTTTCTGCCTCAGCTCCTGCTTGAGTTCATGCCCAAACTTCCCTAAGTGACAGACGTTGATCAGAATATATAAATTCTTTCTTCCCCATATTGTTTTTGTCATGATGTCTATCAGCAATAGAAAACATAGTAGGTGAATGTCCCAAGAGCATCCTCAATCTTAGGATCTTATTGCTGCCAACTCCTGAGTGCTAGGATAAAGGTATATACCACAACTCCACGTGAATAGCATTTCAAAGATGAGATGTCGGCCGAGTGATGGTGGCACACGCTTTTAATCCCAGCACTCGGGAGGCAGAGGCAGGCGGATCTCTGTGAGTTCGAGTCCAGCCTGGTCTACAAAGGGAGTTCCAAGACATGCTCCAAAGCTACAGAGAAAACCTGTCTCAAAAAACCAAAAAAAGAAAAAAAGAAAAAGAAAAACAAATTATCCAGCCTTGCTAGGTAGCTCTTCACCTCCATGTTTTTACTTGCATCTGAAGAATGGAAGCTAAGAACAATATATGTAAAGAACTTTCAGCATTTCTCTTTCTTGATCTGGACTCACTCACCCAACATAAACTCCTCCTAATCCATGCTTTTTCCTAGGAAGGTGGCTCACTAACAAAGAGGGTTAATGTGCTGAGCATCTGAAAGTAGGCTTGTGTCTTTGCAGTGGATGACCAGTTAAAGGACACATTTTCATTTCTAATATGGGAGATCCCAGTCCACTGTGAGAGACTCCACTCCTTCAAGACAGTCCTTAGTTGTATAACAAAGTTGAGTAATCCCTAAAGAGCAAGGCAGTAGCCAAATTTGCTCTTTTCTGCCTCAGCTCCTGTTTGAGTTATGATAAAACTTCCCTGAGTGACAGACATTGATCAGAACATGTAAGCCAAATAAACTCTTTCTTCCCCACATTGTTTTTGTCATGATGTCAATCAGCAAGAGAACACATAGTAGGTCAGTATCCCAAGAGCATCCTCAATCTTAGGATCTTATTGTTGCCACCTCCTGAGTGTTGGGATGAAGGTATATACTACAGTACTAACTAGAATAGAACTTTGAAGATGAGATAGATCCATGGAGACAATAAATCAGTCTGTAGGCAAATAGAATCCTGCTATCAGGATATTATTAAGGAAACTGATCATAGAAAGTATTTACAAGAAGATGAACTTGAGAGACTTTAGAGAAAAGAACTAGTTTCAGGTTGCACAGGAATACTGAGGAAATGTACAAAATGTATCCAGGTTGAGGACTAGTTCACACAGTGTATGAAGCTGCGAATTTTAGGGGGCATATTCGATCTACTCGAGAAAATCCAGGTACAGCCTGATTGACTGCTTTCTTCCAGGACCATTTTCCTTTTATGGGAGCCAAAATGTTATCTCTGTGTGTCAAAACCTCTTTCGAGTGGGGAATAGGCCACTCGACTTTTTTTTCTACTACCAGGCTAATCAGGAGCCCGTGTCTGGTTTCTGAGCCACCTAGTACTCTGTTCATCACTCTTTTGTCTAGAGTCTGTGCTTGCTGTGAAATGCAGGCCTCTTCCAAGAACACTGTGGACCATTCTAGGTTGACTAAAGTCCTCTTCCATGTCCTCAGTAGCCTGTCTTATGTTCCCTCAAAATTTACATTTTGAGAGTCGCATGTCACACATAATAATGTCATCTTTATTTGCAGTAGTTACTTTTTGGGAAAATACTTAAATTTTATTATGGAAGCTATGGGCTTTTTAACCTCTATCTTCTTCATATGGTTTATTTGTCAACTTTTTTGTTAGAATTGCCTCTCTGTTCTTGAGTAATGAACTCAGTTTGAACATGAACATGGCCTTCTTCATGCGTTATTGAACTTGCTGGAAAATTTGGATTTCTCTCAATAAGGATTGTACATAAACTGTTGATTTACATTTTCTGTTTATTATACATTTAAAGATATTTTGTTTTATTTATTTATTTATTTTCATGTGTGTGTATTAATCTTTCTGTGCCACAGCACGCACACATATATATGATATATATATATATATATATATATATATATATATATATATATATATATGAAAGAGGAAAACTTGTGGGTCAAAGTCAGTGCTGTTTTTTTTGATTATGTGAGATAAAGGGAAGAAAGCTCAAGTCATCATGTCTGTTGTAGGCTCCTGCATGCTGTGTAGAACATGTTGGAAAGGGTCTCTTTCCTTTCTCCTTATTGAATAATTGGATCAATATTAGTGTTAACTCTTTTGAAAAGTCGGGTAGACTCCATACATGAATACATTCATGCTAGTTGTTCATTTTATTGACAGTTCATCATCGAAAATCTCATGTACAATATATTTTTATCATATTTCCCATTACACAATTCCCCCTGAACCCTCCCTTCTTCCCCTCCCATCTAGAGTCATTCACTCTTTCTACTAAAAAAATCAAAAGATAAAATAAGCAATTGAGACCTATAAAAAGTTCCACCCACAAAGTAAAAGAACCCACAGTCTGCCACATTTTTATTGAGTTTATTTTATGTTTGTCAGTGTTTCCCGTACATAGTGCTACCAAGAGGAATGGTTAAGATACATAGTGAGAATCCATTGAAAGAAACTATTTCTTCCTTTGACAACAGGAAAGGATTACAGATGTGTCCTTGCTTGGGGATGGAACCCTATTTTCACTTACCTTTTTCAATGAGCGAACACCCATCTGACTTGAACCTGTATATGCTTGTATGCATTGCTGCAGTCTCTGTGGGTTCATGTTCATCAGTTTTCTTGTTTGCTTGGAATCATCTATACCTCTGGCCCTTAGTATCTTTCTGCATCCTTTTCTGACTAGCTCTCTGAAACTTGAGGGAAAGTTTTCATGAAGCCTTCATACATGGACTGAGTATCACAAAACCTCACACACCCTCTACATTGTTTGCAAATGTCTGTGTTAATTCTGTCTCCCACAAAAACAGGGTTCACTGTGTGGGTTGTTTGAGACATTGATCTCTTTGTGTAGTAGTCTGTCATCAAAAGTAATTTTGTTCACTGTATCCCTGTAGCAGAAATATAGTCACAAGTTTTCTCATAGCCCATGACCTATCCACAGAGTTTCTTCTTCAGATGAGCAGTATCAGTAATGGTGTCTATCTCCTGGAGTGGCCTTAAATCCAATCAAAAGTGGCGGATTATTGCCACAGTGTGTGTACCACTATTACATCAGTCCATTTTGCAAGTGGGACCCTGTTGTCCTTAAGTTACAGCTGGGTTGTTGATGACTATCTTTCTCCTTCAGCAAAACAGTGAGTACACATCTATATCATGAATATCAGTCAGTAGGGGTGAAGCTTCATGAATGTATGACAGCAATAGTACATGGCAATAAAGTTGCATATTAGCAATAGAGTTGGCAGTAGAGGTGAGAATTGGGGCTTTCATAGGGGCCCATTTTCTTTTTTTCTTTTTTTTTTAATTTATTTATTTATTAGAGATTTCTGTCTCTTCCCCACCACCGCCTCCCATTTGACTCCCCCTCCCCCAAAAAAGTCACCCTCCCTCATCAGCCCAAAGAGCAATCAGGGTTCCCTGCCCTGTGGGAAGTCCAAGGACCACACACCTCCATCCAGGTTTAGTAAGGTGGGCATCCAAACTGCCTAGGCTCCCACAAAGCCAGTACGTACAGTAGGATCAAAAACCCATTGCCATTGTTCTTGAGTTCTCAGTAGTCCTCATTGTCTGCTATGTTCAGCAAGTCCGGATTTATCCCATGCTTTTTCAGACCCAGGCCAGCTGGCCTTGGCGAATTCCCGATAGAACATCCCCATTGTCTCAGTGTGTGGGTGTACCCCTCGCGGTCCTGAGTTCCTTGCTCGTGCTCCCTCTCCTTCTGCTCCTGATTTGGACCTTGAGATTTCTGTCCGATGCTCCAATGTGGGTCTCTGTCTCTGTCTCCTTTCATTGCCTGATGAAGGTTAATATTCAGGAGGATGCCTATATGTTTGTCTTTGGATTCACCTTCTTATTTAGCTTCTATAGGATCGCGAATTATAAGCTCAATGTCCTTTATTTATGGCTAGAAACCAAATATGAGTGAGTACATCCCATGTTCCTCTTTTTGGGTCTGGCTTACCTCACTCAGGATAGTGTTTTCTATTTCTTCCATTTGTACACAAAATTCAAGAAGTCCTTGTTTTTTACTGCTGAGTAATACTCTAATATGTATATATTCCATACTTTCTTCATCCATTCTTCCATTGAAGGGCATCTAGGTCGTTTCCAGGTTCTGGCTATTACAAACAATGCTGCTATGAACATAGTTGAGCATATACTTTTGTTGTATGATAGGGCCTCTCTTGGGTATATTTCCAAGAGTGGTATTGCTGGGTCCAGGGGCAAGTTGATCCCGAATTTCCTGATAAACCGCCACACTGCTTTCCAAAGTGGTTGCACAAGTTTGCATTCCCACCAGCAATGGATGAGTGTACCCCTTTCTCCACAGCCTCTCCAGCAAAGGCTATCCTTGGTGTTTTTGATTTTAGCAATTCTGACAGGTGTAAGATTGTATCTTAAAGTTGTCTTGATTTGCATTTCCCTGATCGCTAAGGAAGTTGAGCATGACCTTAAGTGTCTTTTTGCCATTTGAACTTCTTCTGTTGAGAATTCTCTGTTCAGCTCAGTGCCCCATTTTATAATTGGGTTGATTAGCCTTTTGCGGTCTAGTTTCTTGAGTTCTTCATATATTTTGGAGATCAGACCTTTGTCAGTTGCGGGGTTGGTGAAGATCCTCTCCCAGTCAGTGGGTTGCCTTTTTGTCTTAGTGACAGTGTCCTTTGCTTTACAGAAGCTTCTCAGTCTCAAATCCATTTGGACTTCAGTTTTGTGCATGGTGATAGATATGGATCTATTTTCATTCTTCTACAGATTGACATCCAGTTTTGCCAGCACAATTTGTTGAAGATGCTCTCTTTTTTCCATTTTATACTTTTAGCTCCTTTATCGAAAATCAGGTGTTCATAGGTTTGTGGGTTAAAGTCAGGGTCTTCTATACGATTCCATAGGTCGACTTCTCTTTTTTTATACCAATACCAAGCTGTTTTCAATACTGTAGCTCTGTAATAGAGTTTGAAGTCAGGGATGGTAATGCCTCCAGACAATCCTTTTTTGTATAAGATCGTTTTGGCTATCCTGGGTTTTTTTGTTTTTCCATATAAAGTTGATTATTGTCTTCTCCAGATCTGTGAAGAATTTTGATGGGATTTTGACGGGGATTGCATTGAATCTATAGATTGCTTTTGGTAGAATAGCCATTTTTACTATTTTGATCCTCCCGATCCAAGAGCAAGGGAGGTCCTTCCATTTTCTGGTGTCCTCTTCAATTTCTTTCTTCAAAGACTTAAACTTCTTGTCAAATAGATCTTTCACTTCCTTGGTCAGAGTTACCCCAAGATATTTTATGCTATTTGTAGCTATCGTGAAAGGTGATGCTTCTCTGAATTCCCTCTCTGCTTCCTTATCCTTAGTGTATAGGAAGGCAACTGATTTTTTGGAGTTGATCTTGTATCCTGCCACATTACTAAAGGTGTTTATCAGCTGTAGGAGTTCTTTGGTAGAGCTTTTGGGGTCGCTTATGTATACTATCATATCATCTGCAAATAACCAAAGCTTAACTTCTTCCTTTCCAATACGAATCCCCTTGATCCCCTTATATTGTCTTGTTGCTATTGCTAGAACTTCATGCACTATATTGAAGAGGTATGGAGAGAGTGGACAGCCTTGTCGTGTTCCTGAGTTCAGTGGATGGCTTTGAGTTTTTCTCCGTTTAATTTAATGTTAGCTGTTGGCTTGCTGTAAATAGCTTTTATTATATTTAGGTATGACCCTTGATTCCCTAATCTCTCCAAGACATTTATCATAAAGGGGTGTTGAATTTTGTCAAATGCTTTTTCAGCATCTAATGAAATGATCATATGTTTTTTTTTTCTTACAGTGTATTTATATGGTGGATTACATTGATAGATTTTCGTATGTTGAACCAGCCCTGCATCTCTGGGATGAAGACTTTTGATCATAATGGATAATTTTTCTAATGTGTTCTTGGATTCGGTTTGCCAGTATTTTATTGAGAATTTTTGCGTCGATATTCATGAATGAGATTGGCCTGTAATTCTCTTTCTTGGTTGAGTCTTTGTGCAGTTTTGGTATCAGAGTGACTGTAGATTCATAAAAGGAATTTGGCAATGCTTCTTCTGTTTCTATATTGTGAAATACATTAAGGAGTATAGGTATTAGGTCTTCTTGGAAATTCTGGTAGAATTCCGCATTGAAACCATCTTGTCCTGGGCTTCTTTGAGTTGTGCTGGTGAAGGGTCGCTAGATGCCTGAGTTATTGTAGGCAGTGCTGGCTATGTTGGATTTTTTGGGTTGTGATTTTCCTTCTATACTTTCTGTAGTGCTGGATTTTGGCTACGTATTGTTTAAATTTGTTCTTATCCTGGAATGTCTTGTTTTCTCCATTGATAGTGAATGATAGCTTGACTGGGTATAGTAGTTTGGGTTTGCATCCATGGTCTTTTAGTTTCTGCAGTACCTCTATCAAGGACCTTCTGGCTTTCATGGTTTCCATGGAGAAGTCAGGTGTAAGTCTGATCGGTTTACCTTTATAAGTTACTTGCCCTTTTTCCTTTGCAGCTCTTAATATTGTTTCTTTAATCTGTATATTTTGTGTTTTGATTATTATATGGTGAGGGGATTTTTTTTTGATCCAGTCTGTTTGGTGTTCTGTATGCTTCTTCTTTTTTTTTTTTTTTGGTTTTTCGAGACAGGGTTTCTCTGTGGCTTTGGAGCCTGTCCTGGAACTAGCTCTGTAGACCAGGCTGGTCTCGAACTCACAGAGATCCGCCTGCCTCTGCCTCCCGAGTGCTGGGATTAAATCTGTATGCTTCTTGAATATTCAAAGGAATATCTTTCTTTATGTTGGAAAAGTTTTCTTCCATAATTTTGTTAAAAATATTTTCTGGGCCTTTGAGCTGTGACTCTTCTTCTTCTTCTATCCCTATTATTCTTAGGTTTGGTCTTTTTATTGTGTCCCTTATTGCCTGAATGTTTTGTGATGAGAATTTGTTGGCTTTGCTGTTTTCTTTGATCAGTGTGTTTATTTTCTCTATGGTGTCTTCAGAATCTGAGATTCTTTTCTATCTCTTGTATTCTATTGATTATGCTTGTTTCTGTAGTCTCTGCTCGTTGACCAAGATTTTCCATATCCAGCTAGTCCTCAGTTTGTGTTTTCTTCCTTGCTTCCATTTCAGTTTTCAATTCTTGAACTGTTTCCATTACTTGTTTGATCATTTTTTCTTGGTTTCCCAGGGTATCATTTATGCATTTACTCATTTCTTCAAACTTTTTGTTATACTTCTCATCCATTTCTATAAGGGCGTTTTTTTACATGTTGTTTAAGGGACTCTATTGCTTTCATAAAGTCATTTTTTTTTCTACTTCTTCTGTGTTAGGGTGTTTAAGTCCTTCTGTTGTAAGATCCTTGGGTTCTGGTGTTTTCATGTTCTTTTTCAGATTGTTTGGTGAATTCTTGCCTCTGCTCCTGCCCATCTCCTCCTATCGATGCTATCTAATGGGTCTTTTAAAACAGGAACAGGTTTTCCTGCTCCCAGGGGCCCCACTTACAAAATGCCTTCTCTCCATTTCCTGGGTCCTGCCGCTGGCCAAGATCTCTTTCACTACTCAGAAGGGTCTTCAGGACCAGGACCAGGTTCCCAGTTCACCAGGGACCTAGTCAACAAAAGGCCTACCCCTCTGCAGGCCAGCCACCAAAACAGAAAAACTCCTGCTGCCCTCTGCCCCAAGCTCCCTATTCAGCGCCCAAACAGGCTAAACTGGGTGATCCTGCGGCCTGCGGCCCTGCGAAAGGGAGGGGGAGTGAAGGAGGCCCCTGGGCGCAAGCTGTGATATGCCAGGGAGAGAGAGGTCAGCAGAGGAGGAGCAGCCCCAGCAGAGGGAACTAGCCCTCGCAGGCTAACTGGGGGGTCAAGGGGGTCGGGGAATGCCCCCGTTCCGTTTCCTGTGTCCCACCGCAAGAACACTCTCCCCACTCAGGGGGATCTTCAGGGACAGGACCAGACTCCCCGTTTGCCCATGGTCCTCGCCAATAAAAGGTCTACCAATATGCAGGCCAGGCCCCCAAAAACCTACTTGATTTAGTTGTAGTGTGGCGATCTGCTCTCAGTGTGGGCTTCAATGTTTCATGCTTGGACTATCCCGCATCGGCCGCTCGCGTCCGCGCGCCGATGTCCGCTGTGCGCGTCAGCCGAGATACATTTTTTATGTAGATACTAATTTTGATATTCAAATGTATCTAAATATACTGGAAAAGCCAAGCCTTACTCCCTTCTTTTTCCCATGTCCTTCCTTTTTGTTTCCTGACGACAGGCTGAGATAAGATAGCAAAATACTCTATTAGATAATTTGCACTTTGTTTCCAATTCAGTTTATCAAGCATTTAATTAGTAATTCCCCAAACTTTTGAAATGTCAAAAGAAATGTAAACCACTGAAAGGGGTGCTAATTCACTATTGACAGCATTATCCTTATTAATATAGTAGTGGAGACAAAATGGTAATCAACCAGAAGTATCCAATCTTCATAGTCACTAAAACCAGTTAAAGAAATTTATAGTATTCCAGAAAGAAAAACATTTACATTATTTTTTTTAGGGTGATGCATCTGAAAATCAGAATAGCAATGTAAATCTGGTACAACAATAAATATTGTCAAGAATACAATATCCCTGTCAAAATATTGTAAACAGTTCTCTTGTTCCAGAGTATATAGAAGAAAAATGACACTTCTTCAATAAAGAACATTTAGTTGTAATGAGGGTATTTTGACACTGAATATAATCCTGGCAATAGAACTAGAAGGAAGGTACCAAGAAATGTTCTTGCAAGATGGTGTTTCATTGCCACCTTCAGGGGTCTGCTCAGATTAGTATATCATCATGGCAGTCATTCTGAACCTGAACTCCTTCTGTTACAATGACAATAATTAGATACTACCAGGAAGGGTGTCCTGGAGGTTAAAATGATAATGCTCTTTTAACCTTTTGCATTACATTAAAAGACTTTGGAAAATCCAGCAATTTCAAAAAGAACATGATTTCTAGAATGGGAGCTGCATTTAAATTACATTTCCCTATTTGAATTTATAACACTAAGTTACCAACGACTTAAGTTTTGTAATTTGTAGTATATGGATACAACAGTATCCACCTAAATAAATTTTAGAAAGTGATTGACATTTGTTCAATGGGAGGCAGTACAGTGATGATTCTTTGATGTTTCTAATCATTATGCAATGACAATTATATCATTATTAAAATAATAGGAACCTTTAAAATAGCTAAATTTTAATTGTATTTCTCTTCTTCAGGTAGGTACATAGAATTTATCTGTCCATTTTCAACTCTGTAGAATTAGAATCAAATGAAGTCCACTGAAGAGGTGGGACAATTCTATCATGAAAGTCTATGATAGACTTTGATGAAAATTTAGGTTGGTATATCGCTTACTTAGGGTTTCTATTGCTATGTAAAGATACCATGACCTTTGCAACTCTTATAAAGGAAACATTTTCTTACGGTGGTTCACTTACAATTTCAAAAGTTCAGTCCATCATCATGGTGGGGAGGGTGTGATGACATGCAGGCATAAATGGTGCTGGAGCTGAGAGTTTTACATTTTGCAAGTAGCAGACAGTTGACAGAGAAACTAGGTGATATTCTGAGCATGGGAGCACCCAATGCCTGCTGCCACACTGACATACCTCTTCCAACAAGGCGATATCCGTTACACCAAAGCCACAACTCCTAATACTGCCTCTCCATATAAGATTATGGGGGCTAACATTCAAACCACCATGGGATATAACTTTCAAATTTGTTTCCTTCAGTACAATCTTTAGCCTTTAATGACTGTTCTGAGAGACTCAACTTGCTTACACTCATTTTGTTACTCTAAGTAAAACTTAATTCTTCTAATTAAGGAACCAAAATCATCTAAAGGAAAGAAGATGTTCCTATATTTCTGGATCTTTCTTAAGATGTCCTTTTTACTCCCATTCTTTTTCATTTGATTTATATGGAAACCTCTTCTGTAGACTTTAGGCATTAGTTGGGACTAATTGGGAGTTAAGAATATTGTTGATCTTTGGTTTCTGCATATAAAAGATCATGTGAGATTGGCTAATTTACATTTAACCTCATGCTCTCAGGGTCAACCCATGTCTTCTTTACAACTTCTCCAATATTTGTTGTCTACAAATATTGTATTTATACAATATTTTGTATTTATGCAAACAATTGTGAGGTGATACCTCACTCAAGTTTTAATCTGATGATTTACACCATAGACACTTTTACACATCTTTCATATTTGTACTTTTCTTTTGAGAAATTCTTGCTAAATCTTTTCACTGATTTTAAAATAGGACAATTTCTTGTTATTTATTTATTTGAATTATGTATTTTTGATTAAGTCAATATTCAGATGCATAATTCTAGATACAACTTCTGGGTTGACTTTTCACTTTGTTGATAGTTTCTTCCATTGTAAGGATGACATCTTAGTTTGGTATACACAAACCATTTTCCACTTTTCACAAGAAAACATAAAAAAATCATGCCTGCCTTGATATATTAGAGATTTCCCCCACATTTTTGTCTCTGTGTATCATAATTTCAGGTACTGCATTTGTCGATCATGCATTTTATATGTATTATTGTGTATATTTACTCTACTCAACCATTTTTATGTTGGCATGTTTTGTATGAACTTACTAAATTCTTTATTGGTTATAACATTATGTATGTGGGTGTATGTATTTATCTATCTATCTATCTATCTATCTATCTATATTGCTTGTAAAAACTTAACATTTTCTGTAGACCTGAAAATACCTAAAATTTAACTCTTCTCTCTAGTTTGGCTACCTGTGATTCCTTTCAGTTTCCTTACTGCTCTGCTTATAACTTCCATTCCATGTTGAATAGCTACCCATAAGAATGCACACCGAATTTTTGTACCACACTTTATAATATTGCTTTCAACATCTTATCACATGATAGCTTCAGTGTATTATGTATCACACATGGTTTTGCTGTTCTTAGTTTTAAACAAATTAACAAGAGGGATTTTTATTATCATGAGTAGTTTGGATTATTTGTATATTATACTTTGTTGTTCTTTCTGCATCTACTTAGTAATTAAAATTTAGTACTTATTTCGTTTTGTTCTCTCTCTCACTTTTCTTGGAGTCATATATATCAGACCATCCTTTATTACAGGATTAAACCTTATTTTTATAATAATATGTAATCTTTTGAAATCTAATCAGAATCTGTTTTCAAAAATTCAGGTGAGAAATTAATAATTTATGTTCATCAGAAATGTCACTTTTTTATTTTAATTACTGCTGTGTCTTTTTTGGGTTCTGCTATCTGATTCTATAAAATGCCATTAAATTACTTCTCCCAGGAACTGGAGGAGATAAAGGTAATTTTTAATAATCATCAAGAAACCTTTTTTTTTAAACAAGACTGGAAATCTTTCTAGAAAAATAAAACTGATCAATAGTCAGAGTTCTGTAACACAGTCCTGACTGATAGATCTGCATCACAATTCCTTCATCAAAGTCTCATGAAGAGGGAGTAGAAATCGCATAAAAGTCAGAAGTACAAAAAAAATTCTGTGAGATGGTGTTTCCTATGCTGAGAATGTAAAAAAAAAAATCATCTTTCCTAGGGGGTGTATTAATTAGATATCCAAATCTTACCAGTGGCTCTCCAGGATTTGTCTGGGCCTTCATTACAAGAAAGAAACTACCAAAAGATTCAGCTTGTGGATTGTATAGGTCCTATACAGTATCAGTCTTACCTAAAACTTTAAATAGAAATAACACTCACGTGCTCTTTTTTATAGTAGGTAAATAAAATGGACTATCCATACAATTGAACACAATTCAAGTCCATAAATAAAATTCTACTGCTATGAGAAACAGCCTCCAGCAGCACAAGTCTTGATGGGGCCACAGGGTAGGTGAACTAAAATGTTTTTATCTGAGGGATTAAGGGAAAAGACACACACCCTTTTAATGGTTTCCTTCTGACTTTTTCCTTATTATTCTTCTGTATTCTGTTCTTTAATTTTTTTTCTCTAAAACTTATATATCCCAACAATTTTTTCAGGCAATATAAAAATTACAGTATGGTTAAATTCTACGCATTAAGTGAATGATTGTAATGACTATGGGTAAAAAAAACATGTTTTTCATTTCCTTTACTTGATTAAAACAAATTTATTCCAAGAACCCACATACATTTCCATATAAGTAACTTGGTATAGATTAACAGAATATGAACAACCAGGGTATTTTTCTTAGCCAGTTCTTTTATTGGCTTGCTACATGCTGTGGTTACAAAGAATGAATCATTAACTTTATTATTTATCTTGAATGAGAATCTTATAAGGAATATTTAAAAAATCACAAATATATGAAAAACAGTCAACACTTCCTTAAATCTCTGGGTTGCATACCTACTCATTAGCAGCTTTTTTATATTAGGAGGTCATGGGAAGAAGTGAGTTTAAGTAATTAATCATCTTTGGTCACCAAACAATCTTATGAAGGAAGGTAAATCAACTAATAATATTTGATCTGTTTTGTTTTTGATTCCTAACCTTAATGAACATATCCCCCAGCTATGTGTCTTTGCGAACTTTAGGTTGTTTTCTAGGATTTTCCACATCAAAGCTTTTATCAAAACATATTAATCTAACTTGACATCAGTTTAAGTCTTTGTTTCAGCTATGATGCACTCCCAAATCTATGAGTACATAGAATAAAAGAACTTGTGCCAACCTGGCTTCTGGGAGTCAACTGTTTTCCTTAATCATTAACTAAGATCTATGCAACTCATCCAATAAAACTTGTGGGCCCTATCTGTATGACACTTTCCTGCATTTATTATCAATCATCAAACTTCTATTTAAAATAATATTGCTATTATCAACTAGACAGTACAGTTTAGAAAAAATCATCTTCATAATGATCCATAGGGAAAATGCCCAGCAGAATGGATGTTTCTATGAGATACACACTCTACAATACAGTCAGTGTGGATCTCCTCACACCCATTTACACCATGCTAAACACTAGAGAAAGATGGCAGCAGTAAACATTGGCACAGCAATAGCAAGTAACATTCTGGCCTGAGGGTCTTGGTGTCTTGTCAACTGGCATTCACACAGCAGAGTTCTGTTTCCTGGTGGGCTGATCCCTGAAGTTAATTGCTATCTGCTGCTCCTCTGATCTTGCCACGGATCTATTTCACTTAAAAACTGTATTATTGATGACCCTAAAAGTATCATGGTAAGGAAACTAGATATAAAAGACCGTGTGATTCAATTTAAATGAAATGTTCAGAACATGCAAATCTATAGAAATAGAAAATAGATTGGTTTCTAGGAACTATAAAAGTACACTAGGAGATGGTGAAGATCTTCTCCCATTCAGTAGGTTGAATTTTTGTCTTTTTATTTATTTATTTATTTATTATTTATTTATTTATTTAAGATTTCTGCGTCCTCCCCTCCACCACCTCCCATATCCCCCTTCCCCCAATCAAGTCCCCCTCCCTCATCAGCCCTAAGAGCAGTCAAGGTTCCCTGCCTTGTGGGAAGTCCAAGGACCTCCCACCTCCTTCCAGGTCTAGTAAGGTGAGCATCCAAACTGCCTAGGCTCCTTACAAAGCCAATACGTGCAGTAGGATCAAAACCCAGTGTCATTGTTCTTGAGTTCTCAGCAGTCCTCATTGTCCGCTATGTTCAGCGAGTCCAGTTTTATCCCATGCTTTTTCGGACCCAGTCCAGCTGCCTTGGTGAGTTCCCGATAGATCATCCCCATTGTCTCAGTGTGTGGGTGCACCCCTCGCGGTCCTGAGTTCCTTGCTCGTGCTCTCTCGCCTTCTGCTCCTGATTTGGACCTTGGGATTTCAGTTCGGTTTTCCAAACTGGGTCTCTGTCTCTGTCTGCTTTCATCACCCGATGAAAGTTAATCTCCAGGAGGATGACTATATGTCTTTCTTTGGGTTCACCTTCTTATTTAGCTTCTCTAGGATTTAAGGGATGCCCTATCATACAACAAAAGTATATGCTCAACTATGTTCATAGCATTGTTTGTAATAGCCAGAACCTGGAAACAACGTAGATGCCCTTCAACGGAAGAATGGATGAAGAAAGTATGAAATATATATATATATATATATATATATATATATATATATATATATACATACATACATTCGAGTATTACTCAGGAGTAAAAATCAATGACTTCTTGAATTTTGCATGCAAATGGAAGAAATAGAAAACACTATCCTGAGTGAGGTAAGCCAGACCCAAAAAGAAGAACATGGGATGTACTCAGTCATATTTGGTTTCTAGCCATAAATAAAGGACATTGAGCCTTTTTGTCTTAATGACAGTGTCCTTTGCATTACAGAAGTTCTCAGTTTCAGGAGATATCATTTATTCATTGTTGCTTTTATTGTCTGTGCAACTGGGGTTATACATAGGAAGTGGTCTCCTTTGCCCATGTGTTGCAGACTACTTCCCACTTTCTCTTCTATCAGGTTCAGTGTGGTCAGATTTATATTGAGGTCTTTAATACATTTGGACTTGAGTTTTGTGCATGGTGATAGATATGGATCTATTTCATTCTTCTACAGGTTGACATCCAGTTATGCCAGCACCATTTGTTAAAGATGCTTTCTTTCTTCCATTAAAAAAAATTGGGTAGAATTGCCATTTTTACTATGTTGATCCTCCCAATCCAAGAGCAAGGTAGATCCATCCATTTTTTGGTATTCTCTTCAATTTCTTTCTTCAATGCCTTAAAGTTCTTGTCAAATAGATCTTTCACTTCCTTGGTTAGATTTACCCCAAGATATTTTATGCTGTTTGTGGCTATCGTGAATGGTGAAGCTTCTCTGATTTCCCTCTCTGCTTCCCTATCCTTTGTGTATAAGAGGGCGACTGATTATTTTGGAGTTGATCTTGTATCCTGCCACATTACTAAAGCTGTTTATCAGCTGTAAAAGTTCTTTGGTGGAGTTTTGGGGGTCGCTTAAGTACACTATCATATCATCTGCGAATAACGAAAGTTTAACTTCTTCCTTTCCAATTCGAATCCCCTTGATCCCATTATGTTGTCTTATTGCTATTGCTAGAACTTAAAGTACTATATTGAAGAGGTATGGCGAGAGTGGACATCCTTGTCGTGTTCCTGATTTTAGTGGGATGGCTTTGAGTTTCTCTCCGTTTAATTTGATGTTAGCTGTCGGCTTGCTGTATATAGCTTTTATTATATTTAGGTATGACCCTTGTAGACCTGACCCTAGAGGGGCTCCCAGGTGCCCAAGCTGAGGTCCCCAGTTTGTTCCTTGGGCAGTTGAGGATAGGGAACCTGAAATGACCCTATCCTAGAGCAATACTGACGAATACCTTGCATATCATCATAGAACCTTCATCTGGTGATGGATGGAGATAGAGACAGAGACCCACACAGGAGCACTGGATTGAGCTCCCAAGGTCCCAATGAGGAGCAGAAGGAGGGAGAACATGAGCAAAGAAGTCGGGACCACGAGGGAAGCACCCACCCACTGAGACAGTGGAGCTGATCTATTGAGAGCTCACCAAGACCAGCTGGACTGTGACTGAAAAAGCATGGAATAAAACTGGACTCTCTGAACATGGCGAACAATGAGGGTTGATGAGACGCAAAGGACAATGGCACGGGGGTTTGATCCTACGTAATGTGATGGCTTTGTGGGAGCCTAGCCAGTTTGGATGTTCACCTTCCTAGATATGGACGGAGGTGGGAGGTCCTAGGTCTTACCACAGGGCAGAAAACCCTGACTGCTCTTTGGACTGGAGAGGGAGGGGGAAAGGAGTGGGGGGAGGGGGAGAAGGGTGGGAGGAGGGGGCGTAAGGTGGGAGGAGGGGGAGGGAATTGGGAGGCTGGGAGGAGGTGGAAACTTGTTTTTTTTTTTTCTCCTTTTCTCAATAAAAAAAGAAAAAAAAAATAGTCACCTCTTGTTTAAAAAAAAAATTGGGTACTAAACTGAACGGAAAATTGTCAACAGAAAAAGTTCAAATGGCCAAAAGACACTTAAAGTCATGCTCAATCTTCTTAGCAATCAGGAAAATGCAAATCAAAACAACTTTGAGATATCATCTTACACCTGTCAGAATGGCTAAAATCAAAAACACCAATGATAGCCTATGCTGGAGAGGTTGTGGAATAAGGGGAACACTCATCCATTGTTGGTGGGAATGCAAACTTGTGCAACCACTTTGTAAATCAGTGTGGTGGTTTCTCAGGAAACTTTCTCAACCTACCTCATGATCCAGCAATTTCTCTCTTGGGAATATACCCAAGAGATACCCAATCATAAATCATTTGTTTAACTATGTTCATAGCAGCACTATTTGTAATAGCCAGAACCTGAAAACAACCTATGTGCCCCTCAATAGAAGAATGAATTAAGAAGTTGTGGTACATATACACATTAGAGTTCTACTCAGTGGTAAAAAATAATGACATCTTGAATTTTGCATGCAAATGGATGGAAATAGAAAACACTTTACTGAGTGAAATATCCCAGACCCAAAAAGAGGAATATGAACCTTCATCTGGTGATGGATGGAGATAGATACAGAGAACCACATTGGAGCATTGGACTGAGCTCCAAGAACAGAAGGAGGGAGAACATGAGCAAGGAAGTCAGGACCTCAAGGGGTGCATCCACCCACGGAGACGGTGGGACTGATATAATGGGAGCTCAGCAAGGCCAACTGGACTGGAACGGAATGAACATGTAATCAAAACAGACTTTCTGTATGTGGCTGACAGTAAGGGCAGACTGAGGAATCAATGATTATGAAACCGGATTTTGATTCTACTGCATGTACTGTCTTTTTGAGAGCAAGATTTGGAAGAAAGGGCAGGAAGCTAATCTTTTGCATGTCTCTAGGTGAGTATATCTTATAAATCTTATGAAGTGACATAGAAAGTCAGAAGTTGAGAATCAGTCTTTTCTTCATATTCCCTCACTTCCCCAACTTAACTCCCAATTTGCCTAGTTCCTTATTGTTTCAGCTTCACAGTGTGAGTTATAGAATTGATCCTATAATACAATGTATTTATGCAATCATATTTGTGATGGAGGAAGGTCATTGGTTAAGTAATAAAGAAACTGCTTCGTCTCATAGGTTAAAACATAGGTGGGAGGAGTAAACAGAACAGAATGCTGGGAGGAAGAGGAAGTGAGCTCAGAGGCCATGCTCCCCTCTCCTGGGCAGACGCGTGAAGCTCAGACCCAGAATGGACGTAGGCTAGAATCTAGAATCTTTCCCGGTAAGACTGATGCTACACAGATTATTAGAGATGGGTTGATCGGGATATGAGAATTAGCCTGTAAGGGCTAGAGTTAATGGGCCAAGCAGTGTTTAAAAGAATACAGTTATTGTGTTCATATTTTTGGTGTAAAGCTAGCTGGGCGGGATGAAAAGCAGGCCCGCAGCTCCTTCAACATATTTGGAGATCTGATACACTAGGTGTTTTGTGTCTGTATTGTTACTTGTTACTGTGACAAAATATTCATCAAATGAGGTTTAAAGAAGGTAGAGTTTATTTTGACTAGCATGATCAAGGAATATAGTCTATTATGACCAAGAAAGCATGCCAGTTGGAAAATCTGGGGTTAGCCACATTGTATTTAGAGACAAGAAGCAGAGAATAAAGAATTCTTCTGCTTAATTCACATTTTCCTTTAGTCAGGCTGGGAGTTCAGCCAGTTGAATGGCAAAATCCACATTTAGGATATTTTCCTCCCTCAATTAACTAATTAATTAACTTACTATATTGCCCATGATAACTTCAAATAAGATATCACTTTTAGGGTGTAATTTCTCATAAGCTTAGCATCAACAAGAGGTGTGTGTTGGAGAGAGAGAGAGAGAGAGAGAGAGAGAGAGAGAGAGAAAGAGAGAGAGAGAACAAGAAAAGAAGACTATATTCTTCTGGGAGCTGTTAATAATATATAGAAAGGCTAATAAATAAATGATACTTGCCACATTATGACTTCTTATGGAGTTTGAAATGGTCCCTTATCTTAACAGCAGCTAATCATATTATAATTATATCACATACACGTTTCATCACCAGCATTAATATACCTCTCAGTAACATGCACTATACCAGCTTTTCAGAGATATTACAAACTGCTGATCTGTGCCAGTCAATAATGATGCAATTGTTACTGACAGACAGAAGCATTATCCTCATGCAGAATAGTCTAAGTAATATATAAAATAAGGTCTAATATCAATGATAAATCTCTATAATGAGAGAAAGGTCTCAGTCTCTTCCATTATATTCACAATACAAATCTCCTAAATGGAACTGTGGTCAGGGAGGGGAAGAACCTGATTTAGTGAGATGGAGTACTGACTCTCCTTCATTTTGTGCATTTCAAAGATAAGATAAACATGTGGACTAAGAAGAAAAACAAAGGGATGCTGCATATGAACATTTTACCTTTTTCTCCTGGATACTTCTAAATATACCTGTAAAGATTCCACAGCAAATTGTCAGTGATTCCCTTCTATGACAACATTGATGCATTAACTCACAGTGATTTATAAATTCTAAATACAGGAATAATCAAATCACTAAGCACAAATGTACTATATTCAGAAAGAAGAAGACAAAGGATGTGCTTTAATTGGTATCTAAAGTTGCTAAGGTGTAAGCTTACTTTGATTGTAAAGTGTTTAAGGAAGTGCTATCAAGGAAATCCTTTAATCCATGATGCAGATCCACAGGCACCTGTGAAAAATATGATCCTTTCTTCCTCTTTGTCACAGCATTCCAGTTTTGAACAGAATGGCACATTGCCCAAGTTGAAAGCTATTGGGGGTTTCTGAGAATATTTTGTTTTCTTAATAAAAAGGGTGGCAGTGTCTGGACACATATCTTCATTCCTATCTTTTCCCTTCTTAATGTCTCTAAGTATAAGCCAGAGTCCCCATAATAAATGTTGACAGCACTCACCTATGTTCTCTAATCCTAGGTAAACTTCTTTTTCTTTAATTTGCCACATATCATGTTTTATTATTTCATCATCATCTAGTTTCTCACTATACCAACACTCCCAACATAAAAATTTTGTAAATTCCTTTAAAAAGCACCTGTACCTGGGACATACAACAATGCTATATACACTAGATATTTTTTCTGATACATAGTTTGTACTATATGTTTATTAAGTACATCAGCACAATTCTTCTAGCTACTTAGTGATACGTGTTCTGTTATGCATACCCATTTCAAGAGGCATAGGTATAATTAAGTGAATCAACTTGCCTCAGGGTTCACAGACAGGAAAAGATAGAATCAAGATTACTAGGTACCAGAGTCTAGGCAATTTCATAAAAGCACAAAAATCAAGTTAATATTTTTATCGATGAATCCATGGCTGTATGTAGTAGCTCTTTAATGTGTTCCAATTAGAAAACTAGTCTCTTCTGAGCTGTGGTTGTAACCAATATTATCTTTGTGTATTTTTTTTCAAAAGCTCAAAATAAAAATTTAACATGACTGTCAGTTCATCATAAAGAGATTTCCATGAAAACTCTTTATTCTGAGTTTAATACATTTGCATTGGTGTATATTGAATGTGTCCAGACCTTGAATATAGATATTTAAAAGAATACATTTTTTTTAAAAAAATTGGATCATCCCAAAGTGAATGTGAAATCTAGTTGAAATATGGTATAATTCACTAAGGCCAGTTACTTCCATTTGTTTATTCTTTACCACTGAATGTGAGAGAATAGATGTCAAAATATTTCAGAAGCTGTCAAATAAAACTCAACATAAATATGAATAATTATAAAGATATTTTAATGAGATAAAATAAGAATTAAAAATCTGAAATTGTTCTTCTCTTTGTAAACTTGAATTACTGCTTGATCCATGACAATGAAGGAATCCAATAACTATTATTGTCTTAGGGCCCTTTATGATTACCTGTCTGTGGCTGTGTCACTGTTTTTCTCTTTGCTTTCAAAGAAACTTTTAGACAACATCTATGGGGTCCATTTTTTTCAGCTATATTCTTCTACTATTAAGAGAATCCTCACTGATATGATTATACAGTGAGAGAACCCTTCACAGGCCTGTGAATTGGTGATAGCATTTTTCTCAACCCAGTTGTGAGCTTTACAAATAATTGACAGACCAGGCAAATCCACATGACTCTGAAACTGAGAATGTGTTAAGCATTATAAAAATTACTATTAATGTTATCTAACTTCTTATAAACACTTCTTATTTCTTTTTCCTGTACATGAGAAAATACAAAGGGGATGAGACAATTTGAATCTAAGTAGCAGTTATTAGATACTCTCTTGATGACTAGTTTGCTTTATAAAAACAGTCTACAGCATATCATTCAGCCAGCCTAACCTTAACAATATAAGCCATATTTTACACTCCATGGATCCTTTTGACAACTATACAAATTGGTACAGTTGATTACACAGAGTCCTGAAGTTACATTCTCAGAGCTCTGGGAGATTTGAAACAGTTTATACCAGGATTTTTCCTTTCATAAGAAAAAAGAAAGACTTGATAAAAATGAGCTAAAAACCTGAGTAGAGTATTCTGAAAAGAAGAAAAATAATGTATCTAAGAAATATCTTTAAATTGTTCAGCATAGCAATTAGGATGCCAAGATATGGGCATTAATGAAATAATGGCATGAATATTAAGGAAGTAACCAAACACTTCCTGACTGGATTAAGTATGGCACCACAAGATTAAATTCATACCTAGAACTGTTAGTGGATCCAAAACCCTATGGCTAGATAGGCCATAGGCCCTAGGGAACAACACACTACTATTGTTCTACTAAATGAACAAAGTATCAAACAATCATGATTATACACAGAGATTAATACATATCCCAACAATGATCAGAAAAGTTTCTTCCCATAGTAGCTGGCAATTAAAACAGAGAGCCACAACTGACCAAGACAGAAAGCATAAGAAAGTGTTGACTAGTCATCCCTAAATAATACATCTATGCCTTATCCCCTCTTTCCAGTGGTTAGTCATTATTGTAAAATAGGAAGTGGAAATATTACAGGAGCCAAAGGAAATAGACAACTATAATAAAGTGAGTTTATGGGGTACCATAGAGCAATTAGTAAACTCACAACCATTGTGATAGCATACATTATAGCTGTACAAATTCAAGCCAGATAAAGTGTCAGCATTGAGTGGCTAGATGGGCATGAAATATTATATCTACCCAAGAATCTGTTCATAATTAAGAGGAATTAGGAGCAGCAGAGTAAGTTTTTATTAAGAGTGTGACCCCTTGTAGGTTTACTATACTGAAGCAAGTAGTCTGATATCCAGGATATGTTTAGAAAAACATAAAAGAAAATGAGTAGAAAGATGACAGTTGTTCTCTTAAGAGTTGTGTGAGAATTATTTAAATATGATCAAGTGCATTGGTATGAACTTCACAAATAATAAAATACCATTTTAAATGAAAAAGTTCAATGTTCTGTGTAGATGGAAGTTTCTGTCCTGCCTGGTCCTGCAGCTGTTCAGTCCCAAGCCCTCTGATCAAATCTGGGCTTTTCCTACAGCTTCCACCAAAACTCCACAGGTCCTAAATTCCACAGGCACCTGGGTTCTAAACACCGGAGTTAGCTGCACATGAATGACTGGTTCTGCCTTCAGGTAGTCCCATGCTCTCACTTACTTGGCTGCAGCCACACTTTGTAGCCTCCTTTGACACACATTCAGCCATCTATATTTGCTGTGACACCTACACACTCTCAGCTCACAGCTCTGTGTGAGCAGCTGCAGCAGTCCTTAGCCAGGTTGGGAAACACCTGCCCAGTTCTCTGCCCAGTTGTGATATGCGGTGACAGTCAGCACTGTCATTGACAGATCTGGCAAGAAAAATGGAAAAATCTTAAAGGGGAGGGAATTAGCTGAAAATGTTTTTCTCACCTTAAAAATGGGAACCAATATTACAACAAAAAAGTTTTAGATCCCTGTGTTATTTCATAATGGATGGTTTAAAAATGGAACCATTAAATGAAGGAGAATCAACATAACTGGTATTTACATATTGTCAATTTTAATCATTATCAGTTTAGTAATTAGTGTTTTATCCCTAAAAAGTTGTTTGATATTGTTGTCAGATATGAAAATTTGCCAAGATATAATCCTTAGAAAAACATACTAAGAAAACTAAGAAAAATATTTGCACACAAACAGAGGAGTTTAGAGAAGAAATTGCTGTACATATATTGAAATGGAAGACAATTGGCTTAAAGTTATTATCAAGGACTGTTAAATTGCTTTTTCTTGTGTCAATATTTTATACATCAGGCACTAAAAGTAATTTATAATCAGTTTCCCCAATCTATAATTTACCATTATATGAATGATATCTTACTAACTGATTCAGATGCAGATTCCTTAGAGAAAATTTTAGAAGAGGTAAAAAAAATTTTGTCTTGTTGGTAACTATAAACTATTCCTGAAAAAAATACAATGAGGAGACTCTATTAATTATCTGAGATAGAAGACAAGTTTATAAAAATCTAACCACAGAAAGTACAAATCAGGAAAAATCAATTATGAGCTCTTAATGATTTTCAAGAATTGCTGGGAATTATTAACAGGTTATGGTCCATAATTGGATTGACAACTCAAGAGCTAAGTAATTTATATCAAATCTATCAAGGAGATAAGGGCTTATAGTTCAAGAAAATTATCATCTGAGGCTGAGAGAGAATTGACTTCAGTAGAAAAGAAATTACAGGATGCTACTCTGGATCATTTGGATACAGGGTTTTATTGCATTCTGGTTATTTTACCTTCTAAGCATTCTCCTACAAGATTTTTTATGCGAAGAAAAAAATCTTAGAATGGATATTTTACTACATAAATAGAGTAAGAAAAAATAATGATTATACAGAAAAGTTTTCTGAGTTAATTCTGAAAGAAAAATCAAGATTTTATCAATTGGAATAGACCAAAAGAAAGTTTGGTACCTTTTACTAATGCTGAAATTTCCTAATTGTGAAAAGAAAATGATCATTGGCAAATAACTTAAAATAATTTTGAGGGGAGAGATTATCAAAAAATAACTAAAGAACAAGATACTTCAGTTTACAAAAAAAAGCTAATAGGTTCCTTCTTCACATTGTATGGGGAACACCAGTTTTTGGAGGTCCTACATTCTATACTGATGCAAACAAGTCAGAAAAGGCAGGTAATAAGGAAATTTAAGTACAGTGCTTAAAGTCTATATGATTCTGTTCAAAAGAGAGAATTATATGCTATTCTCAAGGTATTATTATTAGATTTTCCAGAACTCTTAATATAGTTACAGACTTTCAATACGCAGAAGCAGTGTTTTACATGTTGAAACAGCTAAAGTTATTCCAGATGAGTCACAATAATTTATTTATTCAATTACAAGAAATAATCAGAAATAGAAATCACCACTTGTGTATAATACACATCAGATCGCATGTGGGTCTATCATGACCTATAGCACAAGATAATTATTAAATAAATAAGCTACTGGTAGGAAATGTGACTAGAAGTTGCAGAATTTCATACGAAACACCATCTTAATACCAAGGGTTTAGAAAAAGAAATTTCTATCACTTGACAAAAGCTAAGGAAATTAAAAGGAAATGCCCTATTTTTTCCTTGTATAACCAAACTTCATTAGCTGCAGGGAGTAACACAAAGGGTGCCCAAAGAAATAAAATTTGGCAAATGGAAGTGTTTCATTTTACAGAATTGGGAAAAGTAAAATATAGTATGGTATAACTATACTATAGATCTAAATTCAGGATTTTAATAGGCAGTTGCTTTAAATTCTGAAAGGGCTGATTTTATAATTACAGTTTATTAGAAGTTAGAGTCATCTTGGCAATACCTAAATAAATTAAGACTGACAATGCTTTAGCATATGTTTATTGAAACAGGATTTTGCATACTACAACATAAATTGTATTGCAGATATACTACATAATCCTATAGGACAAGCAATTTTAGAAATCAGGACCGCGAGGGGTGCGCCCACACACTGAAACGGTGGGGCTGATCTAATTGGAGCTCACCAAGGCCAGCTGGACTGGGACTGAAAAAGCATGGGATCAAACCGAACACTTTGAACATGGCCGACAATGAGGGCTGACTGAGAAGCCAAGAACAATAGCACTGAAAGACTCTCAGAGTGGTCCTTCCCTCAGGAGGAGACCCCTAACCCAAGGAACAGTCGACACCACTGGCTGCAATTAGCAAGAGGTTTATTGGGTGGGCACAGGTACCTGTGGGCGGCAAAGTCCTTTTGGAGGACTTGCGCGCCTGCAGGCTGGGAGAAGGTCTTTTTATAGGAAAAGGGTAGCAAAAGCAGGCATACAGAAGCAATGCATGGTTACAGGGATCTCATTGATCAGTTCGAATGAGGCGATGGGTTCATTTAGGGGACAAGTTCCCCGGAGACATGAAGGTCTGATAATAATAACAGACTTGGCCCTATCTAGGGTACATGTAGTTTTTCCCAGAACTCTTCGTTCCCCTCCTAGGCCTGGTATCTGACCACAGATATCCTGTTTGACCACCTAGGAGTAGTGACTTTACCTTGAACTTACATTTATTTGTGTAAAGGCTTTGCAAAATGGCATTACAGCAGCTAAGCTGGGGTCTTTCAGCACTGGGTCTTGATCCTACTGCATGTACTGGCTTTATGGGAGCCTAGCCTGTTTCGATGCTCATCTTCCTAGACCTAGATGGAGCAGGGAGGTCCTTGGACTTCCCACAGGGCAGAGAACACTGACTGTTCTTTGGACTGGAGAAGGAGGGAAGGGGGAGGGGGGAGGAGAGGGAAATGGAAGGAGGGGACGAGGCGGAAATTTTTAATAAAAAAGGAAATATCTAATAGGATTCTAAAAGTTATGCTTAAAAAGAAATTGGTAATAAAGACCCCCATCTATCGATCACACAATGCTTTATTAATTTCAAATTTTTTAAATGCTAATAATAAAGAAATGGCAGCTTTGAGAAGACATTGGGTAATAGAAAAGACTTTTGAATTAAATTAGCCTGTATAGTTTAAAGACGGATTGACACCAAAATGAAGCCAGATATGTGTTACATTTGGGAAGAAGTTTTGCTTTTGTTTCCAAAGGAGAATAAAAGCTATAGATACCATGAAAATTGATAAAGATCAGGTTTGAACAGGAGACACCTCTTGATTATGAGAGGAAATAGTTAATTAAACAGTGTGACCATTAAATCTAATCTAACATATAAGACAAATAAATGCCTTTCATTTCATCAGATATAACCCATGAAAAAGGAAACTCCCCAAAGTTAGGACTGGGGCAGGATTTTGTTTTTGTCTTTTGTGGAGAATGAAGGCATCCAACTAAGGAATCTGAAGATGACGGGGCAAATGAGACATCTAAAGAAAAAAGATGAATCATCCAGTGAAAATGCCTCTGGAAATAGTGAAAATTGGTCTAATTGTATAGCATATTTCAAACAGGATAAAATTTCAAAAATCTTTCCAAATATTTGTTTCTGCTGTTCTCTACAAACATATAAGGCAAGTGTGTTTATTGTAGTCCCAATTTAATAAGAAATTAAAAATGGTTTTGGGGTTAGAGTTTAGCTCTCTCTCTCTGTAAGCTCTAACATGATTTTTAAAGTAAAATCCAAAATCTCTGTTTCATGTCAGAAGAGCCACCTGCTATGGGACAGAAAAAAATCCAAGTTAAGGGGATATTCTATAGCCACTAATATCATAATCTTTTGGTTATATTTTCATCATTTAAAATTATCCCACCTGGTCCTGCAGCTGTTCAGTCACAAAGAAACACACATAGGCCTACAGTAATTATCAACTGGTTGGCCTATTAGCTCAGGCTTTCTTATAGACTAATTCTTACATAATACATTAACCCATAATTCTTGTCTGTGTTAGCCACATGGCTTCGCACCATTATCAGTGAGACATCCTTCTCTTGGTTCCTCTGTGTCTGGGTGATGACTGCAAACTGAGCCTTTTGTCTTCCTAGCATTATCTTGTTATGGTGGTCCTACCTATACTTCCTGCCTAGCTACTGACCAAACAGCATTTTATTAAATCAGTACAAGTGACAAATCTTTACAGAGTACAAGACCATTGTCCCGCAGCAATTATTATTATCTCATGATTTAAAAATTTATAAATAAAAAAAATCTATCATAATATTAATGATCATATAACATACTAACTAATTCTAGAAAAAGGTTTCACCTATCTCTTTGTACATGAATTTAGTTTTGAACCTCTATCAAGTATCTTGGAGTTATGTTTTTGTATTCTTGATGTGCTTAACAAATTTTGGACCTTTAACCTCTTCAAGTTCTACTCCATATAACATTTAAAATGTTTAAATTTTGTGCAGTGAAGTGTGACCATTCCTAATAGCAACATCTGAAGTCTCCAAAAGGATGATGCGGTTCCACAACAATGGTCCTGCCTAGACTGTGTTAATACCACAAAGCTGACAAACACTACCCAAATATCTGTTTGGATTACAAACGGATTAGAAGAAGTTTTAGTTGGGTAGCTGAGTTGTCGCAGTCCAACAGACTACCCTAGCAAGGACTTGATATAAGTCCTGTACTTTCCCATTACACAGTGATTGGACAGGAAATGATACAGCTAGTTCTCTCTGTACCTGACCATGAACCCAATTTTCTCAGGGTCCCCTAAAGATGTCATCACTACAGACAACAAGAAGGCCACATCCTCAACAGCTAAGAAGAGTGGTTTTTGGTCATTCAATGGATTATAGATATTTGTCATTATTTAGGGAGATTGGTTACTAGTTGTTATTGGTAATAATCAGGGAAAAAAAGATAAACAAAGGATATTAGATTCAGACATGTTGTTCTGAAAAGAAAAAGGGGATGTATAAATCATAGTATAAAATGACACATTATTATATTTATCTTAAAATAAAGTAGTTACTAGTCCTAAATATTTTACATTGGTATGGATTTTTGTATATTGTTACAAATTTAAGGTTATTTTTGTTATTATGTATATATATATATTTCTACGTTATTTAAGATATTTCTCTATAACGATACAAATTTAAGATTTTGTTGTTAGAACATACTGTGCATACTTCTCTACTCTTGTTTAAGGCACTATACCTAAGTAGCTTACTTAATAATATAATGTAAAATTCTGTTGCATACTTCTCTACTCTTATTTAAGGCACTGTACCTAAGAAGCTTATTTAATAATATAATGTAAAATTCTGTTGCTTCAAAGTTACTATTATGAATTATTTAGGATAATAATGAAATGCAGGTTGGTGGCTAGTCACCTATTATATTTAAACTTTTAGTTATGTTAGGTACATTTCAAAATGAAACTGATTTATTTTAGATAGACAGGTAGGCATCAAACACTTCATAGATCTACAGAATATGGCATTTAAGATGTTTTAATAGTATAAGACTCTATGAAATGAAGGATGTCTGCTCCTGGTATCACCAATATACTTCATAGGAGATGGTAGACAATGAACAAACTCCAAAAGGAATTTACTTTCTTTGCAGCAAATGTTATACTGTGTAAGAATCTATCTATCTATCTATCTATCTATCTATCTATCTATCTATCTATCTATCTATATATCTTTTATATATAATTTTATATATTTTAATATATTATTTTATATAAAATAATATATAATTATATGTACATATATTATTCATATATATATATTTCAGAGTTGAAGACCAGTTACAGTTATAGTTTTCTTGTTACCAAATTAAGAAAAGCAAGTCACAAAGTGCTATAAAATATATAAGTTTGAGAGACATAAAAGGATAATTTTGGGTTGGTAATACAAGTTAGGATAGAATATAAATTAGATACAAAACTTTGGACTCACCAAGGCAGGATTTAGAACAGAAGATTTTCTCTGAATTTGCCAAATTCGAATGTCTTACACATTGTAAATGTAATTCTTGCCTGATAATTTTTCTTATTGTCTATAGTTTTATTATATTAGAGATAAACGCTTTCCTTGTTGGACAAATAGGGGGGAAATGCTGTGAGATATTTTGATTGCATACTGATAATAAAGCTTGCTTTGAATCAGTGGGCAGAGCTAGCTAATAGCTGACCAAAATTAACTGTTCAAAATTAATTTGGAAGAATGTGGACAGAAAAAAATGACAGGAGGTAATAAGACAGGCAGGGCTTAGAGAGAATCTTCACCTTTTTGGATGGAAGAGTGAAAAAAATAGGAGGTCACTAGCCCCTTCTTTGACAGTTTTCTGATCACTCAGTTTTTTTTTATGCCAATACTTTACTCCTGATCTTCTATTGATAAAAAGTAATTAGATAAATGCATCAGTTCACCATTCTACGAAATCATAAAAATGAAAATTTAAAGTATGTTAAGAATTTTTTATTACTTACTCCATAATAAATTGCCAAAATGGATAAAATAACTGATGACAAAAAATGGCAAGGATTTGGGGAAAGACGACCCTTCATTTCCTATTTGTGGGGTTATTGGTGAAGTTGAAAAGTGGTACATATAACATGTAAATCACTCTGGAGAGGTTTCAAAAAGCTAAAAATAGATGTACAATGTAATTCATCTAAACCACTTTTTGGCATATTCCCAAATGATTTGACGTGGTATATATTACTACAGAACATTTGTTCAGGCATGCTCATTGCTCCCCCTATTCACACTTGCTCTTAAATGGAAACATCCTATTTGCCCTTCAGCTGATGACTAGATAATAAAACTGTTGTATGCTTATAAAATGAAATTTTCAGCTCTAAAGGAAAGTATAGTAATGAAATTTGCAATCAAATGAAAGGAACTAGAAAGAATTATGGTGAGTGAGATAACCTAAATCCCACTCTGCATAGTCTCTCATCTCAATAGGATACAATCCTGCCTCTCTTGATTTGAGAATATAACACAAAAGCCAGGAAATAGAAAACAAACCTGGGGGTAAAGAGAAATGAGCTATAGAGATGGAAAAGCAGGATATAGGTGCAAGGATTGGGAAAGGGTGATGTAACTTGGAAGGAGCAGTGAGAATAATACCCAGGGAGTTGGCTACATCTATATCTAGTTTCTATATCTGTATCCATATCTACATATACTTATAGAAATTATGTGTTCTAGAGTGATCTTCTCTGTACCTAAAGTCAACTTCCCAAAGACCTAAAGCATACCCACACCCTGTAGTCTCACCCCCAAAGGAAAGAATCTCAGCATCCTATCAATAGTTAATATGTTAAACAAGGATTTCAATAGCTAGCTGCTTGACAGATGATGAACTGACCAGGACCATCATAGACAAGAGGAAAGGAAATAAGAGTACAGAAAGTAGAGGTGGAATTAAACTGGTACAAAGTTAATTGGGTATATTGCATTGTTGAAATTGGATATTGACAAGCATTCCAATAAAAATAGTTATGTTATATATAACTTTAAGGCACATTTCTCACTTTATTATTTTGTTATTATTTTATGACTCACTGTTTATGCTATGGAAATAATGTTAGTCAAAAGCTAAATTTAGGGGTTCAAAAAGTTTTACAAGGGACTCATGAGTTCTGAAGATCAAGTGTATAATAGCTAGCCATTGGAAGTTGACAATGGCAAGTTAAGATCAAACATCAAGCTTATATTCTTAATACTTGAGAAAAAAGTGTGAAAGAGTCAACATGGACCATCCAATGGTTCTTTTGTGCTTAAAGCAAATTAAAGTTTTTTTTTTAAAGTAGCTACATATGTTCCTTCTTAGTCAGCTGAGCAATAAAAATATCTACATAATGCACTTTAAATCTTATTCTATACATGAAATCAAATAATTTCTGAATTAAAATGTGAGTTGCAATAAAAAGGGAATTGCATGTTGCAAACACAGCAATTGGACTATGTTGTTGTAAAGAACTTTGCAAAGCAAAATTGCTTAATTACTGGTACTCAGCTGATCTACTGAAGCTTTCTGAATCTACATGAACTCATCACATTTGATAAGGGTGCTCTGTAAGCACATACAAATATAGGGTCTAATTCTTCCCTACCAGCAATATCAGACCCCACATCAGAAAACCAATGCTTTCCCTGTTGAATGAATTTGCCTGTAAAGTTTTGCCATATCCACCATACTCACTGGATGGACTTCATGCTTTCCAAGTATCTCCTCTTCAAGAATCTCAGCGATTTTTTTGCAAGGAAAAATCCTTCTACAGCCAGCAGGATGTTAAAAATGTTTCCAAGAGAAAAAAAAGCAAAAGTAACTCTAAAAGCTTTGATTTTTATTATACATTAATAAGCTAAGTAGCAAGATAAAAAGGCTAAGTAGCATTTCCGCAGCTCAGGATACCTGCTTCCAGAGCTGCACCCAAGGTTTCAAAAAGAATGCCTTCAAAGCAGCAAGGATTTTAGGACAACTTTCTATCTATTTAAAGAAAAAGGACACACACAACCCAAGGGTCATGTTCTTTTGTTTTCCAACTTTTGTTCTCTAGTTCCAATTATCTCTACTTTCTCTTTTCAACATTTTTTATAGACACATTCAACAGCAAACTTTTTTTAATAGAAAACATTACAGAAACTTCTGAGGGTCCCAAATCATTTCTTGAGTAAACTATAAGGTGCAGAGTCATTTACCATGTCACCACATAGACAAGGACATGGTGATTGGCATATTCCCAGGCAGTGACATTGAAAGCAATGCAAATCTAAAAATACATTTTGTCTCCTGCATGAAGGCCCAGAGCAAGTTAACAGAAGATTATAGCTTTAGTATACATGGCTGTGTAGTCAAACCATCCTGTGTATCCCTGACTATCAAGATTGAGAGGCAAGACCATCCTTTGTAGACCTGGTTTTCTGTGAAACTTTTCCCATGTAAATCTGTTTTTCTCTGGACTTGATTTACTGGGTTAATTATTATGCATGTCCTCCATATAAATGTTAGGACTTATATTTTAAGCAACTAGTTAGCTGAGCCTTGAATTTTATATCATAAACTGAGGTTAGACATCAAAGGAAAAATTTCACCCAGATGATATGTCAATTCTGAACATCAATGCAACAAATGTAAAGTCACCCATATTTGTAAAAAGAAACATAACTAAAGCTTAAATCACATATCAAATGCCATGTAATAATAGTAGTAGAATGAATACCCTATTCCCACCACTGGACAGGTCATCCAGACAGAATCTAGACATAAAAATAATGGAACTGAGAGGCATTATGATTCAAATGGATTTAACAGATATCTACAGAACATTTCCCCCAAACACAAAAGAATATACTATCTTATCAGCATCTCAGGAATCTTTCTCCAAATTTAACACAAAATGCCTGACAACAAAGAATGTTGGAAAAGATTTTAAAAAATTAAACCACCAATGATGAAAGAAGGATTTCAATAATAGAAACAACAGGAAGCCAACAAACTCTTAGAAACTGAACAGCTCTCAAGTCAATTACCACTGGATCAAGGAAGAAATAAAGAAATTAACGACTTCCTAAATTCTGTGAACATACCCAAACTTTTCAGGCTCAATGAATCCAGTGATAAGAGAAAAGTTTATAACACTTAGTGTTTTCATGAAGAATTTGAAGAGATCTCATACTAGTGACTTAACAACACACCTGAAGGCTCTAAAAATAGAAAGCAAACATACTCAAGAGAAGGAGAAAAATGGAAAGAATCAAACTGAGAACCAAAATTAATAAATAAATACAAAGAGAACAGTACAAAGTACCAATGAAACAAGAATTGATTCTTTGAGAAAATTAACAAAATAGGTAATCCCTTATCCAAACTAATTAAAAAGCAGAGAGAAAACCCAAATTCACACAATCAAAAACAAAAAAAAATATATATAACCACAGACACCAAGAAAATCTTGAGAATCATTAGGTAATATTTTAAAAAACTGTACTCCACAAAATTGGAATATCTAAAATAAATGGATGAATTGCTTGATAGCTGTCACCAAATTAACATCAAGTTCTAATTAGCAGTTTAAATAGACCTACCATATACCCAAGGAAATAAAAGTCATTAAAAATCTTTCAATAAAAAAAGCACCCAGGGTCAAAGGATTTTAATGCAAAATTCTACCAAACTTTCAAAGAAGAGCTAATGCCAGTACTTCTAAAATTATTCCATAAAATAGAAACAGAAGGAACATAGCCACATTCTTTCTATGAGGCCACAGTAATCCTGATCCTGATACTTTGTATGAAAACACACAAAGACTCAACAAAGAAATAGAATTACAAAAAAATTTCACTCATGAACATAGATTCAAAAATAGTCAAAATATTCACAAACTGAATCCAAGAACACATGAAAAAGACCATTCACTGTGATCAAGTAGGCTTCATCCCAGAGGTGGTTGAATATATGAAAATCTGTTAATATAATCTCCCATATAAAAAAACTAAAAGAAAGAATTCACTTGATCATTTCATTAGATGTTGAAAATGTCTTTGACAAAATTGAATATATTTTTCATGAATAAAAGCATTGGAGAGATCAGGGATAAAAGGGAAATACCTAAGCATAGTAAAAGTGATAGACAACAAGCTGATAACCAACAACAGATTAAGTGGACAGAAACTTGAAGCAATTCACTAAAATCAAGAATAAGACAAGGTTGTCCATCGTCTCCATATCTACTCAATATGGTACTTGAAGTTCTAATTAGAGCAAAAAGACAACTAAAGGAAATGAAGGAAATACAAATTAGAAAGGAAGAAGTAAAGTATCATTATTCACAAATGGACATAATAGTAAACATAATCAACCCCAAAATATCTGTCAGCGATCTCTTACAGCTGACAAATATCTTTAATCAAGTGACTGGATATAAGATTAACCAAAAAAAATAGCCTTCATTTATATAGATGAAAATAAATAGTCCTCCGATAAACAGACTGAGAAAGAAATCATGGAATCAACACCATTTACAATATGTTCAAATAATAATAAAAAAAATATCTTGTAACCTTAACCAAGCAAGTGAAGGACCTATATGACATAAACTTCAAGTTTTGTTTTTTTTAAAAAAAGAAATTAGAAAGATATAAGAAGATAGAAAGATCTCCCATGCTCATGGATCTATAGGACTATCATAGCAAAAATTATTCTTCTTAACAAAAGCAATCTACAGATTCAAGGCAATCTGAATTAAAATCCCAAAAAAATTCTTTATAGACCATGAAAGAACAATACTCAATTTCATATGCAACCATTCCAAATAAAGGAAAGTTAAAACAATCATTTATAATAAAAGAACTTTCAGAGATTTCACCATCTCTGATTTCAACCTCTACTATAGAGTTTTAGTACTAAAACGGTGTGCTTTTGGCATAAAAACAGACAGGCTGATCAATGGAACTAAGTCTACATATATTTGGACACTTGATTTTTCAACAAGGTAGTCAAAATTACACAATGGAAGAAATAAAGCATCTTCAACAAATGGTGCTGGCATAAAAGGATGCTGGCATACAGAAGAATCCAAATAGATCCATATCTATCACCAAGTCCAAAATGTTGGAGGAAGGCCACTTGTTTCATTCTGGCTACTTAGCCCTGAAGTTATCACACACAAACTGTATTAATTAAAGCACTTCTTGGATCATTAGCTCTACCTTCTTATTGGCTAACTCTTACATATTAATTTAACTCATTTATATTAATCTGTTTATCACTGCATGGCTGTGGTTTACCTGCTAAAGTTCCCGCATCTGTCTCTGGTGGATGCATGGCTTCTCTCTGACTCTGCTCTTCATTTTTGAAGCATACAGCCTAGCTTTCCCTGCCTTAGGATCAAAGCAGTTCTTTATTCATTAACCAATAAATGCAACACACAGACAGAAGGACCTTCCACATCCCCCAAACTCATGTCCAAGTGGTTCAAAGAACTCAAAATAAACCCAGATACCTAAACCGAATAGAATATAAAGCAGGAAATAGCCTGGAGTACATTGGAACAGGAAAGACCTTCTTGATCAGGATGTCAAAAAGGCAAACACTTACATCAACAGTTAATATATGGGACCTTATGAAACTTAAAAGTGTCCTTAAGGCAAAAGACACTGTCAATAAAACAAAATGGAAGACTACAAAATGGGAAAAGATATTCACAAACCTCACATCTGATAGGGGGCTGATTTCCAAAATTTATGCAGAGTTCAAGAATGTAGACATCAAAAAATTTCACCATTCAATTAAAAATTCAGTACAGGTCTGAAGAGAGAATTCTTAACAGAGGTATCTCAAATGGTAGACAAACACTTAAAAATGTTCCTTATTATTAACCATCAGGGAAATGCAAGTCAAAATGACGTTGGTATTCCATTTTATATCTGTCACAATGGCTAAATACAATTGACAGTTCATGCAGGAGAGGATATGAAGCAAAGAGAACACTCCTCCATTGATTGGTAGGAGTAAAAACTTGTATAGCTAGTTTGGAAATCAATATGGCGTTTTCTCAGTAAACCATGAAATCCAGCTATACCACTATTGGGCATATACCTAAAGTATGCTCGATCATACCACGAGTACACTTTCTCAACTATGTTGATAGCAGTTTATTCGTAATTGCTTGAACCTGGAAAAAATCTAGATGTCCCTCAACTGAGAAATGGATTAAGAATGTGGTATATTTACATAATGGAGCATTGCTCAACTGTTAAAAATAATAACATCATAAAACTTGAAAGCAAATGTATACAACTAGATAACTACTTATAAGTAGCTATTGGCTGTACAGTAAAGGATAACTATGCTACAATCCAGAGACCCAGGGAGATTAGACCACAAGGAAGTTTCAAAGTGGGATGCCAAGATTTCTCTGGGAAGGGGAAATAGAAGAATTTCATGTGTGGACTGAGGGCAGGGGGGAATGGGAGCATAAGAGATTAGGTTGGTGAGTGACAGAGGTGGGGAGTACTGAACTAGACTACTGGAAGCCAGGGTCATTTTAAGGTCAGGTAAAAACCTGGAGCAAGGGAATCTCCCAGGAATCCATAAGAAAAGAACTACCCTATCTAGAACTCAAAATAAGAGGTGTGTACCCTGAATTGGCCATTTCCTATAAACAGGCAAGACTTCAAGTAGAGTGATTTGTAAATCAACCCAGCCACACAACTTTTAACCTACTGTCTGTCCTGCCTATGGGATATGCTGGGGTAAGGGTAGCCTAGAGACTGAGGGATTGAACAACCAATGACTGTTCTATGCTATAACTCATGCCAGAATACTAAGCCCATACCTGAAACAGGGCTCATAGGCTGTATGATCCAGAGAACTAGAATAGAATAAAAAATGACTGAAATAAATGTCAATGTAATGATGCCTAATGATATTTTGCCATACAGAAGTTTGGTACCTAGCCCAATTTTCAACAGAGAGACTTCATTTAGGAACTGATGGAAAGAGATTCAGACCTACAGCCAGGTAATAGGTAGAGGTCAGGGATTTCAGCAGAAAAGTGGAAGAAAAATTGTAGAGCCCAAGTGGGTCAAGGACACCACAAGAAAATCCACAGAATCAATTAACCTGGTCTCACAGCGAATCACAGAGATTGAACTGACAACCAGGGTGTCTGTGTGGGACTGAGTTCACTTTTTGTAAATGATATTGTTGTGTAGCCTGATCCTCTTGTAGGATCCTTACAGTGGGAGCAGGGCTGTTTCTGACTCTTTTACTACCTTTTGGATCCCAGTTTCTCATATTGGGTCACTTTCACAAGTCTGAATACATGGGGAGATGCTTAGTCTTACTTATAGCAACTTCATATGCCATGTTTTGTTGATATTCATGGAAGACCCACCATTTCCTGAACTGAAGTGGTGAAGTAGATAGGCAGTATGTGGGAGAGATGGGGAGGAATAAAAGGGGGGGAATTTCTGGCCAGGTTGTATAATAAATAAATACCTACATACATACACAAACAAAGAGCCTATTTGAATTCTGAACACACACACACACACACACACACACACACACAAAATACAGGTGCCACCAATTCCCTACAATGAACATTAATAGATGTAAAACCACAGATTAACCCCAAAATAATAATGGTGGGTAATTTCAAAACTGGACTCTAATTAATAAAGAGATGACTTAGACAAAAATAATTTATAAACAAATTAAATAAAACCATAAATAAAACTGACCTAACAGATATATGCAGAACATTACATTAAAACACTAAGGAACCAACTTTTTATAAATAGCACATGAAAATAAGTCACATATTAGAAGGCAATATAAGTTTTAGCAAGTATTGGAACAATGAAATTACTTTCTCTGGTCTCTTTGATCACATTGGAAGAAATACAAATATCAAGAACAAGAAAAACTGCAGAAATTTAACTCATGAAGTTTAATTGGCACACTGTTTAATTATAAATGGATCATTGATTAAAAAAACAAGAAAAAATTGAAGTAACATTACAATGAAAATTTTAACCAGTCAAGACAGAAATTGAAGTAGAAACTAGACTATGGGATGACTTTCTGTGTGCATTGACTGGAAGAATTAATGTAAAAATAGATATTTTACTGAAAGTAATTAAAAGATAAGTGTGATACCAAATGAAATTCCAGGATCACTCCTTATAAACACAGGAAAATGATATTAATACTTATAAGGAGAAACCAAATATAAGTAGGCAAAACAATACTAAACAAGAAGACAGATTGACTCAGCTAATAATATAGTATAGTAGCAATAAAACATATCATGGTCACAGTGAAAAAAGAAGCATATAGATCAGTGGCATTGAAAAATAGCTACTTGGAAGTTGATCTGATATTTATAAGGATCACAAATGTACACTCTATAAATAATGATTGCTTCTTCAACAAATAACTCTGGATAAGTACAAATCAACATATAGAATGAGTCTAGATCTTTGATGGCCTGTTAATGACAAAATTCACAGGTGAGCTGAGAAACACCAGGCCAGAAAGTTGACTTGGCAAATAACACCTATGGCCTGCAAGATGCTGGAAGCTTCTGATAACCAGATCAGCCAGCATACCAATGTCCACCAGTGTCAACCACTTTGAGACTGCAGGGGAACTGATTTGCAGATTGAATCTTCAATTCCCAAAGTTCCTTTTTCCAGCCTACCCTCTGCTACAAGCATAGTCTCCATCCCTGCAGAGATATTGATATACAAGTTGTTTTGATTAAAATACAATTGTGCTCATTTAGGAATTGGTAGCCACTTTGTTTTTACTCTGTCATCAATACCAATTCAAAATTTGGTACTAAAATCCAGGAGGAGCTTTGGTGATCTGTACTGAAGTCTCTCTCTCTCTCTCTCTCTCTCTCTCTCTCTCTCTCTCTCTCTCTGTGTGTGTGTGTGTGTGTGTGTGTGTGTGTGTGTGTGTGTGTGTCTGTCTGTCTGTCTGTCTGTCTGTCTGATCTGATCTGTCTGCCTGCTTTTCTTTCTCAGTCTGTCTTTCTCTCTGGGTCTGAGTAAGCTTTTTAGGTTTCTTAGCTTAAAGGATGAGGCTTTGATCTGATATATGTTGAAGTTTCTAATATCAACAATTATAACAAACGGCTAAAGTGTATGTCTAATCAAAACTTACTTAAAATGATCTAGATAAAAATATTATAGAGGGACTTGGTGTAACTGATATTATAGGTACTTAATACCCCATAAGTGGAGGCTATTCTAATGTGGATGTTGTCAGGGAGCTGAAAGGGAGAACAAGTCCCCTTCTCACCCTCTATGGTCAATGTGGTTTCAGGTGACTGTGAGTCATCACTAGAAGTGTTCTTAAACTGTGGAAATTTATCTTTTCTCGTGTTCAGAGAGGCAATAGAAACCATACTCAATGAATTCTAACCAGTGTCCATTCTGTAAATAAAAGGGTCAACAGAGCAGAAAAATCTATTTCAAAGAGAAACCACAGCAATCACAAGCAAAGCTTTCAGTTGTCTTCATGTAGATGAACAGCTAATAAAGAAAGGCTAAGGAGTCCAAGATTCCTCATTAGAGCAGGATTTGATCTGCTTTTGGCATTCACAGACAAATATTAATTTTACTAGCTACATGATCTTAAACACAAAGCAGGAAAGTATTACCAAGAGTAAAATAATTAGTAAGTTTCTTTTATAGGTCAAGGGACTGAAGTATTCGGACATAATATTTAAGCACATGAAATGTTGTTTTGACAATGTCTCAACAATGATACTCTTTCTGATAAATTTATTGCCCAGATATAAGAGACGTCCTTGGCTTACATCAGCAACTACAGTATCTATCCACAGGTGAGGAAAAAAGAGTTCTTCTCACAGAATAATGTATACTTTTATACCTTAACTACCCTTGATTCTTGGTTAAAGAAGGATACCAAGCTCTTAGGATTGGGAAATTATTCAGGATATCAAACTAGTGTCTATGGGACATTGCTAGACATTCTTATAAAGGATGCTATTTTTTTTTTAAAATTTCAATTTAGATACTGAGTTTAACTGAGTTTTCTTACAAATATTCCAGGATAATTTTCTTGAGGGAATATGATGTAACATACATTTGATTACACTTACTTACTCTTCTTCATGGTTCTGGTACCTGGTCCATCCAGCTGTACAATTACATATCATCTTATTAAACGAAAATTTTGTAAATCATGTTTTTAATTTTTTTCTCATATTTATTTCATGATGTTCTCTACATAGTTGAAATAGAGGAGACCTAGTAGCTAATTATAAATTTATGCTGGCCAATGAAAAATATGTCTCAAGCTCTTCAAGGAAAACAATGATTTGAATCTTATAATTGACAACAGTGACAAAAACTATTGTTTTTCTTGTAGTAAGAGCAGTGGGCCGCTTCCTGCCTCAAAGCTCTTGGCCACTGGCTAGCTTTACCCAAAATAATTACCCAGAAACTGTATTCTTTTAAACACTGCCTGGCCTATTAGTTCCAGCCTCTTTTTGGCTGACTCTCACATCTTGATTAACCCATTTCTAATAATGTGTTTAGCACCACAAAGTGGTGGTTTACTGGGAAAGATTCAGCATGTCTGACCTGGTGGCTGGCTCCATGGCAGCTGCCTGACTCTGCTTCTTTCTCCCAGCATTCTGTTTCATTTACTCTGCCAACCTAATTTTCTGTTCTATCAAAGGGCCAAGGCAGTTTCTTTATTAACCGTAATAAATAATTTTATTTTTATGAAAGTAACACATAACAGAAGACTCTCCCACATCATTTTCTAACACATATTACAAAGTCTTTCAAATGTTCTTTGGATGGTTTTCTTTCCTGATATTTTCTGCTAATCATGACAAAACTACCAAAACGGTATTCTTAAGTACATTATCAGTTGGAATTATAGTAGAGTTTGTATTAAAACTCTTTGTGTTTTAGAAATACTACCCCCTCACTATATTATTTAGGATTTCCATTGCTGTGATGAAACTTCATAACCAAAAAGAACGTTGTGGAAGAAGTGGCATATTTGGTTTATGCTTCATTTTCACTGTTTAACATTGTCTTACATAGGATTTTATTGCTGTGAAGAGACAACATGATTATGAAAACTATTATAAATTGGAGCTGGTTTACAATTAAGAGGTTTATTCCATTATAATCATAGTGGGAAAAATGGGGCATGCAAGCAGACATTGTACTGGAGAAATAGCTGAGAGTTCTACAACTGAACCTGCAGGCAGTAGGATGACATCATACTGAGTTTGATTTGAGCATCTGAGACTTCATGTGACATACTTCTTCAAACAAGGCCACACCTATTTCAAGAAGGACACACCTCCTAATATTTCCACCTCCTATGAGCCTATGGGCACCATTTTCTTTCAATCCACAAAAATTGTCAAAGAAAGATAGAACAGGAAATTATGCAGAGCAGGTACATGGAAGCAGGGTTGATTCAGAGGCCATTGAGGGGTGCTGCTTACAGGCTTGATTTCATGACTCATTTTACCTGCCTTATTAAAGAATTCATGAACATCAGTCAAGAGTTGCCAGCACCCACAGTTTCTTGGGCTGTTTGCCATCAATCAAAAAACTTAGAAAATGCCCTACAGGCAGATCTGATGGAAGCATTTTCTCAATTGATGTTCACTCCTTTCAAATAACTCAAACTTGTGTCAAGCTGAAATAAAAAATATCTAGCACACTAGCACAAAATGTTCTAAGAATACGTATTATAACCAAATATCTGCCATATGTTCTGGATTTTTGCCATCTCTTAAGATTTATTGTAGATCCATTGATGAACCCTTCTCTGTTGCACTCTGACTGCTGCCCATTATACATTACTCATTCCGTCAGCTTTAGTATTCAAAAGAGAACCATAATCCCAAGCCCCTCAAAGCAGTTGGAGTAACCTCTGAAAAGAGAGCAAATGGGACATCCAATTCATTCTTTTTCTTACTGCTCTAGGCATTTTTTCAGGATTCATAGTTGAAAGGATAGGACAAAAGACTTCTTTGCATTAATTAACCTCTCTGTCTCACCAACCCTTAGAAAATCTTGAAGTAATTTCAGATCAGCTTAACATTCTTGAGCACCACTGCTGCTGGAGCACTTCAAAATTAAAGAGGTGTTGTTTATGTCTCCTGAACTTTGAATTCAAATTGGTCTTAATAATAAAAACCCAGAGTCAGATATTGAGGTTAATGTTTAAATATCAGAGAAGCAGATCAGTCAGCCACTAGTTCTTACTTGTACGATATCCTCAGACTGAATGGGTATCCTGTCTCTACAAGTCCTCAAACTGAATGTCGTATCATACAAAATCTTGGACTTGATCCTGACTTTCTGCCTCCTCCTGACTTATATTCCTCACTCTGCCCAGCCATAACACTTTCTGTCTCACCTCGATAGTGATTAATGATGTGAGCAACCACTGCTTAGTTTTTTTTTTTTTTTTTTTTTTTTAGAGTGATGTAATCTCAAGAAGCCCAGGTTGGTCTTGAACTCACAAAGATCCATCTGCCTTTGTCTCCTAAATACTAGGATAGGGATTAAAGGTGTGTGTCATCACTGCCTGGCCTCTATGACTAACTAGTGTGGGTAGCTCCATACTCTGATTTTCTGGCAGGCTTTATTTGTTAAAGCATGAAAAAAAAATCACTTCAGCCCTCCTCTACCAACTATGCTGTTTCCACACCTACATATCCAAATTGATTTGAACAGACCAAAAACTACAATGACAAGTCTCCCTTCCTATGAAATGGATTTTGTATTCCTTCTACTCCTCCCCTTAACCACCCCACTCTCTCTTTTGTTATCTTTGTTCTCATACTAGTAATTTCTATCCTGTCCTTTAAATGTTTTACAGAAGTTCCTCCTGGATCAAATCACTGTCATCATGAGCTCCATGTTAAGACAATGGCTACTTTGTCTTGGTCCCTACTGGGTCTCCTCATTATTGGTCTCATCTTATCCACTGTATTTCCTAATCTAATGAACTATTCCAGAAAGTTTCTCCAGGAGCACCTAATGGCAAGTGCATCATCTGCTTTATGTGATCAACTTAAAACACACCCCCTATGATACAAAGTCATCCTGACTTATACCCTCTTAGATCTTTAGGAAAGAGCCTAGACCCTCTATTGTCCACTTCCTATGGGAGAGAACTATTAAGAAAATACCTAACTGTCATTATTTTGTCTTACCTCAGGGCTTGGATTGAAGCCTCTGGTATTCTGAAAAATCTCCTGACAGGAATATCAACCTCCTCTGCTTTAAGATTGTAGGAAAACTGACCTGCAGATATAATCTTCCCTCCAAAATGTTCCCTTTATCTATCTTACATAACCCAAAACCTCCTTTACTACAAGCACAGAGTCTCCACTACTGCAGAGAGACTAGTGTCCTTTAATTGCTCTGAGTAAAGAACAACTCTGCTTGTGTGGAAGTCAGTCACTGCTTTCTTTTATTTCCATGTTGCCTCAACCAATTCATATCTAATACTTGGCTCTTACTCCACAAAACCTGAATTCTAAATGTATCAAAGTTTTCAACATAAAAACTGATACCCTGAAACTGCTACATAGAGGGAAAAGCAGGGGTTATTATTTAATATATGGTCTTGGTAAATTATTTGTGAGTAAGCCACCTGTGACACAGAAAATAAGACCAACTATTGACAAATGAGATCTTTTGAATATTGAAAGCTCTAGAGCAAAGAGAATTGTTGACCAAATAAAGAGGTGACCCAAAGAATGAGAGAATCTTTCATTCTCTTTCCTACTTCTGACAGAGTATTAGTATCTAGAATACATGAGAAACTCAAAAGAAAAAAATGAAAAACAAAGCAGCACAATTTAATAGTGGGCTGGGTGATTTGACTGGCTGGTACATAAACAAGAGCTGCTATAAGTTGGTTTGTGCAATAGCAAAGTCATGTGTGAAAGTCGGCATCATATAGCTCTCCTCACCACACATGTGCTTTTACATTTTCCCATTATATTCCACACCTGAACACTGGAAGAAGAGAAATTGATAAAGTAGATATAAACCACTAAGGTACCTAGTACTTTGGCCAGTTAAGTGAATCTCTAAATTAACTGCTATACAAAGCAAGAAGCTTCTTTGACTAAGTCTTGAGAGCAAATCAAATCTATGGACATAAACACAAATATTTAGAGGGCAGTTTGAAAATATGACCATTTGGTAAAAGATAATAAATTTCCTCTTATAACTTATGATCTTCCCAGCCATGCACTTCTGATGGTAATAGATCTGAAATCTTTCTTTAAGAGCAGGGTTTTAATAAATGTATGAAATTTTCATGGAATAAATAAAAAATATTTTTAAAATTATGAAGTAATTAAACACAGAAATAGCCCTAAAAAAAATTAAAAATGCCTATTAAATACTTTTTAAATTTATTCAATATCACTAGTCATTAGGACAATGCAGTTTAAATGACTTTAAGATTTCATTCCAGCTCAATTAAAGTATCTACTGTAAGTCCTTTCTTTCTCATGGATCAGGAATCATTGGCCAACAGTCCCCAAGTGAAAAGGGTTCAGATGTCTAGAATATTACAGAAATAGCCATATGAGAGTCTGCTTCAGTGTTACAGCTCAACTTTATTTCAGAGTAAGAGGAATATATAAGATGATGACAGTGGCTGAGGCATATGTCAGCACAGTCCTCTTATATAACTGATATAACTGGGGCACAATAACTATTTATTATACATGCATGGCGGAGGGGGAGTGTTTTCAGGGAACTGAGTTGAAGTGACACTTAAGATATTTCAGGCATTCTGACCCAGGAACAGCTTCCAAATAAGGTTGGGCATCCAGACCAAGAGACACTATTTAAAAGGGTAGGTAGAGAATCCTGCTGCAAACTGGACAGCGTGGACTACAGTCTTGAGCAGCAGAGCCCTCCAACAGTCTACCATCAAACATTCAAATGACAATAAATGCTGGTGTGAGCAAAAGTATACCCTTACTGTCAGTGAAAGTGGGAACTGGTGCAGTCATTTTGTAAATAAGTCTGTAAATTTGGAAAAACAAAACAGTAAAAACAACAACAACAACAACAACAAAAACTCCTGAGCATATGCCCAAAGAAATCCAGATCCTACCACAGAGATTTCTGCATGTTCATATCTGTTGCTTCTCTTTTCTCAGAATATAGATATAATAAGCCTATATATTCATCTTCTGATGAGTGGATATTAAAGCATGGTACATATACACAATGGAAGTTTATTCAGTTACAAAAAAAAAGATGATACTATAAAATTTATAAGAATTGTGGATGATGGATAAAACCTGAGTGAAGTAATTCAGTCTTAGTTAGGGGTTTTGTTTTTTGCTGAGATAAAATAGCAGAAACAAATGCAACTTGGGGTCTAATAGGTTTATTTAACCTTACACTTCATGGCAACAGTCCACCGTTGACTGATGTTATGGCAGTATGTCAAGCATGGTAGTATCTGGGTCAGGAACTTAAGCACTCCTGCCACGAAAAAGGGCTGCTTACAGCTTTGCTCTTCACGACTTCTACCTTATACCATCCAGGTCCACCTGTCCACAATGTTCTAAGAACTCCTGCTGATGGAGGAAGGTCATTGGCCAATAAAGAAACTGCTTGGCCCTGTGGGTGGAGTAAACAGAACAGAATGCTGGGAGGAAGAGGAAGTGAGCTCAGAGACTCCACAGCTCTGCTCTCCGGAGCAGACACCTCAGCAGAGACGCCATGCCCTGCTCCCTGGCAGACACACGCGATGAAGGTCCGACCCAGGATGGACATAGGCTAGAATCTTCCTGGTAAGTGCACCTTGGGGTGCCAAACACAGATGATTAGAAATGGGCTAAATTAATATGTGAGAATTAGCCTAGAAGAGGTTAGATTGAAATGGGCCAAGCGATGTTTAAAAGAATACAGTGTGCGTGTAATTATTTCGGGGCATAAGCTAGCCGGGCAGGCAGCTGGGGTGTTGGGGACGCAGCCCCGCCGCTGCCCTTATTATTACATATGGCGCCCACGTGGACAACTGCTTCCAAATAAAGCCTGAGACAGCTTGGGAAGTAATTCTAGAACAGAATGAAAGCATTGTGCCTGGTTTCTTGGTAGCAGCAATTTCTCGGTTCTACTCTGCTTGCTAGAGGCAAGCAAGTGCCTCATCTAAGAAAGGCTTCCTGACTCAGCTTTAGGTGCAAACCCTACAGCTCATTAAGAGGTCCTGCCACGAAACACTTAAACGGTGTTGACGAAAAGCTGAACACATGCTTTTCGGTTTTCAGCCATAGCAGGAAAAAAAGCTGTGCCGTTTAAAAATGCCGGCTTTCTGGGCTGTCCTGCCAGGACAAATTCTGACCCTTTTACGCAGGCGGTTTGTGCGGTTTGCAAGCACAGGCTGCTGAAGCTCGCTTGCTGGCTAGAGCCAGTACCTCAGCCATGAGGATGGAAAGCTAAGGAATGGGCTGGATCCAGCCAGCAAAGCCAGGCCTTTAATCCTACTGATATTGCTTGGTAAATTAAAGACTTGTGTGGTCAGAAAAAGAGAGATATACAGTAAAGAGAGATTCAAAAACAAAGAAAATTTCTAAATGGTTTGAAGTGTGTTAAAAATATATGCAGACTAAAATTTAAAGTTCTTAAAGTAACAAAAAAAAAAGGAAGAGAGTTGTTGTGTGTGGTAGCACACGCCTTTAATCCCAGTGCCTAGAAGGCAGAGGCAAACAGATCTCTGTGAGTTCAAGGTGTAGTAGCTTACACCTTTAATCCCAATGCCTGGGAGGCAGAGACAGGCGGATCTCTGAGAGTTCAAAGACAGCCTGGTCTACAGAGTTACTTCAGGTAAAAGATACAGAGAACCTGTCTCAAAAAGCAAAGAGTTAAAAGTAAAAATAAACAAAATAGAGGTTAAAACACAGCTGTACAAAGATGGAAAATACACAGAGAATTTTGATACTGTATGCTATTATGCTCTCTTTAAATTGTTTAAATGCTGAGGAAGGAGAAACAGATGCTAAATGATATTTATTTATAAATACTGCTGAACTAATCCAACATAGATATTATGAATTTGGATCTAAGGATATGATACTTTGGAAAGGAGTTTCTTATTTTGTTTTCACAGAGGATGAGACGCTGTTCATTTCTTCTATTCCGATTTGGTATGATGGACCACACCCTCCTGAAGGGTTGGTGTGAACGCCTTCAAAAAATTGCTTCGCTCAACTGCCAACTGAGATGAAACTAGCACACAGGTTATACCATGAAAGACCTAATTAATGACGCCCCCATTCAGCAGGAAGCAGTTTGGGGAGAAATAACTGCACCCATATTCCCAAAAAATGTTTATAATCGTTCTTTTACATTTTAAGGGGGATATGATATAGATATGAATAATTTACATTAGTATAGATTTTGCTTTATTGATAGAGATTTAAGGTCAATTTTGTTATATGTATAAGTGTTTCTGATTTTGATTAAGGTATTGTGATTGTGTAGTTCATTTAAATATGTACTGTATAATTAAGAAATATAGGTTGTTAATGGATAATCATCGATAATAGTAAAGCTTGTAGTCATGTTAGTTAGATTTTCTAGATATATAGAGATATATTTTAGATAGACATTCTTCATGTCTTTCAAAGATTACAGAATAGGACATTTAATGTTTTAATAACTTAGGATTTTTCATGACAATGAGACACTCTACTCCTGGTAGTACCAATCTACTTCAAGAGGAAGATGGGCATCGATGAGGCACCTTATGGAGTTTGATAGCCATTTGGGCAAGAAACTGCTCTTGCCTGGACTTCTGCATAAACTGGACACAGAGAACCCGCAGAGAGAGGACTACTGAACTTGCCTAAGGTGAGATGATCTTTCGGGGTTCCTGATTCATGAAAGAGTCTGCGAGACATTCTGCAGGACACAACAGATAGTGACTGAACTGACTTTGAATTTTCCTGCTTTATGGAAATGTCTGCTGGATACCATGGGCCTGAAGGCTGAAGATGGATGCCCCAACGGTACAGAGGAACCTTGGGTGACTGTCCAGGCAGCAAGATGTCTCTGTCATGTCTAGAGTTTTAAAAGTTGCTTTTTTCTTGTTTGCTTATGTAGTATTGTATCTTTCTGGAGTCTTTGATGGAGTTAAGAATAGTTAGTTATAGTTATAGTTTTCCTTAGTTATGATAAAGATTATTGTAACTTTTACTTGATAACTGTTTTGTTATATGTAATTTTGCTATGTTAAAGTTAAAGCCTTTTTTTGTTTAAACCGAAAAAGGGGAAATGATGGAGGAAGGTCATTGGCCAAGAAAGAAACTGCTTGGCCCTGTGGGTGGAGTAAACAGAACAGAATGCTGGGAGAAAGAGGAAGTGAGCTCAGAGACTCCACAGCTCTGCTCTCCGGAGCAGACACCTCAGCAGAGACGCCATGCCCTGCTCCCTGGCAGACACACGCGATGAAGGTCCGACCCAGGATGGACATAGGCTAGAATCTTCCTGGTAAGTGCACCTTGGGGTGCCAAACACAGATGATTAGAAATGGGCTAAATTAATATGTGAGAATTAGCCTAGAAGAGGTTAGATAGAAATGGGCCAAGTGGTGTTTAAAAGAATACAGTGTGCGTGTAATTATTTCGGGGCATAAGCTAGCCGGGCAGGCGGCTGGGGTGTTGGGGACGCAGCCCCGCCACCACCCTTATTACTTCATCCTGCATCAATCACTAGTTAAGAAAATACCCTATAAACTTGTCTACAGGACAATTTATGGCTGAGTTTGCTTAACTGTGGTTCCCTATTATAAGATAATAATGTAGATGTCTAATTATTAATAAAAATCAAAACAGCATAACAAGGTTAAGAAGAAAATGCTGCTTGTTCACATTCATATAAATCCTTGCTTCAACATTTAGTTTTATATGTTTAACTTGGGTATATGAGGAATGTATGGAATTAGACATGAGTCATTGGAGTGGAACAGCTCCTAGGAGGGTTGGATATTGGAACATAGGCAAAATAAAGGGAAAAATGGAGAATAGTGGAGTAAAAAGGGCTAAAGAGTGAGGGGGTTATGGAAATATAGTAAATGTGGTGGGGAGAGAAGTCAAAATCAAAACAAAGAAGATATGAAAAATCCCATTTGGTAATACACTATTTCATAACTCAATTAAAAAATATAGAGAAAAGGAACTTGAAGGAAGACAACTGTCATAACTATATAATTCTGTTCCTAGAATCAGTGGGATGATAAACAAAAATCCTAACACTAGCTGTGGGACACCTTTTTATGAGTTGTTGGTCAGTAGACCAAAGAAGTGTTCCCCCCAAATGCAGGTGTTTGTCTTTCAACTTTGTTGACCACCTATTTTGTAGATACTGTGTATCTCAGCTGTAAATAATACATATAAAAAAGACTGGAATAGAGTTGGTAGCTTTCTTCCTGATAGGGAGCTTTCACAGTACCAAAAGGTGTAAAGATTTTTTTGAGGAACTAGACACCACTGGTCTTTTCTGTCTGTGAACATTGCAAACTGCAGTGCAAAACTTCTAGGCAAGATGTGCCCAAATATCCAGTAGTGGAACAACTATCACATCATTATCAACTGACTCCTAGATGGGAATTTATCCCCACTCAATGAACGTGAACTCATATCCGATACTGTAAACCTGTAAAAATCCAATACTGAGAGATCGTAAATCATTCTTTCTATAAAGGGAGCATATAAAGGGATGTGTTTAGCTAAATAAATGTAACATCAAACAGTCTTCCTTCCTTCCTTCCTTCCTTCCTTCCTTCCTTCCTTCCGTCCTTTCTTTCTTTCTTTCTTTCTTTTTTTTTCTGTTTGGTTTTTCAAAAAAAAAAAAAAAAGAATTTTTCTGTAGCTTTGGAGCTGTACTGGAACTAGCTTTTGTAGACCAGGCTGGCTTTGAACTCACATAAATTCACACGCCTGTGCCTCCTGAGTGCTGGGATTAAACAAAATGGTGTTTCAATATCTATGTTTATAGCCAAAGACAATTGAGATCATCAATACTAATCAGAGAAGCTGCTTTATGGAGTGAGCAACTTGAATGTAAAGAGTAGTGGGTGTCCAGAAAGCTGAGAGGAAGCAATAGCTGAATGTTTATCCCTAAAGGAAACATATAAATCTCAAAGAACATGTTGGAAAATGTCATTGAATAAATGAAAGAGCTGCAAAATAAAAACAGATGTTGTGAAATGCTATCCTTTAGACAACACCACCACTTTTGTTATGAAATTGCATCAGCTGAGATTCCTTGCCCTGAACCTGCAAAAGAGAGACCCTGTAAACCATCTGTCAAAGATGGGAAAGGGACTCATGGGACACTACCCATTACTGCTGTGTTATTGATTACTGATTGAGTCTAGAAAAAAAATCACTGCCCTAGTTTTACCCACTGGTAAACCCACCAGGCTCCAGTGGGCAGTTCCAACCTCTCATTATCACAGAAATGGCCCTAATTACAGGCATAGGGACACAAACTAAACAAAAGTCATGAGTGTAGGGAAATAAACAGTAGGCGATTGGGTTTGGTGGATAGAGCAGTAGGGAAAGTAAAAGATGGTGAGAGTTAGAAGAATCAAATTGTTCATCAATGAGAGTTTCAAAGAACACATTTGATTAATATTGAGTTGTTTAATGTTTTTCTATTATTCTTAGCAGATGGTTAAGTTTTTTTATGGCATAGCCTTTGTTGAAACCAGAGGAATAGAGAGATAATTGCTCACTACAATGTTGGAAAATTAATGGGAGCAGCACACGGCAAAGAGAGAGAACAGGAAGTGAGGAGAGACTATAGACCCTGAAAGCCTACTGCAAGTGAAATACTTCCTTCAGCAAGGCTATACATCCTAAATATTCTTATACATTTTAACATCATAAACCTTCATTCTGCCATCTAGCTTTGAAAAAATTATCTTTTGTCTGTTTATTTTCAATTTTAAATATTCTAAGAAAATTTCCTTTTCCACTACCAGCTTGAAGGCTGCATCAGGAATTTTTATGATTTCCCACTGTTTGTGGAAATTTTGGCCAATGTTAAGCAACCTTTTGTCACTGGAGACTTTTGTCCGTCCTGCCTGGTCTCACTGGTCTGGATTCTGTCTAGCCCACCAGTCCCCACAGCTGTTTATTGACTTAATACTAATTAAAATTGTTTGGATTATGGCTCAGGCTTTGTACTGACTACATCTACATATAAACTAAGCCATTTCTAATAATTTGTTTATTGACATGTGCCCCATGGCTTACTGGCAATGCTCTGGCATCTTTCTCCTCTGGCAGTTGCTGACATCTCCCTGGATCTACCTTCTTCCTCCATTTCTTTCTGCTTGGATTTCCTGCCTAAATATATTATTAACTGACATGGGCCAAAGCAGCTTATTTATTAACCAATGGTAATAAAACATATTCAGAGCATACAGAAAGAAATCTCACCTCAACATGGAGTAAAAGGTGTTTCTTAGTCACAGTTGTAGTCCAGCACCTAGCACAGTACTTGGCCCGTTTGACATCTTCATGTAATATTTGCTGAATGAATGACAAATGCAGATTGAAACAAGGGAAAAACTAAAGATGAAGGACTACTTCACTGCCAAAGGAATGAACTTCTATGCACTCAATCTTAAATATTTTATACTTTAGCCTTAAGGAAACAAAACCAAACAAAGAGTGAAAACAATAACTATAAAACCCATACTACTTTAGTATACATCTTGCCGTCACCTTTAATTCTTTCAGAAGAATAAGGATCAGAGTGCATGGAATCTAATTGTAAAATTATGCAATGAACTGAGAGCCACTTGGCTATTTAGTGAACTGATTTTTTGGTATTTAAAAGGAACCTCTGTTCTATAGCGAGAGGGGGAGAAAGAAAACAGGTTGCTTTGACACTGGGAAGAAACAGCTACCTATTTTGTGTGTGAACTTTCCGTTTGTGAGATATATAGGCAGCATTTCTAATGAATCTGCTAGAAGCGGCTGGAATATTATGATTTATAGTACTGCTCCACTCTCGATCACAGCATTTTATTAGATGGATGGGAAGCTGGTAGTAATGAGGTTAGGGATGAGCAAACATTCATCAAGCCCTGCTGCATCTTTTCAGGAAAGACAACACACTATCTCACATGTCACAGGCAGTGATCTAGGTCACAATGATATAAAATGTGTGATTAAAAGCAAGCATTTGACACTAGGTAACAGGCATCTAGTTAAAAAATAGCTGTAGTGTTCCTGACTTTTAATTAAACCCAACTCATAAATATGTACTGGGGTAAATATACTGCAGACGGGGTTGATTTTGTTGCATCATGTAACAATTACCTCCAGAATGGGAGCTAACTTTCATTTCATGGTGTTCTCAGCGAGGAAATGAACAGAAATATGAATGTTAAAGTATAATATCAGGCAGGTATGAGGCACAAACTGCATTTATTGAACTCCCATTTGCCTGTCCCACCTGTCCTTATGATGGTATCTACTTTTTCTTCAGTGTTGTCTCCATAAGGCAATCAATCTTAAGTAAAATATATTTTATATTTAGTAATTTCTAATAGTCTTTCACAATGCCCTTGAGAGTTTAAGTAATGATTGGGATAGAATGGATGTTTTTATTTTTTACTTTATTGGTTTTATTGATCTCTACATTTTTCTCTGATCCCTACCCTTCCTCTCCCTTCCACTTCAGCCCTCTCCTATGGTCCCCATACTCCCAGTTTATTCAGGACATCTTGTCTTTTTCTACTTCCCATGTAGATTAGATTTGTGTACGTCTTAGGCTTCTCATTGTTTTCTAGGTTCTCTGGGTTTTGATTTGTAGGCTGGTTTTTTTTTTTTTTGCTTTATATTTAAAAATCACTTAGTGTGAGTGCACGTGATAATTGTCTTTCTGGGTCTTGGTTACCTCACTCAATATGATGTTTTCTAGCTCCATCCATTTGTCTGCAAATTTCAAGATGTCATTTTTTCCCTGCTGTGTAAGTGTACTACATTTTCCTTATTCATTCTTTAGTGAAGAGGCATTTAGGTTGTTTACAGGTTCTGGCTATGACAAACAATGCTGCTATGAATATAGCTGAGCATATGTCCTTGTGGTACAATTAAGCATCCTTTGGATATATACCCAAAAGTGGTATTGCTGGATCTTGAGTAAGGTTACTTCATAGTTTTCTGCGAAATCACCACACTGACATTCAAAGGAGCTGTACCAACTTGCATTCTCGCCAGCAATGCAGGAACATTCCCTTTACTCCATAACTTCTCCAGCATAAGTTGTCATCAGTGGTTTTGATCTTGGCCATTCTTACATTTGTAAGATTGAATCCAGTTATGCCAGCATTATTTGTTAAATATACTTTCTTACTTTCATTTGATATTTTTTTCTTTTTTGTCAAAAATCAGGTGTTTGAAGGTTTGTGGATTAATATTAGGGTCCACTATTTAGTTCCATTGGTCCTCCTGTCTGTTCTTATGCCAATACCAGGCTGTTTTCAGTACTGTAGCTCTGTAGTAGAGTTTGAAGTCAGGGATTGTGGTGCCTCCAGATGTTCTTTTGTTGTACAGGATTGTTTTGGCTATCCTGTTTTATTTTTATTTTTATTTTTGCTTTTTCGTATGAAGTTGAGTACCATTCCTTTGAGGTCTGTGAAGAATTTTGCAGGGATTTTGATGGGCATTTCATGAATCTGTAGATTGCTTTTGGTAAGATTGCCATTTTTACTATGTTAATTCTACCTACCAAAGACCATGGGAGTTCATTCCACTTTCTGGTCATTCTACTTTCTGGTGTCTTCTTCAATTTCTTTCTTCAGAGATTTAAAGTTCTTGTCCTACAGGTCTTCCGCTTGTTTGGTTAGAGCTACTCCTAGATATTTTATGCTATTTGTGGCTATTGTGAAGGGTGATGTTTCTCTGATTTCTTTCCCAGTCCATAGAATGGATTTTTTAAAGACTGAACTTTAAACTTTAGCAAACTTTTCCTGGTTATATACTTCTTCTTTGATAGGGGATTCATTAATCAGAACATTTTTATGAATATCAACATCTGGTATTAGTATAATAATAATAGAAAATTAGTTAGGGAACTGATGGTAGACCAGATAAGTGAGGAGTTTTAAAAATTATGTTAGTTGTTTAGAAGTTCTTAAGTAATGAAGAAGACTGTGAAAGAGAAGTAGTGTGGGATGAAAATTAACTTTCATGGCTTTTGAAAATTTCCCTTGATGCATCATAAACTTTTATATAAAACAAAGCTCTTGGTGATATGCTTTAAATCAGATTTCTATTTCACAGGTCTGGGTGAAGCCTGAGATTCTGTGTTTGTGAGAGGCTCCCAAGAGATACTAATGAAGCTTGTTACTGAAATACACATTGTACAAAAATGTGTGAAAGTACAGGGTTCAATTGTCATGATTGCAAGGCTTAAGGTTCTATATCTTTTGTCTCTTCTCCCACGTAATTACATGCAATTTATGTTGCACCCACCAGGAGAATGATGCCTTCTTTGAAAGTCTTACTGTCAAAAGTCTGCTATCTTTGTAGCAACAATATTAAATTAAGGTTATTTGTAAATATACCCTCATGAAATTTAATTTTCAGTTAATATTCCTTATGACACATTCTAATTAAATATCCACTTTAATCAGACAAATTTTTGTCTGAACAAACTTCATCCTTTTACACTCCAGAAATTCCTGTTTGAGCTATTCCAGCATTTCTACAACTCTTTGAGGCTGATCACCTGTCAAGTCAATTATCCAGGTATTATTTTATTTCCTTTGGATATGAAGTCCAGATGTCTCTTTGTTTATTTACCCATATTTGTATATCATTGTTGTAACTATGTGTTATTCTTCAATTTTTAGTACTCTATTTACTGATAGTGTTACTGTTGCTTCATAGTGCTTTGCTAACTGATGAATTCTAAAGGTATTTCTTAGCACACATCACACTTTGGAGACTATGCTAATAGTTTTCCTATTGCTGTGAATAAACACTACTTTTTCTCATTGATTCTTATTCTTTTTAAAAATTGAGTTTAACTTTTCATAACTTGAGGTGTATGGATGCAGGAAAGATTTCTCTCTATCAGTGCACATTTAGAAACTTTAGATTCTTTATGTGAAGGTTGTCAAATTTTTTACTGATCTCATTTTTTTCTTCTGTAATCTTGATCAAGGATGATAAAGAGAACCAACATCATTATTTTTATTATTTTTCCACAAATATTAAGATGTTTCATATACAGAATCACTAAATTTCTTATCTTTAGAAAGAGTGAATCATGGACATTTCATACATTTATCTCAATAACTTCTTAAAATAGTATAGTTCATGGATGTCTAGTATTCTCTATACTATCTGAAATGTGTTAGGGACTGTATGTTCCATCCAGCTGAAGATCAAGTTTTACCTCCCACTAAGCCAATAGAAAGACTCATCAAAAGAGATTTCTGCAATTCCTGTTATCAATGCTAATACCACAATTTGTTTAGTCAAGTTCTCTAGAGAAGGTTAGATGGTTTTGTGTGTGCATATGTGTGTGTATGTGTGTCAAACTGACAGAAAGGAAGAGAGAGAATTATTAAGTGTGCTTTAAAATAATGATATTCAAATCACAACTGAAATAATAAACCATTACTATACTTGATGCTGAGAGCTTCAACAGTCAGCTTAGTTCAAAAACATCTGTCTCTCAGTACTTAGCACAGGGTGCCTCACTATTCCCAATCTGGTTCTGTAAATTAGAAAGTTTCTGGAGAATTGCTAATCGCTATTTCATGATTAAAGATATACAGACCTGTTGTCATTGAATGAATCATCATCAGGCACTACAATAGGGTAAATCAGTTCATGTTGCAAGAAGAAAGACCAAAGGCAAGAAGCAACTTTCTCCTGGTTTTTATTTGGGTTGCTATTAAAAGGTGATGACCACAGTTGAGTTAAGTTCTGTCAAATGAATCAAAGCAATCAGAATAACTCTTTGGGTGAGGTTCTGTACTTAGATGTTTCTAACTCGTGGAAAGTTGACATTAAAACCAAGTGTAGTAGAGAAAGATTGGTACTTGCTGCTCAAAGGCACTACCATTTTGAAAAGAGCAATGTGGTTTCAATTAGCCTTTCTTTAGTAATATAACAGAATATTTTCCACTGCTGGAGCAGGCTGTTGCTAGGAAAAATAGCAATCTAATTTGGCAGTAGCATAAAAGAAAGAATAGTAATGCATCAGTATTCTCTTTCAACTTCTAGAAATAACCCACAATCTTTTAATATTTAACTATTCTTAAATTGATTTTTGCTTGTTGTGGTAGGTTCTGTGGCTCTAAATGTGTTTTCCCTATTGACAGATGTTATCTTAAGTAGCTGATTATTTGAGATTATTCATTTCTAAACTACTTTTTATATAATTAATATCTCAATATTTTCATAACAATGTGAATCCAACATTTTAAATGTAACATACTCGTATGCTTAAGTGCTAGGAAAGAAATATAATTAAATTTAACAAATTTTTAGTAATTTTATTTGATATAATTTTTTAATTGAAAAGTAATTCTATACCTCACCACTCACTGAAAACAAAAAAAGATCAAATTACAATTTAATATATTAGAGCTATGCATTGCATGCATACAATTATTTCAATACCTCAATCCTGTATTTTTATGTTTATGCAAGCCATGGGATCATAGAATATGCTATCCAAGAATATAATCAGACCCACCTCATTTCAACCCCATTATTGCCACTCACTTGGCTGCCTCTGTAAGAGTTTGACACTGTTGAGATTCTAATTTCTTTGTTTCTTCATTATGTTTTCCAGCTGCATCCTCAGAGGTACACTCAGTGCCTTCTCAGAAACCAACTTCAACAATCCTGATATTATTATGTATTGTGGTTTGAATGAGAAATATTTCTCTTAGCCTCACATATTTTAACATGTGACCTCTAGTTGGTGGTATTGTTTGGGGAGAATCTTTAAGAGGTGCAGCCTTGTCGGAAAAAGTATATCATTGGAGTGAGTTTGAGGGTTTATACATTTTTCACGCTTCTCTCTCTCTACCTCTCTGTGTATGTGTGTGTGTGTGTGTGTGTGTGTGTGTGTGTGTCTTTGTCTGTCTCTCTTCTGGTGTAGGAGGTTCTTCTGTTCATGTGTTGCTTTCGTTAGTTAATCAATAAAGAAACTGCTTTGGGCCTGATAGGGCAGAATTTAGATAGGAAGAGAAAAACAGAAATGAATGCTGGGAGGAAGAAGAGCAGAGTTAGGGAGAAGCCATGGATCCTCTGCCTGACATGGATGTTGGTTAGAATCTCCAATAAGCCACTGGTACATGGTGATTTCACTGATTAATGGAGATGGGTGAAAATAATATGTAAGAGTTAGCCAAAAAGAAGTTAGAGCTAATGGCCAAACAGTGTTTTAATTAATACAGTTTCTATGTGGTTATTTGGGGTATAAGCTAGCCAGGCAGCAGGGACAAACAAGCAGGCCCTCCTGTAACACTCTCCCACTCCCCCCTCTCTCCTTCCTTTATGTGGATGAAATGTGATATCCCTAGTTTTTCTTCTTTTGACACCACTTCTGCACCATTATAGACTCCCCATCTTTCTGGAAATGCAACTGAAAATAAACTTTTTCTTCATTACATTGCTTTGGGTTATGATATTTTATCAAAACAACAGAAAAATAATTAACAAAAATGATACCAAGATGATCAAATGATATTGATACTGTGAGAAGTTCGGTCACACAGTTAATAACCTTGTTTCCCACAGTCTAATCTGTGCTTCATTTCTTATTTATTTATTTACTTATTTATTTATTAAAGATTTCTGCCTCCTCCCCTCCACCGCCTCCCATATCCTTCCCCCTCCCCCAATCAAGTCCCCCTCCCTCATCAGCCCGAAGAGCAGTCTGAATGGGACCTCCTGAAACTGAACAGATGTGCTTCATTTCTTGAGATACATTACAACCCACCTACTTGCAACTATTTTCCATTTGGCAAGACACGCAGTCAGCAAAGGAATCTTTCATAAAGATCACATTGGGACCTTCAAAGATAAAGGGATGTCTAAACTCAGAGAATTGTCTTTGTTTTGCTTGTGTATATAAGCTGGAAAGTTGACAAATGAGAAGAGCAGGAGAATAATAAAGATAATGCAGAAAAGTACGTAGTGGAGAATTTATTTCACCCTCAGATCTAAGTCCTCTTCTTGCTATGAGCCTTCTTCTCAACCCTGACGGGGAAACTGAGGCTGGCACTCAGTGGTCCCTGTTATTGAAAGGCCTAAATAAACATAAAACAACATAGACTGTAGACTTGTTCTTGATTGTACAACAGAAAAGATAGTAAGAAACAAGATAGACTATAACCTTGTTCTTGGTTAGATATCTGAGAAGGTAGAATTCACTACTAAAGATATTTTCGTTTCAGAGAAATCAAGCTGAAACTGACCTTAAAGATTCCTCTCTGCTGACTAACCTTCATAGTACATTCTAAAAGAAGGGGCAAGAGATCATCAGGATTATTTCCCAGTTGGGAATATAGAATGATACAATACTGACATGCCAGGCAAGATGTGACTGCTAGAGCAAAAGTGACAAATGCTGACTGTAAACAATTGCTTTTGGATTAGATGTTAGGTCTGTTTCACAAAACAGACTTTGTATCTGTACTATAAATCTGTTTAAAAACCCTTGTCTTAAGAGGGTATAGGCTCTTAGGGTTCGGAGGGAAACTTACTACAACTCTTTTCTTGTTAAATACTCACATTGTCAAATTACCTTCTAAAAATATATATATATATATATATATATATATATATATATATATATATATATATTTCTCTCCATAGATTAGTTCTGCCTTCATCATTGGTGAGAGGAGCATCTCCCTGCAGTAGGCTGCAATTAATGCAGACTCAAGGCAAGTATAACTGCTAAGACAGGTGATTACCGAGTGCTCAGCCTTAAATGGATCCTCTATATTAACTATCAGAGAAATGGAGTGGAAAGGCTAAAAAAGCCCAATTATGGGGGATAATGTGAAATACTGTTTCATTGACAGGACAGGACAATTGCACTCCTGAATGCTCTCACTGTAGAAAGTAGTCAGTATTGTTTGTCAAAAATATTTCCTACGTGTGGGTAAGATTTTCAAGATATTTATTGTTTTTCCTAAATTATCAGTCCCTTAATGTGCTAAGGGCAATATTTCATGTTTAAAAGTCTTGTGACATTTTATTTTAGCTCTTTTTTATATAAAAGAAATAGATAAATGTCCATTAGTTACCTGATTATGACTATTAGCTAAAATTGATCCAACTGGCTTATTGACTTTTGTGCATTTATCACCTGAGTTCACTAGCCAATCTGTTCAAACAGAAAAAACAATATACAATTGCATTGCAAACAATACTGAGCTTAAGTTGCTATAAATAACAATTTCTGAAACAGGAGACAAAGCCAAGAAATAGAAAAGGTAGCCACATGGTGGTAGGCACAAGCCTTTAGCCTTAGCAATCAAGAGGCAAAGGCAGTTAGATCTCTGTGAATTTGAGGCCAGTGTAGTCTACAGAGAGAGTTCCAAGATAGCTAGGGAATTAGGAAACCCTGTCTCAAAAAAAAGAAGAAGAAGAAGAAGAAGAAGAAGAAGAAGAAGAAGAAGAAGAAAAAAGAAACAAAGAAAGAAAGAAAAAAAGAAGAAAGTGAAAGAGAACTGAATTTGAGCTATTTAGTTATTAACATATATTAAATATATTATGAATACTTTAAAACTTAGTAAACACAGTATAAATTTATTTCCACAATCATTAAATAGAAAAGTGTGTGAGAAACACACAGAGAGCAAGAACATGGTAGCAGGAATAGAGACAAACAACAGAGGAACAGAAAGAAATAGTGATGGATACAGAGGAAGCAAGAAGAGTAGAGAGGAGGGATAAATTCAGGGGAAAGAAAATTAGGGGAAAGACATCTCAGTTTCTGACTTTTGCCAAACAATTTATTTCTATTACAAAAGATGATATCAAAAATGTAAATTTTGTGTTAAACATTGTTTAATGGCATTCAAATGGTAAAAGTCTGCTTTGATGGTTTAATTTTATTTATTTATTATTTTATTATTTATTTATTTATTAAAGATTTCTGTCTCCTCCCCGCCACGGCCTCCCATTTCCCTCCCCCTCCCCCAACCAACTCCCCCTCTCTCATCAGCCCAAAGAGCAGTCTGGGTTCCCTGCCCTGTGGGGAGTCTAAGGACCTCCCACTTTCTTAAAGGTCTAGTAAGGTGAACATGCAAACAGCCTAGGCTCCCACAAAGCCAGTACGTGCAGTACAGTAGGATCAAAAACCCATTGCCTTGGGCTCCTGGGAGCCACTCTAGGTTCAAGTCTCTTGCCAACCCTAAGGTGGCTCCCTTAACTAAGATAGAGACAGAGACCCACACTGGAGCACTGGACTGAGCTCCCAAGGTCCCAATGAGGAGCAGAAGGAGGGAGAAAATGAGCAAGGAAGTCAGGACCACGAGGGTTGCACCCACCCACTGAGACAGTGGGGCTGATCTATTGGGAGCTCACCAAGGCCAGCTGGACTGTGACCGAAAAAGCTTGGGATAAAACAGGCCTCTCTAAACATGGCGAACAATGAGGGCTGATGTGAAGCCAAGGACAATGGCACGGGGTTTTGATCCTACTTCATGTTCTGGCTGTGTGGGAGCCTAGCCAGTTTGGATGTTCACCTTCCTAGATATGGACGGAGGGGGGAGGACCTTGGACTTTCCACAGGGCAGGGAACCCTGACTGCTCTTTGGACTGGAGAGGGAGGGGGAGAGGAGTGGGGGGAGGGGGAGAAGGGTAGAAGAAGGGGGAGAGAAATGGGAGGCTGGGAGGAGGCGGGAACATGTTTTTTTCCTTTTCTCAATAAAAACAAACAAACAAAAAAACCATTGCCATTGTTCTTGAGTTCTCAGTAGTCCTCATTGTCCACTATGTTCAGCAAGTCCGGTTTTATCCCATGCTTTTTCAGATCCAGGCCAGCTGGCCTTGGTGAGTTCCCGATAGAACATCTCCATTGTCTCAGTGTGTGGGTGCACTCGCGATCCTGAGTTCCTTGCTCATGCTCTCTCTCCTTCTGCTCCTGTTTTGGACCTTGGGGTTTCAGTCCGTTGCTCCAATGTGGGACTCAGTCTAAATAACTTTCTTTTTTGCATTTTACATACCAATCCAAGTTCCCACTTCCTCCCCTCATCCCAGTCCCTCCTAACCCCTTCCCACCCCACCCCCATCCAATCTTCAAAGAGGGTGGGGCACAGTGCTTTGGGGAAGATTCAAGGCCCTCCCTACCATATCTAGGCTGAGCAAGTTATACATCCCAAGAAAATAGGTCCCCAAAAAGCCAGTACATTCAGTAGGGATAAATTCTGTTGCCACTGCTAGTGGCCCCTCAGTCTGTCCCAGCCATGCAACTGTCAACCACAATCAGAGAGACTAGTTTGACCCTATGCTTGTTCATTCCCAGTCCGGCTGGAGTTTGTGAACTCCTATTAGCTCCAGTAGACTGTTTCAGTGGGTGTCTCCATCATAGTCTTAACCTTTTTATCATATTTTCATTCATCCCACTTTTTAACTGTACTTTGGGAGCTCAGCCAAGTGCTCCAATAAAAGTCTCTCCTCCTTTTTCCATCAGTTGCTAAATGGTGATATTTAAGATATTCATTAGTCCAAGATTTCCAGACTTCAGAACTGTGGCCTTAAAAGAAAGTTTGAGAAAAAGAAAGTTTGAAGATCCCATACATGAAGGCAACATTCATTCTAAACACTAAATATGTGAGTTTCAGTTTGACAATAATGTGTCACATACACAAAAATTGTATGTAATTTATATCTGGGCATTAGCTACCTTTTCAATTACACAAAAAGCAAATTGATTTACAATGTTGGATTATTTTGTTCAACATATTCCCCACAGAAACAAATCACACACTTCTATGGTAATATGCCAGTAAGTATAACTATGATAAACTGTGACTCTGACAAAAGTTTTCTTAGCCATATCTTTTATACTGTGTCAATTAAGCAAAAGATGGGAAATGTTGACAGGACTATTTGAGTGCTTATTCTAGACGTTTATTTCTAACAACAGGAAGATATTTATCTTTAACTGAACTACAGAATCAGCAGTGACTCTTAGCCCAGTAACTATTATATACTTAAATGTACAGGTATCCAAATGAGAGCAGGTGTCAGAGGAGATATGCTTGTGTTTATGATAGAGCCTAAATAGATGTAAGCTTCTCCATTACCTCTTTTTGCCCGAGTTTCTTTCTTATAATCTTAAGTATTTTGTGTATTATTAGTATTCCACTTTAGCCATTAAATTTTACAGACTGACAAAAGATTATTAATACTAAGCATGGGTTTCACTCTGTAGGAAAGGCATACATTTCACCTCTGTGTTTCTTGTAGCTAGTGTTTTATAATCAGGGTACCAAGTCTGACGACAGTTAGTAACTTTAAGAATTTTATTGGATATACACATCTCACACATGTTTGACCATTGTTCATATTACACTATGTGTAACAGTCTCAGGGTTTCACCCAGAATGAATTTAGCACAAGTTAAATCTAGATAACTAAATATACAGTAAGGTTTCATTAAAATATTATTTTATTGTAAAAATATGTATGTCTGACAAGTTAGTTTCCTTATATATGATCAAAATGTACATTCAGTAGGTCTGTAAATATTAATGATGCTATTTATAATGAAAACTAGCAGACCTGGCCTCTTCTTAATATACATTAGCATAATTCCTTCTTCTAAAATTGGCTAATTTCTATTTGTGGAGATTATCTTCTGATATTTACTCAATATATCTATATAGCATAATTATTCCTTTTTATATTCATTCTTCCATTTTATAATGATATAATGGATTCTTGTTTTAATATAAGGAGTTATTTCTCTTGAACTAAATCTTAGGCCCTAAAATATAATCTACTTCAAGAGGATGATGGCCACTTATGGAGTTTGCTATCCATTTGTGCAAGAAAATACTCTTTCCTGGACTGCTTGATAAACTGGACATGCAGAACCCACAGAGATATAACTACTAGACTTGCCTAAGGCAGGGTGATCCTTTGGAGTTCCTGCTTCATGGAAGAATCTGCCAGACATTCTGAAGGATACAGAAGAAAGTGACTGACAAACTGCCAATAAAAGCAGAACTGTCTTTGAAATTTCCTGCTTTGTGGAAAGTCTGCTGAAAGCTACAGGCATATAGGCTGAAGATGGATTCCCCAATATAGAATATAGAGTATCCACAGTATAGAAGAACTATGGATGATTGTCCAGTAGTGAGAGATCTCTGTTAATCCCAGTCTTTTGGAAGTTGCTTACAATGTACTTTCTATTTACATAGGTAATATTATATCTTTAAGGAGTCTTTGATTGAGTTGAAGAATAGATAGTTATACTTTTCCTAAGTTATGATAAACAATAAAGCAGATATAAATATTGTAACTATAAATCTTGCTCTATAACTGTTGAATATAATTTCACTATGTTAAAATTAAAACCTTCCTTTTTATTTAAACTGAAAAGGGGAAATGATGTGTGAGGTCCTTCTGTCTATATGTTGCTTTATTTGGTTAATGAATAAATCTGACTTGGCCTGTGATAGAACAGAGTAGAGCTAGGTGGGAGAAAAATAAACTGAATATTGATAGAAAGATTGCAGAGTCAGAGAGAAGCCATGTAGCTCCACTGGAGATAAATGCCGGAATTTTACCTGGTAAGCCACAGCCTCGTGGTGATATATAGATCAATGGAGATGGATTAACTTAAGAGTTAACCAGAAATATGCTTAAGCTATTAGCCAAACAGTTTTGCAAATAATATAGTTTCTGTGTGATTATTTTGGTTCTTAGCAGCCAGAAATGAACAAGTGGACTCCTAGAACTGTCCTTTCTTTGTAACAGCAAAATGCAGCCAGTTGGTAAAAGAATACTTTGCTTGCTTACACTGATAATCATTAACAAGTTGCTTGTGTATGAATGAATACATATGGTTTCTTGGGATAGTTTGTTTTTCACCTGTATTATCCAAAATGTTTAATCATATAAAAAATGCAGAAAGTACTGTTTATTTACTTGTATTCATTGTAATCATTCACTTGAATATAGAATGTGATCACATTGTAATTTTTATATTGCCCGAAAGATTCTACTGACATAAATAAGCAGTATGAGAAAGAATAAATATAGAGTTAAAAGGAGTTATATGGAAAACACCAAGAATAATGATAGAAGGAGAAGGAAAACATCAATAATGAAGAGACAAAGATAGAGATATAAATAATACATCAAGAGAGACAGAAAGAGAATTGCTGGATAGAGATAAGAAAAGAAAATATAGAACATAGGATGAAGAATAAAGAAGAAAATCATCAAGAGTAGCATGAATCTAAATGGTCTTAATAATAACAACCCAGAGTTAGATATTAGGGGATAAAGGCCAAAAGTTTCAAGAAGCACAACAGCCAGGCATTAGAGAGCATTAGAGAGTTCTTACCTCTACCAATGCTCAGCCCAAATTGGTCAGATCTTGTCTCTAAGACTCCTCAGACTGAATGCCTTGAGTTCCTGTCTCCTCTCACCTTATATTCCCCTCTCCACCCAGCCATATCACTCCAATCTCCACCTCCCTGTTGCTGGAATTAAAGGTGTGAGCACTACTACTTGGCTCAGTTTCTTTTTTAAACTGCTTCAGCCTTGAAATACTTCTGCTTTTGTCTTCTGAGTGCTGGGATTAAAGGTGTGTGTCACCCCTGCCTGGCTTCTATGACTAACAGGTGTGACTAGCTCTGCACTCTGATCTTTAGGCAAGATTTATTTGTTAAAAGGCAAATAACATATCACATTTTCCCTTTTTGTCTAAAATAAAAAAGTTTATAGCTAATATAAGAAAACTATATATAATAAGTACAAAAACTATAAACAATATATAAACAATATATACATCACCAATGTCTAGTCTATTAACAGATAAGAAATTTAGAGATAATACTCCATATTTGCACTGTTTTGGTGAATCTAGAATGTTGTACCTAATTCATTTTCTATTCTAACTTGCAGTACCACATTTCTGTATCCCCTCCCCACTTTTTCTTTTACAATGACATCCCTGAATGTAACCTACTTGTTCAGCTTGTTTCTTGACCATTACCAATAACAACTTGCTTCCAACCCTCTGTTATATGATAATAAATATTCAGGACCCATCTTCTAGAATGTGGGCATAGTTCTCTGAACTATGTCCTGCTGATTGTGAGGTACTGTAGTCTTTGTGGGACCATGAAAAAATTCAAAATTATTCTCAAATGCTGACTGGAGAATACTATGAGGTAAAATCTTCTTAGTTAGCAACTGAAGTCATTCTCGATTTAGAATTCAGAGAAAACTGCAACAGAAGCAATCAGAGGTATTGGATCATCTGGGTCATCCAAACCCTTCAGAGATTTCTCAGGGGATCTTTTTGATCAAACCTGATTTTTCTTAACCCAAAATGAATTCCCAGCCTCTCATTTCCTGTGGGAAAAAGAGCATAACTTCTCCAAAGTAACATATCTTTTGACTTAAATATTTAAGTCAAAGCATTCTCAAAATATCTATGATGGATTAATCCAACAACATTTATTTTTAAATGTCTCTTAGCAGCTGTTGCTCCTTTCTCAGCAGTGAAACAGTTCAAAGACAAGAAAATAACAAACAGTATTCAGGTTTTTGTGTATTTTCCATTTTTACAAGACTTTTTAAAAAATATTACTTTACTCCCTTTTAATGACTTTATTGTTTTAAACATTTCTTTTTTTTATGACTATCTCTACCTTCCCTTTACTCTCCCAAAACTATGTACATTTTTAGATAAGCCATTTAGAGCTTTCAATTTTTTTTTTGTTTGAATCTGTCTTACTGCATATGTCTATTTTTTTCTGACTACATGAATCCTTAAACTACTAAGTGGAATATCAAGAACTAAGGTGACAGCTTTGGCAGCTAGTTCTATCCTGCTCCTTGGTTCCTTGAGAAGTTTGTCTTACGGCATATGTATGTTTATTGCCAGCTCTGGAAGACATATTTACCACCCCAACACTGAGATGTTTCCAGGGCCATGTCACCACCAAGTTGCATGCAATCCAGTACTTAAAAATCCCACTTAAATGTTTGGTAGTCAAGCCCATTAAAAGAGCTGCCAGTTTTTATCACTAAAGCTAAATAAGGAAGCCATATCTTAAAGGAGCAGTGCCTCTGCTTGCTGTTAGCAAACTAAAGAAGAAGTGGTAACCCAGAAGGCAAATTTGACTCCATTTTTGTGTATTTAGAATACTTTTAAAATCTTTTTCAGCCTTTATATGGAAATTTCAGCCCTAGATTGGAATGCCAACCAAAAAAGTGTAAGTGTCTTTTTCTCTAACACCCTCAGTTAAAAAGAAAATCATAGTATGGGACTATATGGAATCCCTTTGAGCCCTGAACTCCTGAAGGATGACCTCCAAGAGATTAAAAGATAATTACTTGGAAGAATTTATAGATATGGAATTGAAAATATTCAACATATTAAAAAAAATAAGATATTTTAATAGATTAACAACAACAAACAAACTGAAGGAAAGAAAAATGTCAATCTAAAATGTAAAAACTGAGTTCAATCAAAAATATTGACATCCACACACTAGTTGTGGAACATATCAACACCCCACTATCACCACTATATGGCTAGCTTAGCATATGCCCCAAAATAATTACATGGAAACTGTATTCTTTTAAACACCGCTTGGCCCATTATATTTAGCCTTTTCTCAGCTAACTCTCGCACCTGGACTAGCCCATTTCTAATAATCTATGTAGCCCACAAGCTGGCTTACCAGGAATGATCTTAACCTGCATCTGCCTGGAGTGGGAGAATCGTGGCGACTCCTGACTCAGCTTCTTTCTCCCAGCCTTCTGTTCTGTTTACTCCTCCCACCTATGTTTTAACCTATGAGGACCAAGGAGTTTCTTTATTGCTTAACCAATGAAATCAACAGATTGATATATGACACTCCCACATCAAAGCAGTGCTTTAATTAATATAGTTTGTGTGTCATTATTCCAGGTCTGGATCTCTGGGAATGAACAAGCAGCCTCCGACTACAATATGGCATACCAACATGGGGCTAATCTGCATAGCCAGCTGCACACTCTCTTTTCGGGTATTTGTATGCCTTCTTGGGGTCAGGAGGAAAGTAGCTAAGAGCATATCAGCAGCTCAGCACCTCTGCTTGGGAAAGCAGCCATATTGGGTTTGCTAGGCAGGCACAAACAGGAAAGCACAGCAGATTCCCACTGGCATACCAAGAGGTATTTTCAGGCCAGGCAGTGCCTTGCATGGCAGATTTATCTTTTACTGATATAAAAAGGGTTTATGTGCTGAGTGGTCCTTCCCAAAATTAAAGTGGTGAGTGCAACTCCTACCTGATGGTCCCAGAGGTTACAGTAAAAATACTTTTACCATATGAAAAGTCCAAAAGAAGACGAGACAGCATCCAGGGTCATTGCAACCAAGCTGCATATCATTTTAAAAGCATTCCTGGTTAGAAAATAATTACAGATATGCAATAAATATAGATTCATAGAGAAATAAACTTCTAAATGGGCCATTAAAAGACGTACATATGATTGGGAGAGAAGAAAAAATGGTATAGACAGTTATAAAAATAGTTTTAAAAAATAAAATAGTCTTTAAAGAGACAGTAAAAGAAATATAAATGAATTCAGATAGACATAAATTAAAGTAGTAAAGATAACAAAATAAATATTAAAAAGTAATAGAGAAAAGAATAAACCATGTGTTGTGGGAAGGCCGCTTGTTGGTTCCCAGATACTTAGCCCCAAAATAATCACACAGAACTGCATTAATAAAATCACCTTTTGGCCCAATAGTTCTAGCTTCTTATTGGCTAACTTTAATACCTTAATTTTACCATGAGGCTGTGGCTTACCAGATAAAGTCCTGGCATCAGTCTCTGGTAGATCTACATGGCTTCTCTCTGAGTATACTCTGTTTCTCCCAAAATTAAGCCTAGCTTTCCCTGCTTAGTTCTGCTCTGTCCTTCCATGGGCTGAAAGCCATTTTTTATTAGTCAATGATAATCATAGCATACAGAGGGAAATTCCACATCAATGATATAAAGATAGAATATATAGAGAGAATCTTGATTATGTATATTATTGTGTTAGCTTTGAATTTTTTGACTGTCAATGAACTACCTGAAGTGAGATATTTGTTTGTGGGGGCCACTAAGCTAAACCAACATATACATTTTAAAGGTATCCTGACTTCAGAATTTGAGTGTAATGGTATGTTACTTTGGAAAAGAGGATCTGCATATGTTTCCAAAGAAAATGAGAACCTGTGGATTCCTTCCAGGCTAATGTGGTTTGATGAACCTAGTCACCCTGAAAGGTCTCCATAAACCCTAAAAATACTTGGCTCAACAAACAGTATAAAGCAGTTTGGAGAAAACTACACCACATTCCCAAAATGATTGCTTATAAATGTTTGTTTTCATTTAAAGAAAGTTGATTATAAGTGGTTACTGGTCACAGTAAATGTCTTTCAAAAAAATGCGGGGCTATGACATAGAGATAAATATTTTACATTGCTATGGATTTTGGTTTATTGATACAAATTTAAGTTCAATTTTGATATATACATATTTCTACCCCTATTTAAGGTATTGTGTTTATACAGTTCATTTAAAAATGTAATGTATAATTAAAAATTACAAATTAATAGGTAGCCATTTATAATACTCAAACTTTCAGTCATTTTAATTATGTTTTCTAGATATACAGACATATGTTTCAGTTAGATAGATCCTCTTCAACAGTTAAAAAATCATAGAGAATATAGCATTTAAAAGATTTTAAGAACTTAGACCTTTGTCAACAGTGAGACATGTCTGCTTCTGTCAGCATTAATTAGATGATGGGCACGGAAGAGGCTCCTTATAGAATTTGCTAGCCATTTGGGCAAAAATTGCTCTTTCCTGAACTGCTTGATGGAATGCTATATAAACTGGACATGAAGGACACACAGAAAATGAATGCTGAACTTGCCAGAAGAAAGCAATACAGTCCTTCAGGCTTCCTGCTTCATGAAAGAGTCTACCAGACATTCTGCAAGGCGCATAAGATAGTGACTTACAACCTTCCAATATAGGTAAAATTGCCTTTCAAATTTCCTGCTTCATGGAAATGTCTTCTAGATGCTATGGGAGTGTAGGTTGAAGATGGATGCCCCAATGTTACAGAAAAACTTTGGGTGACTGTCCAGGCTGCAAGATGTCTCTGTCAATCCTAGAGTTTCAGATGTTGCTTACAATGCACTGCCTCTTTACTCAGGTAATATTATATTCTTCTGGGGGCTTTGATGGAACTGAAGATATATAATTATAGTTTTTCTTAGTTATGATAAAATACAAATAAGATATAAAACTTTAGACTCAGAAAGATATATGATAACTATAATGCTTTATGATAACTAATTTGTTATATGTAAATTTACTATGTTAAAATTAAAACCATTCATTTTATTTAGACACAAAAGGGGAAAGGATGTAGATTTCCCCTCTCTAGTCTCTGAATATGATTTATTACCATTGGTTAATAAAGAAGATATTTTGGCCTATAGCAGGGAAGAACATAGCAAGGCAATAAATTCAAGCAGAGATAGAGGAGGAAAGAAGGCAGAGTCTGGAAGATGTCATGTAGCCACTCGAGAAACAAGATGTGAGGAAACAAACTATGAACTTTATGATAAAATATAAAACAATAGAAATGAAATAATTTCAGATGTAAGAGCTAGCGAGACATATGCCTGAACCATCAGGCAAGCAGTGTTGCAATTAATAAGTTTCTATGTTTGGGTTTGGACAGCCAGGAAACAAAAGTGCAATCTCCATTTACATTATACCCATTTTTAAAATCTGGTTACTAACAATCCATGAGCAGGGAAAAATCTTCTCATCTTCTCATATCCTTGTGAATTTATTTCTTCAAAGACTTGTAGTTTTTAATTATACAAGTCTTTCATACAAGTGTTTGGTTACAGTTACCCCAAAATATTTTTTATTATTGGTGGCTATCATAAGAGGTACTGTTTCTCTGAATTTTTTTTCATTTTCATTTTGATTTTCATATAGTTAGGATAGTAAGTTATAGTCAGTAAGTTAATTTATTTGTTTTTTATTTTATTTTTTTAAAAACATCGATCTTTTTTATTTTACATACCAATCCCAGTTCTCTCTACGTTCCCTCCATTCATCTCCTCCATTTATCCCCCTACCCAACATCCATCCATTTCTAAGAAAGAATAAGGTACATTGCTTTGTGGAAACATCCAATGCCCTTCCTACTATATCTAGGTTGAACAAGGTATTTGTCTAAAGAGATGTAAAAGAACTAGGGATATGTTCTGTTGCCAATTCTAGTAACCTTGCTGTCTGCCCCAGCCATACAACTGTCATCCATATTCAGAGGGACTATTTTGGACCCATGCTGGTTTCTTCCTTGACAAGCTTGAGTTAGTGAGCTCCCATTAGGTTAGGCAAACTGTTTCAGTGTGTGTCTCCATCATGGTCTTGATCTCTTTGCTCATATTCTCTCTCCTCCCACTCTTCAACCTGACTTTGGGAGGTCAGGTCAGTGCTCTGATGCAGATCTCTGCCACTGTTTCCATAAGTTGCTTGATGATATTTAGGATAATTATCAATCTGACAATAAAGTCAGATTGGGCATCCTCTCCCCTATTGCTTAGGGTCTTAGCTGAGATCATCCTTATAGATTCCTGGGAATTTCTCTAGTGTCAGCTTTCTTGCTGGTCTGATAATGGCTCCCTCAATACAAAAGTATTTCCCTTGCTCTCATCTCTCTCTTTCCTCCATCTAGACTATTTCATTTCCTCAAGTTCTCTTCCCGCTACCCTTCTCCTTTCCTCTTCCACTAATGCCCTCCTTTCTCCCATCATTCCACACTCCCAATTTTCTCAGACAATCTTGTCTACTTTCCCTTTCCAGGTGGATTTATGTATATTTTACTGGGTATAGTAGTCTGCAGTGGAATCTATGATCTCTTAGTTTCTATAGACTATCTCTCCAGACCATTCTGGCTTTGAGAGTTTCCTTTGAGAATTCAGGTGTAATTCTAACAGAACTGCTTTTATAAGATATTTGCTCTTTTCCCCTTGCAGGTTTAATATTTTTTCTTTCTTACACACACACACACACACACACACATATAATGATTTGATTGTGGTGAGAAGACATTTTACTAATACAATCTATTTGATGTTCTGTAAACTTCTCACACTTTTATAGGCATCTTATTCTTTAGGTTAGGAGATTTTTTTTTGTGTGTGTGCGTGTGACTTAGTGACTTAGCTGAAAATATTTTCTGGGACTTTTACCTGTGATTCTTTATCTTCTTCTATTCCTATCAGTCTTTGATTTTGTCTGTTCATAGTTTATTAGACTTTCTGGATGTTTTTATCAGGACTTTTTTATATTTTATATTTTCTTCTATTGTATATCAAATGCCAGAAATTCTTTTATCCATCTCAAGTATTCCATTAGTGATGATTTTGTCTTTAGCCCTGTTAACTCTAGGTTTTCATTTCCAGAATTCTCTTTTTTCCCCCTCCTCTCTCTCTCTCTCTCTCTCTCTCTCTCTCTCTCTCTCTCTCTCTCTGTGTGTGTGTGTGTGTGTGTGTGTGTGTGTGTGTGTGTATGTGTGCATGTGTGTGTATTTATTGTTTCTACTTCCATATTCAGGTCTTGAACAGCCTTTTTCATTTCCTTCAACAGGTTGATCACTGGTTAATTAATAAAGAAGCTACATTGGTCTGAGATAGGGCAGAGTAGAGCTAGGCAGGGAAAACTAAAATGAATGCTGGTAGAAAAAAGCAGAGTTGAGAGATGCCATGTAACCCCACTGGATACAGACTTAGGGGACAGAACTTTACCTGGTAAGCCGTGACCTTGTGGTAATGCACAGATTAGTGGGGATGGGATAGTTTAGGATACAAAAGCAAACTAGGAATGCGCTTAGGTGATTCACCAAGCAGTGACTTAATTAATACAGTTTCTGTGTAGTTATTTTGAGTCTGAGCAGGCAGTAAAATCAAGCAGCCTCTGTCAACACACTCTCTCATATCTCTTCTTACCCTCTACTTTGTTCTCACACTTACACTAACCACCTAAAACTGTTCAGAATTCTATGAAACTCACTCAGGATTACTTTGAAAAGAATAATATATCGAGGTGGGGGTGGCCCACACCTTTAATCCCAGCACTTGGCAGGGAGAGGCAGGCAGATCTCTGTGAGTTAAAGGTCAGCCTAGACTACAAGAGCTAGTTTCTGGACTGGCCCCAAAGATACAGAGAATCCCTGTCTCAAAACTCCAAAAGAGAAGGAAAGAATAGTATTCTATTTGAGTTCTTGTGGAGTCTTCTTCTCACCAGTTGTTATTACTTCATGAATTATAACAATCAGAGAATAGCATATTGGGTTCTGGTTATTTACCCTCTTCAAGTTCATGCATGTATTCTACCTTCTTATCAGTAGCATTTAGATTAAATTTCTTACATTACCATTTAATTAAACTACTATTCATCAACAGATGATAAAAGCAAAAGCAGTGAGAAAACTTGCAACAATCAAGGCTACAGAACTCTAAAGAATCATAATCACAGACTAAGAGGGCCTTCCAAGTGCTTTCCAAAGGAATCATGGATATAATCTGTCTCTTGTCACTTGGAAAGTGATGATAATTATATCCTATCTTAAAGTTTTTATGGAAATTATAAGTACAAATATTTTTTGCAAACTTATGTTACAATTTTTTTGAGAACACTGGTGATGACATTATTCTGTTATTCTGTGAAATTCATTAAGAGATATAATGGAGCTTTGTTGTTGAGTCACACCAGCAGGTGAACAGAGCCATACAAAGGATATTTAAAGTGGATCTTTTTTCTTGTTGTTTGCTTGGAAAAGTATGCCTTCCATCTAAAATTTTCTTGCTGACAGTTTAGTTGGTTTCATGTTCAGTTAGTCAGGTGTAGATTTGGCTGTGGTTTCAGGGACCAACTGTGTTTCTTTTACTGACTTATTTTAACTTTTTGGGCAGGGTGGGTTTCTTTCACTGGCTCTGAATCTAGGGTCAAAGTGTGTTTCTTTGGCACTGGTTTTACTGTCATGGCCTGTTTCTTTGGTTCTGGTTTCAAGGCCATTAACTAGGTTTGTGTTCAGGTCCAAGGTATGTTTATTTCACTGGCTCTGGTTTCAGGGCCAGAATGAATTTCTTTTACTGTCTCTGGTTTCAGGAACAAGGTGGGTTTCTTTGGTTGGACCTTTTTTCCCTACATTCATGACTTCTGAATAGATTTGTAAAATAGTGCTTGGTGGTCAATGAGGAACAACAAGTGCCTTGTATGATCCTCAGTGACACTATAAATTGCATGTGGTAACACCAAGTGCCCTGTTCAAGCCTCAGAGTAACACCCACCTATTTACACGTGATGAGAAATTGCATGTACTTTTTTATATGCTTAGAGTGATACCCAATATTACACATGATGAGGAAAATCATACACCATGTTCAAGGCCTGAATGACATCAAAAATCACAATTGATGAGGAAGAGCATATAGCTCGTATAAGGTGTGAGTGAAACCTTAGTTTACAGAAGGCATAGAAAATTACATATACTATAGTTATTGAACACAGGTATATGTTAAAGTTTATATGTTAAGCATTGTAAGAAATTAACAACTCCCAATAAATATAATTATTAATATATTATAATAAAGTTGATTAAAACATGTGATATCTCAAAATAGTTCTCTGTGTTAAGGATATTAATATCAACAATGATTTTAAAGCCTTAAATATTTTATTTTATTTTACATACACACGCACACATATGTCACTTGTTTGTGGGTACTTGTAGAGGCAAGAAGAAGATGTTCTATATCCTAAAGCTGGAGTTACAGCTAGGTGTGAGCTTCCAGCCACAGATGCTTATGAATGATCCTTGGTATTCAAAAAGAATAGAAACTACTCTTAAATATTAAGCAATCACAGTATCCCCTGGTTTTGCTTTTTTTCTTTCCTTATTAAATTAATAACCTTACTCTGAGGTGGTATTCCCCTCTTTATGCTTTCAATACCATTGATTAATAAAGAAATCTGCCTTGCCCTTTGATAGAGTAGAGTTAGGTGGGAAAACCTAAACTGAATGCTGGAAGAAAGAATGCAGAGTCAAGAAGAAGCCATATAGCCCTGCTGGAGGCAGATGCCAGAACATTACCTGATAAGCCACAGTCTCATGGTGATACACAGATTAATGGAGATGGGTTAGTTTAGGACATAAGAGTTAGCCAGAAATATGCTTAAGCTATTGGACAAACAGTATTGGCTTCTGTGTGATTATTTCAGGGCTGAGCAGCTGGGAACAACAAGAGGCCTCATTCAATAAACTGGCACTCCAACGTGTGCTTGTTAAATCCACATAAAATCTGAGAGGGCTTGGCTGTTGAAATAAGAGCAGTGGGGCTGCATCCCCGGCACCCGGCCGCCCACATGGCTAGCTCTAGCTTATGCCCCGAAATAATTACATGGAAGCTGTATTCTTTTAAACACCGCTTGGACCATTATATCTAGCCTTTTCTTGGCTAACACTCGCACCTGGACTAGCCCATTTCTTATAATCTGTGTAGCCCATGAGCTGGCTTACCAGCAATGATCTTAACCTGCATCTGCCTGGAGTGGGAGAATCATGACGACTCCCTGACTCAGCTTCTTTCTCCCAGCCTTCTGTTCTGTTTACTCCTCCCACCTATGTTTTAACCTATGAGGGCCAAGCAGTTTCTTTATTGCTTAACCAATGAAATCAACAGATTGATATATGACGCTCCCCCATCACTTGGCAAGAATTCTAGACACTAAAAAACAAAGTTTAGCCACTTTTTTTTTTCATATGGGCTCCACTTGTTGGTGGCATGCCACAACTCCTTTAAGAAAGGTCTTCCTGATTCAGTGGTAGCAGTAAAAACAAAAATCAACAACAACAACAAAAAAAAAAACTGGTCAGTTTTGAAACAGCGGCTTCCTGGGATGTGCTGCCAGCATGTTGTCTGGTTCTTTCAGGAGACTGATCATTTAAATGGGATTTGTGAGCAACATGTTACAAACTGCTTAATGGTGTAACATAGACCTAGTGCATACTTGGAACTGGGAAATGTGTGCAGCTTGCAGTGAACATCCCTCTAACATGTTGGACTAGGCAGAGCCAAAAGACAAAGCAGCCTTGGCTGTAGTCATGCCTCAGCTTAGCATTTTAAAAAGCTCTCTAGGACAAAAAAAAAGATTACTAATGTACAATAGGACAGATTCAGACATAAAAGAACTCTAAATGAGTCACAGTGTTGGATCAATGTATGTATACTTGGGAGAGAGAAGAAAAAGAGTAAAGAGACAATAAATGTATTATATAAAAGAGGGCAGACAGGCATAGATTAAAGGAGTAAAGATAATAAATATTAACCTTGTACAAAAAGAAATAGAGTAAGAAAAATAAGCTACATAAAGATGAAATATAAACAAAGAGTCTAGATTATGTATATTATTGTGTTTTCTTTGAGTATTTGACTGTAAAGAAGTTAAATACAGAGAAACATTTTATTGTACAGCTGCTAAGCTTAACCAACATATACATCTTAAAGGTGTCTTGACTTCAAAATATGGGTCAAAGGATATGCTGCTTTGGAAAAGAGGTTGTTCTTTTGTTTCCACAGAAGAGAACCTATGGATTCCTTCCATACTAATGTGATTTGATGGACCTCCCTTCTCAAAAGATTGCCATGAACACCCCCAAAAATTACTTTGCCTAACAAAAAGCAGAAATCAGATTGGAGAGAACTATGCACAAATTCCCTAAAGATTGTTTATAAATGTTTGTTTATATTTAAAGGGGGATATGTTATAGATATGAATAATTTGCATTGGTATGGATATTGGTCTACTGATATAAATTTCAAGTCAAAATTGTTATATGTATATTTATTCTCTTGATTAAGGTATTGTATTTCTGTGTTTAATTTAAAAATGTAATGTATAATTAAGAAATACAGATTGATAAATAGTCATCTATAAGTCAGTCTTATAGTCATGTTAGTTATATTTTCTAGATGTACAGAGATATATTTCAGATGGATAGGGATTCTTCAAATTTTTCAAAGGCCTTCAGCATATGGCATTTAATATGTTTAAACACTTAGGACGTTTTCATGACAATGAGACACATCTGCCCTGGCAGTACCAATCTACTGCATGAAGAAAATGAGCATTGAAGAGGTTCCTTATAGAATTTGCTAGTCATTTGAGCAAGAAACTGCACTTGCCTGGACTTCTTGATGCTGTTTTGTATAAACTGGACATGAGGACCCACAGGGAAATAATTTCTGAACTTGCCTAAAGGAGAGACAAACCTTCGGGGTTTAGGATTCATGAAAGAGTCTGCTAGACATGATGTAGGACACAGAAAATAAGTGACTGACAAACTGCCAATATAGGTAGAACTGTCTTTGAAATTTCCTGCTTTGTGGAAATGTCTGCTCAAAACTATGGGCCTGTGGGCTAAAGATTGGATGCCTCAACAATCCAGAAGAACTTTAAGTGACTATCTAGGCAGATAGATGTCTCTGTCAATTTTAGAGTTTTGGAAGTTGCTTACAATGCACTTTCTGTTTACTTAGGTAATATTATATTCTTTTGGTGTCTTTGATGGAGTTGAAGAATAGATATAATTATAGTTTTCCTTAGTTATGATTAAAGATAAAGTAAATATAAGATTTTATAACTGTATTTTTTACTTGATACCTGTTTTGTTATAGATAATTTTTCTGTGTTAAAGTTAAAAAAAAACCTTCATTTTGCTTAAACAGAAAAGGGGAGGTGATGTGGGATTCCTCTATATATGCTGTGAATATCATTAGTTAATAAAGAAATCTGCCTTAGTATTTGATAGGATAGAATAGAGCTAGGTGTGGAAAACTAAACTGAATGCTGTGAGAAAGAAGGCAGAGTCAAGGAAAAGTCATGTAACCTTGCTGGAGACAGGTGCCAGAACTTTACCCAGTAAGAAACAACCTGGTGGTGATACACAGATTAGCGGATATGGGTTAGTTTAGGATATAGGAGTTAGCCAGCAATATGATTAAGCTATTGGCCAAAAAATATTGCAAATAATATGGATTCTGTGTGATTATTTTGGGGCTGAGCAGCCAGTGACAAACAAATGACCTCATACAGCATCATTCTATTCACCAGAAGGAGTAACATAACATTTCTTTGATATCTTCAACTTTCTTTTTTTTTTTTTTTGTTTTTATTTTTTTTTGTTTTCATCCCAACCAGTTTCCCTTCCCCTCTTCCCAATTTGTCCCTCCCACCCCCACACCCCACCAACTCCTCCTCAACTGTTTCTCTCAGCAATGGGTGTACAGGCATCCCATGGATATTGGCCAGCCATGGTACATCAGGTTGCAGTGAGACAACATACCTCCTCTTTTATTAAGGCTGGATGAGGCAATCCGGTATGAGGAATGGGTCCCAAAAGCAGGCGACAGAGTCAGAGACATCCCCTGTTCCCACTGTTAGGAGTCCCATAAAAAGACCAAGCTACATAACTGTAGAGTGCCTAGGTCAGTCCCATTCAGTCCTCCTGGTTATCAGTTCAGTCTCTCTGAGCCTCTCTGAGCCGAGGACTCAAGAAACTAGACCGTAAAAGGCTAATCAACCCAATTATAAAGTGGGGCACTGATCTGAACAGAGAATTCTCAACAGAAGAACTTCAAATGGCCAAAAGACACTTAAGGTCATGCTCAACTTCCTTAGCGATCAGGGAAATGCAAATCAAGACAACTTTAAGATACCACCTTACACCTGTCAGAATGGCGAAAATAAAAAACACCAATGATAGCCTTTGCTGGAGAGGTTGTGGAAAAAGGGGTACACTCACCCATTGCTGGTGGGAATGCAAACTTGTGCAACCACTCTGGAAAGCAGTGTTTCGGTTTCTCAGGAAATTCGGGATCAACCTACCCCTGGATCCAGCAATACCACTCTTGGGAATATACCCAAGAGAGGCCCCATCATACAACAAAAGTATATGCTCAACTATGTTCATGGCAGCATTGTTTGTAATAGCCAGAACCTGGAAACAACCTAGATATCTTCAACTTTCTATAATTATTGGTCTTGTGTGTGGACCTTTATTAAGTGAATAAAAGCCAGTGATCTGAACATGGGTGTTATTGTGGCAGTAAGTTTCATAACCAAGATTGCTACCCTATTACTAACAGGAAGATGAAGTGTGTGGCATAATGACATTTAAAATGGACATTTCACATCCCAAGCAGAATGAACAAAAAATGGCTTCAGACTATTACATGCTGTTGAGAATTACATGCAGCCACAAACTTTTGAATTATTTATTTCAGGAATTTTCCACTTAATATGTTCAGATTATAGTTTATTGGAGTCAATTTAAAGCTTAAAATTAAGCTGATACATGAAGAAAGCCTACTGTGCTTACAAATGGACCTGTGAATGAAGAGGGACTACTGTGTTTACTGTCTTCTTCCTGTCCCTACTGCCTGTCCCCTCAGTTTCACTTGATTATTTACAATAAAACTTTGTTAGATGAAGGTAGATATACGATTGTTCTTATTTCATTTATATAACCACAATCTGAAGATTTTTATCTTTGAAACCCAAGGATTTTCTCAAATCTGGAATGTTGCAAAAAGGGGTTGCTTGTTCATCCTGGCTGCCCAGCTAGCTTAGACCCAAAATAATCACACAGAATCTGTATTAATTAAATCAATGCTTGGACCATTAGATATAACTACTTATTGGCTAACTCTTACATCTTAATTTAACCCATCTCCATTAATCTGTGCATCACCATGAGGTCATGGCTTACCAGCAAAGTTTCAGCATGTCTATCTCCAGAGGCTCCATGGTGTCTCTCTTAATTCTGCTGTCTTTCTTCCAGCATTCAGTCCAGCTTTCCTCACCTACCTATGGTCTACCATATCAACATGCCAGGGCAGTTTCATTATTCACTAACCAATAAAAGCAACACATGACAGAAGAGCCTCCCACATCATTTCCCCTTTTCTTTTTAAACAAAAAAGGCTTTAACATTATCATAGTAAAATTACATATAACAAAACAGATATCAACCAAAATTACAGTTAAAGTATTTATATCTGCTTTATCTTTTATTATAACTAAGGAAAACTATAACTATAAATTCTTCAACTCAATCAAAGACTTCAGAAGGAAATAATATTACTTAAGTAAACAGGAAGTACATTGTAAGCAACTTCCAAAACTCTAGAATTGACAGAGATTATCTCACTACCTGGACAGACTTCTAAATTTTTTTGTAATGTGGGGTCATCCATCTTAAGCCTACAGACCCATAATATCCAGCAGATTTTTCCATGTAGCAGGAAATTTCAAAGACAGGGCTGCCTATATTGGCAGTTTGACAGTCACCTTCTTCTGTATCCTGAAGAATTTCTAGCAGACTCTTTCATGAAGCAGAAACCTCAAAGGATTGTCTCATGTTTAAGCAAGTTTACCAGTCATTTCTCTGTGAATCCTGCATGTTTAGTTCATCTAACAATTTCCATAAGGAACCTATTTAATGCCCGCTTTTCTCCTGTAGTAGATTGGTGCTGTCAGGAGCAGATGTGTCTTACTCTCATGAAAAGTAGTAAATTTTTAAAACATTTAAATGCCATATTCTGAAGGTCTCAGAAAGATTTGAAGACTATCTAACTAACTGAAATATATCTCTATATATCTAGGAATCCTAACTAACATGACTACAAGATTGACTATTATAGATGACTCTCTATTAACTTATGTTTCCTAATTATACATTACATTTTTAAATGAGATGCACAAACACAATAACTTAATCAAGATAAAAATATAAACATAACAGAGTTAACTTTAAATTTGTATCAATAAACCAAGATCCATACCAATGCAAAGCTCTATAGCATATTTATATCATATCCCCCTTTAAATGTAAATAAACATTTATAGACAATATTTGGGAATATGGGCATAGTTTCTACAAACTGCTTCCCACTACTTAGTGAGTGAAATATATTCTTTGTGAGGGTGTTTACAGCAACCTTTCAGGCAGTGTTGTTCTATCAAACCATATTGGTCTGGAAGCAATTCACAGGTTCTCATCTGTGAAAAGAAGAACCTCTTTTCCAAAGCAACATATCCTTAGACTTAAATTTGGAAAAATGATACCTTAATAATATACATTCTGGTTTAGCTTAGTAGCCCATACAATGAAATGTCTCTCGACATAGCTCATTCACAGTCAAAAATTCAAAGATAAAACAATAATATACATAATCCAGACCCTCTGTGAATTTTCCATTTTTATGTGGCTTATTTTTAATCTTTTCCTTCTCTTTTCCAAGCCTATATATGTTTATCTATCACAGACTCATCTGGATTTGTCTTTATTGCACATCTGTAATTCTTTATAATTCAGGAGTAGTTTTTGAAATGCTAAGTACTTCTTAAAACTTAAGTTGCACCATTACTTTGGTATATATGGTATGTCCTGCCTGCCCAGACAGTCTGTAACTTAAGCTGTGCCATTACTATGATATATAAAGTACTGCCAACATGGTGTCACCTTCCACATCATCTTGATAGAATAAATTATAAAATAATTATCCTACAATAAATTTTCTACAACAATTCTGCTAGTGATATAGTATAGAGTACATTCATAACTGAAATAGTTTACTATATGCAAGTACACATAATTGCCATCAGAAAAACATTATAAATAATAATAAACAAAATGTTATTTCTACAAATTTAATTATTTCAAATGGCAAAATGATGCTTTGGGTTTCATAAAAACATAAGTATATCTCATACACTGATTAGTTAGGGGCCTTTATGAGCTATATAGAGTGTGCTGTTAGCATATATAGTCACAAACTTTATCATAAAACTAGCTGAAATTAAACAAGCAATTACAAATATTGACATTCAATTTCTTTTTTTTGATAATAAACTAGGAAATTGTTATTTCTTAAATTATGTACAATTGATTTAAAATTATTTAAAATAAGTCACCTTCAGTATTACTGTTGATTTATTCTTTTTTTAAATTCAAGATTTATTCTTTTTATTATTATTTTTTGTTTATTTATTTATTTATTTTTTAGTTGTTGAAAAAAAATTCTGCCTCCTCCCCGTTTCCCATTTCCCTTCCCCTCCTCCCACACATTCCGGACTTTCTGAACATGGCGGACAATGAAGGCTGATGAGAAGCCAAGGACAATGGTACTAGGTTTCGAACCTAATACATGAACCGGCTTTGGGCGAGCCTAGCCTGTTTGGATGCTCACTTTCCTGGAACTGGATAGAAGTGGGAGAACCTTGGACTTCCCGCAGGGCAAGGAATCTTGACTGCTCTTCATTTTCAAGAGGGAGGGGAAATGGAGTGGGGAGAGGGGGAGGAGGAGAGGGGGAGAGGAGTGGAGGAGGGGTCAATTTCTTTTTTAGGTAGGAATCGGATGTATTTTGGCTTTACTTAGTGATAAAACACTAACATGTCCAAGGCCTTAAGTTTGATGTCTATCTATTACTGAAGAGAAAATAATATGGAAGGATCAGACCATTTTACAAATCAATAATGTAAAGTTACATCAGCTAGAATATTATATAATCATTTCAAATCCTTAAAGCTAAAGTCATTGTGAAAACTTAATCACTGTTATTTTGTATGTTTGTTTTACTTTTGGGGAAAGATTTCACTATGCATCCTTAAGTGATATGAAACTTGTTTTGTAGACCAGACTGACCTCAGATAAACTAAAGAAATACTTGTGTCTGACTCCAAATGTTGGGATTAATTGACTCTCTGTGATTTTTCACTGTTACACACCTGATCTTTGTGATTATTTTTCTTGAGCAATGATAAGGGTAAAGCTGTATGTGAAAGGAAGTAAGAAATTACTTTAAAAATAATATAAAATAATGGAATCATGACTAGCACATATCTTTGCCCATCATGTAGAATGTGCTTTTTTGTGATGTGAGAAACATGCGTATTTTAAATAGATACACAGATCAAACCTCTTCTGACAATAATTCTTGAGAAATTTATTTTAAAAGGATTATTTGCTATGCATAAATTTTAGCGTTTTAAAAAGTGAAAGCGGTTTTTTCACACTAATGCTTGTGTACTTTCAAATAGAGAATGAAATCTTGAATGATTGTTTAACATATCAAGATGCACTTTCCCATTTTATATTTATAAGCTCTGAGAATGTTCCTTGACACAATTACACATTATACAGTGGCAGACGTATGTTCAGTTCTATTTCAGAAATTGTTTGAAACACTGTTCTACACTCAAACCAACACTCACTAAATGATTGTTTATAAGACTAAATTTAGTAACTGAAAGAGTAATGCTTAAAATAAAACATAGCAACAGAGACGTTTCAGAAATGGCTGTTAGCATTACATGGCATGACAACAGAAGCAAGGCTACAGTTGAGCTGCATGAGGCAATACAGCAAGGATTGCCGGGACTCCTTGACATCATTGCGTGTTTGATAGTGAATTAAATTTTTACATTTGTATATTCATAAACCTTTTACTATTGTAATTTTTAAGGTATGCTGTAGGGTTTTAAAAAAATCTTTTCCTAATTCTTGAGAATTTCATACATGTATACAGTGGGGTCTAATTATATTGGCTCACATTTTCCTCTTGCAAGTTTCACTGTATTTTTTCTTCACTGTCTTCTACATAAATTTATCTTTCTATTTGTTTTCAATAACTTTTTAAGTTCAATTAGTACTGTCCATATGTCTATTCTGGACATCCATAGGATCATATAGAACCTATTAGAAGTCACACCCTTTCAGATGAATCAATTTCTCTTCCTTTGTAGTTATCAACTACAAATAGTTTAAGAGAAAGGATTAGAAATTGGGAACCCACTTCCTCAACTATGAAGTAATTTTGGCTATTGTGGAGCTTACACAAGTCTTTAAAGTTAACAGATGCTATGATTTAAAGTATATTTAAACCTGGAAAAGAAGAAACAGTAAGGCTGAAACATAGGACTCTTGGTTCTGTTCAGAGATGAATGATTTTTATATTTACACTGCTATTTATATGGTGTTTAATCAACTACTAGATATAATCCTGCAATCAAAGTTTCTTCATGGTATATATTTCTATCCTTTGGCTATTACACTTTGCCTCCTCTTCCACAATGTTTTCTGAGTCCTGTAGAGGATTGATTGATAAAAATGATTTACAAAACCCTGAGTCAGTTTCCACTATTTTGCTAAATGGTCTCAATGCCAAGTTGCCTTTTGAATATTTATGTTTATACCAATGGACCTCAGTTGTTCTCAACATTGGTAAAAAAAATAGAGCTTTTTTTTGCTGTTCTCAGCAATCAGTATATGGCATGACTAGCACAGATGTGGGCTACATGGGAATCTGAGTATGTGGCCATTGGTAAACAGAAACATAGGAGTCTTGAGTTTACTTGATGAATGAACAATTTTTATTTTTCCACTATTGTTGTATAACATTCAGTCAGTTACTTAAAGAACTTGAACAATCAAATTCTGAAATCTTATATCTGAGTTCCTTCTTCCATACTTTATTATGGTTTTGATTGTATGCTGCTGTGGAACAATCTTTTTACACTGTAAATATGTATTGTTATCATTGTTAATGAAAAGCTGATTGACTGGTGGCTGAGCATGATTTTATGACAGGGAGAATGCTGAGAACAAGAAGATGGATGAGTCCCAGAAATTGCAAGAGAAGTAAGATATACATGCTGTGTTAAAAGAAAGTAAGGCAACTTGGCAAAGAGTAGATAAGAAATATTGGTTAATTTAAAAAGTAAGAGTTAGCTAGTAACAAGCCACATAAATCTTGTGGCTATTTGAGAGTGACTGCCAGGACAGGAATACTCCAACTACAGTTTGCCTTGGAATTTGCTTGGTGTTATCTTGAGTTTGTCATTTTCAAAAATCACATAGCCAGATCTCAGTCGTACTTTACTCCTGAGAAAGGAACTCTAAATCATCTGGATGCCTGAGAAATGCAGAGATACCATAATGAATCAAAGTGCTGTTGTCATTTTTTTCAGACTTTTCACATTAAGATCCCCTGTATGGGGTCTTGATCTTCAGTTGAGGAACTGAATGAGAATATTTTCCTTGGTTATTAATCTTACTACATTTGTAAAACAGGTGAAAGACTGTGAATGGTAGCAGGGAGCCAACCCTCACATATATAATCAGTTTTTAAAGAATGTAGGAAACCATCAAAAGCATATCCATGTTTTTGAAGAGACTTTTCAGACATATCTTAAGAAGAATGTTTTGATATTGTCTTAAGTAAATGTTATATAGTTAGAATTAAGTTGATCATGATAATTGTTGATTTAACCTCATGCATATATCTTGTAGATATATTACAAGTTGTAAATGTAACAGAAAAGATGGGATGATATTCCATACTGATAGTACATCACCAACCAGATTCTAGACATAATTAGAATATATATTATGGAAATCTGTCAATGGCTATGTACTTACAATTACTTTGAGGATCTGGTATTCTGTTTGAACTCAAATACATATGTAAAAGGTTCATATTGTTCAGCCTCATGGAATATTTTCTCCAGGTATAGCCATATGATTATCTTGCTTCAGACTGTTAGTTGTACTGGTTTTGAGTGAGGAGATTTGCTTCTTCACAACTCCTAAATAGTTTTTATATGCAATTATCCTTAATCACAGGTTGTATATCTTCTATGACATTCATCTCAGGCTGATGAGAATTCAAAAAACATTAATCTAAAATATCAGGCCACAAGAAAACAAAATTATTTTATAAGTACATGTTTTTAAGGGTCTGTTCATATAAAGTTCAGGTACAGCTAAAAAGTAGGATAATGTGGAACAGTCCATAAAATTTTGGCACTATTGTCTGAATTATGACTTTCTAAATCAATTTTTAGTTTTTTAAGATTTTGGTATAATGCATTTTTATCATATTCAGCCCACTTCCCAATATCCCAGATCTATCCCTACTTCCTTTTTTATATAACCTTCTATTCAAGTTCATATAAGAAAAATATGAAGAGTTTATGCTATCCATATACTCTTTAATGTGTATGATCTTTACTGAATGTTAATCTACACACCTGCGTTCATATTCTTGAAGAAAATTGACTCTCAGTCTCGTAGTAGCTATCAACTACTATTAACTTCTTATCTATGCCTTGGAATTTGTTCTCATCTTCCTTCTACATGCTGGACTTTTGTAGGGCCAAAGGGTGTGGAGGTCTTGTGCATGCTATCTCAATTGTTATGAATTCATATATGCAGAGTAAAAGTAATAGGTTCTGAAAATGTGTGACATGTCTAGCCATAGGTTCTTGGCCCCAATAATGCTTCTAGGCAAGTTTTCTAATGTGCAAAGCAGGACTTAAATACAACTAGAAAGTGATTGGCTATACCAGTAACACTTATGTACTATTTTGCATTAGTGGGCATGTTTTGCCAGGCCAAGCATTATTATAGCTTGTAAAGTTGCCAACAAGGTAAAACTGGTGATTAATTTTCTCCCCTGGTAACACTGTGAAAGTTAGCCAATAGTGACCAAGATTCCACATGAGTATTTGTATTGCTTTTCCATGTTCTATGACTCAATGTATGATAACATAAGCAAAAGAGTCTTATCATCAGCTTCTGTAGGGTATCCAGGATCATCAATAATGTAGTTAGAGCGGAAGGAGATGAGGGAATTTGAGGAGGGTGATGACTAACAATAAAACATTTAGAGGAATTTTATATGGAACTATATAGGATCTTTTTAACATATGTACATACACATATGTAAGGAACTTGAATATAGTTACCATATGATGGGGTAAGAATAACAGCTAGCACATGGTAACAAATAAAAAGCTCAGTGCTAAGAGTTAGCTGAATGAATACACTTTGGAAATGGTAGATGAGGTCCCACATACCAACAACATCCTAGGTAATCATCAGCATTTTTGATTACCATTTTGAGTTACAATTTTAATCCTTCCTTCTCCATGATATCTCAGCAGCAGTCCCATGATTTCACCTTATTGTTTTTTCTTGGTTTCTAAAAAAAACATAAGCAAGCCAAATGACACAAAGAACAGTGCAATAACTGTAACAACAAAACCCAATAGGTAAACAATTGGTTCAATTTCTAGAAATTTTTATTTATTGATATATCTTAGAAAAATTCTTAGCCATATTGCTTTGGTGTAGAATTATTTAAAAGAGAAAGGCTTCCAGAAAATAACGTTTTATTTTGCTTGTTTGGGGAACAGAAATACAACTTCGAATGACAATATCTATTTTAGAAAACAATAGTAGTAGCAATGTTTTAAGATAATTTTTATATAAATAAGTTTCAAAAATACTATTGAGATGTAAGAATATTGTTGTTTTTCCAGAATGTAAGGGACTCTTGAAAGGTAAATGTAATTGTTATTGATTGTATTTGAAAGGAAATAAAATAGGTAGGAAGGATAAATAACCCAGTTCCTTTGCAAATGTTAGATACCCAGATAATGAACATAGTAACAACTGTGGTGCATTTTGTTTTCTTCAACATTACATGGTGATATTTGGGGTGCACTCTCTCGTGATTTGTCACTTTCAGTTTATAACTTTATATCCCAGACTTCTTGTCTCGATGTTAGCTATGTATTAAAATTTATGTATGTCACACATTATAAGCAATTTAGAGAAAGATTTTTATTGAGAAAAAACTTAAAGAAATATTTCTATGAATAGCAATTTGTTTTACTAGGCTTTGCCCATATTCCCAGTGCAATTACTGTAGATTACATGAGTTTGAAAACAAGATTTCTTCTTTGCAAACCACTCTTTCTCTCTGTCTGATTCTCCTGTGAAGTCATAATCCTCTGTTTGTGCAGTGTCTGTTGCTATGGAGAGTAATGTGATGTTACAAATTTGCTATTATTTATGACTTAATTGTAGGATGGATTCTAATGAGAAACTAATATCTGATTTCTTTACCAAATATTTGGTGAGTTATATGGGAACAGATGAGGACACTTCAGTTTTATTTTATTTTATTAATTGGGAGGTGAAACAAATGTCACTGGGAGCAATGTTAGTATTCAGGAAATAATTTCCAGTGATAAAATAAATAATAAAATGGAAAGCAATAGGAAAACACTTATGATCTGTCCAAAAACAATTTGCAGAAAGACACACACTCCTCCTTGAGAATCTTCTTGTCAATGTCATTCTTTAAATTTCTCCTTGATTCTGCCATGTTGATTTTCTTTGTTAAGATGAACTAAAGAACACTCTGGTGCATAAGCCCCTCGCTCACTGAGATATTAAATTCTGATCTTTAATAAACTAACATTGATTTACTTCACTGCTTCTGTTTGCTGAGCTAAGCCGCACTAGCGTAGTTGAAAAGGCATATAAAATTTAATCAAATTGCTATTTTTTTAATTTGAAGTTTTTATTTGTCTATAAAGCAATTACTAAGATTCCAGAATTTATTATTTTTGCAGTAAAGTAATTTTTTCTTAGAATAGAAATTTTACATCACAGTAGTTTCATTCCTATGTATACAAAATCAAATAAAATGCAGTGGACTCACTCTTGTTGCAAATTCCATTCCTTTCTTCATAAGGGGATTGAACCTTGAAGACCCAATGTAATATCTAACAAACTGTAACCATGAAAACTTCAAGTTTCAGATCCCAAGCAGTCAGTCAGTATCTATACCACTAATGGAATATACTTTAGAGTGGAAAAATAGAAAACATGGGCCAGTGGTGAGCATACAACTTTTAAAACATACAGGTATAAAACTGGTCATATTTATTTTGTTGTTGTGAGATAATACATGCCAATCCTGCACAGAGTGAGTTTTGTTCTTATCATTCCTAAATCTCTCTTCTGTCTTTCAGAGCTCATTTATCAGCTTGGTTCTCAGTCAGAATGAAGGCAGTTTGTACTCTAAATTCTTCCATGTCTCTTCCTCTTAGCTATTTTTCTTAAACAGTGTTACAGAGAGTCTAGTATGCAAGTTGATCCTAAATTCACCTACCACAGCTCTGCATTCCTCTGCAATGTTTGTTAAAGGACTCAATGGAATAATCAATCCAGGAAAAGAGGAATTGGACAAAACTTGGAGAGAAAGAACCTGTTTAATCTTTTTACATTAGATAGGACATCCTTTGTCTATATGCCTAAGAGTGTATATCTGGGTCTTGAGGAATATCAGTTCCCAATTTTCTCAGGAACCTCCACATTAATTTCCACGGTGTCTGTACAAATTTATATTTTCACCAGAAATGGAGGAATGTTTCCCTTGTTCCACATCCTCACCACTATGAGCAGTCGCTTCTGTTACTGATCTTAGCTATTCTGACAAACACAAGATAGTCTCAAGATAAATTTGATTTTCCTGATGTCTAAAAATGGTTAACAGTCTTTAACTGTTTTTCAGTCATTTGAGTATTTATGTGGCTGAGTATCAGAGTGATTGCCACCTCAAAAAGTAAATTTCTCAATGTTCCTTCTGTATTTATTTTGTGGAATAATTTTAGGCTTTAACTCTTTTTTAAATGTGGTTGAATTCTTTGCTAAAACTATTTGGCTTTCTGCATTTCAAAATAAATAGAGTATTTAAGCTTGCTGTGGGAAAAATGTCTATATTCTGTCAATTATATTTTAAATAAATGCTGGTTAGACAGTAGCCAGGCAGGAAGTATAGTATACTATCTAGTATATCTACAACTAGATAGTAAGTAGAGGTGGGTCAAAGAGAACAGGAGAATCCTGGGAAGAAAGAAGCCCATTTCTCTGCATTCCTTGACCCAGCCACAAAAGCCAGATGTGAATGCCTTGCTGAATAAAGCACTGAGCCACGTGGCTAACATAGACAAGAATAATGGGCTGATATAAGTTATAGGAGTTAATAAGAAGCCTGAGCTAATGGGCCAATCAGTTTATAGTTAATTTAGACCTCTGTGTGATTTCTTTGAGACTCAATGACTGCAGGAACTGGGTAGGACAGAAACCTCAGTCAACATAAGAACATAAGTTGAAGTGCCTAAGAAACAAGAACCCCAGTTGTCCTCAGAACTTTTCTGATCCTCAAAAGAATATTTTTTTCTCTCTGAAACCAAATCCCCTACCAGTGCCAAGAAATGTAGCTCTTTTACAGAGAACAGCTACCTAGCATGTCATATTTCCTCTCCATACTCTTAGTACCTAATTGCCAAGAATCAGAGCAAGGAGAAAGTAGCTGGGGTAAAAGAGATGCCATGTAGCTGCTGAAGGAGAAAGGTGCTGGGATACCTTACCAGTAGGCCACAGCCCCATGGCAATACTAAGATTAATAGAAATGGGTTAATTTAAGATATAAGAACTAGTTAGGGAAACACTTGAATATTGGCTAACCAGTGTTGTGATTATTATAGTTTCTGTGTGATTATTTTGGTCTGGAGGGTGGTAAAAAAAAATGAGCAATCTCCAACTACATGGTAGCTCTTGATGACCAGTCCCTAATGTGTTAACTGAGCAACCTGAAACTCTGATTCTACTTATTAGTAGCTGTTCACAAAAACAAATTATAATATCTAGAAAAAAGAGTTGGTTTGCCATGGGTGAATTTAGAAAAATATGACAGGAGAGGACTAAAGAGTTGTTGACTCATCTTCTTGTGGATGGGATACTTAAAATCCATTGATTTCATAAAACCAATTATCTGATGTATTTGAGAAAACCAACTGTTTCATGAAATGAATTCTGAGCTCCACCAAATCCACATTTTAAATAAATTTTACACAAGTCATGAATCTGTAAAGAGATTATCAATAAAAATATCTCATAGCTGATGAAACATTTATACCAGGATGAAAGAAAATATTTTCTCATAAAATAACAATTGTTGATGTAAAATACTGCTAAAAATAGACATAATATATATGTGTCTCAGAGAAGCTGTCAAATTTTAGGGGACATCTTTGCAAAATCTAAAATTTAAATGGACTAACCAGAAACAAAACCAACTCTGTTTAAAGGCTAGAGAAGACTTTAGAAATATTTTTAATATATCGGTAATATTAAAACTTCTAGCTAGTTTTGTAATGGGATAAGAATAGAAACTTATAGAAGTATCACTATATTTGCTTTGCTAAAAAGACAATTTCTCATACAAATTTTTAGTTGTGTTTATCTTTGTGAATGATCAAGCATGCATCAAATTCTTTTGATATTTTCTTGTGATTGGATATTCAGAAAGGCCTATTTTTGAATGCTTAGTTTTTCCATTCGTGCAATAAGTAAAGTAATAGCCATGTTCAAAGTGGGTGGGTATTAAGATTAGAACAAAGTGGGAGAGGGCATGAATACAGGGATGGTTTATTTTTTTGGTTTTGGTTTTGTACAATTGAGCTAAAATGAAATTCTACTCCCTGAATGAGATTTACCCTATTAGCTTTATAACAACTACCAGTCTTGGGTTAAAAATGCAACCCAGTTTTTCTTGGGATGCTCCCACACAATGGGCAGGTTGTAGGAATTCCCAGCAGTTCTACTAAATGTGTGTATGTGCATGCATGTGAGGTCACATGCACTATGATCATTTTTCTCTTGATTGTTCTTATAAAATTATATACAAAATGAATGCTTGCATTAACTATAAATTCCTAATGTTGAATAGGATTGTGTTCTCTGTAGAGTTAAGATAGTTTGCCTTACCATGTGATTGAATACACACAGCCTTTTCTCTGTCATTTTGCTGCCCCAGAGAACTCCAGTGTACATCTTCTTTGTTCTTTAGGGTGAAGACCTATATCTGCATGTTTGACAATCACCATTAGATAGTATCAAGGTCACTTAAAACATTTAAATTATGCATCACAAGTCCAAAAAGTTAGAAATTCCCATTGGGTTGTTTTTAGCACTGTAGTTAATTGTCACACTCTTTTACCACAGAATTGTTTGTATACTTATTATAGGTTGCTTTTGTCGTTAAATCAACACTTGTTTATTTTACAAAGTTATTATAGTTTTTATTTTGTCAAATACAGTACTTAGAAGTCAGCTTTAAAGATGTAACAACTTGGTACATGATGTTTAACATCTCTAGAGCTAAATCTCCTGTCAGAAACAATAGTGATTCCTTATTCACTGACTGTTGAACAATGAGAAATCTTTGGGTTTATATTAAGGTCTCTAGCAAAGATAGAACAGTGCATTTTAGTTCACTGAAGGTTTATATTATCCAATATTTTATTAGACTTTGTTAAAAAAAGTTTTATTTTATATTTGTAGCTTTAATTTTTTGTGGGATTCTTAATGAGAATACTACCTCTAAAAGAATGATTTCTTTACTAAGACACTGCAATCTCAATTATCAGCTATTGGTCAAGCATTTATTACTGGATTCTAATTACTGATGTGAAAAATAAGGTAAAAGCAAGCAATATTATCTTCTTTCAAAGAACAATTGGGAGGTGAGACAACTACACTGCCTTCTATTAAATAGCAGCAGTCAATTTGATTTTGGCAGTGAAGTATGAAATTGCCTTTAAAACTTACCACTTGCATAGACTGAAGCATACTTTTTTTCATGCTGCCATTTTTACTATGTTAATTCTACCTATCCAAGAGCATGGGAGATCTTCCCATTTCCTAGTGTCTCATTTAATTTCTTTCTCCAAATATTTAAAGTTATTGTCATACAAATCTTCCACTTATTTGGTTATAATTGCTGTAAAAAGTTCTATGTTATTTGTGGCTATTGTGTAGTATGATGTTTCTCTGATCTCTTTTATTTATTTATGTATAAAGGAGGGCTACTGATTTTTTGAGTTAATCTCATGTGTTAATCTACATTACTGAAGGTTTTATGAGTTTTATAGGTGTTTCCTGGTAGAATTTTTGAAGTCACTAATGGATACTATCATATCAACAAATAGTGAGAGTTTGACCTCTTCTTTCTAAAGTTGTATCTGCTTGATCTCATTTTGTTGTCCTATTGCTCTAGCTAGAACTATAAGTACTATATTGAACAGATATGGAGAGAGTGGACATACCTTCTTGCTCCTGATTTCGGATGGACCACTTCGATTTTCTCTCCATTTAGTTTGCTGTTAAATTGTTGTATATAGCATTTATTATATTTATGTATATTCCTTGTATCGCTGTTCTCACCAAGACTTTTATCATGAAGGAATGTTGAATTTTTTCAAAGGGTTTTTCAACATCCAATGAGATGATCAAGTGGTTTTCTTCCTTCAGTTTGTTTATATGGTAAATTACATGGACAGATTTTCATATGTTGAAACCGTCCAGCATCTTTGCGTTGAAGCCTATTTGATCATGTTGGATGATTTTCTTGATGTGTTCTTGTATTCGGTTTGCCAGTATTTTATTGAGTATTTTTGCATCAGTGTTCATGAGTGAGATTGTTCTGTAATTCTGTTTCTTAGTAATGTCTTTTTGTGGTTTGGGTATCAGGGTAAGTGGAACCTCATAAAAAGAGTTTGAAAACATTCCTTCTGTTTTAATTGTGTGGCTCAATTTGAGGAGTATTGGTATTAGTTCTTCGTTGAAAATCTTGTAGATATCTGAGCTGAAACCATCTGGTCCTTGGCTTTTTTTTTTTTGCTTAGAAGAATTTTAATGACTATTTCTATTACTTTAGCAGTTATAGGTCTATTTAATTTATTTATCTTGTCTTGGTTTAATTTTGGTAAGTGATATTATCCAGAAAATTGCCCATATCTTAAAAGTTTTCCCATTTTGTGGAGTAAGGTTATTTGAAGAATGACCTGATGACTCTGAATTACCTCCATGTGTCCCTTTTTATTTCTAATTTTGTTAATTTGGCTATTCTCTCTCTGCCTTTTGGTTAGTTTGGATAAAGGTCTATCTATTTTGTTTATTTTCTCAAAGAACCAACACTTGGTCTCTCAGTGATTCTTTGTGATGTTTTCTCTGTTCTTATTTTATTGATTTCTGCTCCCAGTTTGATTGTTTCCTGTTGTCTAGTCCTCCTGGATGAGTTTTCTTCTTTTTGTTCTAGAGCATTCAGGTTCTGTTAACTTGCAGGTGTGGGAATTTTTTCTCACTTTTTTTTTTGTGTGTGTGTAGGCATTTAGTGCTATGAACTTCTCTCTTAATGCTTTCATGGTGTCCTATAAGTTTATGATCATTTTCATGAAATGTTAGGAAGTCTTTAAATTCTTTCTCTCATTATTCCTTGACACATTGGTGATTCAGGTGAGCATTATTCAATTTTAATATGCTGTTGCCTTTCTGAAATTAGTGTTGTTGCTTAATTCTAACTTTAAGTCAGCCATGGTGATCCAATAAGATACATTGGGTTGTTCCAATTTTTTGTATCTGCTGAGGTTTGATTTGTTGTCGACTATGTGGTCAGTTTTTTAGATGATTCCATAAAGTAGTGAGAAGAAGTTGTATATTTATATTTGTATAAAATTTTCTATAACTGTCTGTTATGTCCATTTGAGTCATAACAGCTATTAGTTCCCTTATTACTCTGTAAAGTTTCTGTCTGGCAGACCTGTCCACTGGTGATAGTGGAGTGTTGAAGTCTCTCCCACTACTAGTGTGTGGGATTTAATAAGTGACTTAAGCTTTACTAATGCTTCTTTTTTTTTTTTTTTGATTTTTCGAGACAGGGTTTCTCTGTGGTTTTGGAGCCTGTCCTGGAATTAGCTCTTGTAGACCAGGCTGGTCTCGAACTCACAGAGATCCGCCTGCCTCTGCCTCCCGATTACTAATGCTTCTTTACATATGATGGTGCCCTTGTATTTGGGACATAGATGTACAGAACTGAGATTTCCTCATGATTGATTTTTCTTGTGACAAATATAAAATTTCCATTTTTGTTTATTTTGTTTGATTTTACATTGAGGTCTATTTTGTTAGATATTAGAATATCTACAGTAGCTTGTTTCTGAGGTCCATTTGATTGGAATTTTTTTATCAACCCTATATTCTGAGTTGATGTATTTCTTTGAGGTTGAAATGTGTTTCTTGTATACAGCAGATGGATCGATTCTGTTTTCATATCCAATCGGTTAGCCTTAGTTATTTTACAGGTTAGTTGAGTCCCTTTATATTAAGGAATATTAATGATGAGTGATTGCTAGTTCCTCTTATTTTAAATTTTGTTGTTGATGATATTGCATGTGTTTTTTTCCATTCATTGGAATTTGCTGCTATAAAATCGTCTATTGTCTATGTTTTTTGGGGTGTAACTGACTTTCTTGGATTGGAGTTTTCCTTGTAGTGCTTTGTGAAGAGCTGAATTTGTGGATAGGTATTAGTTAAATTTGATTCTGTAATGAAATATTTTCTTTTCTCCATCTATGGTAATTGAAAGTTTTGCTGGGTATAGTAGTCTGGTCTAGCATCTGTGATCTCTTATTGTCTTCATAACACTGACCAGGACCTTCTGTCTTTCATTGTTTCCTTTGAGAAGTCAGATGAAATTCTGATAGGTCAGCCTTTATATTTTACTTGACCTTTTTCCTTTGAAGTTCTTAATATTTTTCTTTATTCTATATGTTTAATGTCTTGATTATTATGTGGCAAGGAGGACTTTTTTTGGTCCAGTCTATTCAGTGTCCTGTAAGCTTCTGGTACCTTAATAAGCATATCCTTCTTTAGCTTGAAAAGCTTAGTTCTGTTATTTTGTTGAATATATTTTCTGTGATTTTGAGTTGGACTTCTCCTTATTTTATTTCTTTTATTGGGTTTGGTTTTTTCATGGTGTCCCATTTTTTCTGGATATTTTGTGTTGAGCTTTTGTTAGATTTAACATTTTCTTTGACCGATGAATTTATTTCCTCTACCATATCTTCAATTCCTGAGATTCTCTTTTTCATCTCTTGTATTCTTCTGTTTATGCTCAAATTTGTGGCTCCTGGTCATTTACTCAAATTTTCCATTTCCAGAATTCCCTCAATTTGTATTTTCTTTATTGCCTTTATCTTTGTTTTCAAGTCTTGAATAATTTTTTATATGTTTGATTGCTTTTTTTTGGTATCCTTAAAGCTATTTGTTGATTTATTCCATTTTTTTGTCCTTTCCTCCAGTTCTTTGAGGAAATTTTTCATTTCCTCTTTAAGAGCCTTAAACATTTTCTAATTTTTTTTTTGTAATTATCTTCTGCTTCATCTGTATTGGGGTGTTCAAGTCTTACTGATATAAAGCCACTATAATTTGGTGGCACTGTGTTGCTCTTTGTGTTGTTGAGTGTGTTGTCTACCTTGTTGTCTACCTATCTTTTTCTACAATTGGTGTATTTGGGGTTGTGTCTCCAGTGATCACTTCTCCAGGTGCCAGTTGATAAAGACTCAGATAGTCACTCCTCATTGTGGAATTGGGGCCACAGTTCTTATCACACTGAAAGTCACTTGATATTTCCAGAGATTGCCTTGTGCTGCTAGAAGTTGGGCCCAGATGCTCTCACAGAGGTCAGGTCTGGCTGCTCCTGGAGAGGTCAGGCCTGACTACTCCCATGGAGGTCAGGCATGTCTTTTCCCACAGAGGTCAAACCTGGCTCAAGAATATACTTTTATACACTAAATAATTAAGGGTTTATTCTTTAGGAAAATTAAACTCTCTTAAAAAAATAATTTTACTGTCACTGCTTTGGTTAAGATCGAATTTGCTTGACTGGATCCACTGCATTGTCACTGATATTTTTACCCTATAATCACATGGAAGTAAAACAAAAAAGAACATATGCACATAGACACAAACACATCATATCATATCACAGCATATATAACACAAAATATAGAATCATATACTATATATACATACACAATACTCTCTCCTCACCATACTTCTGCCAGATATACTCAAACATACCATTACCCCACACTCACATTGTCCCATCACTCCACACCCCCATCATCTCAAATCTCCCACACCTGCACAAGTAGCACACCATTACCATTCACCATCCTCACCCCCTACACATATCCCTGTTATCCTCACTCACACCACATCTCTATAACTACCTATACTTCCTACACTCCCATGTTGGACACACTCTTCACTTACAACATATATAACCACACACACACACACATACACACATTCCCAAAATACTACAATGCTATACCTCTACACTTTCATTACTCCCATTACATATGTCTTTTTGTCTAGACAGTTTTTCAACTTGTACAAAAGTATTTAGTTCAGAATTTATTTCTGTCAATAGACAGAAAGTTTCCTTTCTTAAGACTAGGCACTCTTACCACATAGTAGCTGCTAAGTGCTCATTTAATTAACACTTACAGTTAACTACTTGTTTCGGGTTTGTTTCCTTCCTGTTTCAACTGGAGTAAGCTAATAGTAATAGTAAGCTATACTGAAACTATATTTTGTAGTTCCTAAAACTTTTTATGAGTTTGAACTCATAGAATGCTCTTAGAAGTGGTTAATGGCTGTACTGTGAACTAAAGTCATTATGTCAACAATGTCTTGCCAATGACTGGTTTTAGTGTTTTCTAGCACCTTAGGCTATAACAGCCCCTTGATCTTAATTATGAGCCCTTGTGAGATTCAATACCTGCTTTGTAACTTTAATCCTTTTATTATGCTACTATAGAAATCAGATATCTACTTTTGTGAATAAAATTGGAATTATTTCCCAAAAAAATTTGATGATATTTTAACAATAGATTTATTGTGATATAGTTTGCAAATATTTTAAAGCTGTCTGTTGAAAGTGCATAATGAAGTATTTTTAGTGATTCACCATTAATAGTCATTATCATAACAATCCTGAATGAGTTCAATTACCTTCAAGAAGAAACCAAGTGGCCTTTAGTCATTATTTCCTATCTATTTGTCCCTGGTCCTAACTAAAAACGAATCTTACTTTTATATGTATGTGGAGTGTGTGTGTGTGTGTGTGTGTGTGTGTGTGTGTGTGTGTGTGTACATGTGTGCGTGTTCATGTATGGACCCCCTCTCTGTTTTACTTTTTGAGCACTTCATATGAAGAGGCACATGATTTATGAAGAGGCCTTCTGATGCCTGTCCCTTTACACATACACCAGAGTGTATTAAATTTTATTTATACTGTAGTTTGGTATTAGTTTCTTTATGTTGCTATGATAACATATCCTAAAATAATCAACAAAAGGGGAGAGGTGGAGTTATTTGGGCTCACAGTTCAAAGATAGCCCATTATGGTTTGAAAGTCAGGAGTTTGAAGCAAATGAAAGGCAGAGCAGGATGGATTCAACTCTACCCAAAGTGACTTGCCTTAGTTGCTCTCTAAAGCCATAGAACAGGATTCCATGTCCCTCTGCCCTGTGAAATCATTTATCTTCTATATATGTAAAAGTAGTATTACATGGATGATGTTAACAGGTCCTTTTATCAGCTTGAGATGTAGTATCTTCCTTATATTATAACTGCAGCGTATGTTTGCTCACCTTTAATAATTTGCTCTGAGGACCAGGAAGCACATACTGTTTTTTCTGTTTGTTTGTTTTTCCTTTCAGATGAATTTGGATAATCACAGGATGGAATCTTCATTGGTAGAAAATTTTTCTCGCAAGGATACCTTCTCTATTGCACCAGTTTGGTATAGGAGGTTTCTGTTCATTATTAAATATCTCCTTAAAATTTAATGTACAGCTGATTTCTTAGCACCAGCCATAATAATCTCTGGTCTGCTTGCTAAACAAAATAAAATTAGTCTATTGTCAGATGGGTACATGTGCTTAGACAATTTTCTCTTTCCATATAGTTCAGGAAACTACTCCAGAAAATAGTACACTTAGAAGAAGTGAGTTTTCTGACTTCAATCCACCTAATCAAGATAATTGGTTTTAGTCATTCCTAAAAATTTATTTTCGAGTACTTTGATGTTGTGATGAAGCCTCTTGTTGGTGCCTGGCTGCTCAGCCCCAAAATAATCACATAGAAACTATATTATTTAAATCACTGCTTGGCCTATTAGCCTAGCATCTGATTGACTAACTCTTATATTTTAATTTAACCCATTTCTAGTAATCTGTGTATTGCCACGAGGCTGTGGCTTACTGGGTAAAGTTTGGGTGTCTGTTTCTGGTGGAGCTACATGTCTTCTCTCTGCCTCTGCCTCCTATCTCCCAGCAATCCATTAGTTTCCCCTGCCTACTTCTGTTCTTTTGCCCTATCACAGGCCAAAGCCAGTTTGCTTTATTCATTAATGGTAATCATGGCATACAGAGGGGAATCCCACATCACTTTGAGGTCTCATCAAGTTAACTTGAGATTATCCATTATAAGAAAAAAAAAGTATGGAGAAATCAAATGAGCTAACCTAGAAAGTTCATGCCTACTGGATAGCTTTCACATTACTGCAAGGCATTGTGTATGATATCAAAGGAGAAAAGGAATCACAAACCTTACATCACTGTCTACTCTTCAAATTACAGAAAGGTCTGGCTTGACATCTTATATCCATTAGTCCAAGAGTGGCACAAATGCAATGGAAGTTATCAACTACTTTATGTTGAACTTAAGGACTTTCCCAAAAGATGTAACCAACAATTGGCGCTGTTATCAGGGCCAAGAGTCTGTGGCTAGATGGGTCACAGGTCCTAAAGGGGAACCAATGACTATTACTCTGCCAAATAGAAACCATAATAAACAGCTTCTAATGATTTATCATTATATACATAGATTAGACATCTTTCAATCCTTATTAGAAAAGCTTCTTTTTTTTGCAGTAGATGGAAATAGAGACACATAATTGATCTAAATGAACACAATAAGAGATGTCAGCGTACTTAGCCATAAATGGGATATCTGTATCTTTATTTTTGCATGGATAAGGAATAATCACATAAGAAAAGGCAGAAAGCTTGTAAGTGTCAAAGGTAGTGGATTACTACAAGGGAAGTGTCTTCCAGACACAACAAGGTAAATGTACATGTGAACTTAGAGTGACTATGATAGCATGCACAAGACCCATACTGGCTCAAGTCAGACAAAATACTAGCATGGAGGGGATATGTAGGCATGGAAAGAGCATTTATACTGTTCAGAGGTCAAGGATGGTCCATTGGAAGACCATAGTGTCAAGAGTAGATAATTTCCACAAATTGAACTTAAAGGTTCTTTTTCAAAAGATAAAAAGAACACACTGTTAAATGAGTAAATAAAGGGAACTATATCTTTTGGGGGTAGTGAATATCATCAAAATGCATAATATGTAATTCTCAAAATAATAATAATAATAATAATAATAATAATAATAAAAGAAGAATTTCTCCCTGGAGTTTTTACTAGTCCTGGGAGCCGTGACTATCAGGGATTTGTGAAACCATTCAGACAGGGGATCAGAGAACAGAGTATGCTGGGAAAGAAGTAATGTGGAGACAGTAAAGAAAGCAAAGTGTTCCGAGAATGTCATATATTAGTGTGCACAGTGGATTAAAAAGGACCTATTAGAATGGGGTAGTTTGGAAAAGATATTAAGGATCATGGAGGAAGGTTTGAAGTACTGACAGAAAATGAAAAATAACTGAGAAAGTTTTTAATTTAAAGGCTTATAGATAAGTTTGACATAATTGGAGAAGAGGTTTTCATGATACATTCATGTCAGAAATGTATATAATGACAGTACATCTCTACAGTCTCATAGTAGCCAAGAAAAGGGGCTTAAAACAGACAGGTGCAGTGTAAAGAGACAAACAGATGTTGTTATATGTTTCAGTCAATATTATTTGGTGACCTTTTGTGAAATAATGACACTGAAAAAGCAGAGCATACCAAATAAAGCTCCACCCTCTTCAACTTGATTAAAAAGTGATGTCATTTTAAAAGTAACATACTCTGCATCTAGTCACATTTGTTAATTAGTTAAGAAAACAAGAACTCATTCCTCTTTTTAATAAAAGACAGTTATGATTGGAAAAATATCAAGTACCATACTAGTGCTATAATCCAAACCCAAGCTCTATAACACAAGATTATTATGCTGTTCAGATTTTTGATAAACAGAGTTTACCAATAATGAGGCTACACCTGGTATGATGCCATAGACTCTTTCTTGGAGTGCAACTGCTGGAGGCATTTTCTTGTGGAAAAGACTAGTCACAGGCAGCATGTTGAGCTGTGCATGAACAATTTAAACTTTTTCTTATTGACATAGGGCTGAATGTACCCCAGGGTTGCCTTAAATTCACTCACTGTGTAGCTTAAAATGATTTTGAACTCCTAATCTACTTATGTCTATCTCCCAAGTGCTGAGCTTAGAAGCACATATTACCAATGCAAATTTGTTCAATCCTCGGGATAAAATACTGGCCCTCCCAATACTAAGAAAGAATTCTATTCTCTGAGCCACATACCTAGCCAAATTTAAGTAGTCCTTAATGTCACAATCCCTAGTACTTTGTCACAATCCCTAGTACTTCTTACCAAGGTCAATATCTTAGTTAAGCAGAGGAAACCCCTTCCCCTCCTGTTAGGATGCAAACCAGGTTTGACAGTACAATGCCACAGTAGGGGAGAAAACAGAGAAATCCAAAACCAACCAAACATAACTGCCGAATTGTGTTGATTACAAAGAAAGAGAAACCTTGTCTTCCACCAACTAAACATTTCTTAGTTGTTTCTGGAGGGTAGAAAGATGCTAAAGCTCATCAAAGTGACCCTGAACCAAAACATATATAATATCATGATGCTGAATTGGGATGATGATGATGATGTATTTGTCAGAAGAAATTTTTCTAAGCTATAGGGCCATGTCCACTTTCATTCAGCCTACTCTTCAGAATTACACCGATAGTCTCTGTCCTCCAGTATTCTAGTATATCATTATAGTTTCTGTAGATATCAGCCAATTTGAGGGGATCAACCAGTGTTGATCCTATTTAACTTAGGTGGGCAATCAAACTCCATACTTGAGGTGATATAATGTCTACAGGTTTGGATAAAGAATGACTAAGTAAATATCACAGAAGAGATAAGAAACAGTGTCTGTCTCTGCCTGCAAATGTTGTACCATCTCTAAGATCATCTTTACTGTTACCTGGCATGCATTTAACTTAGTTGTTTTTAAGTTCAGCACTGCAATTATTTTTGCTATGTGTTTCATCTCTTCCCATAAGACAGGCAGTTTACAGTAATAGTATTGGAATGACGCTCGGGTCCAGGCAGAAAAGGTTAAACATATTTTAAAATACAAAACTGGTAAATTTTTTAAAACCTCAAATAGTCTTGGAAGTATGATGCCTCTGTGTCCAGCCCAGTTATTCTCTTAACAAAAGATACTCATTTGGTATGCAAACTTCTCATTCCTCAAAACAGAGATTTTCCTGTCTCCTCAGAAACGCACTGCATAATTGAAGGTGACTCTGTACAGGAAGGTTCACCTTCCATTAGCATGTTTTCTTTGGTAAGCACTCTCTTGCAAGTGCTGTAGTGTAAACATGAGTGCCTACGAATATGAACATTTATTAAATAGTAGTGATGAATATTTCAATACCTCTGGGAGAGCAATTCACAGCTCAATCATTCAGGCTGTTTTAAGTGCAATACAGGACAATTCCACTACATCTTCCATTAATATTTAATTGCCCATTTTATTCTGTTTACTTTTTTGGTTAATATATAATTTAAAGCCCTCTACTAAGAAGGGGACAAGAACAGCTGTTCATCTACTTTTAACAAATCTCTGGTGAGAGCTTTTACCTAATTTAAAATTCATTGCACAGAGTTTTTTTTTTAATTTAATATCAGTAACACAAAACCTCAGGTATGAAAAGTAAAACTGGGAAGTGACTGTCATGCAAAAAGCTTAGCTTTAATTTGGGTTTGATTCCACCTCAGTTTCTGAGTGGCAGTCATTGACAGAAAGCATCTGAATTGTCAATCATTGTACCATGTGTCACATTCTCAAGAAACAGAACACCATAACTTGGACTGACATATTGTGACAACATGTCTGTAAGTTATTATGTATCCTGCAGAAAGTGAGTACTGTCATCCTAGCAATGCAGATTTTCCTGACAGGATAAAAGACTGCTCTGCTACTCAATCACAAGGGAGTCAAATATGTGGCCTCCAGGAGCCAAAAAGTTCTGCCATACTAACCTTCACTCCTCATTCTGCTGGCCTACCTCTTTCTTATCTTCCCCTCATCTCAGTCAATTTACTTGTCTGAATATCATGGATCTTTTTTAGAGACAGGCATGATGAAATCCAGGACATGCCTAGCAACATCTCCAAGTAACTGAAAGTTACCCACTGAAAAGTCATCCTAAAGATAATGGCTCTGTTTTAATTCGAGATCGTGAGGGATCAATGGGTTCAGAACAGTGAGATTGATAGTCACTAATTTCTCTGACTCAGTTTTATCTGTGCATTGTATTTCTCCTGGCACAGCCAAGCCAAGTATAATAAGAACCTCACAATTATTTCACTGTTTCCATTGTACTAAAGTTATGGATTTCTTCTCTAGATTTGTTAGATTCTGGTGCCTTGTCATTATTTACTTCCATAGTCTATGATGTCATTGAGTTCCATTTACCTATCTTACTTCATTAATGGTCTTCTTAAATGATCTTCTTTCTACTCTTGAATCTGTTCATCCATGAATGGTTACTGAGCACCTTAGGGAAATATTGTCCCATATGCTACTTAAAGAGAGGAAGAGAGAGAAGAGGTAGGGAAACAGGGTGAAGAGGAGGAAGGTATGTATAGGAAATAGCACTTTTGAAGATAAGACTGGATTATATCACTTATCTTTAGTTCAACTGTTGGAACACGTAGGCACAATGGTATACTACATTGTTGAATATTGAAGTATACCTCTGAAGGAGCCCAGAATTCCCCAAATTTTCAGCAAGAAAAGACAACTAATACTGTTATTGTTTGCAACACCTAATTTGAAGTATCTCTACTGAAAAAGGAGGTGACTCTTGTTAACAGTAAAAGTTGGGACAATGATGGGGGGTATATATGTTGCTTTTATCGGATAATGAATAAAGCTGGATTTCCTAAGAATTTGTTGTGATTTTCCCCTTTCATCCTTTCATTTCTAATTTTACTAATTTGTATTTTTTTCCTCCATCTCTTAGCTAATTTGGCTAAGCATTAACAAATATTATTGATTTTCCCAAAGAATAATTCCATTTTATTGTCTCTTTATGTTTTTGCTTCTATTTTATTGATTTCAGTCCCCAGTTTTTTTATTTCTTGACATATATTCTTAGTGGATATGATTTCTTTATTTGTTCTGGAGACTATAGGTGTGCTGTTATTAGTAAGGAATTTCTACATTTTTGAACATAGTCATTGAATGCTCTGAACTTGCCTATTACAAATTCCTTCATTGTTTCTCATAAGTGTGAGAATATTGTATTTTCATTTTCATTGAATTCTAAAATGCTTTTCTTCTTTTAAAATCTGTCTAATTTATTGTTTTTTCAGTAATGAGTTGTTCAGTTTCCATTAGTTTGTAAACTTTCTGTTGCTATTGATGTTGATATCCTCTTTAATCCATGGTGGTCAGATAGGGTACAGGATGTTATTTCAGTATTATATCTGTTAATACTTTCTTTGTGTTTTTTTATGTGGTCAAATTTAAAGAAGTTTGCATGGACTTCTAGAAGTGGGAATATTTTTTGTGTTTGAGTGAAATGTTCTGTAAATATCTGGTGGGTCCTTTTAGGTTATGATATTATTTATTGTCAACTTTTCTCTGTTTAGTCTTTCACTAGACAACCAATCTATAGGCAAGAGTGGGGTATTAATGTCACCCCTCTCATGGTTTGAAGGCCAATACTTGATTTTATCTGTAATAGGGTTTCTTTTATGAAATTGAGTACCCTTGTGTTTGGTGTGTAAATGCTTATATTGCAGTACCATATTGGTTGATTTTTGTTTGTTTTTATGAGGGTATGGTGTCCTCTGATCTTCTGAGTAGTTTTGCTTTGAAGTCTATTTTGTCAGATAAAATGTGTACACCAGTGTGCTTCTAGGGTCTATTTGCTTGGAATTTCCTTTTTCATATTTTTTTTTTTTTTTTTGGTTTTTCGAGACAGGGTTTCTCTGTGGTTTTGGAGCCTGTCCTGGAATTAGCTCTTGTAGACCAGGCTGGTCTCGAACTCACAGAGATCCGCCTGCCTCTGCTTCCCGAGTGCTGGGATTAAAGGCGTGTGCCACCACCGCCCGGCTCCTTTTTCATATTTTTTATCCTGATGTTATATCAAGAAGTGTTTCTTGGATGCAGCAGATAGATTGATCCTGCTTTTAAACCTAATCTGTTAATCTGTATCACTTTTATTTGAGAATTGAGAAAAGAGTATTATGAAAAGGAAGATCCTAGAATATCTGTATTGATGTTCACAGTAAACTCATATTTTTCCTATGGTCCAGTTATGAGACATAGTTGTTTGCTCTTTATTCTTATCCTGGACACAAGGATATCAGACCTGACAGTACGGACATATTTTCCAATTTTTCTTCAAGTTCTAAGTTCATCAGCTGGATCATATCCATCAGAAATTAAGATTAGTCTATAGTGGGATAAAAATAAAATGAGAACCCAGTGGTGACAGAAGAAATAAGACGTGAGTCAAATTCATAATAGAAGACAAGACAGTTTGGATTGATTTGTTTCTCATCAGAAATGGTTGATGTATTTCTGGATAATTTCCAACTTCAGTGGAAAATCTAACACTGTAATACAGCTCTACATAGCTCAAATTTGTGGTTTCAATATGAAATTAAACCCCTTACCCCCATTATCATTTATATTAATTCGATCACAGACATTAGGTAGGTTGATGAGTCATTTCACTTTTCCCCTAGAGGCTGATTTAAATTTGTACTCATGGCATTATTTAAAATGTTTACTACAATAGATCTGGCAATAATTTCAGCAACTGCCTACAGAACAATCTTTAACTGGAAATATATTCTATTCAAATAATTTCTTGAAAGAAGGGTTAATGCAAAACTTGGAGTTTAATCTAACTAAACTCTTACAAGAGAAGAATTTGAGGCTAGTAGTAGCATATTTCTTCCCCTATTCTTCTCTCTTTCCTTTACAATGAGGAGTCAGTGGCCAATAAAGTAAGTGTTAAAACTATATTAGCATTATAATTAGGTTCAATAATGTCAGGAATTATCTCAATTTGCATGGTTGATATGAATTACTTAGAGAGTGCCAAATTCTAAAAGGTTTCTCCGAGTCAGAAAATACTAATAGATGACTCATAAGAAGAGTAACTTGACTCAGAGGGAACTGTGATCTTACTTTTCTTAAAATGAACTTACATATGAAGGTTAGAGGTTGCAAAGTGTGCTTGAGAAGACTCAAATCCTGAGTCTTTGCCCTTGTGACATTTCTGCTTCCATTATTTATAGAACATCTGTAATGTAAAAAGTGGGCTAATCGGATTCATCTCTTAGCTCAGTGAATTTTCATGTGTCTCTATACTATCTATTAAGACTTATTCTTCTCTTCATATGATACTTATTGACATTCAAAAGGTTAACTATTCAAATAATAAGAATCTGGAGATATGGTTCCATGGTTAATAGTGCTTACTGAGGACTGTGTAACAAGCTGGACCTTCCACACAGCTTCCAGGGGGGAGAGAGAAAAGAAAATTGTTGAAACTTTATGGCTTCCAGCACAGTTAAGAAAAAATGAGCCCAGGTTGATGGAAAGATCTTGCCTCAAAGCAAAAGGTTAAAGGCAATAGAGGAGATGACTGACACCCTCTCTGATGTCTACATATGCACAGACAAAAATATTTGAATATACATATGCATGTTCACTGAAACACACAGACACATTAATTCACAAACAAATTAATACATAAATCTTTTAAAAATGAAATCCAAACAATACTCATGAATTATAGATAAAAATTAAGTTCTCATTATATACATTTAGAAATTACTAAAATCCAGGGCAAGGACACCAGGAAATACTGGCATGAATATGAAACGTTGGAAAAATGTTCATGAATATAGAACATTGAGAAATGTTCATCTCATAAAATGAGACAGCTACTTTGGAAGGTAACTTGATGGTCCAATACCTTGTTACAAAAATGTATATTTTTGGCCTATAAGACACGACATATTCTTTTTGATATTTGGTCACAAAAATTGGAAAGTTATGTTCACAAAACAACTTCCTAATAGGGATTAAGTCATAATTGTTCAATTCTGGAAGTAACTATAATGACTTTTGTTAGGTGACTAGGTAAATAATACAGAAAATACAATACTATTTAGCATACACACACACACATACACACACACACAACACACACAGTAGCCTATCAAACCACCGGGAAATTATATAGAAAAAAACTTAAGTACACATTACTAAGTAAAAAAAGCCATTCTAAAAGGGTGAAATTCTAGATAATTTGCAAAGCAAACCTATGAAGACAGTAAAGAAATGGATAGTTTCCAGAAGTAAAGAAGGAGATCAATAGAATAAGCCCAGAAGACTTTTAGGCAGTGAAACTGTTGTCTGTGGTTCCATATAAGTAGTCACATGCAATTAAACAGTCAATAAAACTCACAGATCACATAAAAGTAAATCTTAATAAAAACTGTGGATTTACAAGGAAATGAGTCTCAGCACTGTAGGTAGTAACAAATACTCTGCTTAGAAGATGTGCCTACAGTATAGGGGCTGAATATGTTGGTAAGGAGCATGAATTACAGCAGAATATTATATTTTTTCCACTCGATCATGCAGTGACACTCATTGGCAGTCTAATAAAACGTCTATTTACCCACACTTAAGTATATTAGGTAGCTAGAAGGTATTTTGATACAAAGAATAGAAGGTATATTCTAATTGGTTCATCTATAGAGGTGTCTGATAGTTTCAATGTCATATGTAGGCAACTCTGTTTTAGTGTTGTTATTACAAATCCAATATTGTAATTCCTTTTATATAAGTATTTGCCTTCAAATCCCAATTTTTGACTAAATTATATTGTAAATAATGATATTGTTTTATTTTTTGAGTGAGATTCGAGACAAGATTTCTCATAGCTTTGGCTGTCTTACACTTGCTCTGTAGACCAGGCTGGACTCAAACTCATAGAGATCTGGCTGCCTCTGCCCCCCAAGTGCTGGGATTAAAGGGGTGTGCAACCATTGCCCAGCATGACTATTGTCATTACTATTTTCTTAGACTGGGTATGCATGTGCACCAGTTCAACTGTGTGAGAGTCGCAACCTCTACTTGCCGGACTGTCCCTATACTCCCAGGCTTATCTTGGATGGTGGAGATTGTGCATTAATACACAGCTTGAAGTCATATCATTCTGTGTTCTTGATTGTAACTAATTGTGAATTATATCATTACTATGATTAAATATTAAATGCCAAAAATCTGAAATACTGATGAATTCTTATACCTTATTTGAATTCAAGCAAATTTAGAAAACAGAAAACACTGAATCTGTTTTACACTTAACAGAAGCATATTATAATCTCATATCAGCTGTACAGACAATAAAAGATGTCCACATGTCAAAGTCATTTACCAAGAACAAAAGAATATTAAAGACTAAAGTAATATATTCATTCCCCAACCACTAGTCCTACATAAGTAATATCCAATGAGAATCATCTGTAACCTCAGAGATGGCATTTTAATAAAATCACAAGCATGATTAAAGAGTCCAAGGAGTTAAAGAATATATATGACCAAATGCTTCAAGAGGATAAGCATAAACTCCTTAGTGAAGTTTAAGAAAATTCAAATAAACAGTTGAGTAAAATGATGAAGGTAATACAAGATAAGAAGAGTAAAATTCAATAAAGATCTAAAAATAGTGAAGAGCGAATGCTGGATGAAAATAAAACAAAAATTTTAATAATACCATTAGAAAAATTAAGATAAAGCTTTATCATTATAATGGGTTAAATAGAAGATAGGATATCAGAAATTAAAGCACAAGATTTAGAACATTCAAACAGGAATAACATTTAAAAATCAAAAAATAATAGATAGAAACATAGATATGATATAAAGGAAAAATCTTTAAATAATAGAAAGGAGGAATAAAATATCTCATGCCAGTGGCACAGACAAGATTGTTAAAGTTATTATAGCAGAAAGTATCCCCAAGTTAAATAAAGACATAGCCCATACAATTACAAGAAGTACACAGAATGACAAAACGTATGTAAGGCCAGAAAAGAAACTTCATACAACATATTACATAAGATGAGAAAAAATTAAAAATAGATTAAAAACAAACAAACAAACAAAACACTAAACGTACAGAACAAATAAATGATGTGGGAAACTGCAAGAGAAAATCCATAAGTCACATAATAAGAAAACCCATTATAATTTGATTTCTCAATGGAAACTTCAAAAACCAGAAAAACCTAAAGCATTGGACTCCTCCCTTTCTTTTTCAGACCCAGGCCAGCTGGCCTTGGTGAGTTCCCGATAGAACATCCCCATTGTCTCTTACAGTTTCCTATACCTAACTTGCCAACACACCATTCGTGACTTGTGAAATCTGAAGGTATGACAGAGATTAGCTTTTAGTTCACCTTTCTTGAGCACAGTTCCTTTGAGGTGTTGACATTAAAGCTACATGATCCTCATTCAACTTGAGGACTTTTATTTTATTTTCCAATGAGCAAAATTGTACTTTTCTTTCTTGCAAAATTAGGGATAGATTAATAGTTTTGCCAATTTTTAATAATTAAAGGGCAACATTTTTCTTAATCACTTTCTCTAAGTCATACTATAGCTACAATAAAATGTGCATTTTAAGCATAAATTCTTGCCACACTAGCGTTGCATTCCTCCTTGTCTTTCCTCAGTGACTTTTACTTTGTTTTCAATTCATCATCTTTACTCAACTCACCTGTCTGTGGTTTTCATATAACTGAAATATAACAGGATGCACTCTCGTATTTGGCTTCTTTCTGTCTCAAAACAGTGTGAGCAAAGTACATTCCTGGTGTTATACATGATTACTTATTTATTACTTAATAACATTCTAATAAATAGAAATATCATTAAGTATCCATTTCTAATAGAGGACATTTGAGTTGTAAGTTTATATACAGGATTAATAAAAACAAACAAAAATATTTTTTACAAGTCATTGTATAAATGCTTATATTGAGTAAATACCCAGAAATAGTTGAGCTATGAGTAAATGCTTGTTCAACTTTACACAAAACAATAGAAAATTTTCAAAAGAATTATATTATTTTAGAGTTAAACTCAAGTAGTTTTTAGAATGTCTCCAACATTTCACAATGTCCGTTTCAGCTTCTAGCCTCCTGTTATGTGCAAAAGACAGTCTAAGAGTGGTTTTAATTTGCAGTTAGGTACTCCTAATACTGTTATTACTTTTTCTAATTGATTAGTCTACAATGTTGTCTTGTTGTCCATTTACTGTTCAACCAATACTTTTTATGTATTGTCTATTGTTTTAGTAAATAGTTTATACTACTACATGATGATTTATAAAATATGACCCCTGGGATATCTGGGGTACTTAAAACCTTTTCAGGGGAGTCTAAGACTTTTTAACAAAATTTTCTGGAATTATTTACTTCTTTAATTGATATTTGCACTGATGATGCAAATACAATGGTGAGAGTTTTTTTTAGCACTGATTAAATCAGTGGCACCAAACTGTATTAGTATTTATGTGACAATCACTGCATTTTCATCACCAAATAGGTTTGTCTATGGTGGTATCTTTTTCATTAATTGTTTTATTAGTATACATTAACTGATAAAAGCTATAATTTCATAATATTGAATATTTATTATGCTTACAATCTGAAGTGCTAGAATTTATCATTTATTTGTTTAGACATTAGGAAAACTGTGTGTGAGGGGGTTTGTAAAAGAGAAACAGAATCCTGTAGAGTCAGAATGAAGTGAGACCATAATTTGGTTACTGCAGTGGAAAAAAGGCATGCAGAAAAAATTATCTCCATTTTTTTCTAAAATGGTCTCCATATTCAGTGGGGTATATCTATTGTCGTGATACCCTTACTCTGAAACTTAAAAACAGATGGTGATCTGTGCCTGTAAAACAGCAGAAACATCATTCATAACAAGTAATTAGAGACAATGTATACAGTTTTTCTCCTAAAATCCACATGCATTGAACCAGTCTTACTGGCAAGGTAAAAAGTAGAAAATCTGCTTTAAAAGACATGAATTGATTCAAGGCTAGACTAGAACCAAAGTCCCCAGGGAAAAAGTGCTCTCAAATACCATTGTTGAAGAATGCGACAATAGGCATTTATAATTTTGTGGTGGACCTTCCTAGTCAATACAAAATATTCAATATACAAAGTATATGTAATAATCATGTAGAGGTGATCAAACCAGATCTTAAAATGAAGTGCTTTGCAAGCACTGTATGTGTTTGGGAAGACAAACAATCAAGGAAAAGTGGTTTGCTCTCAAAATAATAGCAGGGAATTAGACAGGATGGCAAAGGAAATAGTAAAGACTTTGACAATTACCTGCAGCTGTCTTTGAAGCTTTAAAAGACTAATATTCTTCCAATTTGGGAATTATTTTTTTCCCCAGAATCCATGAGAAATGGAAGTGAGCTGCTGATAGTGGTATTACTGATGAAGAAGTATCTGTCATTTGATTAATCTATATGAGAAGCCTCAGAAGAAAATGTTTTCAAGAGTCTGTTTTTAATTTCTGTTACTATTTTATAAAGCAAAAAAGTTTAGATAGTGACTGCTGTACTTGTATTACTTTTAAAAAGGTAGTAACTAAATAAACAGTTTATTTTGACAAAATGATCTTTCTTTTGCCCTCCCATTGCCACTTCTTTGCCATCTGATACCTCCCTTGTAGGTAAATACAAGTGACTTAGAATAAGAAACAAAGAGTTACTAAATAATTCAAGTTTTATGCTCCAACACTGTAACTTTGAATGAAGTCCCCCAGTGTGTCACACTGTGATGCTGCTGCAGCCTTTGTCCTTGGAGCCTGTTGTCAACGTACCTTGTCCCTTAATGTTCTACTTTTTACTCTTACTTATATAAAGAAATATTCCATTTTTGTCAAACATACATATACTTAGTTCAGAAGAATGAACAAAATGTAACAGGGAAAACAGAAAGCCCCCTGCTTTCTTTTCCTGATTTCTTACCCAGAAGCACTTGCCACTCTCACTTTACTGGTTTGAAATTTATACATCAGATATAATCTATTGACTTTCCAGTGTGGAATATAAGCATTTACATTCTCTTGCTGCTTTCTCTTTCATAGCTCCTTCCCTCCTCCCGGTATATAAACATAATAAAGTGTATCATATCCATATGAGTATTTATGCGATGCTGGCCATCTGTGCCAAGTAGCTATGAGTTACACAGCAATCCTTAATGTTTTCTTGCATTGGGATCAGTGAATAACTTTTCTTTCTCCTTTCATTTTATGTATAAAGAGATCAATTTTTATTCTGCCAGTTACCTAAAGATATTCATTCATGACTCTATCTCAACACTTCTATTTTTTTTTTTTTTTTTTTTTTTGCAAACACTACTTAGAATGATCTGACCTGAATCTGTCTGTACAGGTGCCTAAATACCGGGCCATTTTGTTTCTTCTTTGTCACCCTCAACAGTTCTCTTGTTTCTTGATCCATATCGGATCTCCTGCTCCTCTTTCAATCTTTCATTATCCTCTATTAAGAAGTTATTTGATGCAACTTGGTAAAGCAACTTGGTAAGTGAATGTAGAATTTAATTAAGACCATATCCAATATGTGTAGAAATCACTGTAGAAAGGTGTTGCATATAATGGGAGAGACTGTCTTATCTCAGAATGCAAGAAAATAATAACCATTTCCTTTTAGTTGAAACATTCATTCTTGGAGAAAAGGACAAGCTCACAAGTCTCAAGAAGTAAACAAAGCTTATAAGTTTTAAGAAACTTCTGACACTAAGATTCACAAGTCCCATACCAGCAGCTATATAAACAACAAGAATTTCTGTGGATATAAGACCCTTAAACCTGCTCATCTCATTACCAGTCATGCAAGGAGATCCACAGATATGGGACGGCTGAGTCATCACCCCATATAAAGCTGCCTTTAAGCTCTGTATCTTTCTATAAATAAACCTCTTATGATAATTCCACTTGATACTCACTGGTTCACTAAATATATTTGAGGAATATTACTACTTTGATCTGTCATAATTTATATTTTAGTGATATATATATATATATAGTGATATATATGTGTGTACAGTATAAATATATTTGCTTATATTGTATGTTGGTTTTATAATAGTCGTAAAACACAACTGATAAATCAGAACCTACAAAACAAAACTGAGTTAGGGAGTTGTAGTTTCATGGTACCTAAATTAGGTACTGAAGTATTCAATTAAAGATGATCCATAAGAAGGGTTACAATCTGCAGAAAAAATTTGATATACTACTTTCCTCTCATATATAAGCAATGTTAAGTTTCCTTTCTATTGAGTTGCAGAGGTAGTGCACATGCTCCTTCTGATGTATTCAGCTAAATCTAGCCATGTGAGAAAGAAATGGTACCTTCTTCCTCTCGTTGCATAGAGTAGAATGTCTTCTTAATGAGTGATGTTCACATGAAAAGAATGGATACTAAGTGGACCATGTACTGGGAGTAAATTCTGCAGTCATTGATAGTAGCACATATTGGACAGGATAGAATGTAAGTTGTGTTGTCAGTTTCATGGCTTTTGCTATAGGCAATAAATCATGCAACTTATTCTTATTTGTCTTCTCAGGAAGTTATCACCCAAGTAATTGAGAAATTATATCAGATAAAAAGACATGTGAATGTCTGTTGTGTTAGTCTCTGATTTGGAAGGAAAAGTGCCAAAGAGAGGAATTAACTTGATTTTATTATTTGTTTTGGCTTGGTGGGGTACAAGCAAAAGACTTTTAAATTTTGTCTGTGCAAAATAGCCTTCCCTATGGTTTTCAAATATGGAAGCTACAGTAATAAACAGAGAAAGAAGAGAATAGTAGACTTGGGTGGAATCATTTATTTATCTCTTATTGATGCTCCATTTGATATTAATTGATATATTTCATGTATCTCTTCAGGATATGTCACATAACAGATAGACAAGCAGGAGTGTATGGATAAGAAAAAAAAACAAATGCAAAGTCACTGGGGAAATCCCAAGCAAAATAAATCAAAACAAAGCATGCCACAAGGAAGATGCTGTCTTATATCTTAAAAGACATTTTATGAGGATGAACATGGATATATTACCATTAGTGATAGAGGTGAATGATCTGATATCAAGAATCATCAGATGAGATGCTTGTTAAACTGTCTTAGCTGAGATTTTTACTAAAACTGAATTTGACAAGTGCATAGTTGTACCTTTGAGATTTGAACACCCGAATAAAAGCTATTACACAGCCGATGCAAAAGCATGAGGATTTTATTAATTCTGTCATGACAGGGTCCCCCAGCATTCGGGAAGCCGAGGGACCTCGAATAGCGGGTACAGTCTACTTTTAAAGGGGCCACAGAAGCAAGGGGAGTTGTTCTTTGACTATTCTGATTGGCTTATTTGAAAGGACTATTACCAATAATTGACTGGAGAGCTGTTGCCAGATCAGATGAGGTAAGAGGTCATTTTGACCCCGTTTCCCAGGGGACCGAACCACAGCATACGTATATGGGTAATTGTTCAGGAACTGAGTACGTGCGAGTGTAGCTGTTAGGTCCTTGGTTCCCAGGGGAGGAGGGGAAGCACTATGGCACAGAGGCTGAGAGGATTCAGAATTGTCAAAAATGGCTTCAGGGTTGTCTTAAAGTCTTACAAAGTTAGGTTGTAATCTTGAGAAACAGGTAGTTTCCCCCTTGTGGTTGTCATTGTACTGTGTTTTAGGAACTAGCTGATTATGACTTTGGGAATGGTCCTGAGAGGGAGGGGATTGGCTGTGACACACTCCCTGCCAATTCCGGATCACTGGGCAGTGGTTTCTTCCCTTAAAAATCGCTTCTCCCGGTCACTCGGGGTCGAACTCTCCCACAGACTGGTTCCTGTCTCATCTCATCATTAAAGCCTCGTGTGATTGCAGCAAGGACGGTCTCTTGTGAGTTACTGGGGGGTCGTGTTATCCCGAGACTTGAGTGAGAGTCTCCCCAGCACTGGGGGTCTTTCACAAGATGTCATTGTTTTTTGCCGCTGAGTAGTATGGAGATAGAGACAGAGACCAACATTGGAGCATTGGACTGAGCTCCCAAGGCCCAAATGAGGAGCTGAAGGAGCGAGAACATGAGCAAGAAAGTCAGGACTGCGAGGGGTGCGCCCACCCACTGAGACAGTGGGGCTGATCTAATGGGAGCTCACCAAGGCCAGCTAGACTGGAACTGAAAAAGCATGGGATCAAACCTGACTCTCTGAATGTGGCGAACAATGAGGACTGAGTGAGAAGCCAAGGACAATGGCACTGTTTTTTTTTTTTTTTTGAACTGTAACTTCTTTTATTTTTTTTTTCTTTTTTTTCCTCCCAGCCTCCCACTCCTCCCCCACTCCTCTCCCAGTTCCCCCATTCCTCTCCCTCTCCCCCCACTCCTCTCCCCCTCCCTCTCAAGTCTGAAGAGCAGTCAGGGTTCCTTGCCCTGTGGAAAGTCCAAAGTCCCCCCCCCCCCATCCTGGTCTAGGTTTGATCCTACAGCTTGTATTGTCTTTGAGGGAGCCTAGTCTGTTTAGATATGCACCTTCCTGGACCTGAATGGAGGGGGGGTGGACCTTGGGCTTCCCACAGGGCAGGAAACCCTGACTGCTCTTTAGACAGGCGAGGGGGGAGGGGAGTGGGGGGAGGGGAGGGAAATGGGAGGTGGTGAGGAAGCGAAAATTTTTAATAATTAAAAAAAAAATAAAAAAAGGAAAAAATCAAACAGTACCATTTAATGTCTGTTAAGATACAGCTGTTGGCAAGGCAGTGGGGGAATCTTTAGTAAACTGTCTGGCTAAAGAGAAAAGTGTTTTCAGGCTAAACTGATTTTCCAGAAGCTCAAGCAATTAAATAACTCAAACCATACTCACTAGTTGAGGTGGCGAGGAAAAGTTCTGGGAGAGAGTTGGCAACATCTTTCCTCAGGACCTTACAACAGAATTTTATTTGATGTTTAAATATTGAAAGTCAAGGTAATCTAAACAAATTTCCTTGTATTATTCAAAAGCAATAGCCAGAAAAATCTATCAAGTTGCTGACTGTGAAATTAAACTGTTACTGCAACTATTCAAAGGATGGTATATATGGAAGCAGAGCCCTCCTTTGCCAGTTCTTCATGTCAGAAAGAAACAGCAAGGCATTTGAGAGTTGTTATTTAATTTTCAGTATGAATAGGTAAGCTGGATCAATGGATGGGTTGGTGCTTATATTTCAGCATTATCAATATCTAGGCCATAAGCATTCCTAGTCTGGTTGATTTTAAGGTACCAAAATGATAACACTAAATTTAGAGTTTAAAATCAGTTTTCACATGTTATAAATAAAATATAATATTGTGCAAGTTACGTAGTAACTTGAAGAGTCAGTCATAGTGACATTTAAACCATGTAATAGACCCAGGACATATCAGTTTTATTGAAATTGGAATGATCAGCTCAATCTATATTTTGGCTGAATTTCACTGCACCTAAAAATAATATAAAATAGTCTCATAGTATCTGTTATTTTGCTTTCTACAATTTAGGTACTAAAAAAACCCAAATGTGCAAATGAAAAGTTTCAGAAGGAAATAATTCATGCTTTAAAAAACATTATATTCTAGTTATATAGAACTATAAATATTATAGTTCATTTTAATTATATAATATTGTTAATCTCTTTTTGAGTTTCTTTTTTATTTATTAGTTTAAAAAAAATATATCAAGCCAATTCCCATTCCCTCCACATACCTTACCCCCCCGCATCCAATCCTAAGAAAGTAAGTAAGACACCTTGCTTTGTGGAAGGCCCAAGGCTGTTAATCTTGTTTTATTAAATTTCTGCATATATTTGTGACTGCTGTCTGGGCTTGTGTCTGTTTATGTAGAGCATTCGCATGCAAGAATGCACAGAGGCCAGAAGAGGGCATCAGAACCCGTAAAACTAGAGTTACAGACAGTTGTGAGTTATCTAATGTGCTAAGAACTCAACTCAGATCCTGTAAAGGAACTATAAGTTCTTTCAACAGCTGAGTCATCTCTCCAGCCTGTTACTAATCACATACTGCATCTATTTTTTCAGTTAAATTTTATAATGGTTATATATGTGTGTTTGTGTTTGTAGAGATGATATCTTTTTTCTATATATCTATTTGTCTCTTTAACTAGTTGACGTACTATCCACGATTTCAGGACCCATTGAGCACTACAGAGAATATCACTGAAAATACAATGACTGATATATATTAAGACCCTCCCCTTTGCCAATCATTGAAAACACACATTGTCCTCATCATATCTAAAAATAGTGGAGAATGCATTAAGACTTAATGAAGACATGAAATTTGGCATTGTGTTACCTTTCTATGCACAAGGACAGTTAAAAGATACTTATAAGATTTATAAAGGATGTAAAAAAGAAATAGATTTGCTGAATTTGAAACACCATGTTAATGAATAATCCAGCTGCGTGGTGATGTTGCAGACCTTTAATCCCAACACTTGGGAGGCAGAGACAGGTAGATCTCTGTGAGTTCGAGGCCACCCTGGTCTACAAAAGCTAGTTTCAGATTAGGCTCCAAAGACACAGAGAAACCCTGTCTAAAAAAAAAAAAAATTATTCAATATATCTACCCAACATTGATATATTGATATATCTATCTTCTAATTTGTTCACCTTTCAATTGCATACCTTTGATCATAATTGTTGTTTTATTACTGTTTTCAAAAGGTAGAATCAGAATTTTGTTTATAATATTTTCAGAAGGGAAAAGATTAAACCAAATCATGATCCTGTCATTGCCACAGGGCAATGTCCACTCACTCTGACATTCTGGTTTGTCCGAATAAGGATTTGGTAATGCTACAGAATAATGCAAAAGTCCAAGAAATGGGACCATACTCAAATCCCACCCAAGGTGACCAAAGGTGTTTCATTCTATATTGACTGATTATTCATCTGTTCATTTCCATTGTTTAATTGAAAGAAATTTTCAGGGGGTGCTTAGTATCTAAACCAGTTAGAATCAATTCTAAATTTTGTGTACCATACTTTGATGAATACTGAGGCTAATAGTCTTGAAAAAATACTAATCAGCTGTATCTCTAATTAGGTTACCTGTATGTAATATACTGTGCTTCTAAATCTCTGCCAAAGAATACTCTCAGCAGCATGTATGACTTTGCCTGGAAGATGCTCAAAGGTTTTAATGCCTCAGTGGCATGAAAAAATAATAAATCTCTTTAATTAGACAATTTACCACCTGCCTGTTTCTGTGTCCATGACAGATAATAGCCAGGTGAAAGGAAATTAAGTTATGTCTTTCTTTGTCCTGTGGTCAAACTGATTTCATTCCTAGGCTAATACTGTTTGTAGAATGATAATGTCGGGTATTTGTGGAAGAAAACTATGGTTTCTTACAATGTCTGATAAATATGTGAAATTTGAGTAGAAAACCTGGAATTTATGTGCAGTTAGTGGGAGGCAGTTGGGGCCACTGACCATTTCAAACTTTATTTTATAGAGTTGTGCATTTTGAGTAACATGTGGCTAAAAGATCAACCAAAAAAAAGGCTTTCTTGCTTGTAAGTCAGTGCAAATGGATGGAAATGAGCCATGACTTATTTTTCCAGAATCCTTGAGGAATTCTGTCACAATTCTGGCACTATTTCCTGAGATGACTGGTTAATCTGCAATCAATGCTTATGCATCTAGTACAATGAACTGACCCTCTGCCAGTCACCCAGTTCCTTCATGCCTCAAGATTTCTCCTCTCGAAACTGGAGCTAGTACATAGTCATAGTACAATGTGTAAAGCACTATAAGGATATTCAATATTTTCAGTACCCATCTGTAGGTGCCTGCATTTAGAGCTTTAACAAGTGTCATCAGTTTTCTGAAAAATTCCCTTTGCCTTTTCTGTTTAAATTCTAAGGCCTGATGAGGAAAGCATCAGCTCCAAGATGTTTGCTGACCACAAGTTGGCCCCCAATATGGAAAGGTCAGAAGTTCCTAAGTATTAATGATCCTGAAACAAGTGAGAAGAAAACAACAAAGAGAATGCTGATAGTAAAAGTGCAGCTCTTCAGTGGAAGAAAGCTTCCTCTGATATGAATCAGGGTCTATCTTGTACAGTCTTCTGATGAGCCCAATAGAGACACCCTCTAGCTGATGTGATGACAGGCTGGTTAACACATCTGGCACTGGCATTATTGGTTTGTTTGCTTTTTTCTCTAGTTCACCTCACCTCTTCAATGTACTGAACTTGAAACTAAAGTCGCTGTACCTGAGACTTTTGTTCAACATCTGCTTCTGGAATATTTTTGAGAACTGCTATAAATGTCTTTTGAAGTGGATATACTACATTCATTTTTGTTTTTAAGATTTTTATCAAGGAATGTAGAGAGGTTAAGAGTACTTATGGCCTGAGTTTGATCCCCAGTTCCAACATGGCTGCTCTCAATAGCTTGTAACTGTTGGGATGTTTGTGTTGTGTGAGCAGGTCAAAAAAAATGTCACTCCAAGATGAATTTTTTAGGTCTGTGTGTCAGCAGGAATGTCCATCCTTCAGTGAACTGAATCTCAAACAGCCATAAACGGGAATTTTATTGATTGTTAGAGAAAGTTTTTCTTGGGTAAACTATTTCCTCATACCAGGGTAGCTATTTTAATTTACATGGTCTTCTAAAGGAAGGCATCACACCACTGCTACTTTAGTCTTTATTGTGTACCATTTACCATACACAATATCTAAGAGCTTCAAGTGTGCCAAAAACGTCTTGTGACCAAAGTCATGCAAAGGCTGTAACACCTCCTCAGAAATACAACTTTTATAATCATAATGTTTCTGTCAATAGAAAAGTACTTCTAGAAAACAACTATTCACTCTAATGTTTACCAGGATACAGTGAATACAAATATTTATTCTAATGTTTACATTAGCTATAATGATTCTGTTAGATTCCGATAACATATAATTTCAGGTCCAGGACTTCTAATATCCACTTCTTACCTCTGAGGGTTTTTTGCATACATTTTATATATATATATATGTAATTTACTGTGATATATAATGACATAAAATATACAAATAATATATAATATATTATATCCCAATATGTTGTGATGTGTAGTATACTATATTGTTACTTATATAACAAAAAATAAATTACTATTTTTAAATGTCATCAACAAACTTATCAATTTAGTCACTTTTGAATTTCCAACACGGCAGTGACTATGCTTTATTTTAACTCACTAATTTTGAATTTTATGAAGTCATAGTTCTGAACTTGAAGTGTGATTGAGAATTTCTGAAAGAAGTTGTGTCTTCAGACACTGATTTTCTGATTAGAATGTTAGTACTGTGTAGAAATTGAAACCTTGCAGATCTATAAAATATGTTTTGCCAGGTGCACATTTACTAAACACATTTACACAAAATTTAAGACTTACATGTTTCCTTGTACTTCAAAACAATGAAAAAGAAATGCGTATTCATCAAAAATGAAGACAAATTCTTGTTGTTTTTTTTTTTTGTTGTTGTTGTTGTATCATGGGCTTGGCCATTTCAGATACTAGGCACTTTAACAGGCCAGCTCCCACAGCTCCACCTCCTGGCACTTTGGTCTCTGGAGAAGAGAGTTAAGTTATTCTTTGCTCTTTTTACTGTACCTAATTTATTTTTCTACTCTAAACCTAGCTTTTCCTTACTTTGTCACACATGGTGACCTAAATCACATAGTGTATAACTTACTACAGCCTCTCAAAATGTACAAAAGTCAGAAATTTTCCTCTGCTCAGGAGGTTTCTCTTAAGGGCCTCGCCTTGTCATCTTGTCTATGACCACTATCTCTTTCATCTTTACTTTAAGCTATCTCTCTTAATGAAGCTCTTCTACAGGATGTCAAGAGAGGTCTCTTCTGCTTTTTAAGTTCCTGTTCATGTACTTTCTTATATAATGTGCTATTCCTTTCTAAATACTGCAACCCCAAGCTTCTATCTTGACTTCCATGATCTCTAGCCCCTTTCTTCTAATTAAGCTGACTCTTAAAGGGTATTTTTTTTTTTTTTTTTGCCAGTTGCTTTCTGGAACCTACTCACTAACTGATTCAGAAAAGACGTGTTGAGACACTCTACTCATCTTTAAACTTTAAAAAGTTAAAACATTTCTATTTTTCAATATTTGAAATACAGCAATAAACTTAAAGTATAATTGACTATATTCCAATCATTTTGAATAAAAACAATTACTAACTTAATATTTGTTTGGTGTATAGTTTAATCTACCATGTTGATGAAATGTTGGCAAATGTACCTCTCTGTAAAGCACATGTCTGGGTTCATGTCAGGAGTTAAACAGCAGAAATGCTGTGTCATCATTCACCATTCAGGATCTCACTGGCCACCCTGCCATTGCTGGATTACTTCTTTTTTTTATTTCTAATTACCTGTTTCAGTCTCCATATCCTGTCATATCCTCTAAGTGTATTGTTTCTTTCTTTTTTTTCCTTTTTCTTTCTTTTTTTTCTTTTTTTTGTTGAAAAATATTTCGCCTCCTTCCCGTATCCCATTTCCCTCCCACTCCTCTCCCCCTCCCCCCACTCCTTTCCCCCTTCTCCCACTCTTTGCGTTGTGTTGTGGTTTATGTAACCATAACAGATATTAAGTTTTTAATGATTAGATTTCTTTCTTTCTCTCTTTCTTTCTCTTGTTCTTTTCTTTTTTTAAATAAATCTAAGATCGATGCTAAGACAACATGATGAAGGTAGTCTGTCCAGAACTCCTGAAAATAAACTGAAAAGAAAAGATTAAATGGGTCCCAGTTCTCATCCCAGTCCTAGTAAGACAGGAATTGACAGTGTAATTTTCACAGGCATCTCAACCTTGATTATTGGGAACCAAAAGTTTAGCAAACTCAGTTTCCAGATAGACTTAGACTTAGGTCATTTCTATTTCCAGGCTAGAAAGTCAAGTGGATTCCATTTCATAAGTTGTCTTACAGCACTGATGGAGGCTAGACCATTTTATGAAACAGGTAGGACTTCGGATAGACTTAGGAGAAACTTGCACTTTCTGTGTCAACCAATCACTGGCAGTGCGGAAATTATGGAAATTGCCATGATTAGAGAAAACCTCAAAGAAAGGAAAGAAAGATATAGATCAGATAATTGTTATCAGCATCTGTTTACCTGGTCTCTATCGCTGACCACCTTCTTGTCAGAATTATCCAACCCTTGATTTTTATTTTGACTGGGTAATTTTTGGGGATCCTGTATCCTCACCTGCATATTCAACTAAGCTACTTGTTCTTAGGATCAACTATATAACCCTAGAACAGAACAAGTCAACAATTTGATTCATGCCCATAGAATCAGTAGGTAATGTGACTGGGAAAGACATTGTAGAAAATCCTCCATCTTTTATTCTTGTTGAAGCCATTCCAAGTTTAACTAGAATTTGATCTTCTTGATAGAGAATCTCATGGAATATTATCCAAACCTTTTCTAGGAACTTAAGATCACAATGCTCCAGCCAAATTATCTTAACTTCTGGTTAACTGTCTGCTTATGAAAACCTCATCTCTCCTTCTGTTGTCGGTGTTTCGCGCGGACTGAAATCTCAAGGTCCAAATCAGGAGCAGAAGGAGACGGAGCATGAGCAAGGAACTCAGGACCGCGAGGGGTGCACCCACACACTGAGACAATGAGGATGTTCTATCGGGAACTCACCAAGACCAGCTGGCCTGGGTCTGGAAAAGCCTGGGATAAAACCGGACTCTCTGAACATAGCAGACAATGAGGACTACTGAGAACTCAAGAACAATGGCAATGGGTTTCTGATCCTACGGCACGCACTGGCTTTGTGGGAGCCTAGGCAGTTTGGATGCTCAACTTACTAGACCTGGATGGAGGTGGGGGTTCCTTGGACTTCCCACAGGACAGGGAACCCTGATTGCTTTTCGGGCTGAGGGGGGGGGGACTTAATTAGGGGAGGGGGAGGGAAATGGGAGGCGGTGGCGGGGAAGAGACAGAAATCTTTAATAAATAAATAAATTAAAAAATTAAAAAAAAAGAAATAAGTAGCAATGTTTAGTAAAGATACGAACAGTGGAAAAAAAAAAGAAAACCTCATCTCGCAGCTAACCACTTATCTTAGCTTGGGTTAAACTGATTACTTGTGCAAAACTGTCCCCTGCAGCTGCAGAGCATTATATCACTTTGTCAGGTTGCCCTATATAAGTACCTTGCTCTAAATGAATGGGGCTATACTTAGGCCCCAAACACCTGAGTGTATTCATAACTGACCAGAACAAAGACTTTTAATTGGCAATAAATTGTGTCTGGCTGGCTCCCCTTAACAGTCCCTGCAGTAATCTTTAGTTTGATGTATTAGTAAAAGATTTTCTTTCTTTCTTTCTTTCTCTCTCTCTCTCTCTTCCTCCCCCCCTCTCTCTCTCTCTCTCTGTGTGTGTGTGTGTGTGTGTGTGAGAGAGAGAGAGAGAGAGAGAGAGAGAGAGAGAGAGAGAGAGTCTCCACAAAGCCAAAGATGAGTGTTTGATGCCTGGGATCTGATGTTACAGGTAGTTTTGAGAAGCATTATGTGTTTGCTGGGAATCAAACTCAGGTCTTAAAAAAAAAAAAGCAATAATCTTCCTAATATATTCTTCATTGGGACTAGGAAGTCAATCTTCTTCCATGACATAGAAACTATAACTTGAATGTTTGGGTTTTTATATTAAAAGGAAACTGATAAATTTTACAATGAAATAAAACTTACTGTACATGTTAAATTGTGCTAAACCTGTATCTTGTATATGCTCATTCTCAAAAATCAACAAAGTGTATTTTTTATGTTTCATCATGTTCTAATCAAAAAATAAATCCTGAGATAAATTGAAGAAAAGAAGCATTGTCGCTGGACTTTCACAGTTGAGGTAATAGTTCAAATTGAGGAGTCATCCTCAAGACAATATAAAAAAAAATGTAGCAGTCTTGGGTTGGGGTTTTCTCTTGGGTTTTTTCTTTACTCCTTCACCTGACTGCTCTATAAGATATTTGACTCTTGTAACTTTTATATGTCTCTCTATAGAATTGTTTGATCATTGCCTCACCATAGCATTACAAAGAGAAATGTGTTGTACTTATGAAATTGCAGGCTATAACATGGTCTTTACCATTGATACAGCTACAGCTAAAAGCTATTACAATGAAATGAAAGATGAAGACCTTGCTCTCATTCTGAAGGTAGTGTGACAATGCTTCTTTCTGGAATAATGGGACACAGGTCATTCTTCTTCAACAAAGCTGGTGCTCTATGTGCTTTTTCCTAAATTAAAGAAAAGAAAAAGGAAAGGATGATTTACTTATACCTGTTATCTTAAATACCTGCTATTTCTACTCAGAGGTGTAAGTTTTCTTGTCAGAAGTCTTTCTTGAATGCTGTCCACACAGAAAGATGAGAGGACAATAGCAGCATGTGTTACAGCGTGGCTGCTAGAAGTTGTGCCAGCAAGACGTTGAGCAATAGGGAAGGGTGATTTTTTTTTTCAAGTGTCAGCTCCCTTTTCAAAGAAATCCATTCTAGAGTCTCCCTCTCTATTGTGAATGGTCTTTTTCTCTATGTATCTGCTGGACTATATATGTTTCCTCACCAGTAATAAAGGCCTTTCTTCAATTGCTGATTCTATCTGCTTCTATTTTTTCTGTTTAATATTTCTCAGCTGCTACCAGTCAAGATCAAGAGATTTTTTTCTTTCTTTCTTTTAAATATTTTAACTGACAGAGAAGACAAACCCAACCAAGACCTTTAATGGTAAAATTTTGGGGACCACATCATCAAGGTAAAAATAAATCTTCCCAGATTCTGAAAGGATAGGAAGATGTGACCCTTCAGCTGACAACATCCTGGAATGGGGCTGGGAATTTTCTTTTCTTCTCTCCAACAAGGAAGGTCCTTTCAGACACCTAGCTTCCTATTTCTCTGTGTTCTAGAAAGCAGTTAAACTGTTTGGTAACTAAACACTGAACAGGTACTGAAACTGCACTGTTATCTAAGGACCTGGCTCCACAGTGGTATTACCTTACTCTGATTTGAGTGGAACCTGTTCTGGATACCTAAATTTAGGAGTGACATTTTATGGAGATTTGGAAAACTGCTCTCTACCTGGAGACAGATAAATCTTTGTTTATTTTTGTTGTTTTTGTTTGTTTATTAAGTGCCATTTTCTCCCATCCTTCCCTTGTCTCTCCCAAATGAGAGTAGCACAGGCTCACTAATGTTTTGAATTAAAATTAAATGTTTAATTTCTTCTCTCTTCTTCTCTGAAGCTCTTTGAGAGAGATATAACACTGAATACAGCTACTCCAACCGTTCCCAATCAACACTCCTTCCTTAGGCTGAGATCACTGAATTCCTTCCTCTGTCTCTTTATTTTGCTTTGTTGTGCTATCTGTTGAGGCATGGGCACTATCTCTAACTTTATCCCTGCTAATATACTTAAAGTATATTTGAAGAGAAAGGAGTGTTACTTTTAACCTGTAAAACATATGGATTTCACATGGACATGTGACTGGTGGAGAACTGACTCACCCCTCCAGAGAGCTTAGTTCACCTTGACCAGAAAACACACCTGTGGCTTCCTGCCATCTTGGCTGGTGACCTCATCAAGACAGAAGTGCCTATATGAGTTTTAGCTGACGTCTTTGCTAACATTAAAAAGTAAGAAAATACTATGTGTCTTCACGGTCATCTTAGTTTATAAAACTACAATGCATAACCCTAAATGTGTCATCCATAAAACTTTCTGGTCTCATTGGGATGTTACCTTATATCTTTTATTGTTAGAATAGAGAAGTAGCACCTAACTTCCAAAGTGGGTTATTTAGCTTTATTTTGTAGTGTTCTTCTTTGTTTCAATTTTATGCATTGTTTTACATGATTTATTAGCTTCTAAAGGAGACTTAAGAGTTTTCCCAGTCACATACTCTCAACACTGGCCACCTGCAAGAGGACCTAACACATTGAGATTCATAGTGGTACTGGGTTGAGTATCAGTAAATCACAGACCACAACAGGTACTCAAGGGATAAATTGCCAGGTGCCAGACAAAACTCTGGGTAGCTGCTGCAGTCAACACAGAATCAACCTGCTTTGGCAAGAGAAGAATAAAGAGATAGGTTTTACATGGTCCTATTTTTGCCTGCTATTTGTAGGTCCATTTTCTTCTGAAGCCAATGTTTTCATCCTGCTAGTCTCTTTTGTTCCATGCATGTCTGCTTTGGTTTCAGTGCTGTAGTATTAATATGAGCAGCAGGGCTGCGTCCCCAGCACCCTGGCTGTCTGCTCGGCTAGCTTATGCCCCGAAATAACAACACACAAACTGTATTCATTTAATCACTGCTTAGCCCATTTCTATCTAGCCTCTTCTAGGCTAATTCTCACATATTAATTTAGCCCATTTCTAATCATCTATGTTGCACCCCTAGGTGCGCTTACCAGGAAGATTCTAGCCTATGTCCATCCTGGGTCGGAGCTTCATAGCGTGCGTCTGCCCAGGAGCCAGGAGCATGGCGTCTCTCTGAGGTGTCTGCTCCCGAGCGGAGAGCTGTGGAGTCTGACTTCACTTCCTCTTCCTCCCAGCGTTCTGTTCTGTCTACTCCTCCCACCTACCTTCTAACCAATAAAATGGGCCAAGGCAGTTCCTTTATTAGCCAATGACATTCCTCCATCATTTCCCCTTTTTCTGTTTAAACAAAAAAAAAAAGGCTTTAACTTTAACATAGCAAAATTACATATAACAAAACAGTTATCAAGTAAAAGTTACAATAATCTTTATCATAACTAAGGAAAACTATAACTATAACTAACTATTCTTAACTCCATCAAAGACTCCAGAAAGCTACAATACTACCTAAGCAAACAAGAAAAAAGCAACTTTTAAAACTCTAGAAATGACAGAGACACCTCTCTGCCTGGACAGTCACCCAAAGTTCCTCTGTACTGTTGGGGCATCCATCTTCAGCCTTCAGGCCCATGGTATCCAGCAGACATTTCCATAAAGCAGGAAAATTCAAAGTCAGTTCAGTCACTATCTGTTGTGTCCTGCAGAATGTCTCGCAGACTGTTTCATGAATCAGGAACCTCGAAAGATCATCTCACCTTAGGCAAGTTCAGTATTCCTCTCTCTGCGGGTTCTCTGTGTCCAGTTAATGCAATAGTCCAGGCAAGAGCAGTTTCTTGCCCAAATGGCTATCAAACTCCATAAGGTGCCTCTTCGATGCCCATCTTCCTCTTGAAGTACATTGGTGCTGCCAGGATCAGAGTGTCTCATTGTCATGAAAAGTCCTCAGTTATTAAAACATTAAATGTCTTATTCTGTTATCTTTGAAAGACATGAAGAATGTCTATCTAAAATATATCTCTATATATCTAGAAAATCTAACTAACATGACTACAAGCTTTACTATTATCGATGATTATCCATTAACAACCTATATTTCTTAATTATACAGTACATATTTAAATGAACTACACAATCACAATACCTTAATAAAAATCAGAAACACTTATACATATAACAAAATTGACCTTAAATCTCTATCAATAAAGCAAAATCTATACTAATGTAAATTATTCATATCTATATCATATCCCCCTTAAAATGTAAAAGAACGTTTATAAACCATATTTGGGAATATGGGCGCAGTTTTTTCTCTCCAAACTGCTTCCTGCTGAATGGGGGCGTCATTAATTAGGTCTTTCATGGTATAATCTGTGTGCTAGTTTTATCTCAGTTGGCAGTTGAGCGAAGCAATTTTTTGAAGGCGTGCACAGGAACCATTCATGAGGACGTGATCCATCATACCAAATCGGAATAGAAGAAATGAACAGCGTCTCATCCTATGTGAAAACAAAATAAGAAACTTCTTTCCAAAGTATCATATCCTTAGATCCAAATTCAAAATATCTATGTTGGATTAGTTCAGCAGTATTTATTTATTTTTTTAACTTATTTTTATTGAGAAAAGAAAAGAAAACAAATTTCCTCCTCCTCCCAGCCTCCCATTTCCCTCCCCCTCCTCCCACCCTTCTCCCCCTCCCCCCACTCCTCTGCCCCTCCCTCTCCAGCCCAAAGAGCAGTCAGATTTCCCTGCCCTGTGGTAAGTCCTAGGTCCTCCCCCCCCCCCCCCCCCGTGCATTTCTAGGAAGGTGAACATCCAAACTGGCTAGGCTCCCACAAAGCCAGCACATTACGTAGGTTCAAAACCCCGTGCCATTGTCCTTGGGTTCTCATCAGCCCTCATTGTTCGCCATGCTCAGAGAGTCCAGTTTTATCTCATGCTTTTTCAGTCACAGTTCAGCTGGCCTTGGTGAGCTCCCAATAGATCTGCCCCACTGTCTCAGTGGGTGGGTGTTCCCCTCGTGGTCCCGACTTCTTTGCTCATGTTCTCCCTCCTTCTGCTCCTCATCGGGACCTTGGGAGCTCAGTCCAGTGCTCCAGTGTGGGTCTCTGTCTCTGTCTCCATCCATCACCAGATGAAGGTTCTTCTTACTTAGCTTCTTTGGGATCACCAAGTGTAGACTCTGTGACCCTTGTTTATGGCTAGAAACCAATTATGAGTGAGTACATCCCATGTTCATCTTTTTGGGTCTGGGATACCTCACTCAGGATAGTGTTTTCTATTTCCATCCATTTGCATGCAAAATTTGAGAAGTCATTGTTTTTTAACGCAGCATAGTACTCTAATGTGTATATATTCCACACTTTCTTCATCCATTCTTCCATTGAAGGGCATCTAGGTTGTTTCCAGGTTCTGGCTATTACAAATAATACTGCTATGAACATAGTTGAACAAATGCTCTTGTCATGTGATAGGGCATCTCTTGGGTATATTCCCAGGAGTGGTATTGCTGGGTCCAGGGGTAAGTTGATCCCGAATTTCCTGAGAAACCGAAACACCGATTTCCAAGGTGGTTGCACAAGATTGCATTCCCACGAGCAATGGATGAGTGTTCCACTTCCTCCACAGCCTCTCCAGCAAAGGCTATCATTGGAGTTTTTTATTTTAGCCATTCTGACAGGTGTAAGATGATATCTCAAAGTTGTTTTGATTTGCATTTCCCTGATTGCTAAGGAGGTTGAGCATGACCTTAAGTGTCTTTTGGCCATTTGAACTTCCTCTGCTGAGAATTCTCTGTTCAGTTCAGTGCCCCATTTTTTAATTGGGTTAATTAGCATTTTAAAGTCTAGTTTCCTGAGTTCTCTATATATTTTGGAGATCAGACCTTTGTCTGTTGCGGGGTTGGTGAAGATCTTCTCCCAGTCAGTAGGTTGCCTACTTGTCTTGGTGACAGTGTCCTTTGTTTTACAGAAGCTTCTCAGTTTTAGTAGGTCCCATTTATTCAATGTTGCCCTTAAAGTCTGTGCTGTTGGGGTTACACATAGGAAGCGATCTCCTGTGCCCATCTCCTGTAGGGTATTTCCCACTTTCTCTTCTATCAGGTTCACTGTGTTCTGACTGATAGTGAGGTCTTTAATCCATTTGGACTTGAGTTTTGTTCATGGTGATAGATATGGGTCTATTTTCATTCTTCTACAGGTTGACATCCAGTTATGCCAGCACCATTTGTTAAAAATGCTTTCTTTCTTCCATTGTATACTTTTGGCTCAGTCGCCCTCTTGTACACAAAGGATATGGAAGCAGAGAGGGAAATCAGAGAAGCTTCACTTTTCACAATAGCCACAAACAGCATAAAATATCTTGGGGTAACTCTAACCAAGGAAGTGAAAGATCTATTTGACAAGAACTTTAAGGCATTGAAGAAAGAAATTGAGGCGTATACCAGAAAATGGAAGGACCTTCCTTGCTCTTGGATTGGGAGGATCAACATAGTAAAAATGGCAATTCTACCAAAGGCAATTTATAGATTCAATGCAATCCCCATCAGGGTCCCATCAAAATTCTTCACAGATCTGGAGAGGACAATAATCAACTTTATATGGAAAAACAAAAAACCCAGGATAGCCAAAACAATCCTATACAATAAAGGATTGTCTGGAGGCATTACCATCCCTGACTTCAAACTCTATTACAGAGCTACAGTGATGAAAACAGTGTGGTACTGGCATAAAAACAGAGAAGTTGACCAATGGAATCGTATAGAAGACCCGAATTTTAACCCACAAACCTATGAACACCTCATTTTTGATAAAGGAACCAAAAGTATTCAGCAGTATTTATAAATAAATATCTTTTAGCAGCTGTTGCTCCTTCCTCAGCATTCAAATAATTCAAAGAGAGCATAATAGCATACAGTATCAAGATTCTCTTTGTATTTTCCATCTTTGTACAGCTTTGTTTTAACCTCTATTTTGTTTATTTTTTCTTTTAACTTTTTGCTTTTTGGGACAGGTTCTCTGTATCTTTGACCTGAAGTAACTCTGTAGACCAGGCTGTTTTTGAACTCTCAGAGATCCGCCTGTCTCTGCCTCCCAGGCATTGGGATTAAAGATGTGTGCTACCACACCTTGAAGTCACAGAGGTCTATCTCCCTCTGCCTACCAAGTGTTGGGATTAAAGGTGTGTACCACACACAACAACTCTCTTCATTTTTTTTGTTACTTTAAGAACTTTAAATTTTAGTCTGCATATATTTTTAACACACTTCAAACCATTTAGAAATTTTCTTTGTCTTTGAATCTCTCTTTACTGTATATCTCTCTTTTTCTGATCACACGAGTCTTTAATTTACCAAGCAATATCAGTAGGATAAAGGCGTGGCTTTGCCAGCTGGATCCAGCCCATTCCTTAGCTTTCCATCCTCATGGCTGAGGTACTCGCTGTAGCCAGCAAGCGAGCTTCAGCAGCCTGTGCTTGCAATCCACACAAAACGCCTGCGCAAAAGAGTCAGAGTTTGTCCTTGTAGGACAGCACAGAAAGCCGGCATTTTTAAATGGCGCAGCTTTTTTCCTGCTATACGGCTGAAAACCGAAAAGCATGCGTTCAGCTTTTCATCAACACAGTTTAAGTGTTTCGTGGCAGGACCTCTTAATGAGCTACAGGGTTCTGTAGCTAAAGCTGAGTCAGGAAGCCTCTCTCAGATGAGGCGCCCGCTTGCCTCTAGCAAGCAGAGCAGACCCGAGAACACAAGAGTCTAGTTGCCATCAAACAAATCGTAGCACTTTACTCCAAATGCTCTATTCAAAAGCTCTGCCTCCCACAGGAGCCAGACAGAGATCGCAATGGCCGCACAGTCCCAGGAAGTCACGCTTTAAAATGACACAGTGTTTTTTCTGCTACTGTTGCCGAATCAGGAAATCTCTCTACAGCATGCCACCGACAAACAGCAAAAATCTGTGTTAAACTCTCTCTCCCTTATTTTTAAGCCTTCTCAGGTTTTTTAAGTGGGTTTAATCCATCACGTTGGGCGCCAAAATGTAGCGGCGTAAACGAATGCAGACAGATTGTAAAAATATATATAGTTTTAATGTAGAAATAGACTTACAGAACCACCGTTCCTGCGGAGACCAGGAAAGCAGAAGAGACAGCTCGGAGCACACTCGCCAAATTTATAGGCAGACATTAGCCCGAGGCAAACATGCCCCCTAAGGGGCGGGACTTATCCCTACACAGTGCAATGTCATATTTGCTTTCTCGTTTCAGTTACAGTAGCAAAGATTAAGAAAAGGGAACAACCTAATTCAATCGGCTTCTCAGTCCTTTTAAAGCTCTGGCTTTGTTTGTTATTTGATTATTTGTTTCTGAAATTCTTTAACTTACAGGAACCTAAACTTGATTGGTGAAATGCATTGAGGACCTCCCAATCTATACAGTCTTCTCTAAACACGAAGACAATAACATGTAAGGCTTATCATGCTTGCTTCCTATCTGGATTTATAAAAAAAAAGATGCAATGTGGATTTGCAACTTTCAAAACTGGAAATGTGTACAGAGAGACCCATGATGTCCTTTTTATTTAACCTGGAACAATATGGACCTTTCATCTCCCACTTTGACCTGTCAGAAACGTTCGGCATTTCTGTCAGGTCAAGTGCCTAGTTTTTTCTCATGAAATTTCATTTGTTCTGGTTACTTTTGGGGATTCACTATAGCCCTACTACCTTCTATATAAGACAGAGATTTCTTAATTTTACATCATAGGAAGTAGGGAAGTAGGTATAGGTGTGTGTGTGTGGAAAAGAAGAAGAAGAAAGCTCCACCTCTAAGAATATATGGAGTGCTAACCTTAAACCATCCTACAGATAAGGTTAGGAGAAAATTGAAACGCTTCCAATAATGATATCTGTGTTATTAGTGGAAAGTTATGGGGCCTGGGATTGCAGTGTTGGATGAACAAGAATGATTCACATACTGAGAACCTATCTAGCATTTGTGTTACAATAGTTATTGCTTCAAATTCATAGGAAATGTTCTCTCCAGAAGCTGGACTGAGAGAGACTCAAGTAGGATTAGGTGATCCTTTACTGATCTTTTCCAATTTTGCTTTCACTTTACGGTTAGGAAAATAGTTCTTCAGGTTCCTCACTGGTTTGCCCCCTGTATAGCAAATTTGAGCAAGTTAAACCCTCAATTGCCTACAAAGGGAGTTTTATTCTTACTGTTAACCTTTGCATAGGCTAAATACCCTCTAGAGCATCATTTCTCAGCCTGGAGGTTGTGACCCCTTTGGAGGTTGAATGACCCTTTCACAGGTGTCACCTAAGATCATTGTGAAACACAGATATTTACATTATGTTTCAAAACAGTAGCAAAATCACAGTTATAAAAGAGCAGTGAATATAATTTTATGGTTGGTAATCACCACAACATGAGGAACTATATGAAAGTGTCATAGCACTAGGAACATTGAGAACCACTGTTCTAAAAAATAACAGAAAGTGGCCCGCAGGGGAAATTCTTAATTACAATAGCATCCTTCAATTACAGTTGGTCTGTACACAAGGAAGAAAGTATCCTGAAATTCTCTACGTCCTGAATTTTCATAAGGGAGTATCCAGATCTTGGTAAAAACTGCAAGGTGCATCTATAAACTGTACCTGTTATATTCTCTAACCTAGGGAAAGATGATAAGGCAGGTGGGCAGTCAGGAGAAAAATCCTCTCTTAAGAACAGCACAAGAAAATTCCGAGGTATTTTTTCAAATCAAGGTCATTTTGATAATGTGTCACAACTCTTAAGGAAGCTAAATTTTCTACAAGCAAAGCTATCCCTAATTTGTCCATTAACAAATCCCCATATGTCCTGTAACTCTATGAAGTCACATCTTTTCTTTTCACGGATACCATAAAGACATGACTGAGTGGACTCTGACCCAGGGTCCAGCCTACAAAGAAGAAGCTTAACACTGCAAAAATTTCCTCCACACATCCAAGTGAAAAAATATTCAAGGTCATCTTGATGGATGACTTAGTTCACATAGATGGACTAACTAATGGTAGACGAGAAGAGCCAGAGATTCCTTCCAAGACAAAGTGAACCCTGAGCATGAGACCTTCACCTGGCCCTGACAGTAAAAAGAAGGTGATTGATTTTTTGGCCACCTACATAGTTTTAAGTATATAGTATGAAATCATAACCAGGATTTAAATGATCAGTGTGTTTCTTTAAAAGTTATCACATATTATACTTTGACATATGTGGTGTTATTTGGATATTCTTTTTCTCACTAACCATTCTCTTCCTGTTATGTATATTGCCCAGATATCGTACAAGACCTCAGCTTATTTCAGCTTTTCAGTTTCTATCTGCCACTGATGGGGTACAGTGGGTATGGGGTCTATATTAAATACTCAGGCCAATTCTAAAACCTCTGTTTTCCAATGATGGAACACTTCCACTTTCTGAAAAAGTACTTTTTACTACTGTAATGTGTCCCTCTGGCTTCTAACCATCCATGTCTCTTGATTAAAAAGGACTGCCAGATACCCTGTTCTAAAACTTAAGAGTTTTACTAAACAATTCTAGAAACCTAACCTGGGACATTCTAGAACACTAAACTATTCTAGAAACCTAACCTAAACAATCCTATAAAAAAAAACTCTAATTGGATTATGTTCTCTTTTAGGTTGTCAATTAGAGCCTGATGCCTCATTGTTACTTCAACAAAGACAATCTTGATTTCCTTTAGTTTTGGCCCATATATATATATATATATATATATATATATATATATATATATAATATTATATTATATATATTATATTATATAATTATATATATATTATATATATTATATTTATATATAATACTTTATATATAATATATATTATATAATATATATTATACATATTATATATATAATACTTTAATAAATAAAAAAATCTCTAAAAGGAAAATAAAATACAAAAGGAGCATTTTTAACTGAAATAAGAATATAAGGAAAGAAAATTAGTATGTATCTAAAACAAGAGCCAACATTATTTTTCTTTGAAATGTCTTATAATATTTCAAGATTTATGAATCTCTCTGACTTAGAGATTTAACTCAGTCATTGTAGCACAAAGTTAGATGTAGACAGAACTTTAGAAATGCAGAATATCTGTATTCTAACAAATATTTTTGGAGACTGACATATTTTATAAGAGTAGACAGCTGGGACAATAACTCAGTGTGTGAAGTTTCTGCCATGGATGTCTGAATTTGAATTCTTACCACACCTGTAAAAGGCTAAGAGAAGCAGGGCATGTGTTATCATAAGCCTAGTCCTAGAGGTTGTCAGCTAGACTAAGTCAGTGAGCCCCAGATTCAGTCAGAGATATCATGTCTCAACAAAATAAAGGGAGTGTTCAAGGGAGCTAGCTAATGTCAAACTCTGACTTACACACAATTACACTTGTACATGTGAACAATTACACATATGTTTATATCTTATATGCATGTACATAAATACAAAATACGAGTATAGAGAAAATGATAAAAGTGTAAGTCATAAAATATTGTTTTAATTTCCCTTAACTATTTAAAAGTAACTTTCGTATGTGGCTATACAGAAGCAGGCTGTGGCCAGTGTTTAGAAATACTTAAATGCTTTCCATTTTTGTCAAAGAATTACTTAGGTGACTCTAAGTATACAGATATATAGAACAAATCAACTATTTACTGAGATATATGCCATAAGGAAATTTGTTTTAATAGAATTATTGTTTAGACTGAAAATTTTACCATTTATTAAAGATAAAATGAAACTTGTGTGGTAATCAGGCAAATGTGCTAACTTTAGATGAAGAATTAAACCTATCTACATATTTAATACTGTAGAAGATAAAATACCTTCAGCATTTTATTAAGCTGAGTGATATTTTGATTTTGTAATCATCCTTCTGAGAGTGCTCCTGTGCATGAATATGTTGAACAGAGTAGCTTGAGTATGCTTAGGGCCATTTCAGAATTGTTAGGAACTGCATTCTGATCCTACATCAAAATTCATCTAATACTTTTTTTACAAAATTCAAGTCTACTATTCATATAGTAATTTTAAAATCATATATTCTAATACAATACTTTATATACCAATTTTACACTCTAGTCTTGAAGAATAATTTTAGGGAAATTGTGTCTCTATTAAAATAATTAAAACACTATATTTCCATAAGTACAGATAAATTGTATGTTCAATAAAATACTGTAATTCATAGCAAACATTAGCAGATAGTGTGAGCCAGTGTTTCCAGCCATTACTCAGTGTGATGCATGCAGTATAAATGCATGTTGTGTGTCAGAAGCAAGGCCGAGGTGAAGAGCATAGCAAGGATGAGTGCTGACACAATTACCAGAGATGTAGTATGAGTTTGCTTTTGAGCTAATTCCTGGTGAATGTGCATTCCAGAAATTTCTATCATTGTCAAGTTTATCATAAGCTCCTACATTCAGAAGAATCATATGTGATCACAGCTCACAATTTGAGCAGCTGCTTCTGAAGGGCAATGATAACAACTTAGGTTGGTGTCAGAATGTGTCAGGTTTGGGTGGTTTTTTTCTATTTTATTGAATCTGTTTTGTGACAAGATTTCACTATATATTTCAAGCTGACCTGGAACTTCGCAAACTCTTTCTTAGCCATCCAACTGCTAAATTACAGTGCTTGGTAAGTTTACTTAAGTCTTTCAGGAAGTAGTGAACAGATGAATGTATTTGCCCATAGGCATCCTCTTTGCTATTGTGCAAACACACACACATACACACCCAAACAATTATAATATCTTATCTTTATAATTTACTAAATTCAAAATTTCAGCTGAAACTGATCTAAATTTTTCCAATGAGAATTATTCTGTACTCTTAGGTGTATGTTTGTGGCCTAGAGATTTTTACTAACATACTGAAATCTGGATAATAATGAAAGAATGTCTGTTTTTAGAGTGATATTTATTAAAAAGAACCACAAGAGTTAGAATTTCCAAAGTAAGTTAACTGAGTTAAATGCAACAAAATTATCACAAGGCACTGAAAAATGATATACTAGGTAGGGATGTGTATGAAGGAAAATAATAATGTATATAATGTTTTGTGCATGTGAAAAATCTCTTTTTCAATTAGCTTCCAAAATTTAAAACTAATTTTGAAAGCACACCTTTTCTGCTGAGAGGAATATATAATGCCTCTAAGGGCATCAGTGGAATTGCATTTTCCAGGTATCCTTACCCTAAATGTGCTAGTATCTATGAGTACCGAACTTTAATCATTATTGTTTATCACAGATGAGCAATAACAAAGATGTAAACTTGAGAAAGAAAGAAATAACCAGATATTTGCTAAACACTGAAATCTAAGGCCAGACACATCAGTATCATCACAAAGTCTGCTACAAAGGCAATGTTAGAGTACATTAGTACATTGCATATTCACTACACATGTTTTGGATAAATTACTTCTTACACATTATGTTAAGAATATATTCAAATGTACTACATTTTTAAACTTTTAACAGTGTGTTATTCAATGATCTCTAGAGTCACAGAATTTATAGAATGAATTTCTCTCTCATATATATATTAAAATTATTGGAATGACTTACAGGCTGCCATCCACCAATGGCTAGTTGTGAATGGAATGTCAAATAATCTAGTTTTTGCTCAGGTCTATGAGACTAGGTGTCCCACCTAGGCTTCTGTATATTCTGGAATCCTGGAGGCAGGAGCTGATGCAGAGGACACAGAGGGGTGCTCCTTACTGGCTTGCTTCCCATGGCTTGCTCAGTCCATTATCTTATGGAACCTAGGGCCATCAGCCCAAGGATAGCATTGCCTAACTTTGTCTAACTGCCTAGTCCTAATCCCTAAACTTAATCCAAATTGTCTCATTGGACCTGTGCCAGCATGCTTCCTCTCCAACCTCCTGGATTGAACTGAGTCTCCAGTTCCAACAACCCATCTTGGTGAATTCCTCAGATCAAACCAATTTGTTCTTTTCCTACCCCAGGACTAGTGCAGGTTTGCATCCTCTGCACTGACCCAGTCCACTGAGTCGCTCAACCTTCACTCTCTATCAGCATTGCCAAAGTCTAAGCTTTGACTTATCTAATGCTTCAGCTCAGTCTTGACCCCCTTATACTAATACAGAAAGGAAATGCTCAGCAAAAGTAAAGAGAAATACCCTCACCTGATCACAAATCTAGATTATTAGAGTGTATAGCTGAATAAAGCTTGGTTGTCCTGATATGATTGTGTTAAATAGAATTTTTCTTATCATTTAATTACATTCCCAAAGGGTTTATTCTTTCCATGCAGGGAAGTTAGATAAAACAAAAGTATTTGCTAATTATTGATAAATATTCTAAATAAAATCTTCATCGACAGGTATTATTATGGTACCAACAAGTGAGCTCATACACTTCACTGTGATACTAATGTTTAAAATTAGTTTATTTTTCTGTTCCAGAATGCTTTAAAACAGGAGGCCTAGGAAATAATAAAGATGTGATAGAGGAAGCTCATTGGTTAATAAAGAAACTGCCTTGGCCCTTTTGATAGGACAGCAGCTTAGATAGGCAGAGTAGACAGAACAGAATGCTGGGAGAAAGAAGCCCAGTCAGTCAGTTGCCATGATTCTCCCACTCCAGACAGATGCAGGTTAAGATCTTTCCTGAAAAGGTACCTTGTGGTGTTACACAGATTATTAGAAATGGGTTATATCAATATGTAAGAGCTAGCCAATAAGAGGTTATAACTAATGAGCCAGGCAGTGTTTAAAAGAATACAGTTTCCATGTAATTATTTTGGGTAAAGCTAGCCGGGTGGCGGGACGTGGCCAGCCACTCCCCACAACAGAGTGACACCCAATATGGTAACTAAATCCACTTAAAAACCTGAGAAGGCTTAAAAATAAGGGAGAGAGAGTTCAACACAGATTTTTGCTGTTTGTTGGTGGTGTGCTGTAGAGAGATTTCCTGATTCAGCAACAGTAGCAGAAAAAAGCACTGCATCATTTTAAAACGCAGCTTCTTGGTGCTCTGGCTTTAAAGCATTTCAATGGCTTTTATGGGACTGGATGTTTGTGTTCCCACTGGGGATCGGAAGGAGAATGCTCTGAGACCATGCCGATGGCGCTCCCAGCCTGCACCTGGGCAGACGGCAGAATCAGGCTTAGGCAGGCGGAAGAGCATGGCAGATTCCTGCCCCTATACAGAGAGATGTTTCCAGGCTGCGTAGTGCTCTGCATGTCAGATTTGGCTATAACTTGGACGAAAAGAGTTTCTGTGCTGCATGCTCAGTCACAGAATTAAACTGCTGAATGCGGCTCCAATGTGGACATGCTGTGTGCCTGGAACTGTGTGCAGCTCAGGGGCACCAAATGGATATGAGGCAGGAGCGGCTGCTCCATGCTAAACTGTGCTGACCTCAGGCAGGAACAATCATAATTACCATAATAACAGCACAGCTGAGGTTTAGATTGGCAGTAAACAGGCAGTACCGTATTACCCCTACATAGTGCAATTTAAGTTTTGAAGAAGTGCTTAACATTTTAAGAAATGCTCCCAGATAGTAAAAAAATTACAGATTCACAATAGAACAGATTTCAGACATAGAAGACCTATAAATGGATCACAATGTTGGATAAATGTACATAGGCTTGAGAGAGAGAAGAAAAAGAATATAGAGAATAAAGTTAATGGTTTAAAAATAAAGGGTAAAGTCTTTAAAGAGACAGAGTACAGATAGTTATAGATTAAGAGAAATAAAGAAAAATAAGCCACATAAAAATGGAAAATTCACAGAGAATCTGGATTGTGTACATTGTGTTTTCTTTAAAATTTTTGACTGTGAAGGAGCTAAGTACAGAGAGACATTTCATTATATGGGCTGCCAAGTGGAACCAGAATGTATATCATAAGGGTATAATGACTTCAGAATTTGGGTCTAAGGATATGATGCTTTGGAGAGAGTCTTCTTTTGTTTCAACAGAGGATGAGACCCTGTGGATTTCTTCTATTTCAATATGGTATGATAGACCTCCTGAAAGGTTGCTGTGAACACCCTCAAAAAATTACTTTGCTCAGCTGCCGACTGAGATGAACCTAGCAGACAGGTTATCCCATAAAAGACCTGAATAACAGCACCCCCATTCAGCAGGAAGCAGTTTGGAGAGAAAAAACTGTGCCCATGTTCCCAAATATTGTTTATAAATGTTCTTTACATTTAAAGGGGGATATGATATAGGTATGAATAATTTGCATTGGTATGGACTTTAAGGTCAAGTTTGTTATATGTATATGTATTTCTGATATTGGTTAAGGTGTTGTGATTGTGTAGTTCATTTTTAAAACATAATGTATAATTAGGAAATATAGGTTGTTAATGGATAATCATCAATAATAGTAAAGCTTGTAGTCATGTTAGATTTTCTTAGATATATAAAGATATATTTCAATTGGATAGCCATTCTTCATATCTTTCAAAGGCTGCAGAATATGGCATTTAAAATATTTTAAAAACTTAGGGCTTTTCATGACAATGAGACACGTCTGCTCCTGGCAGCACCAATCTACTTCAAAAGGAAGATGGGCATCAAAGAGGGTCATTATGGAGTTGGTTAGCCATTTTTGGCAAGAAACTGCTCTTGCCTGGACTGATGCCTAAACTGGACACAAAGAACCTGCAGAGAGAGGACTGCTGAACTTGCCTAAAGGTGAGGTGGTCTTTCAGGGTTCCTGACCTATGAAAGAATCTGTGAGACATTCTGCAGGACACAGCAGATAGTGACGGAACTATCTTTAAAATTTTTTGCTTTGTGGAAAAGTCTCCTGGATACTATGGGCCTGAAGGCTAGAGATGGATGCCCCAATGGTACAAAAAACTTTGGGTGACTATCCAGGCAGCGAGATGTCTCTGTCATTTCTAAAGTTTTGGAATATTATATCCTTCTGGAATCTTTGATGGAATTGAAGAATGGATAGATAGTTATAGTTTTCCATTATTATGATAAAAGATAAAATAGATATAAATATTGTAACTAATTCTTACTTGATAACTGTTTTGTTATATGTAAATTTGCTATGTTAAAGTTAAAGCCTTCCTTTTTTTGTTTAAACAGAAAAAAGGGAAATGATGGAGGAAGATCATTGGTTAATAAAGAAACTGCCTTGGCACTTTTGATAGGATAGCAGCTTAGATAGGCAGAGTAGACAGAACAGAATGCTGGGAGAAAGAAGCCGAGTCAGTCAGTTGCCATGATTCTCCCACTCCAGACAGATGCAGGTTAAGATCTTTCCTGATAAGGTACCTTGTGGTGTTACACAGATTATTAGAAATGGGTTAGATCAATATGTAAGAACTAGCCAATAAGAGGTTATAACTAATGAGCCAGGCAGTGTTTAAAAGAATACAGTTTCCATGTAATTATTTTGGGTAAAGCTAGCCGGGTGGCGGGAAGTAGCCCACCGTTCCTCATACCACAAAGATGGACTTGATTTCCAAAGTGTTATATTAAAACTACATACTGTATTTGCTGCTTAAATAGTGGCAAATGCATATTCTATGAATCAAACTATATATTTATCATAATTACTGTACTTATTGTCCACTTATTTTTCAAATATAAAATATATTCACAAATATATATCTACATCAATATATATATGTATATATGTGTGTGTGTGTGTGTGTGTGTGTGTGTGTGTATGAATGAATCTAGGGCTGGCTAGACAACTCAGCAAGTAAAGATACTTGCTGCCAAGTCTCAGAGACCCACACAGTGAAAAGAGACAATGGATCCTGCACATTGTCATTTGGCCTTCATCATGCACCTATTTATTTAGGGACATAAATAGAAGAATATAACAAACATTAAATTTGCATATCTGGCATAATTTCTTTGCGTGGCAACCAGAAATTCTGATGTTACAATGCTTCTTTTTCACTATGAACAGACATCTATTTGGGTTTACTTTTCTCCTCTGAACTTATGAAACACATGAAATAGGCACTTCACCCAAAGTAATAGAATAATGGCATCATTGCAGCTCTGTATCATTTCGCAGCAGTGTCTTCTCTAGTTTTAGAACTCTGTACCAAACAATGTTGTGTAACATTAATAATTACCATCATAGGATAATTTACATCTTTCTTTGCAGTTAACTCTTGAAAGCATCTATGCCAGTTGGAAATGTGTCACATTATTATAGGCAAGGGAGAGTGTCATGACTGTCTTGAGGGAAATGGAGTAAGGGCTCTGTTTTGTTCCACTTGACTGCTTTTCACAGGAAATCATGAGTCAGTTTTTACCTAGTATATTAACTATGTATTTGTGTGTTCCCACTTTGACAGGCAGAGACAGCTTCAGCTGACTGATTTCACTAACATTTAAAAGACTTCTCCGAGAAGACAGATCCAAATGATGAAGCAATCCCTCTTACACTGAGACCTTGTTAGCTAGATTAGTAGTCGACAGACCCCTTGTGACAGCTTGCTTGCTAGAGCTGAGCTATCTGCATTTACAATTCAGGCAGGTTATATCATCATTTAAAGAAAAAAAAAACCTAAAATGAAACAAAACCCCCAAAGATATCATTTTTCTTGTTTGTCATCCAGTTCATGTAACATTCCCTCTTGATTTTCTCATTGTTGACTTCAGAAAGAAATAGCAGCAGGTGTGTGCCTTTGAGTGCGACAGCTAATTTTGTTATGGATGAACAGAGTATTGTGACAAAACAGTGGCACAGCTGTCATAACAGCTGTCACACATTAATCATGACAGTGACACACAGCATAATTACCTTATCTGGAATTCCTAGCATGAGCAGTCAGTATGCCCCACTGGCAAGTGTGCATACCACGCATGGTTTAATTAAAAAGACATCAATACAGGTTAGTTAGACAAGGGCTACAAGACATTGATCCAAAATGAAAATAAAATTACTTATAGGTTGGTGTTTAGGGACATTCAAAGACCAATTACTTAGCTGACATGATAATTTGAAACTATTTCCCTGACTGGGCCATCTCAATGTGTTTTTTTACATGTTAAATAAGCTATTATGCCCCAAACTCACAACCCTTCCTTCATTAAACATTTGTTCTTCTCATTTTCCTGACTTAGCTAAGTTCCTAGGGAGAAAACTTTGCATTCTGTTAAATGATTAATAGGACTCTACTGATAGGTATTTGGTTACTGGTGGGGCATGTATGGCTGACTTTTTAACTTTTTTTTCAAGGCTGGTACTGAAGAGGAAAGGAAACTGTAAAGAAGAATAATCTTATTTAGATATTTTCCATTAGAAAAGCATCAAGTACATCAAGTATATTCAAAATAGAAGAGACTGTAGTTTGATCCTAAGGAATTACATTGTCTTACCTAGGATGTCTTTTAATATATGTACCTGTATTCCTGTGCATATGTGTATCACTTTCACTTCCATATGCATAAATATGCATGCATGCCACATATATGTGTATTTCTGCCCTCCTGTATTTTAAGCTCAACAATACATTGAACTTGCTGATTGAATTCCTGGGAGCTGTTTCTTGAATTGCTCTGAAGCTGCTTTGATGAAATATTAATGAATCAATTTCCATAGACATGGACTCATTATCTTGCTGGATGCCACAGTCCTGCCTGTGGTGTCCTTCCACCTGCCTGTGACAGGCTTTGCTTTTTTTCCTCTCTCTCTTAATCAAGTAAAAATTGCTATCAAGAAATTTTTGATACCTTTGAAACAGCTATTTTCATTTCTCCTGATAGATACCTAACTGAAGGTTAGATGTTTAAAACATATTTGTGTGCTAGTTAGGCAAAATATTGAAAGGTGAGGTATGGAAACAATGGAAGCAGTGGGCAGTCTAGTGTCCCTACCTCGCGTATGTGCTTTGGAAATAAGGCACCTCATCCACTTATCCAGAACATCTGATCTCCTTCAAGAACTGTCTGTGTTGCGTGAAGGTGGGCCAAGTACACAGATTTAGCAATTTATCAACTTCAGAAAACATTTCTGAACTCAAAAGCTTTGCCTTTTATTCTCTAGAATAAAAGATTCAAGCTGTCTTCAAATGGCAAAACAGCTTTTAAAGTATAAAATAATTCATTAAGCAGTGATTGCATCTATATAACAATGAATTGGTTCTTGTTATTTCAGAATTTGTTTACTGAAATTTACTGGTTTCCTGTGTTTATGTAAGTCAATTCACAGATGTAATAAAATATGTTAAGCTGTAATTACATCAACAAGTTTTTTAGCTTCCTTCCTTCCCATCCATTGTGTTATAGTAAAGATTAATGCTTTCTAGGTTACAGTCAATACTCTTTTTGTAGAACTCTAAAACTAGCATTCTTCTAGGAAAAAGGTCAAAACAGCTTTACCAAGGAAACATGAATACCAAGTCAAGGAAGAATTCTTCCCACCTCTGTCCAGAGAAAACTTCAATGATTTACTTTGTAGAATTCATCTTAGTTCTCATTTCAGAGGCCTCTGTTAAAGACTCTGCATATCTCCTCCCAGGCTGACTTGCCACAGATAAGACTTCAAGTATAGGAACGTAAATGTTGGCTTAAAATATTGTGGTTTCAAGCTGTGAAAACTAGAGGAAACACACAATGGAATACCTGCACAGTACCTTTCAAGCAACACCAAGAAACCCATTTATCAGGCAGTCATTTATAAATCTTAAAATTAGATTCACACCGAAAACCTGCACAAATTTATAAATAATTCAAAATACTTGGACACTGGCTCTATAATTTCAATCTCTATGTTTCCTTAAAAGAGAGAAAGCCATATTTCTTTAAAACTAACCCAAGATTATCCATTTTGCCAAGAAAAATCCAAGGAGATGTAAAAGTGTAGAAATTAGTTCTATAACTGATACACTCCAGGGAGATACAAGTGACTTTAGCCTTTCTTGAGTAAACATTTAAGAAGGAATTCCACTGTTTCACTTAACTCTGGTGCTTGTGAGTTTAGAATTTTGTCTGCCATGTGAGTGTAATGCAAGTTCTTTGAATGTTAATTCCAGAGTTAGAGAGACAACTGAGTGGGTAAAACATTAAAAACTCAAGTGTGAGAACATAAATTTGTATTCATGTAAAAGTCAGACATGATACTTGCATGTTAATAATTCCAGTGTTCCTCCCACAAGGTGTGACAGAGAGACAGAGAATATGCACCAGTAATAGTTCTGGATTTTTACCACTCCCCAAGGGATCTTTAATCAAGTCAATACCTCCTAATTCAGTGACTTTCAACCTCCCTAATGTTGTGACCCTTTAATACAGTTTTTCGTTTTGTGGTAAACTCTAACCATAAAATTGTTTTCATTGCTACACCATAACTGCAATTTGCTTCTATTATTAATCATAATGTAAATATGTGTTGTCCAATGTTCTTAGGTGATCCTCCACAATGGGGTTGCAACTCACAGGCTGAGAATCAGTGTGACCATTCCAAAACATCTCCACAAATTGAGGATAGAGCCGTAAACATCTCATTAAAATCTCATACACATGAAACGAGCAAGAGAGAGACAGGCAGGAAGAGAGAGAGAGAATGTGTGTGCATGTTAATTCTGTGTTTAAATCTGTATTTTTGTTCCATAGTATCTGTTATTGTCCCCACGTATTGCAATTGCTAAAACAATAATCTCACAGTAGCAAACAGTATATTTGTAATTAATAATAGACACAAAGGAATGCTTTATATTCTGTTGTTTCTTGACTCTCATCTACAGTTTGTCTTAAATCTCAGAGAAATAGTTTCCTTCAGCAGCAATTTTTTGCCTCATCTCTATTAAAAGACAGTTTTACTCTCATATTGCAGTCTAGGTAATATAGCAACTGGTCTTTTGTTTGAAGATGTGTTAATTTCTGCCATGTCTGCTAGAATAAAGGCAATGATCTGCTAGTTGAGATACCAACCTGTGTCTCTCTCACAGCTTTCACATTTTTCTTCTACTTGACTTTTAAGGATAACTGAAATATGAACTTCAAATGTGTTTCCAGTTGATTTAAAATACAAGTTTTATGATTATACAGTCCCTCCTGAATGTGCTTCAAACCAAACTGAACAGATTACAGGGGTAGCTTGAGAAAATGAGAAGAAGCAAAACACTTTGCATTCTGGTCTGCTGGTAATTCTTAGATTTGTGTACAGGATTTTTTTTATTTTTACTATTATTCTCAATATTGCTTTGACTTCTTTCAGTAGGGACTGATAGTCTCCAGGTTTTCCCATAGTAGTAGCAATTGTGTTTATCTCTTTAAGAGAGTTCCCATTCATCATATGTCAATGTGGCTGCATGGATTACACCCTGCAGAAAGTTCAGTAGATATATTGATGGTCACATTTTCATTGCTTTAAAGTCCAAGAAGCTTGACCTTCATTAAGTAAGATTTATTGTATTTTTTATAGGTTTAGAGTCTTTGATTCAACTTTGTTTCATTTCCTCTTCTGAAGCACTATTAGTAAAATCTCAGGGTAAGAAATTGGGGTTCAACCTGAAGATCTGAAGAGCAAAACAACTGGCCACTAGCTCTTACCTCGACCTCAGTTTGAAATGGTGATCCTTCCTCCTGGAATCTCAGAAGGAGACTGACCTCTGAGAGCTGTTTCCTCCTATATAATCCATTCCAAAGCTGGGTTAAAGGCATGCATCACCATCATTAAAGTCATGCACTGCCCAGTTTCTATGGCTACTAGTGTTGCTACTGGGATTAAAGTTGTGTGTCATTATGGCTACTGAGATTAAAGGTGTGTGTTACCATAATCAGGTTTGTAAGGCTAACCAGTGGGACTGTTTTACTCTCAGATATTCAATCAGTCTTTATTTTTTCAAATGCCACTATGTTTCCCCTTTTGTCTAAATAAAAAGGAGGCTATAACTAATATAGGAAATATAAGAAAACTATATACAATAAGTACAATGAGTATATACAATATATACAGAAAATAAATTCAACAACAATATCTAGTTCATGTGCATTTGAAAAATTCAGGGAAAATATTTCATTTCTACCATATCTTGGTGAATCCAAAGTCTTATACTTAATTTACTTTCTATCGTAACTTGCTTTCTGTTTCTGGTAAGCTATAACTATAGCTATAAAATCTTCAACTCCCTCAGAGACCCAAGGTAATAATATTAACTGAATAAGCAGGAAGTGTAGGCAAAAAACTTACAAAAACAATGTGAGTAATGACAGAAAAAGTTGGTTATTTGGACAGTCACCAAAAGTTCATTTGCAACATTAGAGCATCCATCTTCGGCCTAAAGGCCTAGCATATTCAATAGACTTTTCTGTAAAGCAGAATATTTTTTGTCATCTTGTCTAATTATGACAGCACAATGTCAGCAGGGGTATTTTCTTGCCCAGTGGCTGACTTTTGGCACAAACAAAGTACACTCCATGTGGAGTTTCTTCAATGCCCAATATTTTCTCTGAAATAGACTGGTGCTGCTAAGAGCAAACATGAATCATTGTTATAAAAAAGAAGAATCTAGGTTATTAAAATATCTTAAATGACATATTCTGTAGATCTCGGAAGTGTTTGAAGATGATGTATCTATCTAAATTATATTTTTGTTTAACCTTGAAAACATACCTAATGTGACAAATTTGATTATACTAGGTGACTAGCTACTAACCTGTATTTCTTTATTATACTAAAAAGTTGATAATAATAATCTCAAGCACCATAAATTTGCATTACATTGTTAAATGAGCTGTATAGGTGAAATACCCTGAACAAGATTATATATACAAAAATAAAATCAATGTAAAACATTTAAAACTATAGTTACCTTTAAAAATTGATTCAATAATCTACTCTTTTACCCCATCATATCTGTATCTCCTTTTTTTTCTTTCCAGAGGAGATTCAATAATTTACCTTTCTATTTTATATCTATATTCCCTTTATCCCCTTTTTTCCTTTCTTTTCTCTTTCTTTATTTTTTTCTTCCTTTATTTATCTACTTGTTTTTGTTTTTTTTTTTTTTTGAGACAAGGTTTCTCAATAGGTATGGAACCCACTTGCTTTGTAGACCAGGTTGATTTTGAAGTCATAAAGATCTACCTGCTTCTGTTTCCCAAGTGCTGGGATTAAAGGCATGTGTCATCACCACCTGGCCTTTTCCCCCCCAAAACAAGAACCTTGAATCAGTTTCCTTTGTTTAGCTTTTTTTCTTGACTATTATGTATAAAACCTTGCAACCAACACATTAAACAAAAACAGACATTCATAGTCCATTTTTTGGGAATGTGAGTGTAGTTTTCTAGGCTACTTTCTGTTGACTGGGGCCACTGAAAATCTTATGGGGACCCAAAGAAAATATAGGCTTATAGTCAATCCTTACTGGGTTATTCTGTGAGGCTATGTTGTTTCAGCCAGCAGTTTTGAAGCTGTTCTGGTTGAAGGACTCAGAGGAAACTGCAAGGAATGTGCTCTGAAATATTGGATCATCTGTGTAATCCATTTGCATTGAAGATCCCTCAGGGGATCTTCCTTGATCAAACCTTATTTTTCTTAACCATGAATGAATCCATAGCTGATCAAACTTTACTTTTCTTAGTCAAGAATTATTCCACAGACTCTCATTTCCTGTGGAAACAAAAACAAAATCTCTTCTCCAAAGTAACATATTGTTGGATTTAAATTTTGAAGTCAAGGCATTTTGGTCAAAGCTTATTTTTCTTGATCCAGAATGAATCCACAGTCTCTCACTTTCTGTGGAAGCAAAATCAAAACCTTGTCTTCAAAGTAACATACATTTTGACTTAAAATTTGAAGTCAAGGCATTTTCAAAATATAAAAGTTGGATTAATTCAGCAACATTTATAAGCAAACGTCAACTATTCCTCCCTCCTCAGCAGCCAAACAACCCCAAAACAGCAAAATAATATATAGTATTCCAATTCTCTGTGTATTTTTCATCATTACATGGAAGCTAAACTAGGTGGATGGGAGTTGGGAACATTAGTTTTTCTCCCATAGTCAGGTAGTTAGATTTGTGTTCCAATTCCTAAAGCTGGAGTTCCAATCCCAGATCTGACCTGAGATGGTGACTAAAAAGCCTCAGGCAAATGAGATTTTCATGAATTCATACCCCCAAAAATGTTGGTTGCCAAATGAATCACTATTAATAAAAACTCATGGTCAGAAACTGGGGTTCAACCTGAAGATCTGAAAAGCAAAATAGCCAGCCACTGTCTCTTACTTGGACCTCAGTCTGAATGGTTATCTTGCCTCCCATTTTATAATCCTCTCTAGGCTTGGATTAAAGGCATGCACCACCATCATTAAAGGTATCCACAGCCCAGTTCCTATGGCAACTAATGTGGCTACTGGGATTAAATCTGTGTGTTATACCATAATCCTTTATATAAGGCTAACCAGTGGGACTGTTTTACTTTCAGATCTTGAAGCAGTCTTTATTAATTAAACTATAATTCAAATGCCATTACACTCTACCACCTTATTTGGTTTTAAGCCTTATTAACATGAGCTCATCTGGGTTAATAATAGCTACTTGGTTAGTTTTAGACTCTTGTAATCATTGATAAGAATTTATTTTAAAGTTGCTGTAGAGGAAATTGATGCTAAAAAGGTATTTTAACTATTTAACGTAGAAAAAATAAATTTACTTGTGAGCATGCATCTCATTTATCCGGCTTGTATTAGAGATTTTCAGTTCATAACACACATTCACTAGCACTGTCTATCAACAGTATATGTTAATTCAATGAGAGAGAAATAAGATGTTTGAGTTTCACAGATCAGAAAATCTCAAGCAAGTAGAAAAGACTCACATCTAGGAAATAATATTTACATTCAACTTCTCTCCACATAACTCCAAATAAATTTTCAGTTGAATACTGGTTTGATATTTTAAGCTATTCTTATTTTACTTGTTCCAAATTCTGATTTTTTTTTTCCTTTTCAAAATTATGTCTTTTTGACTGGGTCCTGAAACTTTTTTTTTTGTTTTGTTTTTTTGAAACAGAATTTCTCTGTAGCTTTGGAGGCTATCCTGGAACTAGCACTTGTAGACCAGGTTGGCCTCAATCTCACAGAGATCTGCCTGCCTCTGCCTCCTGAGTGCTGGGATTAAAGGCATGCACCCCCATTGCCTGGCTCCGTAAAACATTTTTCTAAGAGTTAAAGAAAAATATTCATTTATCAAAATTATAGAATGCCATAAAAATAGTAAGTCATTAGAGAATTGATTTCATTAATGACTTTTCATCAGATAACACACATGAACTACCTAAGGAACTTTAAAAACAAATAATAATTTCCACATCTGACATCCAAAGACTGTTTTTTACTCTTATATTAATGTCCTAAATATGGGTTTATGCATCTGCTCTGAGGATTCTAATATGCCTCAGAAATAGAAACCTCTTTCACCCACTTGTAAATATATCTTCTTGATTATTACCTATTAAGTTTGAAGAAATGAAACAACAAATTTTATTTCTTGACTACATCAGTATTGTTTCTCTAAAAAATTTAGGTGTAATTAGTTTGTGTGTGTGTGTGTGTGTGTGTGTGTGTGTGTGTGTCTGTGTGTCTGTGTGTGTGTTTGCATTTTGGTCACCCCATTTGAAGAAGTGTAATTATGGTCAAAAATTGTGCTAAAACACATTAGAATGCATACTAGAAAAGTGATAGTGATTTGGTCTACTTTAACAGCAGTTTTTTTTTTAACTAGAAGGATGAAAAGTACTTGGCACAAAGCAAGCACTCAATAATATCACTACTTCTTGAAATTCATCTTTACACACTCTATCCTAGAATAAATACAAATTCTTGAAATTTTCCCAAGCTAGGAGAATGCCAATTAAGCTGCCTTTTACCGCAAGTTTTCTATTTAAACTATTTTCCTGTTTGTTTTATATCTAAATCTTATAATACTGCCAGGGATAATATTATGAAGAACTCTTAATACCCTTTGTATTGTCAGAATCATGGGTGATTAATACGCTGTTGGAGAGATCATTGGTAAGGTTTTCTTTCACAACCTATATTTTGGTTGCCTCTCCCCCTTCTTTGTTCAATATTGGAAAATATTACTTATTAATGTACATGCATCCTTTTTATGTAAATGTGAAATTTTACCTTTGTATTTCTGCAAATACACATGTAGATATCTCAGTAAATATTTATTGAATAAATGATCATTCCTTCTGTAATGAGACAATCCTATACTATACAACAATGAGATGTTAAATTATATTTCATATTTTATAGTTGGAAAGGCTACCACTTAGACTAGATGATTGTTAATTTCATACAACTCTAAGTAATAAAGTAGATAACAAGTACTACATTATCAAATGTTCTGCTCAATATTTTACCTCATTAAGGGCAGAGTATAGATTAATCAGCAAATTATCCAGTTCTCCCTCCACATTTATCTGAGGAGCAATATGCTTTTCTTCATGTGGTGTGAACACACCTACAATGTTTATTTTGTTAACAATCATATTTCATGTGGATATTAGGTCTCTTATGAGACTCAAGACAATATTTTATACTTTTAAGACTCTGGTATTCTTTTGATATAACAATCTATGCTATCAGTTAGTGTCCAACTTACACTGGCAGTTCATTCTGTACTTATTGATACTTTGTGTTTTAGTGTTCTTGTCTTGAAATTTCACAAAATGTTATTTTACTGCTGGGGGATTTTGTTAGTTCAATGAAATCCCAAAATACCAACAATAAATATGTTCAAGAGGCTCAAAGACAATAAATGTTGGTATGAAGACCACAAAAACATAGACACTTGCATTAAATGATAAAAAATTAATGTTTGAAAATAGATTTTATTAATCAGAATTTATGAAGGAATGCAAAACTGAAATAAAAAATAAAATATTCTCCAAGTCAAATGCAAGGATCACCAGAAAGCCTTAAAGACAAAGTAATTAAAGTATCTTAAAGACAAAGTAATTAAATCACTTTAATGGAGTGTGATTGATCTACCAGAAACCACACCTTTTAAGAAAATTGATTCTTCCTCCCCAAGAAGTCATCAACTGTCAATATTTTTTTAGGTAGAATCGGAGGATGCATTCTGACATGCACACCATAATATTGATTGGTTTGATTTTGTGCTGCTAGATAGAAGTTTGTGAGTACAGCTGAATTATCATGTTCAGTAGACACATTTTTTTTTCTCTGTACGTCTTTGATCTCTTGCACTTATAAACTTTCCACACTCTCTTCTGAGATGAATTCTGGGTCTTTGGGAGGAGAAAGGAATTAGATGTTCTGATTTGTGGCTGAGCCCTAGCTGAAACTTATACTCTACATTTCAACCATTTTTGTTTTTCTGTGTTAACCATAATCCACTGCAAAAGGAAACATATCTTACTGTGTCTGAAAGATGAAATGACTTACAAACACACACACACACACACACACACACACACAGAGAGAGAGAGAGACAGAGAGAGAGAGAGAGAGAGAGAGAGAGAGAGAGAGAGAGAGAGGGGTATTTTTTAAAATATATTAAGCCAAGGAAGTGAAAACATTGTATTTCAAAGCCCGGAAGAAAAAAATGAATTAGGCCACAAGAAGATGGAAAGATTCCAATGCTCAGGGATTGTTAAAAATATCATCTTACCAAAAGCAATCAACAGACAACAACAGACTACATATAAAATTGATCACCATAAAAATTCACAAAATTTGAAAAAAAGTAATCTTAAATTCCATATGGCAACAAAAGACCCACTATAGCAAAAACAATCCTGAAGAATAAACAAGTAAACAGGAAAAAAGAAAGCTTTTGAATGTACCTCTATCTCTGATTTCAACATTTATTACAAAACTAGAAAGTTATTGTAATTTTAAAAAGTACGTTACTTGCAAAAAAAAAAAAACAGATACTTTTGGCAATGAAAAAAAAATTGATTACCCAGATACAGATGTGTTCTCCTACAGTTGCCTTATTTGGGGCCAAATACACATATTGGCAAAATAAAGGATCTTCAAAAATAAAATGCTGATAAATTGCATAGCTACATGTAGAAGAATAGCAATAGTCTTTTATTTTTCCCTCTGCACAATAATCAACTACAGATGAGTGAAGAACCTCAAAATAAGGCCTAATACCCTGGAGCTTATGGAGAGCAAACAGAGGAATATACCTCAGTTTATAGGCACAGAACAGAGATTTCTGAATAGGACCCTGAAAGTTCAGGAATTGTGAATAATACTTATTATGTGGGATCCCCAAAAGTCATCTGTACAGAAAAGGACACCAGTATTCCTGTGAAGATGGCATATACAGACTGAGAAAAATATCTTTATTAGCTTTAAGTTGGTCAGAGGGTTAGTAACTACAATATACAAAGAACTAAAAATCTAAACACAAAGAAAATAAATCCAATTCAAAATCAGAGGTTGAAACTTCCCAGAGAGATCTCAAATAACAAATTACAAAAGATTAAGATATATGCTTCATTTAAGTCTTCAACCTTTGGTGGGAAATACTAGTTTAATGCCACAAATATGTGCCCCATTCTTTCATTAATTTTTGTTGCACTTGTTTAACACTGTAAAAATGTGTTAGTTTACCTCTCTAAAACACCTGATTAGTCTAATAAAGAGCTGAACAGCAAATAGCTAGGCAGGAGAGAGAAATATATGAGGCTGCCAGGAAGAAAGAATAAATAGCAGAAAAATCTAGGCACAAGAGAAGAAAGAGAAGAAGGAGAAGTGAGAAAAGAAATAGAATAGGGTGTGCAGGGACCAACTACAGAAGCAGCCATGGAGTAAGTAAGAAAGTAAGGTATATACTTTCTTAAAATAGGAAAATGTAAAAGCCCAGAGGCAAAATTTAGATGAAATAATTTGTTAAGAAAACCTGGTTAGAAACAAGCCAAGTTAAAATTAGGCATTCATAATTAAGAATAAGTCTCTGAGTATTTATTTGGGAACTGGGTTGTGGGCCCCCAAAGAGCAAAGAGAGAAAAGAAAAAAAAAAACAGCAACAATCTACAACCATCAGAGAGAGAAATGAAAATTAAAAATAGTTTTAGAATTAATTTTACCCTGGCTAGAAAGGCTAACATTAATAAAAAACAGCAAAGACCCAAATGACAACAAATGTTGATATGAATTTGGGTAAAGGAAAGACTAATTCATTATTGGAAGGAGTGTAAATTGGTTTGGCCACTATAGAATTCAGTATGGAATTTTGCCAAAAAGTTATAAATAGATGCACTACATGATCTAGATAAACTAATCTTGAGAGTTCTTTTAGCTATGTTTCTATTGCTATAATAGACCAAATCTTGAACAAGCATATAAAAGCAACTGTTAAATTTGAGTTTACAATTTCACTGGGTTAGAGTCCATGCTGACAGAGAAAACGCATAGAAGCAGGAACTGATGAGAGCTTACAATTTGATATGCTGCAGGAAGCTGTAGGGAGTGGGTACATGTGTTTTTGAACCTCAAAGTCTATGCTCATTGGCACATTTCTTCCAATAAGGTTACACTTAATCTTTCATTTATAATTCCAGCAACTGAGGATCAAGCACCAAAATGTATGTGTCTATTCTCTATTTGGGGTCTATTTTTATCCAAACCACCTGATCCCAGTAGGCTTATGGCCATATCATAATGGAAAATGCATTTAGTCTAACTTTAAAAGTCCCAAAGTCTTCACACTTTAAATTCCAAAGTCTCTTTTTAAACTCAGGAACATCTTTTAACCATACTCTTTGTAAGATCAAAAAATAAAATGAAAATTTACATACAATGTCACAGAATGTACTTTGGCATTCCAAAAGGAAAGAACAAGTAGAGGCAGAGAGAAAATATGGGACTTAAGACAAAAAGCCCTCAAAGTAACTCCACATCCTGTAGCTTCATGTGTGATCCCAGAGAGTTTAGAAGGTTTGACCCTTTAGGTTTGATTGACTGCAAAATATTTCCCTCTCTTGGGTGGATCCCACTTCCTGTCAGAAGCACTTCTGGAAGACGTTCCATGACTTTAGCATCTTTAGTTATCTTGCAGTCTCTAACTCAAATCAGACTTCATTTTCACTGCTTCACATGATGGCCTCTAAATATGTTCATGTAAAAAACACCTTCCACAAGCCTATTTTCTGTAGCTAGCCTTAACATTGTAGACCTACAAAAAAAGATTATTAATAACCTTGAGACCTGTTCAATATTAGGTTGTCTTACAATCTCCTCTGCCAAGAAAATTAATTCAAGACTTTTGAAATTAGCCTCAGGTAGAGTTATGATAAGGGCTAAGAGTAGCCACATTCTTTACCTAAATATGACAAGAATAGTTTCTATCCAAGATGCGAATATTTCTCCCTTCTGAAAACACTTGTCTAGGGCCTCCATAGTCCACAATGCTCTCAGTACTATTGTCTTCCCAGTTCCTACGAGGGTATTCCATTAAGCCCCACCTATATTATTCAACTGCCTTTCTTGTTTGAAGTAACAAAGTATTCTGTATTCCTACAAACAAACAAACAAACAAACAAAAAGAACACATGGCCATGACTGTCAAAAAAAAATAGCCCATACTCTAGTCCCAGTTTTTTTTTTCTTACTTGCTGAAGAGTCAAGCAACTGGTCAATATGCAGAGAGTAAGAAAGTATAGAGTAATTAGCCTTAAATAAGACATCTATATTATATATACTCTTTCCAAGGCTCAAGGATAATTGTGGTGAAGCAGGTAGAATTATTATCAGAGCCAGAACTGATGGATAATAACAATAAAATAGTATTTTTAAGATATTAAAGGATAATTTCACAAATTTATGCACATGTTTATGACAGTGTGTACAACACCTAAGATCAAGCAACACAAAATCCACATATGGAGTGGGGAGGTTGGTATTAAGTGACACTTCAAACTTAATACCAAATATCAGGTAATGGCTGCTGGGAAAGGTAAGCCAGTTTATTTAGGGATGTGTACATTGATAAGCTACCCATGCTCTAGTAGATGACCCTGTAACCATATGCAAACAGGTGGTGTTGAGGGAATACATGAAGAAAAATAGAAAAAAAAAGAGGAGGAAGAGGAGGAGAAGAACAATAACACACAACACATAAAGTCAGGAGGAGGAAATAGTATGAAGGAAAAGGAGGGTGAAATAGGACAGGGGGAATGGAGGTGAATTTGGCCAAAATTCATGCCCATGTAAAATTTTCAAGAAATAATAAAAGATGATTATGCAAGGCTATAAGAGATGAAGTAGCCTTAGAATTTATCTTTTCTTTAAATAAAAAGAATTCATGGAATAGTACTAATGAAGTGGCTATGGAAAAGTTTACTGCTTTACTTTAAGAAGGTCATTGATAATTGTGAATTAAAATCATATTCTAGATAAAACGCTAATCATAAGAAATTCACTTTGCACTTCACAAAGGTGTTACATGCACACCAAAAGTAGACTCCCACTGTCAGAAGCACAGTAGGACATGACTTCACAGCCATTGTCATGGCTTCTGCTGAGACATGCATGATGGTGCTGGTGAATATGTCCTGTATTTGAAGTTGGGACCGTCATAGAGTCTGCAGGAGGAAGGACAGAAGTGAAGGATTATAGCTGATGTTTCCATGTCCATGTAAAAATATGAAGTAAACCCCAAGTCTAGGACTAGCAATGGAAATTAATGAGCTTCCATTTAATTCACCACTTACCCAACCTCTTTCTTGTATCTACTTGAGACACCATTAGTATCACTTTTCATTAGAGAGTTGATGTAAGAACTTTCCTGGGGGCACCCATAATTCACCAGGATTTTAACTGTTATTATTTTTGCTTTCTTTCATTTAACTTCTCTATTGGAGAAAATTCTTTTATTGGATAAAAACCTTCTCTTTTTCCTCTTACAGAATTTCCTTCCTGGGAAAAGTAGTGAGAGAGGTGCCAGACACGTGATATGGCAAGTGATTTACATGGCTCTAGAAAGGTGACTTTGTCCATTTGTCACAGAATTCACTGATTTGATATTTTTCTTATTTGTAGCATGATTCCTGACATCATTCTTTCCATTATCTGAATGAGGGAAGTAGTCAGAGATGGGCTAAATAATTCACTTCATAAATAGAGTCAAGACTCAGCAATTTTATCAATATTAAAACTATTTGTAAGATCTACAATATGAGATACTTAATAAAAATTGAATGAGATTAATAATGTAAATTTCTTTTTAAAACAATTCTTAGATTACTTGTGCTCAGTTGTGTGTTTTATGCATGCATGCTACAACATGCATATGAGATCATATAAGTTATGGAAGTCAGTTCTTTCTCTTTATATGTGGCACCTGGAAATCAAATTAGGCTTAGTAGCAGGTAGTAGCAAGTAGCAAGACACTTTACATGCTGAGCCATCTCAATAATGTAAATTTTAGAGGAGTTGCTTGCCAACATGATTAATTCGGTGGGTTGAGGTAAATCTCACTGGAACTAAATTTTTCATCAGAATAAAGGAAAGGGCATTAGGCATGTGACACACTTTCAGTCAGTCTCTATGCCTCCTCATGAGAGCCTTGTGGTCCTGCAGTGTGCAAATCTAAAGACCAAAGCTAAACAATTCTCTGTATTTACTAAAATGCCTGCAGGGTGAGAAAGTTGGTGCCCCTCTGTGATTCTGAGATCCTGGGTAATCAACATCCCTTTAAGTGTCTGTGTTTAGGGCCCAATGACATGAGTTCTGCCACATCATTTTCATCTTGTGGCCTCATAGGGAATTTCTTCAAAATGGAGTTCATGTCTTTTATCTCATTACATTCATATCTTTCTTTACCAATAACACTTTTAATACAATATAGCTACACTTGTATCAGAAAGGCAAGACTCATAAACAATAAAAATTTAGAGCTAAACTTTTCTAATCCTAGGTATCCATTCATGCTTGCTCTTCAGAGATACCAAAGCATAGAACTAATGTACATCTAATGGTGAGTTCTCTAGCAAAATTGTGTTGTGATGTCTGTGACCAAAGGAGAAGATGTAGGGCTCATAAATGCCCTAGGATCTACCACCAAAACTTCTAACAGACGTTGGTTAAGATATGTATTCAGCTTTTCCTTAACCAGGTATAAATTGCTTCCACTGACATTTATTGCTATAAAAATGCTGTTTTATATTTAAATGACTTAACCGAGTTAATATCCTCGAGTGGCTCACACATAATATACATATTAAATATATGCTGATTGTGTTGCTATTGTTTGGTTTTCTGGATTGCAAATTCCTATGAAGTAGGTCATATGTACTAATTAAGAAGGCAATCTGGCATGTTGAAAAGAACACTGAAATTATCTAAAGGGCAGCACAAATGTTTTTAATTGGGGAATAAGTTCATAAATATACAAGAAATTGCAATGAATTCTGACAGACACTAACACTGCTGTTTAGAGAGATTGGAATGTAACACTTATATAATATTTTAATGAATTCTTGAAATATGCAGGCACTATCATGATGAAATAATTTACTGGCTACATTGTTTATCCCTCCTCTATAAGTGTCTAGTAAATATTGAAGATGCTAGGAAGGAGAGATTCATTAAGGCTACCTAGTCTCAAAAGAGGCAAGTTAGTGAGAAATGTGACATCTTGTCTAAGGCAATACTTAGAACTCAGAGTTTGTATTGTGTCAATTTTACATAGCATGGTATTAATCCTATCAATTATTGCCATATACTTCCATAATAATATAATATGAAGACGAAAACTTGATGTGGGAGTGATTTCTTATTAATAAAGAAACTGCCTAGACCCATTTGATAGGCCAACCCTTAGGTAGGCGGAGTAAACAGAAGGGAATGCTGGGAGAAAGAAGCTGAGTCAGGGAGTCGCCATGGTTCTCCCACTCCAGACAGACGCAGGTTAAGATCATTCCTGGTAAGCCAGCTCGTGGGCTACACAGATTAATAGAAATGGGTTAGATCAATATGTAAAAGCTAGCCAATAAGAAACTGAAACTAATGGGTCAGGCAATGTTTAAAAGAATACAGTTTCTGTGTAATTATTTCCGGTAAAGCTAGCCGGGTGGCAGGACACAGCCCGCAGCTCCGTATTTCAACAAAAACTGAAACCTAATAACCAGTAAATTGAGGTATCTCCATAGGCATATAGGCCTATTGTGATTTCTTCCATAGTGGCAGCAAAAACCATGGCAAATGTTCCATTAAAAACAAAACCTGCCCTTTTACCTGTTAACCAGCAGATGGCACTGTTTCTGAGTGGCAACTGGAACTGATGCAAAGGTGTCACGACAAATCCTCTTTTAATATCTGCCCTGATATTTGTTTAAAAACTGGGGAAAAATGAGTCACTCAAGAGGTTAGATGTAGTACACAGAGAGAGAAATTCCAGAGTCCAGGTACAGGGGACAAAAACCCAGGTAGCTTGTAATGGCTGATAAAAAGCACAGCTCACCCCAGGTGCCAACCCTACTGCTCTGCTCCAACCCAATGCAGGGGGTCGTAACACAGTCATTGTGAGAGTGGCCAATTGTGCCCAGCGTCCCTAGCTGGGACAAAGGGTCATGCTGCAAATGCCGCTGTGGCAGCGCACCACTCAGGTGTGGGGTGATTTCAAACAGTGTGTCTATTTGAGCCGCTGCGCTGGCACAGGGAGTTTTTGCGCCAAGGTGTTTTCAGTGCTCAGCAACCCACTTGCGCTTGTGTTCTGACTTAAGCTGCCTGAGCACTGCACTGCAAGAAGGATTTAAAAGATCAAACCAGGAGGGCAAAGACTGTCCGGGCCCATGGTTCCTGGGAGGTTGGAGTTTAAATCCACATCAGAAGGCAAATGATAGGGTACGTGGGGACTTGAAGCCAATCCAAGGCATGTAAAGACTTGTAGCAAGAAAAACCACTGTGGGAGATTCTATATTGAACTGCTGGGTCCATGCACAGGCCGAGGCTGAGGGAGGTCTCCAGCCAAGCAGCACTGGTGGCAGGCAGCCGAGCCAGCGGTAGGGTGGGGGGAAATAGTTCTAAAACCAAATGTTGGGCGCCAGATAAAGGAGTAAGTCACAAAACAATCCTACACCAGTTTGGAATTATGATTAATAAAAGGGTTATTTATTTAAAGGGAAAAACTTACAGATCACCGTCCTAGACAACAGCCCTCTGCATGACCAGGAAAAGAGTCTGGTAGCAAGAAGCTGAGTCTGAAGCAAGAGAGGGAGCACATGGCTACCGCTGCTTTTCCAAGCCAGAGACCATGCCCAAGTAGGCTGGTATCTTAAAGGCTATAGGCTGAAGGAGTGGAAGGAGCTCCTGCAGCATGACCCCAGCTAAATGTTTCTTTATAAGAGTTGCCATGGTCATGCCATCTTTTCCAAGAAATAGAGAACTTAAAACTAATATACAGATGTAACTGGAAACTCTGAATCGAAAGCAGAATATATCCATGTATATCTCTCTTAGGATCTTCTTTGTTCTTTA